>NW_026096352.1:2665000-3865000 GCF_023614345.1 Adelges cooleyi
GTATTTATATTTATCAATATTAAAAAACTGAATACATCAACTTACTGAATTTACTTACTGTATAAATTATATTTATACAAAAAAAAAATCTAATATACAATAGTTTAACCCGAGTGACAGGCGTTTCTGAGTTTGATTTTAAAACAACATCATTTTAAAAATAATAATACTAATTTCAATGGTATATTTGAATTTTTGTTTTGACTATTTTAGCAGGTTGAAATAATAGATCTTTCCAGTAAACAATAACGGTGTCCTTTCGTTGTCGCCGACGCTGATAATGACTATTATTTTTGTGTATATAATATTTCGTTATTCTGGGTACAAATCCAAAAATGTAATACAGTTTGAGTACACTATAAATTCTATCTGTATATATATATATATATATATAATATTTTTATTATCGACAAGACTCGTGCTTTAGTTCATATACAGGGTTATATACTTATATATATGAATGTAAGCATTATTACCCACATCATTTTCAGGAATACACACTTTTAAAAATATGTAAAAAAAAGACATAAAGGAAAGGTAATACAAATATTTTTCGATGACATTTCGGGGGGGGGGGGGTTGAACCCAGAAATCCCCCCCCCCTCTAAATACGGCCATGCTGACCATAACGGTTATGAACATGGTGAGTCCTCGATAACAAGTGGTAAAATAAATTTTTTTTATTTTGATAACAGCTATTTAATGCCTATTTATAAAAAAAAACACCGGTACATATATCGAAGCTTTTGATTGTGATAAACACACTTTCAAATTTTGATAACTCCGACTGAGACCTCTATCCACCTTGTTTTCATATTGTACCGGATGTTATATCCAAGAATTTTATTTAAAGTAAGTATATATATATATATAGAAATATATCATTAACATTACAGCAGCTACACTGAAACGAGTTTGAGCTTTTGTTTTATTGGAGACTTAAATGAAAAAATACTGTCTCTGCCCTAGAGGCGGTATTTTGCACATTATACTCAATTCACCGTCGCCAAAAACTGCTGAAAACAAATTTAATTAGAGACGCTTTAAGCGAGGACAAAGAATGTGTATTATTATTTGTTAACGTTATTTTTTTTTTCATAATAATTATTTACACCATGTACTATGTACAACGTACTTATATGTATATATATACTATTTTCCGATTCAGTTTATCCGTCCAAGTTCGATCAGCTGTTTTTTTTTTTTTTTTAATTAAAAGCTCGGCTGGAAAAAAAATCCAAAAACAATATTAAAGGCGACGTCGAATTAATAATGGACAGGCCCCGGGTCATTAATCACGGCACGTTCGAGGCGAACGTCCGGAAACTGTTTGGAAGCCGGATAGCACATTCCAAAAGAATTCCGTCAAAGGTCGAAAAGCCTGATACACGACCGCGGCACTTGTGACGAAGACATTTTTTTAAAGAAAAAAAATATATGTAAAACGCGTTTCAGTCATTTTGCCATGACTATATAATGGAGTCCAATTATTAATGTCATAAACGGTGACACGCCATAGCAGTCGGGGCTCGGTTGAAACCTATTGCACACACACACACACACAATAATGAAGATAACGCCCGGATGTCCGGATATCGGTGGGCTCGATGGTAATATCGCGTGACCTGCAAACAGGCAGCTTTTAGTGGCAAAACCACGTCGAGTTGTTGTTTAGAGACATCGGAGGGTGAAAAAAAAAGCTTCTATAAAAACACCATGTATATATGTATATGCATAACTGAAAACGACCACACCCATTCCGTTAAAAATAATAGCATTCGGTTACTACACTTAACGCAGTGGGCCGACCACGCAAGTATAATATCCTACTAGCTACATATTAAGGTGAACCTATATTTTTTTTTCGTTTAAGGAAAAAAAACCGACTTAATAATTAATTGGCGTCTTTAAGTTACCTATACATTATATATATTTTTTTTTCCGCTGAGATCAGTCGAAAAGCCGCTTGGTAATTATTTTTATACTCTGTATAAGACGATAAACCGCATTGGGGACGGACGTCGAGGAGAACAAAAATAAACGGTAATAATCTCTTTCGAATTATCGCGGAAATAAATAACGAAAAGGGGAAAATATTCTAGTATATATTTTTTTATAAACACCGCGTTAAATGGCGCGTTAGTAATATCCGTTGCCCGTCTCCGTGGTGAACGAAAATAAGTAAAAAGAAAAATCCTGCACAGGACATCGTTTTATTGGTTTGTAAATAAATTATAGGCGACCACGTTTTTTTAAAAATATTACTGCGTACAATATATATATATTTGGAAATTGGAAGTGATGTAATTTCTCAATCGTCGCTGAGCAAAATAAACGAATCCCGTTACGTTGTATTAAACATTGATAAAATACAACTGTTGTAAGCACAGACTGTGCTGTGTATGAAAACAAATTCCTACAGCACCAAACTGAGCACTTAGCCTCCTTCATTCTCTTTTAAAACATGATAAAGAGGTTGAAAGGATAAAAAGACATAGACCGAAAAGGAAAGGCGAAGTAAGTTAAGTCAAGAGCTTTAGCAATAAACTGTATACAAATTAGGTATTGTTATGATCTTCATTTATAATTTTAAAAAGTCTTTGTGGTAATTAAAATACAACAAGTGTTAAAACATTAAATACTAAATACCATTTGTTTGTTTGATATTTTTTTTAAAATAAATACAACTCTATAAAAAAAAAAAAACCACCACTATAAACTGAGACACATTTTTGACTGTCAATAGTTTGTAAAGACAATTAAGTTTTGAAACTAGGTAGGCATAGGTACGCGTTGGATGGTGATTACAGACAAACTTTCCCTATTTAAGTTACCTTTTGTTTTAGTAACCCTCGGCATTGCTCAAGTTTCCTGACTACAGATTCGTACTGTTTTAAATAAATAAGTTCAACCTAATACATATTAAATAATATTATACTTTTGTACAACATTGTACGGTTAATATTGTTAAACGATTCAATAACAAAATTGTGATCATAATTAAACATAGCACACAAGATGTACTTCACTTATAACGCTTACTCTACTCATAGATACATAATATAGCGTACCAAACACCAACGAGTATCCAATGTTTATACTTTTAACGAATAATAATTAAGGTGTTGACTAAACACCAACAAGACAGCATGTTATTTTGGTGGGCGGTGAATAATGACAACTATAATTAATTTTGTGTTTAATTTTGAACTACACAATTTCTGAAAACATATAAACGTTAGACGATATTAAATGAATAAAAGCAATCGCCTCGTTAATTAAATTTTGTTTATTAGACAACCGAATAGGTATAATTGTAGGATTGCAAATATTTAACTACCTATACTGTTCTATACTTCACGTCGGGGTAAGATTCAGTTTGACAGTAATTAAAATATTGTATACCTTCTATGATATACTTTTAGTCAGAATATAATGTACATTTTCGTACATAAATGGTTCGTTATTATGTGACGTTGTTTTTTTATAATAAAAACACATATTACATAGATAAACACTAGTGATGGGAAAATCCGAATTTTGCGAAGTTCAAAAAACCGGAGTTTTAAACTTCGAAATTCGAAATCCGGAGTTGTAGTATTCGAACTTCGAAATCCGGATTTCGAAGTTTTCGTTATAAATCCGGATTTCGAAGTTCTCGTTATAAATCCGGATTTCGAAGTTTTCATTATAAATCCGGATTTCGGAGTTTTCATTATAAATTCGTAGATAAGATTTCAATTTTTTTACAATAATAAATAAATTATATTTTTTAATTATTTAGTATTATGTACAACGCGTTTATGTAGTGTACAAATAAAAATTTAATTATTGAATTGGTAAATTAGGTATCTGTTTTTATAGTTATAAGAACATTATGTATAAACACGATTTACAAGTCTCAATGATACTTTTATAATAGATTAGAGCAATAAGTTGTAATAATATGAAAAATGCACAACACAATATATATATAAATTAGGAAAAATAATGAGTCAATCTGGAATTGTATATGTTTTAAATCTAAATAAATAATAATAATACTAATAATACTTTTTGATATAAATAGTTAAGCAGTAGAACTAATTACATTATATAAAATTGTAGTTAATTTTCGGTTATTTTTAAAGTAATTGACATTTTAAATAAAATGTGCTACAGTTGATTGGTAAATTGTTCTTGTAATAAAATTATTTTTTACTTTTTAGTTCACTTTTTACTACTTTTTAGGAAAGCATGTTTTTAAAAACAAAGTTTTATTTATTTATTTATTTTATTTCTTACTTTTTAGTCTTATTAAAGGTACTTAATAATTGGTGAATAGATTACTAAATTCATTTTAGAAGATTTGAAAAAAAAATTTTAATTTTAGTGAAATGGTCGCCATATTTGACCCCCGGCATTTGCGACTTGGATGTCTAGGTCCCAATATTTTGACGGAACATTGTATTGTCATCCAAAATGAGTGTCTAGATTAAATTTCAGCCTATATGATATCAGGAAGTGGGTTAAATTAATTTTAGAAGATTTGAAAAAAACATGAAATTTTAGTGAAATGACCCCCACATATGACCCTGTGTAGGGCGACCTGGATGCCCGAGTCCCAATATGATAACATTATATTATAGTGTCATCCGAGATGAGTGTCTGTGCCATGTTTCAGCCTTCTACGACATCGGAAAGTGGGTTAAATTAATTTTGAAAGATTTGAAAAATATCCGTACAAACGTACGGACGTACGTACGTGTTAGCGAGTTAAAGAAAAGCATGTAAAAACTACTCAAATATAGCTTACAATTTTTAAATAGGTAATTGTTTTCAATATATCACAAATAGTGAACTGTAATACAGCATACTTTGTATTTAAGCTAGATTACATATATGAAACTTAAAGTTCATTAGAAACATATAACTTAGGGTAATTTAGTTGAAGGGGTCCGATAATAGCATTTCATAGAGGATTAAAAGTCAACTAATTTGAACAATTTGGTCATCTTGTACTGCTGAATTAGTAATTACAAAATGGCTTTATAAATTAAAAAAACGGTAATTTGGCTTTTTATTTAAACCCAGGTTACGGTTTCTTAAGTTCAAATTTTGAAATCCGGATTTGTCATTAAACCCGGATTCTTCGTGAAATCCGGATTCTTCGTGAAAACCGGATTCTTCGTAAAATCCGGATTTTTTTCATTGAACTTCGAAAACCGAAAACCGGATTTTACGGATTTTAAGAAAATCCGGATTTATTTCCCATCACTAATAAACACCTATTGTGTATTATAATATAATATGTATGTAGTATTTTTTTACTGGATGGTTTGTTGAACTAGCAAAATAATATGTATAAAGCTTATAATAATTATATGTCCATAATGTACCTAGCTGCAATTAGATAGATAAAACTTTCAGACATTTATTAAATCTGTAATTTTGTAAATTTTTTACAAAAAAATCATTAATTAAAAAAACGTATAACTGTATGAGAATGTTTGTTTTTTTCAAATAAATACTGGAGCAAAATTTTGTAAACAATATTTTTAGAATAAAATGAGCTTACAGACGTTTTATCGTCAAAAACTGTGGTCATACACCATGAAATTGCTTTGGCGTTGTATAGTAAGAAACTTTTGTAGCGAAATACTTTTTCTGAACCGCCTTTGAAGAATATGAAAGTAATGTAGCGTGAACAACTTTCTTTGGATGATCCTTTGTGGATTTAACCGTTGGTACCATGGGTATTTTTATAACATTAAAAATTGTGTTCTTATACCAACGTCCAATACGAGGGTTTTATTGTAAAACGAAATTTACTTTCGATTAGTTGGATGAAACAATGAAAATACGGAAAACTTGTTCCAATTAATTTCTAGATCGATAAGTGTAACTAAATAACTCGGTTTAAAGCACAGTTATTAAGTATTATGAATACTTATACAAATAAAAATGTATTTTTTTAAAAATGTATTAGCAAAAATAAATATGATATAGATTTTTAAAAAAAAATGTATTTTATTATACTTAGGTAAACTAAGAATAACGTAAACTATTCAAGGTATATAAAATTATGTATCTAAGTTTATATTCTAATTGAATTTTAATTATTTTGTATAGTTTCATTGTTTTCAGGGTTGGGCACATTTTGAATAAGAAAATATATAGTTCGACAAAAAATGTATTTGTTAATTAACTCGTAGCTCTGCAAACAAAAGTTAACTTATATAATATATTTCCAACACAAAAGTTGCTTACAACAAACTAAAGAAGCCTCTGCTAAACTATTGCTACATTATATTTCGGGGATAATGCATTTAAGAATATTTTTATAATTCTTTATAAGGAAGTGATTTAGGGGGTCTTTGTTATTTTGTAACGCCTCGATTATAACCAATGTGAATAATTTCCCGATACGGTCAGTTTATTATCTGTATAAAAAATGAGATTTCTTGTCAAAAATATTGCTATTTCCACAATTTGCTTTATCTAACTATTGCAACTACAAAGCTGTACAATATTTTCTCTGCTACTTTTACATTTTTGTTTCAGTGAATGTAATAAATCGTTTTTTTTAAATAAAGATAATAAATTAGCCATATTTATATACATTGCAGTATTTGTGATGCGAAAGTAAAAGGAACCTCTTGTCGGCATTTTTTTTTTAAATCTTGATTGAATTTGAACGATTTGAGACCTGGTACATCTTTGTAGCTAAGGGGATGATTAAGTTATTGCACTTTGAACAGTACTAGCAATGTTCAAAGCAATTTATTGTATTGAATAATTAATGTAATTTTTTTTTTTTAATTACGCTGGAATTTTTGTTTGTAACACAAGGTTTTTACATTTCATGAAATTAATTTTAATGAAATATATTAAAAAAAAGAAAAATGTAATCATATAAATGACAAAATGTCAATGTTAAAGGGGCTAAAAAATGATGATCGTTTTAATTTATCTTAAAAAAAAAACTTTGAATTTAAAAATCAAAACTGAATTTGAAACAAATGTAAAACGCATAAATAAGATTACCACTTCCAAATTATCGTATAAATATTGAACAAAAGTTACACCGATAATTTATATGTGTAGCGCTGAAGTTTGTATGCATATTTTAGTACCATTGCCCTTTTAAAATTATTGCAATCTATTGCAGTTTTACTTTAATATGCGAAAACAACATTTTAGGAATGGAGCTACAACCGTTGCTATAGCCGAGTGTAAAGAAAAATATTAACTACCTACTAAACGTTATTTTTGTATATATTTCATTTTGTAAGGGGAAAATGAGGGAGCAATAATAATAGTCTAAATAAAAACATTAACTTGGTATTTTATTACGACGCATTGTATTTTGAGCGCGTGTGTACACTTTATGTGCACACATGTTGTTTTATAAATATGTATGTAATACTTTACTTGGTAGTTTATTACACGCGCCGTCTATTAAAATATTAACGTGTTCTAAGACAACGAGCATTGCTTTAAATGTTACGGCGAAGTTTCCATCTCGGTTTTTTAGAAATTAAATCAAAAGCCCCGCTTTGTCTCGCGCCCATACGTTATTAGACATCAGACCTAAAAACCGCTCAACGGATGCAGGCATATTTAACATTACCTAGGGTTTTCTTAAAACATTTTTTTATATACTTTTAAAGACAATTAAATTGGGTAAAAGCAAATTTTTTGTCCGTTATTAGACCTCTCTAATATGTATTTATAGCATTGCATTTTGATTTAGCAAATTTACTCCAAGTGTTTATGATTTTTAGTCTTCCTTCTTAATGTGGACAATTTTTTTAAGGAGAAAACTATTTTAAGATGCCAAAAAAATGTTAATAAAAAAAAACAGAATTAATCCAAATTTTTTTGAGATTTAGCACGTGTTTTTAGTGTATGAATTAATTGTAATACATTTTTTTTTTAAATAATGATTATTATTAAAATTGTTAGTAGAATTTCCAATAAACAAGAACATAATATAATACTGTGTATTGTGTGTTAATATTATCTGGAAAAACTGAAAACATATGTTTGGATTCTTTTATAGCAATGCCAATATAGACCTTACCCCTCAAATAAAACAATATTTGTAATTATCTACATATAAAATCTTTCATAATTTGAAATATTATGTGGTTGATTTTCAGATTTATTCATATAATAGTTTTCAAAAATAGTAAAAGATTCAATTGTGAAACACACACACATACAGCTAGTAGAAGTTGCTTAAAGTGGTCATGATTGTTATCGACACCCTAATATTAACATGTCGACTACATAGTTTAGATAAGTGTACATTTAAAATTTGTGTTTCCTGAATATTTTTGTTTGACGCTGTCCAAAACAATCTTATTTCATTCTTAATTAGATGTATGCACACACGGTGGACTGGACACACACACTAACGGGTTTAGATATTCCATCGCATATGCCTGCACAAAGAGCGCCTAATGAACGTACGCGCGTGAGTGTATGTTATTGTGATGGTAAAGCAATTATATAGGTAGGTTTTTTAGTATTTAATTATTTGACATGCCGACGGCAAAAGGCAGCAAACTAAAAAAGTAAATATACAATTAAACAAAAACGACATCAACGACCGAGTCATGTGTATCATACACTTGTATTATTATAAAAGAGAATGCGTTCGGGCAGATGTTTCGTTTGCGTGTGGTTGTCAGTTAATGATCATTGTGTCTATCTGGATAGTGTCACGGTAATCTGTAATTAAATATTTTCTTTAAAGAAAATTAAAAGAATAACAATGGCCACCGAAGACTGACGGATCTTAGTATGCATTTCAAAAACGTTATAGAGTATATTAATACCAACCGTGTATTCAGATCTAAACTGTTAGTTATGACGTTGAAAAACTATCGTTTGGACATTGCTCGAATCGTTCACTTCAATTTTAAGTAAAAAAGTACAGAAAAAAATATAACACTACTCTACGCCTGCTGTTAGCTTATCATAGCAACAATGCTATGATTAGCTAATCAAAAGTTCAAAATTCGAAAGTGGGGGGCTGCCGTTTCACTGCCCCCCCCCCCATTGGTTTTTTGGATAACTCGAGAAATACTTATGCACAAACGACGGAACTTGGTGCACATTTCTGCACAAACGATGCACAAACGAATGGCATAAAAAAGTTCAAAATTCGAAAGTGGGAGGGCCAGGGAAATGGACCCCTTTGGTTTGATATTTTCGTACAAATCATGAATTCAACGAATTAATTTTTTAGCTATTTATTTAGGTCCCAATAAATTGGTATCCATCAAAATGTTGTTTAAAATGAATCATGTTAATTTTTTTTTTGCTGTGTTTCTAATAGAGCACTGTGATAGGTGTTTGGAAATGTGTTAGTATCTCTCAAACTAGTACACCTAAGCTTTTAGAGTTACTAAAGAAATTAAGTGGGGTACCAGATAGAAAAATAAATAATAGTTAGATAAAGTCAAAGGATAATAATTTTGTGACTAGAGTGGTAATTACTTTGGGATATGGCCAATTCCAGTATAAATTATAATAATGATTTTATCAAGATTTTTGGTAATTAAAATGTAACATTGACCTCAATTTAACATTAGCTTTTCACTGATCAAAGCAACGCGTAGGTAGAGTTTACATTCAATTTTCAGTTACACAAATTAGTTAGTTAACAATATAATGTTGGGTAGTCATTTAATTGCTTATCGGTCAATAGGATTTTGGGCGGATTTTTATTTTATTTTTGGCTTTTAATAATAATCTGAATATAAATTATTTTTAAACATGTAACTGCAGTAGTTAGTAATCAAATATTAAGTGCTATAAGAATCAAGAGATATTTTTTTAACTTTCATTTTCCAAAAAAGTGCTTATATGTTGTTTTTTAATGAATAATTTATAATATAAAATTACAATATATACATATATATATATATATACGTATACATACATCTGTACGGAAATTTAAATATATTTGTACTAGTCAAGGCTGTAAACATTATGGTAGTGAAAAGTGGTCCCACTGCGTCGTCGGTTATAGCACCCCCGTGCTCGACCTCCTGGCCCGCTGAATCCTGTGGTATTGCTAAACACACCTGCTGTTCCTGAGTACCTCCGCTGTCATAGTCGCCGCTGGGTGGTCTCTTCCGTCAAGAACTCAATTTTACATTTTAGGTTTTCAACACTCACGCAGTTCATACGGGTTATTAAATGATAACGGAAACATTTGGAATATTATAACATCCAAATAATACACACGATCACAGTAAATAAAATAGTAATAGACGTGTCAGACCAAACCGACCACTTTAATCGTGGGTAACTCGACAAAAACAAAATTAACCTCAAGTCGTATAACGTTTATAATTTATTGTAAAAAAGTCGCTTATTTTTGGAACATTTATTTTTTATGCTTCTACCTCATAATCGTGTACTTTGAAATATAATTATATTGTTAATTAGGAACTGTCTCAGTTAATAAATTATTAAAATATAATATTATTCATATTAGTTTATAAAATATTTGTCTATAATACGCACATCACTGACGTTGTGTTTAATTTATCAATATTGTATTACATCTCAATTATATATATACCGGGTGATTGGTTAATTATAGACCAGTCAATAACTTAGAAGATATTAGACTTTTTTTAATTTTTTTTTTTATAATTTTATAATTATAAGTTGAAACAAATTTAATTTTTTTTTTAAATTGTAACTCCGTCCCTTATATGTTAAAATCTTATAAACTTGAGTATTTTTTAATTATAACGTACATATTTGATTAACTTTTTGAATTGAGAATAATTTTCTGAATATTTTGACTGGTCGATAACCAGTTTTGGATGATTAGTTTTCCAGTTATTTAATTTTAAAATTTATGACGGGAGGGGAAGGGCGGTTGAGTAATGCGCGCTGATAAAAACATCTCTACTCTCCGCCCTTTCCCTCCCTTCATTACTTTTAAAATTGAATAACTTGAAAAGTAATTATCCAAAACTGGTTCTCAACCAGTCAAAATATTCAGCAAATTAGTCTTAATTTAAAAAGTTAATAAAATGTATACGTTACCATTTAAAATTCTTAAGTTCATACGGTTTTAACATATAAAGGATGGGGTTATATTTTTCAAACATATATTAAATTTGGCCCGACTAATAACTATAAAATTATAAAAAAAAATAATTACAAAAAGTCTAATATCTTCTTAGTTATTGACTGGTCCATAGTTAACCAATCACCCGGTACAGGGTAACTATTTTAACACCCTATACTAGTTTACTCAAAAACTACTAATATTTTTACGAACAAAAATGTTAAATATTTTGATTGTGTATAAAAAACTAATTTAATATATAATTATTTCCTCAGTTTTTAAAATGATGTAGGTTTTATTTATAGATTCATATAATCCTACGCCATACACTAAACAAACGCTTTCAAAATAACTTGTTGCCAATTATAACATGTTGCAAGCTAATTTTATTGATGTATATGGAAGAGTATGAAAAGATTAATAATTATCGGTGCCTTCACCTAATACACAGAAAATAACTGTTGTATTCATAATAATTTAAAATAATTTTAAGTAGTTGGCTTACCTATAGTAGTGTTATCATTTTTGAGTGCCTCATCAAACTTTTTTTTTCCGAAAAGTTTAAATTTGATTCACCATAATCAAAACGTATGCCGAGATTTTCTTATACATATTATGTTTTTCAAAACAACTTTAAAAGTGAGCATTGTTTAGTTTTAGAATACCAATTTTTAATGAAATTAAACGTAAATCTATTTAAAATTAACGTAAAACGACATGTGTTAGTGTAGTAATATAAACAGTTTATCTCTGTACGGTTTATAAATATTTCATTGGCACAATAGCACGGCAATTTTTAGGTTATATTTATAATAACTGATAACACTAACAGTAACAAAATTCAAAACTCTCTTGCAGACAACCGAAGAACAAACACCTTCTAAACAATCCAGATTCACTCCATGTTCACTTCAGTGTCACTCCAGGTTTACTCCAGTGTCACTCCAGGTTGACTCCAGTTTCACTCCAAGTTCATTCAATGTTCACTCCAGGTTTACTCCAGGTTCACTCCAATGTCACTCCAGCGTCAACAATAGTGATTATACCACAGTCACATGGCAAATACTAAAGCAGGTAAATATTTTTGGTAATTTTATAATATTTTACAATAACATAAATAAAAATGTTTTCAAAGATTTAATGGCTTTCCGAAAAAATGAGAGTCTTGAGTTAAATGAATCATTCTGTATGTTATATAATATTACTATTTTTTTTACACTAAAAAATTTGATTTCAATAAGAAACTAACATAGCAATGATCTTACAATAATGTAAAAAAACTGAGAAACTTATGGTTATAAATCTCTAAATAATATAATTATTATAGCATATTTAAATTTTATATATTTTACTATAGGTTTTAACTTTTGGATATAACACTTATTATAAATGTATTTAGAGAAGTGCTTGCTTGCGAACACATTGATCTAATTTATAATATACATTTACAATGTTCATGCGGTATTATGTACATATATAACCAATAATGACTACTATAACAATATAAAAGTTAAATTTCATTACTCTAGCTGTTAAAATAATGTACTCTTTGTTTTTAGTGTGGAGTACAATGTTTTTGTACCTTTGATGTTACTATAAGTACATATATTTTATAGACTTTTATCATGAATAAATTTCCCAAAAGCCAAGAAGATAGATTGAAAGCAAAAATGTATTTTCGATTTCAATGATAAAGAGCTTCGACACCTCATAAATACTATATTATGCATGCGGATTGGTTTTATTTTTTGAATGTTATTTATACTTTGCATTTATTCATACTCATCCCTGCTTTGTTGTAGCAGTTTGCAAAAAAAAAAAAAAATCACTTACACATTTTGAAAGAAAAGAATATTTGTTATTTCCTGCATTGATATAATAATATGTATTGCTTTAAAATTATTGTTAATCAATCAACTTTTTTAACTAGCATATTTTTCTTGCACTTTTTTAAAAACTAAAGAACATCTTAAGAAAAATTTAACTGAACATTCATTTTAATACATAATTACGTTATCTTTCCTTGGTTGTTTCATTTCATTTCGAGTTGTCATTATTTGGAAAGTGAAAACCAATGACATTTTAATGTAAATAACCACAGACTGAACATTTATAATTTATTTTCTTTAAATGTTACACTTATTTATTTGGGAAATGTATTTGTTTTTTTTGCTTATTCGTTCACTAAATCCACAAATAGTTTCTGTCACGTTGATTTCTGCCAACGGCAGCTAAATGGAGCCTGTCTGCCATAAATCTTTCAAAATAAGGATGAATATAAGCTGTGTGAATCGTCGCACCAATCACTTGTAAATCCCATTGCCGAACAGCTACAAAAAAAAAAAAAATTCGCCAAGGAACCATAAAAATAAAAAAAAATATCGAACAAAAAAGTAATTTTAGCCGTTATTAAAAAATATGTAAAAAAACAAAAAAATCAAAGGATCAAACTGTACTTTTTCTTCCGGTTTCTCTGGGCAAATGCGGTCGTTTTTGTCCCCAGCAAAATAAGCATTTCTTGTTTTGGATAATTTAATAATATTCTTTACCGCAATGGTGCTCTGGTGCATCATTGAAATCAATTTTTCCGTTTTTATGTTCGTAAAAAATAACCCAATTAAACATTAACTTAATACGCAATATGTGATATTGCTACGAAAATAAAGTTACCAAGTTAGTTTTTACATTTCCCTTATTGCTATATTTTCTATGATGATTTTTAATGACAACACTGACTGTATGTGCTTAGTTTCCAGCAAGTAAATTTATTATCTGTAGTTTGACAAAGCACTTAACATATTTAATATGAGAAATCAAGTGTACGTGTTTAACCATTGTTGTATAAAAATAAATATTCAATATTTATGAATAATATTGGACTTGTATTTCCTGTAATCGTATAATTTTGTATTCAATACCACGGTGCTGGTGATTACTATAAAACATTTTTCATTCTATATCGATAACTAATTAATTAATGAAAACCAACGGGAAGAACAAGACGGACAACATAAGTAGTGAAATGCATTTCAAAACGCGCACGGTACAAATGAATAAAAAAATAATAATAACAATGATAGAGAGTGAAATTGAGAAATGCGTAGGGCACTTGGAGATGTACTGTTCGAGGGGAGCTGAAAGCGGAAAGAATGATGGGTAATACAACGACATGAACGGAAGGGAGAAAACAGAAGATTTATGGTACATTTTAATTAAGGGCCTAGGAATCTGGTCGTATTCTCGAGGAAAAAAACGTCACTAAGGTATGATAACGTCTTGCAGTTTCGATAAGATTGTTGAAGAACTGTTTCTTATAACACGATTTAAAAGTTCTTATAGCCGCTCTTGGGCATTTCAATGAAAGTATAAACGCTTTTTAATCAAAAATCCTTACAGTCTCATTTTTGCAATGAAAGTAAGATGTTAAAAGAAAATAAATGTTATCAAGTATCTAATGTTTTCTAGAATTGACTTTTCCAAAATCTCCAGAGCACTATAATTACTGCGTCGTAAATACTTTACACAAATCTAACATGGGTTTCTTGACACCACATGTGCATGCCGTCAAAATGTATAGTTATCATCCCCACCCTCCCGTAATCTTATAACGAAGGTATTTTATAAAAATGTACTCGAAATCACCGAAACTTTCACAAGTCCGCGCTGAATAATACACTACATTAATAATTAATGATTGAATTACAGTTGTTTGCGTTAAGTTTTCCTACAAAACCGAATTATGTCCAGGAATCACTCATATGCAGAAAATAGGATAGCGATATTTTGATAATAGCTGTATAATAAAATGCATTATCGCATAATATATTAAATAGTTATTTTTATATCATTGAAAATGTATTTTAATAAAAATGACAAAAGTCTAACTTGATATTAACATAAAGTAAATTCGTCGATTTCTATTGTAACGTTAACAACAATGTAATATAGTTCTCTTGAAAATAGAATATTTCAGATATCAAGTATAAAATTATTTAGAGTAATACATTCTTCATACTTTAAATTTATCATGAAAATGTTTTTAATATAATTTTCTTTTTACCTTAGTAAGACAATTAGGAACATTTTAATAACTTTGCAACTATGTTTTAAGAGTACAGCTTTTTTGTATATGCTGATATAGAGGTAAGCTAAGCTATTGCCATCTTCATGTTTCCTAAATGTGTCATTAATACAATATACGAAGACCTGTGGATGAAGTGACAAAAATCTCCAGCTGTACAAAGAGAAATGGATACGGAAGCGGAGGGGTGGTGTCCATTGCCACCTTTGTCTGGACAAAAATCTTTTTATTACCTATACCATGTTCTCACTGAAGAAATAAATACCAGGGAGGCATTGAGGCCCTGGTCGTAAGTTGTCGGCCGTTTCGCAGGTCCGGTCTCCTCAGTACACTTAGGGGACCGTCCCCAAGAGGGCTTATAGTACCGACGTGACGTGGCCAAAACACCTGATGTCCCGGATCCCGTCAACCGGATGGATCTAACAAAGAAATTGCGTTACTATAATATACATTTATAATAATAACAATAATGATAATGTGGCGTTGCGTTCCTTCGGGATTTTTGTATGGGGTCATTTAGTTTCCATGTCGTCATTGGGTATAGATAGTATTATTATTATTAAAACTACTTTCATAAAACACCAAATACACGGCATATAAGGTATACAGGTCGGCTAACTGTTGGTATCACTCATACGGCTAAAAGAATAGCGAATATAATTAATATATTTTTCACGTAGCGCGCAGTATGACATCATTTGTATCTATCGAATTTATGATAATTTTTACCAATAAATTAATTATATGTGTTCGTGTTATGGAAAGCACATTTTTGTCGCAATTCTTTAAATTCTATTTCAAACATAAATAGCATATTTATACAGTTAATTGTTAGAAAAAATTACAATGTTCACACTGGATCTAAAAAAAATATTTATCTTAATTTCAAATAGATATGAGTTTTATAAGACATGACTTATCACATAAATTACTATACCTACTTTTTACACGGCACTATAGTTAATAAATTATCAATCAGCCGATATTTTAAACAAAATTTAGAAATTCATGCTTTAGAGTCTTTAAGTACCTACTAAAAAGAATTCTATATAAGTTTCCCCACCAAAATTCAATAATTGAAATATATCCTGGGCGAATTAATAAGTTTAACTTAACTATTTCATTTGACCATACCATAAATAAATATACTTATAGACTCAAAACAAACAAAAAATACTAAAAATGTTTTTAATAAAGTAATAGTGTTAGGTTAGGTAGTAGGGACCCACAGTAATTCATAACCAATTGTGAATGATACATGACATATATTACCAATAATTTTTTTTGAAACATAGTATAATTATTGAGTTTTTTTATTTATAACAATTACACTAATTTTTAACAGCTGAATGTTTTCATATTATTTAATTAACTCATTAATATAATTAAACAAGACTTCTCACTAATCTAGCTAAAAATATAAGTGTATTGTATAATAACAATGCTATAATTATTTTAAATATGCTATACCTACTACATTTAATGTTAAGCCAAACTTGTTAGAACTTCCTTGTGAGAAGTAAAGATAAATAAATAATATAATATAGCAGCACACAAATTAATTAAATTAAGAAACGCATTGGCGTAGCTAAATTGCCTACTCAAGACGCCGTTTTAGAGCGCTATTAACATACTTTGTTAATAATAATTTTAGGTACAGACTGTAGTATATTAACACAAGTACACAACATTGGTGATCAGTGACGATACCTTAAAATAAAATTACTTATGGTTATTTAATATAGATTGTGCTTCATTTGATATCATATTATTCGCGGTTCTAATATGAAAAGACACTATACATCGTAATTATTTTAGAATTGTTCAGGACAGAATTTTTAAGATTTGTTGTCTAATATTTTCTTTTCTTATTTATTTAATGGTAATACATGCAGTATTAATAGTTTTAAAATGAGTATTCATACATTTTATATACATGCAAATAATGGACAAGCTAATTGCTGTACTTATTATGACAACCGAAAATACACTAAAAACGAATTTATTACAATTCAGTCCTATTTAGATAACTTTCGAGTATCAATTAATTAACAATATATATTCGAGTTAGAACCTTTAAATTCTTAAATTTTATTAGAAAATATTGAATTAAGCGTTGCGTATAACATATACACATAGTCCAATTGAATCCAAACTCATTTCATCTTTAGAAGGATAGATATTTAATACAAATCTACATAACTAGTCGTAGTAATTTGGGTTATATTGTGGAAATAGGAAACTTATTAACATCCTCCTACCACCCTACTAGTATATTTAATATTATTAATTGACTAATTTTCAATATAAAAACAACGGGGTGTTTAGAATACCCCTAGGTATGTAATAAAGATTAAATTTATTTAGACCCGGGTTAAACTTTAAAACATATGACATAATATACATAAAAATTGTATTAAAACAAATTACAATGTACAATAGAATTTTAACAAAATGTTTAAGCTAAATTAAATTATGGTCGACAAACATTTAAAAAAAAAATGAAAAAATTATAAGAACAACATTTTGACAACATACTGCAGTAATGTTTTTCGCGTACTTCCCTGTTTAAAAATGACTGTAGTTTGACATTGTTAACGGCCACATGTTGTGAGCGGCTTGTAACTACTGTCTTTGATTTTACTAATTAGTTTTTAAACACTAATAACTGCCGATTATGTTTGAACGACGCCCATAGGAACGACAATGTGCATAACAATATGCATTAAAAAAAAAAACAAACAAGAAGGGCCTTCAAGTAGTAGATGCAAAACTGGACACGGTGAATGAATCATTGCAGTTAATTATGAAGTCAAATAAAAGGCCGTCCGGCTGGCAATTGTTTGTATGTGTATGCGGTTGAAAATATGTCAGGCCGAAGTGGGCACGCACAATGAGAGAGTTCCGGACCGTCGCATTGAAATTCCTAAAACACACATATACAAACACAAACAATAGGCGACTTTGCCGAGTACCGGACCCTATGGTGTCCAGGCGGTCACACGTATTTTCTTTTTATATTAATTAATATGTAAATGCGAATGTCAGGGCACCGCGCATTGTGTGCAGCCGGATAATATTTCAAAAATGATAATAAATAAACCATTATTTCGTTCCTCGGTTTACACTATAGGTACCGGAGCCCTGTTTTGCATTTGATCTGTCCCGCTATCCGTTTCACACCCCGGCCGAACCGCTGCTTCTCAGCGTGATAGCTCGGCTGTACGGCGCTGTAATTATGTGCGCGGCTGTGTGTTTATATTAGTCATTATCATTATTATTATTATTATTATTATTATAATATTTCGCTGATGGTTCGGTTGGACCGGAAATAGCCACGGCGGCGAGGCTATGTCGGGACGTACATAACGCGGGTTTAATACTATTTCCGGGCCTCCGGTGAATATTATTTCCTGACCCTAAAAACTCTCGCCACCGCCACCCCCGTCCGGACGCCACGAAAGCTGCCGTTTGCCGGCCAAACTATAAACTATATCTGTGTATATAGCCGTTTGTATAGTACGAAGCAGTGCATTTTTTTGTTATATCCGTCGCCGCCAACTCGTATACCTATACTCTTCAAAACCGGAGCGGAGATGATTATTACTTCGTTTCCGTTGCCGGGTATTAATTTTTTTCACCCCTTTCCACGGCTGCCATGCCCTTACAAACCGGGTAGAACGTTCCACCGGCTGTTCCCAAATCGAACCAGAGTAGAATATTTTCCCAGCTCCAGTTTTTAACCGCACCCGAATTTCTCGTCTGGTTCGAAGAAAAATGTACAATAACGGTTTTAATTATGTATTTATTAAATTTCCTTCAACGTTAAAACTTTCATCGAGTTACTTAGGTGGATGCGTCGGGATAATAATTATTTCCACAAGACACTGGACATTACGGAAAACTTACACAAAGTACAAGTAAAAAAAAAAGTCCATTAAGTGCATACTACCTCGGTTTAGTGCCGTACACAATCATATTATAGAAACTATCTTTGTGGAACCCGTAAACTACTTTATGAAACAAAACTGAAAACTCTAGGTATATAGCAATTAATTAAGACATACAAACGATTTTAACATTTCTTTATTTTGTTCTTTACTGTAACTATAAGCTGGTTGTCAGGCTAGACCATTGCTATTATATATAATCATACGTCCCGATATCATACTGGAATATTAAAATACTTTATTCGAAAAAAAAACACGAGTAAGGTCGACAGGCTATATTTTAATAGTACCTATATCCATTATAACCTAACCAGATTTCTCTGGTAAATATTCTATTCCTTATAGTTATAATTAAATTGTATTATTAATTGGCTCATACTTGTATGTTATATGTATATTATAAGTAGTTGGCAAGTAATAATTTAAGTTTTATATGTATAATGGATTTTCTTATATATTCAATTAAAACAGGCCTTTAAAACTTTGTTGTAAACGATTAAGTGATAGTTTCTCCAAAATGCTTTAAATTTAACATTCAATACAATTTAAACAATACAAAATTATCACCAGAGTGGCTTAGACCAAGCAAATTTCTCCGATGATTCACTAAAAATTTAGCTCTTAATATTATATGTTAGGTAATGGGTAATGTTATTTTCATCTGTATTCACTACTCAACAACGCTTTTTTTTTCATCCTATAACGTTGAAAAAAAACGCTTAAAATATTAAATAAAGATTTTATTAAAAAATTATTACTAAACATTTATCTCGTGGTTTGTATTAAAGTCATAATAAATATTAAAGAAAGGTACAAAAAAGGGTTCCGAGTACCTACATAAACTATGGGAAAATCTATAATTATTCTGTCGCAAGATCGATGTCTAATTATTTAAGTTTCCATCCGCTCCACTGCACTGGCATCGCACTGCTACAGAAAGTAATACGGAAAACCAATATGTTTATTTACCAGAGAAAAGCTTAATTTACATTGAGCAACTCCGTGTCGCGTTTTCACATTAGAAAACAAAAGAAGTTATAAAATACACTAACTTTTCGTAACAGAATGTACAACTAAAAACAACAATAATATATACTTATGACCATTGAGTATATATTGTACCTCAATGTTACTCGTATACATGAGCCATGTTAGCGTGATAAATCATGGCAAAGTGAATTTTGAAGAAAAATATGTTAATCATTATATATGTAGGTTTTTTTTTTTAAAGAATCGAATTGATACCATTCTTATGTTATGAAAACATACATCTGTACTACATCAGTTTGCACCGCCTTCAACACAAAAAAAAATACTTATTTTGACATACTGTTTTATATAACTCTTTTGAAATATTATTTTTTTATGCGTTATTTCCGTATTCCCGATCTCACGCAGTATGCAGCTTTAACGCAATCAACTTTCAACTTTTCCATTTTTCTTCTTTTTTTTAAGGAATGTTAAATGCAGTAATTTTTTTTTTTTTTATCCGTTGTCATCAGCCGAACCATACTTTCTTCGGGAGGAAATCATTAAAACAAATGTATTATACATTATATTGGTATTTCTAATAAACATTTATGTTATATTTTATATTTTATTAACTTTTCTAAAAGTACTATTTTAATGACTCTCCCTTATAAATAGTGATAGTAGAATTTCGAGTCACATATATTAATTTGAATATATTATTTAAAAACTCAATTAACAAAGGGCACTTAGTTTTGCGAAATTAATTGAAAATTTCAATTATTTAATTATTTCCATTTTAATTCACTTTGCTTGGCGAGCGAATACTGCGTTTCCATTATTCACTCTCGTGTAAGTTATGATTTCTCCCTGCTTTTATTTATACCCTATAAACAAGTCGACAACTATACCGCGTGCGCGTCAACTCATTCGAACCTCATTTTCTTTTCCAACCTTCGTTTCTATTCATAAGTTTTTAATGGCGGCTCATAAACTTTACTGTAGAGCAATGTAAAAAAATAAATAATTAATAAAAAAACTAATAATAATTATATCTTATATCTTTGCAATATCTTACTAGCTAACAAACGATGACACTATTGTCTTGTACACCAAATTCAAATGTTTTAGCGAAATCAAATGACCAATATCAACACAGGAATGGTGTGCATTTTAATTTGCCTAGTGCCTACTAGTAGCCAAAACGCTTCTGTAGACCTACTAAATTATTATTGTAACTCCTTATTCCCTCACTCACTCATAACAATTTATGTGTAGTACATAAATATCGAACCTTTTCATTAAAAATAATTTAAAAAGTCTAATGTATTAATTATACTCATATATAGATTGTAACATCACAACTGTTTTAAATAAAACAGTAAATGAGCAGCTAGTATAGTTTAAAATATGTTTGATTATAATTGAAATAATTTAATTGCGTTATAAAATTTACCTAATTTCATCCACTTAAAAGCGTGGACGAGCGTTTAACGCATACTCAATAGTTATAGTAAATCCGAGTTCAAATTAGTGTCACTTAATAATTGTTGTAATATATAAGATATGGCTGGTATGTAACTGATATATAGCCCGCTGGTATGTATTTTTTGCTGCGCGTTGTTGTCGTTGTAGAGCGCTTTATATTGTTTTTAGTTATAGTAGTGGACACTGCGAGCGCTGACGATCGATGCGCATGCGCAATACAGTCAGGAAGGACGTAGTGCGCCTGCGCAACGATTATCAGCGCTCGCGGAATGTACCGCCATAACTCAAAACAATATAAACCGCTCTACAACGGCAACAATTTACGCGCAGCAAAAAATACATATCTGATATCAGTGGGCTATCTATATTATTTATAATCAATGCTAAAACTAACGCTGAGTGCAGATAGAGTATGACGAGATATTTTTATTGTTTGCACTCGTAGGAGTAAAAATAAAATAAAATAATTTTTAGAATTTAACTTGATTAGACATATTGTTTGTATTTTTATTCAAGCCTTATTAAATTCAACCAAACCCACACAAATTCAAAAGAAGTTTCACTTCATCCCGTTTGAACTGTACAATGGTTAAACTTTATTCAAATTCTATTATATTGGTTTAGACTATAGTTGGTTTAGTACATATTATATACAAATTCCCACCGATGCGTTTAAAGTGATTAAATACCTTTTAAAGGAAATGCCCCACTTGAACCGTTATGTTAATTTATAGTTGTACTTAGTTCGAACTGCACTGAGTTTAGAATGTTAATACTGTACTGTTTATTTCGGCTTATTACAATAATATAATATGTATATGTTTTTATTTATACTCGGGGCCGTCACTATTTAACTTTATACAGAAGTGATTAATAAAAAACTAGTTATCAACCAGTTATAAAAAAAGGCACTTAAAAAAAAATAGAAATATTGGTGTCATAAAATTTGTTAAGACATACTGCGTTTTATAAGAGATTTTTTAATATGACTTTTCTGAAATTAAAAAAAGAAATAACTAGTAAGTTATATACCTGTATACGTAGACTACTTTAAAAGTTTTACTCTAAAACTAACTAGTAACTAAGTAATATTTCTTACCTTATCATTAAAATATTATATTTATAGTTTACTATAATATTATACTTCTTGTTTAAAACTTTTTTATCATAAATCAATTTTTATAGAAAAAATTGCTGAAAATTAACATTTTGATCCTGTTGCTAGTCCTGTATATTACCAAGTTTGTACAGGATTATTAATGCTAAAATTATTTTCCCATTATTAACTATTACTACAACGTCAAAAGTGCATACTACAGTACAAAGTGTAAACCAACTATTTCTGTATTTAAAAAAAAAAACAATAAGAAATAACACTTGTCCGATTTTAGGCAGAGTAAACACGTTGATTTTATTACAGTGTACACATTATGCGATGTCAAACGAAATCGACAATCCACTTGAGATAACTCTGTGAGGTCAAAACTGTGTACATTGTACTCGTGCTTACCAGTGTGTGTCTGAGTATATTTAGTACACAAAGTAAATCAAACAACACTAGGCTGACTATACCGGTGCTAGTGTTTCGGAGTTGGGATACTGTTGTTTGCGACCGGCAAGTTTCCCGCTTAATAACAGACAGCGAGGAAGGAGTGTACTTAACGTTTGGAAAAGGGACATGGACGATGAAACAGGCCTAAGGGAATTTTGAGAAGTTTAACGTGATCTGTTAATTGTTTGCAGCGTTTTAAAGTCAATTCGCAAACTTTCGATAATCCACATTGCTTTTGAACTGCTTTCGTGCTTCTTCCTTAACCGTTGCGACCATATTGGTTGATACAAGAACGGTAAAAGAGCCAAAATAAAACCCGAAATAAACAACTCAGTAATTAATATCCACGAGATAATGCATTGTATATTACCACAACAGGTCTAAACACATTTTTTGGTACCTCCTTAACATTTATTTAATGTAATCTTGACTAATTTCAAGCCTAAATTTAAAAAGAATAAACATTTTTTTTTTATTAGGCTAGATTTTAATATGATATATTTTTTATAATTTAGTAAATGCGACACTACCTATGCTAAGGAATAAAGGAGGTATAAGACATATTTTTTATTTTTATTAAATTTAACCTAACCTTCACCATATATTATCCGTATACAAAATTGAAAATCAAAAATCTTATGCACATAATATTAACCCGTGTGATTTTTGATAATATTTGACTTGGAATTTAGTACCATAAACTATTACATTTTTAAAATATTTCTATAGCAGATATTTAATATATATTAATTTAAAAATCACCTATGCAAATAATATTGTTGATAAACAATTCATTTTAAATTATGATTTTGTTAACAAAAAAACTGTTCAGTTTTATCAAGGAAATCAACATTTTCTATTTTCATAATACTTGTTTTATAATATAAAGGAGATTGCATGCGATCTGTTTTTTGACGTTTTAGATCAAAAAGCTAGACATAATTTCGACTAATTAGGATGGTTTGATTTAAATTCTGTAATTGTATGCGAATTTTTTGGCAACTTCACTAGGTTATGTAGGAAACGGATTTTTTTTGTTCTGTAAAAATATTGGATTTTAATATTGAAAAAGTTGCGATTTAATTACAAGAAACCGACATTTTTAAATGAAAATCGGCTTTCTACATAACATAGTAATGTAGCCAAAGAACTCGAATCTCTTGACAGAATTAAAATTGAATCATTTTAAGTAGTCGAAATTTTGTCTATCTTTTTGGTCTAAAAGAAACCAAATAACTTTACCTACAGAAAAAATTATATAAAACAAAAAATTATATCTTGAAACTTATACAAATTAACCAGAAAATGAATTAACATGGTAGAAATTTATCAAAACCGCTTTTTTCTTAAATGTTGCCTATGTCAAAATTCCTCAAAAAACAGACCACATGCAATCCCCTTAAATCGTTTATTGTATATTATATTACTGCGATACTTTTTTTTTTTAATAATATGCTTTTATCATTTTTTAAACAATTTTTACTAGTGGTAAACAATTTATTTTTATATAAGTATTCCTTATTATTTGTAATGCGGTACTTACTATTTTTATTTAATATATTTACCATAAGTGTTTTCTTTTAACAATCGAACAAGATTATTTTTAGTTTATACATTCTATATATAGAAGATTTATTTAGCTAGCCATCTAACGAGATCGGTTGACGCCTAAATTAATACTGGATCATACTGTTCAAAGTGTAATAAATTATTAATTAAAACACAAAGGAATCTATGTAATATTAATTGGGTAATTTTTTTTTTTATTAAAATCGGTCGGAAAATGGTAAATCAATTTACTAATTTATTACAATCCTCAGAAAAAAAAAACCATCCCAACAAAAATGGCTCCCTCAGTTGAGTCAAACGTTTTGTTTACACTTTTTATTGCCCCGAAAGTATTAAAGAACTAATGGTCGGACATTTCTTCCCCTTTATAATTAAACAAATCTTAATTCCTTGCGTTCGCTTTGATTGTATTTTTGTTTACTCCCTACAGCGTTCTTAATGAGAAAGCTCATTTCATAAAACTACCCGTCTTTTTTCTTTTTTTACATTACTTTTACTTGTAACGTATTTAATTAAAATTCACCTCTGTAAATAGTTGAAAAATGTCCACTTACTTATATTTTAAATAAATATCTACTAAGTTAACGGGGTTTTTAGCTGATTGCATTACCTTAATGTCTATAGTTCTGCCACGTCGGTGAATTATAAATTACTTGTACTTAATATTATGTTTTTAGTAGTATTACTATTTTTCTGGTGACGTGTATTATAACAGCTGGGAAACTCATTACAAATCATGAATTTCTTCTGTTTTGTATCGCCAAATGTCATGTTAACAGCAAAGTATTGATTATTGCTGTTTTTATGAATTCCGCGGACCTATCCGGATGGACTATTGGAATTTAAAGACAGGCGATGAATGTGCAAATAAATTTAGTCCTTTATCTTATGTATTATATTTTACTTCTAACGCTGTTATATGGAAAAAAACTAGTAAAACAAGTATGCCGTTGTTGACAACTTGCAAGCAGTTTTAGTAACATTCGCACATACACACAAACTAGGTAATCAAACTTCGATAGTCGATAATTGTATAAGATTCTGACTCGAGGCATACACAAAAACTTACCTATTCTCCATTCTTTGTCACTGAACCCCATTCTCAACACAATAGTCTCCAATCCACTATAACATAATTAACCAACACGTCATGTTGGTTTCTACTTTCATTATTTATTATTACATTATACTACAGTAAATCTTGTAAACACACTTCAACAGATACGAGTATAATACTTTATAACATACTTATGTGTAGTTTTTGTGTACCACCAAATTATTACTGAAATATTATTTTATTAAATTCATAAAATATATTAGCTGTATTTTGAGTTATTAATGCCATACAATATGTACAGACCAAAACAACTGCAATTTTAGGGAATTTATATTTTCTACGAAGGAAAGGCCAGCAGCTTTGTTTTTTTATGTAGTATACTTGATAGTGCTCACACTTTTTGGATTTCATATTATAATTATTTTTAGTTGAACACCTATCAACATGCCTGTCTATTTCTGGTAAGAAGTAATCGTGCATATTTTTGTTCTTAACTAAAATATCGTCGTTTGGCATACCTCGTTCAACAATAGAGTTATAGAAAAAGCTAATTTGATGGGCATATATGAAAAGTAACCTCAAATGGTTCAATTTTTCGTTTAATACATAAAATAACGAGTCGATCATAGTGATTGCTTCTTTTTCAAACAATAAATTTTGAACCATCCTTGAAGTGAGAATATTTTTACTGCTGCCAAAAACAACATCTCCTGTAAATTGCAAATTCAACTGGGCTCTGTAAAGATATCCTCATTCGAGTTTATAGTATACATTTTCTCGATCCTGGTAATTAGGCTGGGTTAGGTCACATAAATGGGTTAAAAGTACAAAGTACGAAATAAATAAGCAAATTGAGGATATAGAACAAAATAATCATACCAAAACTAATTAAAATTAATTTAATTTTAATTTAGAAAATGAATCATTAAAAAAATCTAAAAATGATAATGTATTACACGTCAAAAGCATGCGGTTCATCGGTTCATAGTAGCTTTAGAGTTGGCGTCGGTGCTAAATATTAAAAAGTGTATTATCACGAACAATATATTAAGTAACATGTATATTAATTAAATTAAGAAACTCTGGACAATCTATTATGTTATTAAGAAACATATAAATAAAACTAGCATCATCGACTTCCTGTCTCTGTTGAATCTAAATTTAACCTTGTTAATAATACATTTTACATAATGTATAAAATATCAGATCTAAGAATATTATTAAGTATACATATATTATTATTATAATTCTAAAATATGAATACATACATATGAAAAACTATTTAAATAGTTAAAATATTACTAACGGACTAAAACGTAAAGTTATAAACTTCATAAACAGATTTAGAATATTATGTTATCTAGTTTTGATAAAATTAAACTTATTTTAGTTCTATTTAGTGAAAGTAATCATGCTAGCGTATACATTTTCATTCATAACCTTGAACCTGCATGACTAATAATAGAATATGTAATACTAAGATTTAATTTAAAGTTTTTAAGACTATGTACAATTTTTTACTATTATCTAAAAAGTTTTTATTGCTTTCAAAGTACACCGAAGAGAGTATCACGTAGTTTGAAATACTTCAACTCATATTATGGTGGTTATTTGTAGATTATTATCATCTATTTAAAACAAAAAAAATTCTCTTACAGACATTTCGTTCAGAATTAATTTAATGAATATCCTATTAGGTCGCTAAGTAGTCTATGCACAAAAGTCATAATTTAATATCTATATAATATCATATTAATAGTTGTTGTCTCTACAAAATACGTACAGAATCTCAGATAAACGCCAAGACCTTTGTGTCGTCGAACACGAGAGTCCGTTTTAGATACTCGTAGTTACTTCCTCGTCCTATCGTGGATTTTAAAATAATTATTTAGTGTTAAAAAAAAATGTATAAAAGCGAGATACGTCCCGATATTATTGACCGCTGTGAATTGCCACTATTTTATTCAAAGAGACGTGTATGTGTAAATTATAAATACATATTAAATAAGGGCGAATAAATTGCACGAAAAGGAATAGCTAAAGGCTGGCAGCAGCGCATTAGCATACATTAATTAATACGGGAAGCGCACGAGAAGTGACCCCTTTTTCAATCAGAAAATCGCCCGAAGCTCCACCGTCGGGTTCCGCGTCGAGAGAGGTGTACCACTCATTTGTATTAGTATATATATTATAACATGCGTGTGTGTCTGTGGACTGTGTATGTATTTGCTTAGCGTCAACCCGTGTACACGGTCCTTTTTCCATCTTAACCGACCAGAGTGTTGTACTAGTCGTATACAAAGACAATTTGCATAATTTAAATTTACCACCACCCACGTTCCATACATATTATACACGGGTCTACGTATCCTCTCTGTGCCTGTCTATTTCATTAGACCCGAGGTATAAGTTCGAGAGCCGTTGCCCCGTCACCGGGGGCTTTTCACGACCCTTGGCCGCAAATACAGAAATTACTAGCACTGTTGCCGTGCAGTCTGCATGTTCATAATAATATTAATAATCACGGTCCCGACGGAGTTCTGGAGAGCAAACGCGTTTTCAAAAATATATAGGAAAAAGCTTTTAGGATTTCACGCCGGTTTTCGGAGTGGTCCGTATTGCGTATACAGGGTACGTGACAACAAGAGGTGCACGTACAGTGCGATGTCAGATCAAAATAGAAAAAAATATGTCTAAATCTACCAGACACCCCGGGCACGTGCTCGGTTCGCCAGCAAACGACCTTATAAGTTATTGGCTTGATAATAAACTATCGAATGCCTAACACCTCGATTAGTGTGTGTTTTAATAGCCGTTGCAGTAATTTAATATAATATATAAAAATTCAATTTCTCTGGTACATATTTAAAAAAATTTCACTGCTGCAACATTATTATACAATATATATTATTATGACTTACCAGCTGTTATAATATTTTGACATTATCATATGAAATTCGAATTTATCAGCTATCACGTTGTCGCTCGCCTTCTGGATTACATCATTACCGAGTACGGCACTTTATATGGTGTTACAGCTCTGTATAATATGTTTACTCTATGGTCCAAATACACGGCGGTCTTGTACATTTTTAATCAAAGTATAATTGTTCCGACGGTCACGTTTAATGGGACGTTCTTTATATTTTAGTCACGAGTTTAATGGAATATGAAAACGAGTTAATTTTTTAATGTAATCTCTCTAAAGTTTTTGCTATAGACATTAAATGCCGCGCCGTAGCGTTTTTTTCCAAACATTTTTTCAAGGAAGGTAATTATATTAATAGTTGTTAATTTTGTGCGTCAAAACCAGGTGGCGACTGTATGTCATCGAGAACGTTTTTTTTTAAAAGAGCATGAAAAAAAACCAACAAGGAAAAAATAGAACCTCTTTAATAGGTAGGTTAAAACCGTGAAATTGCTCGTCAATTGGTGTAAGCCGGTCCTTTTCTCACCATATGTTCGGCATTCACACCAATAAGTTTAATGTGACAGTAAACCGGCCCTTTAAGGTTTTTGATCATAAAACGCCAAACGGCTCGTAAACACTTTGGTCTGTGCGAAATATATTAGGATTCTACAGGAAAACCCGTCAATTAATACAGTCTTAGGTGTAATAATTATACGTTTGTCGCAGTAACCGTGTTATTTGTAAACACTCTTTTATGTAATTTTGTCGCAATGAACAATAATAGAACAGAACAATTGAATACTATTTTGGTTGGCCAAAGCTAAATTGGATAGATAAGAAAACGTAAACAACGTGGAGCCATTTAAAATCAATGCGTTTCATATATCTGGCCAAAATAGTTACAGGTTACCAGGTTTATGATTTTGACATGATCAACGGTATCTAAATTTCTAGTAGACCGTTTTCAATAATTAAATACTTCATGGTGCTAAGAAAAGAAAAATTAGTTTTTGTTTTTACAGGGAGATTTATCTAGGATAAGACACTCATTTTCTCTAAAAACAATTGAAATTTTGCAGTTTTTCTTTTTCGAGATACTTTAGTTTATGTTGTTGTACAATTTTAGAAAACATTCATATTTTTATCTTCTAGCGCTATCGACTTTTAAAACTTAAATATTTAGCTAACTTTTTAAATTGAGAATAATTTGCTGAACAATTTGATTTTATGGTTTTGGTATTGGTTTTACTCTGATGTGAGCTTTTTTTTTTATCTGTATACACTATAACTTTTTTAATACTAAACCAATTCCTTCGACTAGCAACTCTATAAATCACACATTTCATCTAGTTGGTACTTAAGGGGAGGGGGTAAAAGTTAAAAAAAGTTTACTTCTTCACAGTCGAAATTTGAAAAACAAAAAAACCGTACGAGTTTTTAAGTTAGAAATTTTACTGGCTATAATTTCGAGAAAAAGAGTCGGATCGAGTTGAAATTTATAAGGAATATTTATTTGGTATGCCCGCACACGTCAGTTGTATCAAATATAAATTAAACCCATTTCCCACCCCCCCTAGAGGGTTCAAGTTTTTTGTTTTTTTAGTTTTTTAGCCGTAAATTTAGGACCTTTAAGTTGAATTTGTCAGTAGTTAGAACTCATATGTATTCATAACATTAAATGGAAAACAAATTCGGCACTACGGGTTTTTTTTAATTGCCGGAAAACTGTGTTTTCACAGATTGCGTATATTTTAACAAAAAAACCTAAAATCTTAAAAAAAATTTATCAAATCAATAAAACAATTTTATGTAGATCTATGCAGAATGATACTAATATGTTTTGTGCTCAAGTACCACTTTTGACTTTAAGTTTACACAAATTCAATTTTTTTTTCTTTAATTACTTAAGCGTTTTTTGGCTGAGTAAAATTAAAAACTGATAATAAATTCGTAATCGACGACCCCAAAAACAAAAAAAAAACCAGTACAGTGGGGTCGGGGCATAGTCGGGATGGAGCATAGTTGGGTCGGGGCATAGTGGGGACGGCGAGGTCACAGGTTTACAGGAATTTTTAAATCTGAAAGTGATAAAAACGCTTTGATGCAAATCGGTAGTTAGTATTTTCAAGCCGGCACAGTCCAAACCAAGCACAGTATAAACAAATAAGCATCAAAGCGTTCATTTGAACGTAATTTTATTCAATTTTATCACTTTTATTTATAATATAATTTCTGTAAACCTGTGACCTCTCCGTCCCCTCGTTGCTTTGATTTCATATGCCTATACTCTAATTTACTAGTCCTCTCTGATAAAATCACTTAAAACCAATACCTTCGCCACTTTGCATCGAAGCTAAAATAGAATGTAGCCACTTTTGTATGAAGGCGCTTAAAGTAGGCAAAATTGATGCGTTTAAGTAGTTCGGAGCTATTTTTCCCAAATTACAATCTAAACTACAACCAAGACATGGCTCAGTCGAAAAAATCGCGGATTAAGGATGAACCGGAGGCAGGAAACCTGACTTTAGCTCCTCAAATCAAACGAACAAAATGCCAAAGACCAAAATTTAAAAAAAATGTTAGAGTAAGATTTTGTTTGTTGTATATAAAATGTAATTATTAATTATTGGTTATTTTATTTATTTATTTTTTGTAAAATAAATTCATATTTGCTTTTAATACATTTTTTTTTAAAACACCCATTTTAGTATAGATTTTTTTTTTCTCATCTCCATTGTACAAACAATTTTTACATACCATACGAATGTGTCCCACGAGAACGTGACATCAAAAAGACACCGTTGGATGTTATAACATGATGACTACGTCATCAATTTATGATATGTTTTAAAAATAAATGCAAGCAGTGCTTCCGGCGACTCGAGGCTGATGACTAAACAATTAATTTCCGTTAGGTTTTTTGGTAACGCTGTAAAATTTGTCGATTTTTCCGGTTGTGTGCCAAAGTAAAGACATAAAAATGTCAAAAAAGGTTTTAATAAATTTCTGCCATGTCGGTTAATTGACAGATTAATTTGTATTTTCTTCAAGGTATTATTTTTTACTGGTACAATTTTTTCAAGAGTAAACACCATTTTGGTGTTATTTTAGACCAAAAAGCTAGACAAAATTTCGATTACTCAGGGTGGTTCGATTTCAATTCTGTAAAAAGATTTTACTTCTTTGGTTACTTAAGTATGACGTTATGTAGGAAGCCGATTTTCATTTCAAAAAATCAGTTTCTTGTAATTAAATAAATAAAATTTATACATTTTCTAAAACATCTTTTTTTTACTTAAAAAATTAAAAACCTTTTACATAACCTAGTAAACCTAGTAATAGCCAAAAAAAAACTCGCATATCTTTGAAATCGGACTACTCTAAGTAGTAGTAATTTTGTCTAGCTTTTAGGTCTAAATCTTACTAAAACCAAATGGCTTCAATCTCTTTAAAAATAACTAATATACAAAATATTACAATAATCCACAATACCAAAAAAATTCAAAGTTTATAAATGTTTATTGTTATTATTTTGTTTATTTTATGTACAAATAATATTAAATGCCTGATGTAATTAAGTTTCTACTAGCAAAAGTATATTTATTTTTAACGATTTAAAATTTGTAACAGACTTAAAGTTAATTTTTCTTCTTCACTAGTATAACTATACTTACACTATATTATATATTTTTTTGCTTATTAATTATCATATATTTTTATTTATTATCACGTATTTATTTTCCATGCAAGTTCTACTGCTTACTTCGTTTTAATGTTAGACAGTAAAATGGTGTAATCATAATCGTTCGATAGTGATTTTTATAAAAAGGATTGTTACAAATCAATTGCAAATGTATTTTTTTATGTCTACGAGTTTCTGATTTATCCTAAAGATAACAGCTCAGCTCTTGCGAATGGTTCTATCTGTGCATTGGCATTCGCCGTTTAGCTTATTGCATGCACATTAGACCGTCGTACGTTAATAAATAATTTCGGGTGTCATAAAAGTTTGTCTAAGGTTGGCTCAGAAATGTGCGGTCCGCTCAATAAATTAATTTGTTGCACAGAATCCCTCACGGTGACGTATGCATTCATTTCGTTACGTGAAACCTAAAAAAGATAACATCGAAAATTTAATTTATGAGTAGAATAATATGTGTTCGAAATAGCGTGTATGACTTAAATGACGTACGGCTTCGTTGTACAAAAAAATGACGTCACATCGACGATGATTACATAAAAAAAAAACCATCAAAAACTGATTTATCTAAAAATATTCTTGGTAAAATGGAGAATGTAATCTTGTTGAAGCAAAACGAAGATGAGTTTTGTGTTTTTATAATGAAACACCTGGCACGACTAACTACAATAATTTAAAAATGGCAACTACAGGATATCACAGGTCTTCAGGAATTTTAAGAGTTGAATGTGATGATACGGATTCTAAATAAACGTTTCGATGCGAATCTACAGACAGTAGAAATACAAGTATCGATGAAAGAAACGTATGAAAATATTGTGCTAAAAATACATATAAAAATATGCGTTAACTCACTAGAGAGATTCTACTCTGTTTTCGCAAATAGTTCCATCTGGACGTTCTCATTTACCACCTTACTCTGTTGCCAATTGCCATAATAATAGATGCGCGCCGGACCCTAGGGTGTAGGGTTAGAAGACACATCGATCTTCGTTTTGGACTGGCACGCTGATGATATTATTTATAGTTTTCATTACATACTGCGGACTACCAGCATTATTGTTGTTGTATAATATATTATGTTATTACTTGTGCATCAGACCCCACGTTAATAAATAATTTCGGGTGTCGTAAAAGTTTGTACATAGGGCCACTCAGAAGGTGTGCGTTGAGCGGTCCCTGCTGAGGGTGTGGTTCTTTTACACATATGGTCCAGTAAGGATAAATGAATTAAGTCGTTGGACAGAGCCACTTACGCGTCGAACTAAAAACAATAACTTAGAAAATTGGATTTACAAGACGCGTAATGTCTTTTACTAAAAATATTAGTTAGCAAGTTATGACAATGTTATAATTCTAAATTCTGTTTGTAATAACATAAAGAAAAGAAAAAGGTACAGACGAAAGATTGGATTGCGCTATATACGTGTATTGATTGGTTTTATAACAGGATTGTTGGTCTCAAGCAAGGCTCTACAATAACTTGTATTTTCTAATTCTTTAATATTATTAATTTAAATAATTTTCGTGAACCTATTTTCTCGTCTAGCGACGTTCGTGATCTTCTACTACACGATGATTCATTTATTTGAATGACTCAATAAATAAAACTTAGGAAATTATAGTATAAACTGTGTCTATAAGGCAATTGATGCATTTGAGACGTGATATCTCAAAATACAAATCTTAATTTATGGTAAATAATACGAGTATATTCCTTAAGTAATTAATTTTGTTTTATCTACGACGTATTGTTTTCAAGTATTTAGTAAGGTTTAGTCATCGCATACAATTGGATTTAAGACATTGCTTTTATAACTTAATAATGGCGTATAAGTTCATTGTGAAAAACTAACGTCGCGTTGAAGATGATTTCATGAAAAACGATCAAAAACTATTGTACTCAACCACATCAGATCAAGCCTTAAAATAAGACTATAGTCAACTCTAAATTTATGTTTCAATTATTAATACAATTGGTTTTGACAGAAAATCTATTAACTACTAGAAGTATTATGTGATGTGTTTTTTTGTATTAATTATTAGTCATAGCTGGTTCAAAATTAGTTTTTAAAGGGTACACATAATTAATTAAATGTACTTAGCAAGTAAGTATTTGTTTCCAAGAACTACTAGCCCTTCATTGGTTGATAATAGCTATCGAATATATACAATTGGAGTTATAAGCATTTCAAACTTGGGCGTAAGCTTTTGTATTTTATATTGTGATATAATGATCAATGTATTGAACAATTATATGTAACAAATGAACGTTAGGTAATTATTATGTGACAATATTTTATGGCCCGAACACATTTTACTAGTTAAATCAACTTTTTTTAATAAATGTTCGATAATTTTCTTCTCAATTCCAATGTACTTTGTACTATTTCTAATGTTTAAACTGTGCAAGTTATGTTATTAGTATTTGATTTCTATCTGGTCACCCGCGGGAAACTTAATTTGTCTCATTCTCATTTAACAAAACAAATTTTGCATTTATTATTTTGTTGTGGTTAGGTTTTTTTTTTGCGCACTCTAATCGAATGACGTTCCACCCGCAAGGGACACTCTAAACAATAACCATAGCGTTATAATTTACGAGACCGAACATTGCCATAAATTACAGGGAAACCAAATGCCATGCGAGCATGGATGTGAGCAGATGTCAACTAACAAATAAAAAAAAATCTGATAAAAACAATAGGAGCAGAAAAGGGAATTTATAACGCGGTCAAAAAAAAAAACCCTGATGATGTGTAAAATAATATTTTATAAACGAATTAGAGTCCAACTCGATTTCGGTATAATGCATTGTCTGTTTTGCGTTCTCTGCCCATCAGTATAAAGCCAATATCGCCCACGAAATCCATATAATGGTCTGGATGTTCTAATAATAAAAAAAAACCATAAGCTATGGAACTATTATTATTATATGCACCGATTGTTGGTCGAAAGCCGATCCGTGTGGATGTCAATAGAGGTATTTAATGAATGAATTATCACGTGGCAAAACGCCTATAAACCATATTTTGTGGAATTTCACTTGTTCGAAGACCTGTCACATGCACGCTAAATCAATAAGCATTCCGGCGCTCATCAAAATCTACAGGTTAGGCGCATTTTAACATTAAATAATTAATAAGCAAGCTAATGAAAAATAACATTCTACTAAAGGCTTTTGATTACGTTGCTGTTTCCATTAAGTATTTATTAAATTTTTTAAATTGATCTTTAAACAAGTCTCAATATATTTTTACAGAATTCATTTATTAAGGTTTCATTATGATTATAGCCACTATAAGATGGTATACATAACTTATTAATTACATCGATATGTATCTATGTTTTTAAATACGTTTTAAGTGGTCTAAAAAATTATGTAATTTTTTAAGTTTTTGATGCGATGTAAACGAAGGAATTGCTAAATCACACTTTAATAATATACAGAATTAAATAGCGGATGATATCCAGTAAATAATAAAAACAATCATTGGTTAATGTATTAGAACATTTTAATTTCAGTATACACTTATTTTTAACAGTTATCTGGCTTTTAATCAGTTCAACTTATATTTTAGTATAGCTTATACATTTAGTACTGTTAACTACAATTAAGTGGTAAGCTAATAACCAGGTGACTGGTAAGAAATATAATTGTTAACTAAACTAAAATTATAAAACTTTTATTTTAAATGCCTTGGATGACAAATTTTGAATTTAATGTCAAATACAAATTTATGTCATACATAATTTATAGGAATCAGTAATTATCCTATAGTTTTAATTGTTGTTTTTTTTTTAAATATTTAAATCTTACGACATTTAGTCAACATACAACATGACACAATTACAACTCTTTTACACTTTATCCTCCAAAATTGTTGAAAAATATTATATATGCATCAATTCTCAAATATAGCCTAATTTATGACACAACATTTTTAAAAGACCAATAAACAAAAAAATGACCGGCTTTTTCTTCTTTCGCCTTTCTACCTTTCAATAAACCAGGTGTTTTTTTTTAAGTTTGTATAATCAGGCATTTTTTTGTTAGTTTTTCCACTAAAAATAACTATTATAACTTAGCATTTACTTTGTTTACGTTTTGCTTACTCAAAAAGGAGACTAAGATTACCTAGAAAAAAATAATAATCTCGGAGATAGAGTGATTGTGACTGACATAGTGTATATCTTTATTGAATAGAACGTTGTTTAAATTACCTATTTATAATTTAGTTATTTGGTCACCTGTTATGTATTTTAGTATGTAATCATCATCAGATTATATATTAGTAAAGTCTATTAAAAAACCATAGTTTAAACTTTCATACACGCAAATTATTTAATACCACTCTAGAAATGTTTTGTATAAAATTGATTTTGTCTTTCTACGGGTGAAGATAAAATATATGAGTAGATATGATAAGATAGTGTTGCTTTATATTGTATTGTAGGTGTGTGTATAATGTTTTTTATCAGAAAATCATTAAAAATAGTTACTATAATTGTTTGGTAAAATAACCAATTATTTATTGATTTGTGAATCACCAATGCGGGTTAGAAAAACGGAAATTGACAGTTGGCTGAGAAACACTAGGAATATAATAAATAACTGCACTTAGTATTCAATGACTTGGTAATGAAAGATATACGTTACCAAATAAAGGTCAAAAGTTTTACTTAGAACGAAATTTTATCATTTACATCAGCGTTTTTAACATCAATGTGGCATTTAATAGGTAATAAAATCATTGGTTTAAACCAGTAAGCCGGTGTTATCATAATATATACAATATACATTATACATACAGCCTATCAATCAGAAGTTGGATACTTAAGGTACTTTATAAGCCAAAAGGTGCTAAAATTGACATATTTCCCTTCAAAATTGAAAGAAACACTATCGTGTTTAACATATATTTTTAAACGTGATTAATAATCCATTCCTCTAATAGGAATTGCACCTTTCCTATTATTTCGGTTTTTCAAGCGCAGTTTTTGAAAGTGATTTTCGATTGCTGTCGCTTGTTTTACAATAATATTTAAATGGGCCGACCGAGGAAATTTTGCAAGAGTTGTTCGAACTGTCCAGATTTCCTGCAGTTATTCAATTAGCACGGTGCATTTATGTGTCATGGCCGGGTTTAGCGGGTAATCGTCGTGGTCAGGACCGCAATAAATCAGACGCCGGTGTGGATTTCATAAGGAGGTTTTAATGAATTGCGTCGACAAAAACAAATAATTCAAGTAGAAAACGTACACATTAGGAACACGTCTGGGAATTTGCGGTCGCCCGTTCCTATTCTGCGCGATTTATACACCTAAAACGCTAAACAATAGAACAATAGCGTACGGTACACGCGGGTATTGTTTTTATGGATAAAGTAGGTAAACGGCGACCACAGCTTTAGAGTAATTTGTAATAATCGATCTTGCCTGTGACTTTTTACAGGTCACCGGACATTATTTTTTACTGTTAAATTATGCGGTTTTTAACAGTATACATAATACACAAGAAATTTGGCCGTACGGTGTAGGTGTGTGGCGCAAATATATTGAGCGAATGAGGCTTTAAATTTCAATAATTAAGTATAAAAATGGGACGCCGTTGTATTAGAACCAATGTTTTCTAGGACGATTTATTCAAAGTTGTAAACACTTTGTTTTCTTTTTGGTGTTGAGAGAAAATTTATTAAAATCTCCAAACATATGCGCCACAGAAACAAGTAACGACAGGATATTATTATACATAACATTAAGTTTATTTTGTTTAGAATACTGGTAGTATTACTGAGAAGGTTTTTATGGGGAACGCACTACAGAAAAATATCAAACACAACACTAACTTGCGATGGGAATAATTTTTAAAACCAAAAGATTAAGTGGCTTGCTAAAAGTTGTACTATATGACATCATACAAATTTAACCAAGTCAAACCATCAAAGGCTTTTCAACCGAAAAGGTATATAAAAGTTTGTAATATTAAATAAAAATAAATCATTTATTTATGAAAAAAAAAAGACTTATAATTATGATATAATGTGATATAATATAAATCATCGGATGTCATCTAACCTAACCTAACCAGTGTCTTCTGTCTTCCCACTTCAGTCAATCACACCGTGCACCTAATTTACAACTAATTTATAAATGTCTTCATACATTTACAACAACATTTACTCAACAACGCATTTATTAACTGGCAAGTATTATTAGAGAACTGTTACTTTACTTTAAATAACGTTTAAACTTTCATCAACATTGTTCCATGATAAGTACTTTAAATGAAAACATAAGTCAAACAATAATACAAAAGACTAAACAAAAAAAATTGGGCTTGAATTTAACGTTGAATATAACAGGTTGTTAAAATAAAATGTTACACATTTTATATTATGAATGAATGTAAATTATAATAATATGTAGTCCTATTAGTACAATCTATCTCCAGTTTTCATACCTAAAATATGGACGAATTTGGCACATGTCCATACTTGCGGTGCGAAATACTTAAATACAGTTTTAAAAAACAAATAACTGCTACGCCGGTTCATGATTAAATAAACGGGTATGATTACTAGATAATACCGAGTAGGAAAATCGCCACACACTTGGATAAAGAAGTTTTTTGCCGTGTTCATTTCTCGATGAAATCTATAACTTCTTCCATAACTTGGGCAAATTCGCAAAGACAGAAATATTTCTTAATCTAGCAATCATGTCTGTTTATTTAGTCATGCGCCGATCTACGTGTTTTGGAGCTGGATATTAGACACGAGGTCACGAGGCCGTTGGTGTCTACACAAAATAGTATACACATACCAAGAAAATGTAGCAATTTATAAGTTTTTACCCGGAAACTTTTTTACTGCGCTCAAAGAACGGCGTTGACGTAATTAATTTCGCTGAACTAAAAAGTTGAAACACGTTGGTAGTTGTTTTCTATCAAACGAGACTTCATTAGAGTTTTTGAAAGGGAAATAATATGTACACAACGAGTACCTACTGAATGCAATCAGAAACTTTAAATATATACCAAAAAACCAAAAACGTTCAACTGCTCTGTTGGCGCGACACCTTGGTTCTGTGTTTCTAAGATGTAATTTGTAAAATACAAGCGGAATGATTATTTCATATAAAAATAACTAAAATTCCATTCAGATGGCAGGTAAGCAAGTTAAGCTTTGTACTTAAAATGTACAACAAAGAAACGTTTACTATTATAATAATAAATAAATGTTTGTTTGCTAACTGAGAAATTCCATTCCTCGACGAACAATGTATGTTAACGAGTATATTGAACTGTTTCGAAGAAACACAATGGTCGTATTAAAAAAGAAAGCAACAACAATGTATTTAGTTATGCAGAAATTTGAGTGACGCTAAAAAATAATTATACTTAAGTTCACAATAATAATTATTATTATAGCAATACTAGCATATAAAAATAGACGATTTGCCCAAAATAATGCTATCAATATTAACGGTATACAAACCATTTATTTCAGTATTGTTCTTACACGTGCATCGTTAACTGTGTCGTATTTAGAATGAATAAAATCTCAACGTCTTTTTACGTCTTAATATATGAGCCGGTAATGATGAATATAATTTATAGCGTTGGGCATTAAGTAACAGAGACAATAAAAATACAATTTAAGTAACAGAAATACCAATGTTTAAATGGGCGTGTTAAGTGCCAAGAACTAATTAAAAAATATAATATACGAAGTAGTTCGGGAGTTCACTAGAAAAAATAAAAAAGTATAAATCGAGATGGCTCGGGCATGTTGAACGAAAGAAGGAAAATGTAAAATAGCAAAATAGCCAAAAGATAAAGTGTAGAGAAATTTAAAGGCAGAGGCGGAATGTAAGCTAATGGAGAATAAAATGGTAGTCAAAAATTATTGCACGGTGTAAAGTAAATAAAGAAGTGACAAAGACTGAAAAGAACACTAAATTTAGTTAATATTGGTATTTCAATTTATTTGCGAGAAAACATCTGCTTTCTAAACATCAACAAGCCTACTAGCGTCGGATCCTAGATTGAACAGGAAATCAAGAATAGGGAATCTATAATGCAAAACAAGTCCTCAATACTGATTTACTAACAAATATTCAATCCTTTGCTTATGCTTGTCCTATTTGAGGTAAATGTATAATCTAAATAAACTATTAGTCTACATATTATTATTGAAACTTTTCAATAGCGAAAACGTCTACCACAGAAATCAACACGAGCAAATTTTTTACAACCCTTTCAGTTCGTCCATCTAATCCCATCAATTCGATCATCATTCAATGTCATTTAAAACAAGGTTGTCGAAACGACTTTGTTAACAAACTATTATAATATAACTCTTAAGTCCTAACAATTGTAGTCTAGATAAAAGCTAAAAAGAAATTCTATATGAATTGTACGTTATCTATAGGCGTAGATAGCTAATAAAAAACTAGGAATATATTATTCAAAAATATTGTTTACAGTCATGATGTATTGAGTTATAATCCTTCCTTAAAAATCAATGTCTTCTTAACTTTGTATAATCGAGCGTAGCTTGACATTAAGATTGTATAGGTATAGTTTCGCGATTGCCGGTATTTCGTGTATTTATATAATTTACATAATGTAAATAATAAATATTCGTTTGGCACCGGACCACTAAACAGAAACTAGTATGTTTAGTACTATCGCTATAATAATTTACAATATATAATATTTGAGGATTGTATATTGCAGTACAATAATATCGTTGAATAGTTTATCTTCCACCGACCGCTATAACACGAGATATATGTGTTAGATTATAATAAACTTTAACATATTATAAATTATTTCCAATAATTGAGTGTAGTATGATACACAATATAGATATGATACACAGGTATATCTGCTTTTTTTTAAATAACATTATAATATATATTTATGTTTTGCACTATAATGCGTGCTTTAATTGACCTACATACCGTTTTGTTTTAGTAGACGTGTCTTCTCCCCCGATGATAATATCAAATAATATATTATATTATATTATTGCGACTGTTACACGCCGTCACGTGCGCCGCTGTTTAATAATTATGATTCATGTTTTGCGGTACCCGACGCCGGACACGGTGGCAGAGAGAGAGAGCTGAAAACAGCTATACTTATACTAAGATTGGAGCAACATGAATTAGAATTTATGAGTAGGATTCTACTTGTTATATTTGTAGATAAAACACCCCAATGGTAGTTTAAACAAAAAAAAAACACATAAATTTAATGGTATTTTACTATTGTGTGTACTTCTCTTACCACCGAATTTAAAAATGTATGTCACATTTTATGACAACCCCGATCTTCAAAATTAATGGGCAAAAGTAAATTATATTCTATATTATCATACACGTACACTCTCGTATATCGATTTCATAAAATTAAAATTACAGTAGTTTTAAATCCCTTAAAAATAGTTTATCTACATAGCACTATTTAAAAAAGTACTTCTAACATATTTTACAACACACTAAGTCCAATTCTTGAAAAAACTAATAAATAAAAATATAATATTCTTATATTTATACAGGTGCACCACAATGGTTTGATAGATGCATACGATTTGTCAAATATTATGGAAAACAATTTTTTTTGTACCTATCATTTGAAAGTGGTGTGCAAATTTTACATGTATGCAATATTTAGCTGTCCATTCTGAGATTTTAGAAAGGTATGTCGAAATAGTTTATTGAAGGTACTCGGAGAAAGAAGGTGCATATATTAAAACCAAATTATTTACTTGTTGTACCGTCGTTTCTGCGAAAAAAACTCCCATGTGATAAAATCGAATTGTTCAGGAGACACTAAAACGTGTAAAAGGATTTTATTTTTCATTTATCCCACAATGGTGATAGCACGTTGGAGATTTTATCATATGATAGCTTATTTTTTTCTGTATCCAGGGATACCAAACCTAAAAATCGTAAAATTGGCACATAGGAGGTTTTTTCGCGGCAACGACAATACTACTTGATGACTGGTTTAAGATTGTTTAAGTATCAGCAGAAGGAAAATTGTTGCATAGGTATTGTTCGCAGATTGAATTACTTACTTCCAACACATGTATTTATTATTTTTAATAATATAATTTTTAATAAAAGCATACCTTAATTATTTGAAACCAACTGTTGAACTATATAATGTATAGTTCATATTATGTAGTTTACATGTATGAAATATTTAATTATATTACAACAGCCAATTAGTCTTAAAAATAAAATTATAAATTGATTTCTAGTAAAAACGTTGTAATATATTTCATTTGATTTTTATTAGATTCGATGCAAAGTTTAGAAAGCATTTTTTGTTTTGTTGTTGATGTTTCAAAAGTAACAGTCAAATTTTAAACTTTAGGTTTTACTTAAAATACATTTTTTTTTTTTTAAATTAACTTTTTTAAACTATACATTTAATATATATATATTAAATGAGTAGTAATATATATATATATATATATATATATTACTATTCCAACGTGTCACGTTTTTCGAGTTCACCGCAATTCTAGCATAGCGTGTGGTCGCCGAGTTGTCATACAGGTCACGTGCTCATACCTGGCTGTTAACTGACCTCCCTGTGGATATCTCGACTAGATATCTAGATGGCATACGGGTTCGGGTAAGCGAAATGCTCACACACATATACATACTTATAAACACGACTTTGTGCTAAACACGCGACAGAGAAATATGTGCAATTATATTTCTCGAGTTGGCCGGTGTACCTATACATTGCTGTGCGCCGGGTCATTTGCATACTGTTAGCGTGTGCTCTCGACATGTGTTACAATAATTACTTTTACACTATAAGAATACACACAGGTCGGTGTATGCCCGGGCGGAGACGGAGACCGCTACTTTGCCCTAATAACGCACACAGACACACAGTGTACACACCTACTCTTTTGGTCGGCTCACCTTTCGCTCGCCAGCAGCCATCCCTTTTGTCAAAAACTCGGCGTCGTTATTGCCTGCCTACCATAATATTACAGCTGATGATAAATAGCAGGATTACTCGTGTGTGTGTGTATCGGTGTACATATACTGTGTTCATGACCCCTTCTCCTTTCGGCAGCGTATACGACCGGGAGAATAATGTATATATGGAAGTTGTGATGATGCTGACGTGCCGGTTATTATCATCATTATTATTATTATTATTAGAGGCATTATCTTATATTGTACATATAGTTTGGCCGTAAAACAATTTATCGTAGTTAATGGCACGAGACGCCGGCGATAAGGACTCGAGGGTGGCAGTGTCTCGACGGTAAACGAAGCGGGTACGATGGTGCAATGAAAATAAGAAGGAACGGTAGTGCGAGGTGAGCAGGAAAAGGGCGGTTGGAATAGAAGAAACAGCCAAGGAGTTTGCGGGTACGGCAGCTATTCAGACGTCAACGGTTAACACGTTAGGTAGCGCAGTAGAGACTGATCGATTGGCGCTGTCTGTCGCCGCACGTTCTCCAGAAACGGGCAGACTGCATTATCACACGTATATTATGCACTAAATCACCTTGAAAGATGAACTTGCCTGGTTTGGTTTTTAACGCTATAAACGCAAAAAATCTGTAAGCAAAGAGAGATGAATTTCAAATGCTATCGATTCAATATAATATTTACTTTCAGTGTTAGAAAACAACTTTTAAAAAAGAATAAAAATCTGTTTGAATCGTCAACATGCTGTTTTAAAAAAATTAGATTTAACGACTTATAAGTCATAAACAAAAATTGTGTTTTAACCTATGTATAATTAATTTTAACCTCTATTGTATTTATTTATTTTAAGATATTCGAGTATTAAATAAATTTTAATATTTCTTATAGATAAACTACTAATAAAAATTATTATGTACATTTATGTTATCAGGGTGATCCGCTTAACATAAGATAGTCAATATATTTAAAATAGTTGCAACTTTGTAGTTTTTTGTTTGAAAATATGTTTATTTATATTATTTTACAATATCATAAAAAATAATAAATATGTTTACCTTTTTTCAGTATTTTCCATAACTTTTAACAAGGTAATTTTTTTTTGTTTACCGTTAAAAAGCTACGTAGATTTCGTATTACTCGTTCCGTGATGAATTTGGAGAACAAACACTTATTAAAAAATACAAAAATAATGAATTGAAATTTTTTTCTTTCTTCAGTGTGTTCATGGTATATTATCTTAATGGGTAATGATACATTTTTTTTCAAACAGTATTTATTAACCCTTTTTTTTAGAAAATAAAGATAAGAAACGTCTATATCACAGTCTTTCAATATATAATAGGTATTTTTATTCATAACATTACCTCGAATTGAACTAAAATATGGGTGCAAAAGTCTCACTATGTGTCAAGCAATTATTTTTTCAACCACCATCAACAGCTGTCTATCATCCGCAGGTACTACGTTAGAAATTAAAAGGATCTATGTAAAATGTATGTTTTTTGTTTAACTGAAATTAAATAAGTTTTACCAATTAGCAAAATAATTTAAAACTTCTGTACTTTATGACGACGTCGATTTTTATTCCAAATAAAAAAAGTTACGATAATTACGAGACTTTTTCAGCTGCTTTGAGCACATTAAGATTTTTTTAAGCTTTTAAAAATGTCTTTCGATACGCGCATTAGCCAACTAACGACTATACAATCAGTCCTATAATCGATTGCGACGTTAGCAAAAGGTCTATCGTTAGTGTCTTTAAAACTAATGTAAGTACAGTTTCGGTCATTGAATATGGCTTTAATGTTCCAATCGTTAAGTCGGTAAGCAATCATTAAGAATCAAATTAAAACATAACAAAACTTTAAAGAGTAACTAAAGCGTTAAGTGAATTCTAGTAGTATTGTAATAATTCTATATAAATATTCAACTATATTATCTATTATAGCAGACCGGTATCAACGCCAATATAGTTCAGCAACCAATTTGTAATTTAAAGAATATTAATCCCCTGTGGGTGGGGGCCAGAATACACCCATGGCAGTCCATGCATGTCGTAAAAGGCGACCAAAATGGACCTAGCAATGGACAGCAACATTGTAAGTACCGAGTATAGATTTATCTATACTTGAATAACATCTCTTAGTAATAAGAGAGGCCATTGCGATGCAGAAGGCAACGGGAAACCACTGCATTAATTTTCCCAAACAAGCAATGAAGGTTAAACATAACAATGAGGAGAACCAGATTTGCAACGACAAGGCAAGGTGTTTAGTAGAGAAAAAAAAGAAGAAGAATATTATTCAGAAACAATAAAATGAACTTCATTTACAAAATGTGAACCAAACCATACAAGCTTTAACATATTTATTAGAAAAAATTTCGATTACAGGGGACGAATTCCGTTTTCTACTTGCCTCTTTACAAATTATTATACTTTTGATAATTTTTGGCCATGAGAAAAATATGCAATATCAGTATTATAAAAACATATAAGCAGAATAGAGATATCAATAGATTTTTTTATATTGGTTCATTTTCCCATTTTTTTGCCCTGCATTAAAACTACAAACAAAAATTTATTATCTAACACTTTCTTTATGTACTTCTATTAATTAAAGTCTTGTTTCAACAGAGAAAATTACATTAATGATTATAATTTTCAAAGAATTTGTAATTTTTAAGCTTACATAATATGAAACATCTATCAAAAATCTAAAAAATATATTTCCCAAGAGAATATCCTGACGCGCGTCTTTTGCCGTTAAGGTATACACTTTATTACAGACAACCAAGACCGAAGCTCGTAAAAAAAAAAATAATATGGCAGTAAGTTGATAATAATAATAAGAATAATAACAACACGGATAAAAATATGAATACATATCATTTTGCTTAACTGTAATTTTAATAGAACAAGCTCGGGAACCAAAAGTCACCTTTATATAAATCAAAACTTATAATAATCAAACCCGGTTATCGACCAGTCATATTCTTTAGTAGACAATTCTTAAATAAATAAGTATTTGAAATTTTTGGAGTGTCTGTTGACACCGTGTAAAAGTACATAACATGTATTTGACTGCCATTTTGTTTTTCACAGATGTGATGAAAGTAAAAAAGGACAAAAATCTTAGGTAGAATTATCAAGACTAAAGTTTTTAGGTGTCTTTTCAGTGCAATAATTGCAAATAACAATCTGCGCTCTTAGTTTGCCACCACTTTGAACTCGTCCTCTGCAACAACTAACAGGAGCAAGGAAGAATTACCCAAAGTTTATTTTTACCGAAGAGTAAATTGGCTTAAAAGTTAAACGCTACAATCGAAAAGAAACATGTGCGTGCTTGTATGTGCTTACCGCGCGATAAAAGATTTTTCTCACGTCTTTATATGTATATGTACATTGCTTTTTCTTTTACTACACTATTCACTTCACCCCTCTTTTTTTATACTTCACGTAAATTCCTTTTGCTGCAATTTCCCTCTCCATTTTTCCCTTAACAACTTAGTCTTTCCACGTATCTGTAGTGCTTTTCTTGACTTTTTATCCGACCCTCGAGTTTACCTATCTATTTTTTCATAAATGCGAAATTAAAAATATTTTACTCTTGTTTGTTATCAAAATGAATTCATTCTACTTACGTAGCCTACAAAATTCGCGACCTATCCCATCATTTTTTTGTGGTTGGTTGAAGTTTTTAGGATTATTGGTGCTTGGGGTTTGATCCCTAGGAGACCCATAGGTAGGACGTCTCATTACAGGTTGTCAACGTTTTGTCCACCTATTGAACAAATAAATTGACTGTTAATCTTTTAGCACTTTCACAATCTCGGCAAGCTTTATACTAACGAGAAAGGACGATCAAATAGCAATAGAAATTAAAAAGTACCCACACAATTTAAATAGAGATGATGGTTGGAAAATTAGTAATTCGTGAAAACCAATTCTTTAACAATATAAAAGAAATAAATAAATTATACTAACCTAACCAACAGAATGGTGACTATCGCTCCGAAGATGGACTCTGCAATAAGTTCTAAAAGTCAGCGTATAACTCAGGACATAGATGCATCTAAAAATTATCCACATTATATTCCAACCTCTAAAAGCTTTATCACATAACATACTTTTTAATTTTCAAAGTATAAATACTTTTTGAGTTATAATGGGAAATTTAAGTGATTTTGTTTCATTTTGGTGTGGACTTGGCGTGGAGGAAACACACATTTTTGTTTAAACATTGTTTTTTATTTTTGCATTGTATTCAGCAAGAAGCTATTTTTATAAAGTATTGTGATAACGATTTCTTAAATTTCATTTTTTGTCTACACCCTATCTACCATCCCTATGACTATAATGCAGTTTTAAATCAGATGGGTCTATGCTTCTTAGCTGGTAAACCCTACAATACTGTTGTACATTTTCTTATTAAAAGAAACTTATGAAAGGCGATATTGACTCTCCTGACCGATCTCGTACTCTTTTGGTCATCTTCGTCGTCTCTTTCAGTAAGCTAATAATCAACTTTATTTCTCAATTGATAAATTCTTTCTGTATCTTATATCTTCATTATGTAATTACTATAAAAATGTACTTTATTAGGTTTTGTGGTGTTTAGGTTTTATGGTGTTTAGGTTTTATGCCTCTATTGTAATTCTAACAATAAGTTATTATGCTTGAAACTCATCTATAGTAACGCTCATAATAATTTTAAAATGAGTTTAACGATTATCTAAGTACGATTTTTTGTATTTCTTTTTAATATTTTAATTTTAATTCCAAAACCAATCAAGTCGGGAAGAAAGAACTTCCATTTTACTCGTATTTAATTAAACATTCAAAAATCCATTCCAAAATATAGCAGGTATTAAAGAAAAAAATTGAATGAAAAAGAATGTACATAAAAAGCTTTTCATGTTTAAGCAAATTAAACATTCAACGATTTCAAAAACTTCCGTTATAGTGCAATGTAATTTTCTGATTTTTAAAAATAAATAATATCTCAGATACCCTTGACTGGTTTCTATGAAAATTCAAGTAATTATAGTACGTTGTTAAAATATGTTTTTATGTGTAACCTAACATGTATTGATTGTAATATATATATAATGAAATATAATGTATTTATAAACTATTATTTTAACTACTACCGATGCTTTTAAATCAGTAAACCTAGTATCCTATTATTAATAGTAATTTATGCTTACGTTTTAATATGCTTGCTTTACCATACTGAACCATTTAAATACCTAACACAATACTTTTTAATAAAAATAGTTTACTGTGAACTCTATTTTGAGCTGACCGTAAACATAATACAATTTTACTCAAGTACATTCTAGTATGATGTTTTTTATTTTAAAATGTTGTCTTAGCATATAATTTGTACAGTGTTTATTTATGTAAAGCGTTATAAATACGAATGTTTTAACAATAAGTATCCATTAAACAATTTAAAATTTGGCAGCATAATAGAAATCGTTTGGACACGGTAAATATTATTACAACATTAATCGTAATTTGTATCGACAGTCTTATAAAATATAACAAGTATAACACCGGCCGTTATTAAGTCTATTGTAAGTACAACAGTTTGAAAGGTTTATATGTAAGGCTCATAAAACGGTACTGTTATATTGAGTTTCCCGGTTCTTTAATGGTTTTACACCGTCGATTTTTGGTACATTTTTCTTAACTCTTTGTCTGCTACCACATAATACAGAAGCGAGTGTTAAAGTATGCCAAAACCTGATATTTTGTATTTTAGGCTATCAATCATAATATTAAGATTATTTTGTTGCCGGTTTAATACTCTATACGGAAAATTCACTTTTAGTTTATTTATTTATATTCCACTGGGTAGCATTAACGCCGCGATAAAACATTAAAATATGCGCCACGATTTTTTATTACCTATTATATAACGGCGCACTAAACAAGCAATAAGTATTATTTACTGGCAGTACCGTCTATAATATTATAAATAATCCAAGTACATGAACATATTATTTGAAAACGATAGGGTAATTAAAGAAAAAAAAAATCAATACATTATCGTTATAGTACACAATTATAGTATTATAATTATTATGACTAAAATGTCACACTCGGATATTTTATTCCAAAATCAAAAACCGAATATAGGCCACGAGAATAATTATAATTACATATGTATTGTATTCTCACGGTTCTGTCATGATTTTGGGTTTACTTTAAGTATAATAAAAAACTACAAAGATAGCCAATAAAAATTCTAGTTGTAAGTATAACTAAGATAAATTAACGATGTAACGTTAATACAATATAAGTTCATTCAACCCTTAAGTATATTTTAATGACAAAAGTAATTAGCTCGGCTTACCAACAAATATTTTATAAATCAATATATCATCAATAATATACAAATTACTAAAAACCGGGTCAATTACGAAATAACGGAGCATGTCCTTGTAGTGGTGAGAAATGTGTTTCTAGTTTTTTAATTAAAATATTAATATGTTATATTTAGGGACCATAAGTATAATATGATCTAAAAACAACCTAACAATACACATGTATAAATGCACTTAAAACCATTTGTACAAACAAAATAGTTGTAGAACTTTTTTTTCTTTTTCATCTGATTATGTTAAATTATGTTATACTGTATACTAATCTACGTTTTTCTCAAAAAAAATCAGACAAATATTCAACATAGTGTAGTATAGTTCTTAAAGACCAATGTATTTTAGCAAATAAGCAATTAAATGTAGGCCAAACAATCAAAACAAAACTATACAAAATTGTCTACACAATAAAAATGTCAATAATGTTTATTATTTAAGGCCGCCCAAATTACTTTGTCGGGGGCACTCTCCCGTAAGCGGCCGTTCTGTTACGAGGAGAGTATTGTCGCGTGCATTATTGTTTTTACGAATATTATAATTGTGTGTGTGTTTATTAACTTTTGAGTTACTTTTCTTTTACTTAATTTAAAAGTGTTACCTTCTCTCCCGTCGATTTTAAGGTAATTCGAACTAAGTGTTCTTTTATATTAAGTGTATTGTGTTAAAGACCGCATCTCCCGAGGAAACCAGAGTACGGCTCTTGTTTCTTTGCTAGTGTCAGTACTTGCGTTCAAGCTACCCACCTGTTTATTAATAGTTATAAAGCTAGACGATATAATTGTCCCGAGGCATTATACTATTTATAATCAGAGGCTTGCTCGTTGAATGGAAAAACACCTGAGGCAGAAACAATCCGGAAGGTGACTAGAGCTCTGCCACATTTATGCGCACTTACTAAAAAGTCACTTTAGTGTTTAGGTAAAAAGTATTAAGTAATTTTATTTACAGTGTGTGTGTGTTTAACGGTTCGTGTACCAAAGTGCGTATACGACAATATTATTATTCTTAGTTTGAAAAATTAATCAAATATATACGTTACCGTTTAAGAAACTTAAGTCCATACGGTTTTTACGTGTAAGGGATGGTATTATATTTGTTTTAAATATATTAATTTTGTCCCAACTAAGAACTGTAAAAAAACAATTTAAAAAGTCTAATATCTTATCAATTATTGACTGGATCATAGTTAACCAATCGCCCGGTATTTTAAAATATCAATACTATATTATTTTAAAACTCATTTATAATATATGTATTCATTGTTGTTATAAATAGGTCTTTCAGTTTTCATCATATAATAATAATTATTATATATTTACCTGTAGATTATTAAAAAATAAAAACGAATGACTGTATGTGGGGTTAAAAAGAATAACAAAGAATGTAATTACATTGTAAAGTTGTAGTATAGTATTAAATAGGAACTTGCATTATGTAAAGACTTTACCACGTCTTTTGATCTTCCGGCGTTTAATTTAAAGTTCTTCGCACCTGTGCTTAGATGCAAAACTAACAATTATATCGCTCAAACTAACAGTACAGCGTTAACTCACATATTATTACTTCGAATCGCTTGAACTTGGCTGCCTAATGATATTGCTACTAAGAAGTGTTACTTCGCCTCAGTCTTTACGCGTTACCACGCTTCTGCTTTTAAGCTACAGTGCTTCTATCGTATCTATGCATTTAATATAATATCCCACTTACTTTACAGCAAGCGTGTATTATGTTTTATATTATAAAGCGTTTGAAAATTGGTTTAACGTTAAAACGACGGCGCCATAAACGCGAGACACGCGTCAACATAAACAAATTGACAAAACGCGCGTGAAGGGAATATATTCATAAAAGATTATTTCAAGTATGTATTTTCCTTTTGCTTCGGTCTATATTTAATTCGGAGGGATTATCGAAAGTTTTTTTTTCATCCTTAGTAGGTATATATTCCTACAAACACATACCCACATAGACGAGCGTTTTCGCAGAGCTTATCTACAAGTATAAAACGTAAACGGGCGTACAGACATTTGGGGTACTCTGTTTTTTTTTATCTATAAGGGTTTAAACTCGAAAGTTGACGCCTCGATAAAAGTGTGATACATATTACACATAATGTATATTAATCATTCGGACAACAAGTCGGGTAAACCTCCGACAGGCGCCGTATCGCCTCTTGCGTTTAGATAATGATAATAATATATTCCACGGTTAAAACCGATAACCCGATCAAACTCGAATACTAAACTGTATCATGAGTAGAGCCGGAAGTTTATGGTCCGAAAAATAAATAGATAAGATATAAACTTGAATTACATTTGAAAGAATCCGAATCCAAAAATTTATTTTGCATATTTTAGCATACGTTTGAAGTTTTTCATATTTACTCGTCTTTTTTTATTTAAAAATTTTGAATTTTTTTTATCAAGAAGTACAAATAAAAAATGACGATATAAAACAATAGTTTTTTAAATATTAGTGAATTATATTGCCCTGCTAGCAAAGAAGGGCGCTATTTGCCAAAATTCGAAAAATGAGATTTTATGTTATCAATGTAATACTGGCTGGTAAATCTTTATCAATTAACAGTTGTTAAAGTTTACTTGCAACACGCAACACGCATTTGAACGTCATACTGTTTTTTCTTAAGTAAAAACAATTATTTACAATTATTACAGACAAACTTGGGAAAATGTTTTTTTCTTGATACTACCTAAATAGTATATGTGGTCTATTTTGCTAACAGGGCAGTACTAGTAGAGTATAGTATAACATAAATTAATATTATCAGATGAAAAAGAAAACAAAGTTCTGCAATATTTTGTTTGTAAAAATTGCGTTTCTTAAAAAAATGGTTTTTTTTTTTTTTTTCATGTTTTATTAATAAATAAATATTTTTTATTTAGACTTTGTAATTACAGTTATTCTTAACGTAATAAAAATTAAAGAACTGAAAAATAATTTTTAAAAATAGACTGAAAACAATTTTAAAATACATAAATGCCTGCATATCACGGTCGGTTTTAAAGCATATTACGTATACTTCCGGGTACTTATAGACAATAATGAGCCCATGACCTACTATTGTATATCAAAGTTAATGAAACTGCACTAGCTAATTAATGGAACTGTATTTTAGTTTTGTTGAAATTAAAAAAAAAAATTCCCTAATTTTAGTGTTCTTCATCACCGCATCGTGTTATCAGACAAACGACTACGTCACTAACAAATTGTGTATAAACAATTAATTAAGACGATAAAATTCAGTAGACACAGTACACCAGAAAGGTAGAATTTGGCCTTTGATCATTTCTGGTTAACATATTCGAATATGTTTCTTTGTGTTCAACGGGACTTATATCAAAATAAAGGAACCCACTTTAGGTATTAGGTTTCCTTGCTACTGTTTTTGGTATTCATAAATTTGTTTTCCAATATATTATCGGTCTAACTTTGAGGCAGGTAATATATACTAATAATAAAAAAATTAATATAATATAATATAAGAGGTATGTAATATTCCACTTACTTTAAACACTGTATATATATATATATATATATATATATATACAGTTATACAGGGTACAAAGACCAGGGTTGAAAAATAAACCATTTGAGGAGAAAAAAACTACTCATAAAGAGAAGCTTGGAATTATATTATCATAATATTTTTCGGGTAAGCACTCATCCATCTGCACCGTTTAAAAACATAATATTTTATGTGCGCTGCGCTCAAATGCATTCATGCCCTTAAAAATGTCGCCAAACACAAACAAACAAAATATTATGTACTTATGTGGACAATTTTTTATTTATTTATTCCTGTTTTTTTGTACAGCACTTAATTTTCGGGCCACAACCTCGTATGGCCGCCGTAGTAAAGTTAGTTTGTCCTCTTTGACGACGGACGAGAATTATTACCGTAAAAACTGATCGAAACCTTTATTGCCACTTGTTTATTATTATTTTTACAGCTCACGATGTACTCAAACTCACCCATTTTGTTAAACGGGTGAGCCATAACAGCTGTAGCCAACAAAAAGGGTAGGTACTCGGTAATTTTGCAATAACCCGCAGAAATGCTTAACACCTGAAAAATATAATTTTTCAGTACATATACTGTCCGGTTTTATGGAGTAACGTGCAAAGGGTACAAAATATGTCGTTGTTGCATTTAGAATGATTTTATCGTGGTAACAAAAATGGTAAAAAAAAAAGGAGCGCAGTTTTAAAGCAAGTTCACTGCTGAAGTTGTTTTATTTTGTTGTTCAACTCATTTTAATTGGGTCGACCAAATTTCCATTCTTGACTAGAAAAGATAATTAGCATTACAGCTTAAACGGCCCATTTAAGGTCGTTGCTACATTTTGTATTCATGTAAATATACATTTATATATTTATTTAAAAATTTAATTACTGCATTTTAACACAGTAATAGAAATAGTAGTTTATGCAAACATTCCATAGTAAAAGTAAGTATTTAAAACTAGAGAGTATGTTATAATAACAAGAAATATGTTGGCATATAATTGTTATATTATAATGGCACGTGTGATTGTAGTGCAAATCAAAATTCAGTAATTCTTGTCCTCAAATTGGTTCACAGAACAAGGGAGGAAATGTACACACTGTTCGGTCAGTGAACATTTTCATCTATTTTTCCCGCCTTTGTTTGCCAACCTTGTTTGCAAAGTCGCTGTGTTCAGAATATATTGAACGAGTAAAAAGGTTAGTACACATTTCCAGGAAGTCGGACAACTGTCAAAAGATAAAAGCACTAGTTAGATAACTGGAATTGAGCCAATACTGCAATGCGTGCGATCAAACTTTAAATACGTGTCCACTGAAAAAAACATGGAAAAAACAATTGAACTTTTTTTTACAAATGACGTCTGACCATCCTAACCACTTAGTAATTAATTTAAAACAATCCAAACCAATCCAACCAAGTTACTAACAAATTACTTGAAAGGCTCAATCAATTTGTCTTGACCAATCAACAAATAAATATTAAAACCCATAACAAATTCTGCTGATCTCTCGAAACCAAAATAATCATGAACTAAAAAATATTTTTAAAAATTAAAAAAAAATGTATGTTCAATATCATATAATTAAAGTTTTAAATTTTGTATATATACGTAAATGATACATGATAATTCAGCCTTTCTCACGTGGCTTGTTTTATGCTGTCCTTATGATATTATGATATAATACATAAAATATTGTAATAAAATAAAATTGTTCACTATTTGTTTAAATCGGGTTTAAAACTTAATAATTTAAAATTAAAATATCAGCTTCATATTAATGAATATTATTTTTTAAATGTTGGTAGGAGACTATATTTTATAAGTACAAATAATTTAACCATTTTTTAGAGGATACTACAACTATATAATATAGTAATGGTTTTGTTAAAATCAAATCCTTACCCTTAAAACTGAAAAAAAATGTTATATGTTTTCAACCTTCAACTTTGGTTTGCTATAACTTTGCAAAAGACGGTCAGATATTTTTATAGAACATTTATAGATAAGCCCCTATTTACAAGTTGCCTAAATCCAAATTTTGACAATCCGTCACCGCTCTTTGAAATTTTTTATTTTATTAGGTGCAATTTTAGGTCATAAAAGCTGAAAATTAAACTGAAGTTAGATTTAACGTTTATCGAGCATATAAAAACCAAATCTGAAAGTGACTTCATTACAATCAAAAGCTTCGATGCAAATTTGCGATTAGTAAGAATCGATCATAGTCCAAACCAATTACAAACTAAACTAACACAGTAAAAACCAGCATAATTTTAACCAAGTACAATAATATATATCAGTACAGTAAGAAGTTAACAAATGTGGGTCAAAACAGTTATTAAATCTAAAAGTGATTTCGACACATTTAAACGGGTATTTCATGATCTGGTATCCGTGTATTGAAACTATACATGTATTTAGAGATCAAGTACTTGGATATTATTTTTAATACACTTGTATCAATATTTCATCGTACATAAGTTGGTCCAACCCACGTCCCGACTATTATTTTTTTTTTCAGCCTAAGCCAACCTGGCTCGAAAAAAAAATTAATTATTCCATCCTAAAAAGTCTCGGTCTCCCTATGGCTAAATAAATTTAGTTCAGAATCATAACTATAATTTGTATGATTTTTAAATAAACGTTATTGAAAATAATCTTATGACAAAAAAAGCGTAGTTCAATAAACATGAGTAAAATGAAATAAAACGAGAAATGTATTCTTATTATACATGCATGTTTTAATTTTGTACGGAACATGCTTTAGCCTTGGCTCTTCGGCCCGAAAACGACACTAAATAGTGATACTAAAGTAGTAGCCTAAAGTTTTTAATTTTATTCATAAGGCACATTTTTCACTTTTTACTCCCAAAATAAACAAAAAAATAAATTATACCAAGACATGTTTTATTTTTTTTTTAATTGCCTAAGGGCATTTTTATCTAAACGATTAAAAAATCTTTATAAATATAAATCAAAAGAGTATTAACACATACATACGAGTAAAATATATATATATATACATAAACAAAACATGTGTGGGGTTCTACATCCAGTGAAGTAGTCCCATTCTTAATCTAATAATTAGACTAAGTCGAATGGCTTCAGTCGTTTGAGTCGTCTGATGTCTTGTGAGTTGTCGAGGAGTTGTATGGCAGCTGTATTTGAGTGAAGCTCCAGTCTTTTTGTGTGTTTGCGGGCAAACCGGGTAATTTTATCCTGCACGGATGCTATTTTTAGATCGCGGTGGATGATGTGGTTCTTATCATACCGATATGCTGCAACAATGGTACGAAGAGCGATTTTCTGGCAACGTTGGATGAGTTCGGCATTAGACTTACTGACGCAACCCCACAGTTGAATATCATAGATCCAAATCGGTTTAACGATCGATACATACAGGAGACGTATGCTGGTTAGATCTAGCTCGGAGTGTCGCCCAACTAGCTAATACAGTTTGCGCATTTTTTCTTTGATTTGCAACTTTTTCTGGCGTACATGATGTTTCCAGTTAAGTCGCGAGTCAAGGTGCATTCCCAGATATTTTATTATTTTATTGGTTGATAGTATCATCGGCAAACATAGCTACCGTTGTGTCGTCATTAGTTGAAATAACAGCTGTATAGAGTAGGTACAATATAGGTCCAAGAACATTACCTTGAGGTACTCCAGCTGATACACTCTTCCAGTTAGTGGTCGCTTCTTCGTATCTAACATAAAACTGTCTTTCAGTCAGATATAATTTGAGAAGTACACACCACGTATTTGGGAGCTGCTCTTGCAGTTTTAGTAATAAACCTTTGTGCCAAACTTTATCAAAAGCTTGGGTCACATCAAGGAATACACCACAGCAGTAATTTTTCTCTTCCAACACCTCACTGATCACGTTCGTTACGCGATGAACTAGGTCGATGGTCGAGTGTTTATGGCGGAATCCAAACTGGTGATTTGGTATGAGTTGTTTTGCTTCAATAAGCGGGCTAAGACGCTTAAGAAGAAGTTTTTCGAATAGTTTTGACATGCATGGTAGAAGCGATATTGGCCGATAACAGGTGGCTTGTTCGGGCCGTTTCCCAGGTTTGAGCAACAGGAATTACCTTCCCTCTTTTCCATTGCTCGGAAACAAATTTCGTTCGCAAGATGGCGTTGAATATGTGAGTAAGGTGGACGATTGCCTTCTTAGGTATTTTATTTTCTAAAATAGAAAAACTGAAATTAACAATTATATTAGGTCAAAAGAAGTTTATAAAAAAAAATTTCGAAAAATGTCGAGGTCAGGCCGATGACCGCGTGGTTTGACCCAGAATTCCCAAATACATTCAAAATAAGTTTAATAAGTGTATTTTACAAGTCTGCCAAAAGTAATTTAAAACTCAGTACTAATTTTGTTATAAATAATTAATTTTTAATCATAAAAAAAAGAGTTTTTTAAATTTACTTTAATTAAACAATGTTTTGATTACTTGACCGTGTACGTATAGTGCGCGCAAGGTGTATATTTTATAATCGCTTTCCGTACACAATAAAGTAAGCTTTTATGGTAGAACCAAGTTTTCCGGATGTGAAACTTTGCACAGAGATTACGATGATTTCAATACAACTCATAATATCTGTAAGAAGCCTAACGATCCATAATAATTAAATGAAAGTATTAACAGTTTATAATATTGTTACAGAACGTGATACAGTACAGCGTATACTTCAAATTATTGTAGTTCACAAAAGTTGTATAATATAGAAATACTTGCTACGAATTAAAAAAAACTTTTAATAGCTTTGTAGAGGGAATTGCATTTAAGATTTAATGCTGAAGTTTTAGAAACCCCGGTTTGATTATGAATAAATGGATATGTTTAAAGTAAGTATAGTTGTAGTATATGTGTATATGGCAAAATTATCATAAATAAAATAACTGTTTTCCCTAACTTAAGTTTCGAGTAACGCAATACTTTCCGTAAGTGGATCTTTAGAGCCTAACAAGTTGCATTTTGTATAGTGGCAATAGCATGGTTATTAATCTGATTATGTTAAGTTAATTTTACCAGATTCGCAATCGATTATGATAATACCCCCTATGTGGTTGGAGTTCAATTAATTCACTGAAGCTTTACTTAATATAGTCGGTATTACTCGTTTTAATCGGCTAGACCAAAACTACAACAACTCAATAACTACTGGTGTAATTACAAGTGTATCGGTTGTAGATTAGTCCTTTGACCTAACGCAAAAACCGCGACAGTTGAGTTCAACATGAACCGCGCAACAAACGTTTTATGATTGTAGGCGAGACAACATAATGATAACATAACAAATAAACTAGTATGTTTATGACATTCACAAAAGCTGGCCATTATCGCTTTATTAATTTAAAATAACCAAACAAAAAAAAATGCACAACTAGTTGGATATCTAAATTCAACAATCACTCCGTGTTTAATATTAACTTACATTTTGCGTGTCTGCCATTCAAAAATATTGTTAAAAAAAATTCAACTTAATAATATGTTGATTACTTTTTACACTTACCTAAAATTGTATTATATTAGTTTCCATCTATAGTTATCCCACCGCTCATACATATCATTGTTTTTATTTAATATTCAAAGCAATATAGATTTGTCATATTTCTAATTAATACTAAACCAGCATGAGTTTAACCGCGGAATACACATGCTTTCTCGTACGATAGTTAGTAATACCGTGGTTAACCCCATATTTTTTAATAATACCTAACCCAAACTAACCTAACTAATATTTTTTACGGCCTCCCCTATTTCGGCACTAGTGCTTATTAAAATAAACTATACTAAATTTGAAAAATGTTCGTCAACTTTAACCCAGGCCTTTAAAATTGAGTAAGAATGTAATTGTCAAAAAAAGCTGAACATGTCGCTATAATTTTTCTAATTGTCAACCCACAATTATAAAAGTGTAACCTCTATATAGAATATTTTAAAACAGTAGCAGGTTTTCATTAATAATAAATTTATCGATTAATCCATCTGTATGTAAATTCATTTCTATAACAAAAGAAAAACGTGTCGATAAATTGACCGTCGCATAACAAAATTTACCATCGAAAAAGTGTACCGAGATCAAGGAAAAATCTAAAAAAAAAAAATAGAATACATTCTATTCGTTCGTGATCGACTGTCGCGTTGTCGATCCTTTTTTTGCTAGTTTTGTGGTTTACTTCGTTTGTGTGACATTTACATCCTTATAGTATAGTAAGGTCGATTGTCAGGCGGGCGTTTATTTTTTTTTTTATCATAAATAAATAACATTTCATTCGTACATTGTAACGACCCGAGCAGATGTTTAATAGTAATTTTTTTTTCGTTTTCCATCACAGACAACTGTCAAGCTCTGTCGACGCCCGATCGTGACCGGAATTCAGCGACTGTCTCCAAACCAAACTATGCCGGTCACATATCTTGTAGAGTTGATTCATGTGTATGGGTATTCTTAACAAAAGCTTTCTCGGTGGATGACTCTCTAGTGCCAAACACATCGAAGGAAATATCGAGGTGGGTAACGAATAAGAAAACGAAACCACCGTGGAATCGTTGTCATTAAAAAAAAAAAAATCCTAAACCGAAGCAATGAAATATTTTTTGTTTTTTTTATGTTGTATCATCTGAACTTTTATACTTTAGCACGCGTGATACACTATAACAATAAAAAAGAAAGAAAATAAGCTTTTTGTTTTATGGTGAAAATAATACATGTTGCTAACACTCTAGTGTTGTTTTTATGCGGATAACTGAAATATATAACGAGGAAATGAAACAAGTTCAAAAGAAAGTTATTCCATTGTAGAACTTAAGATCGAGAAAAATAAAAAAATAAAAACCTTGGCCGAATTACAAACGTGAACAAACTTTGTTTAGTATTTGAAATTCACAAAAGAAATAACCACGAACAAAGCATATTGATACTTTATAATTTTAGTTTATAAACATTCATTTAATAATGTGCTAAATTACATTTTCCATGAAAAATAACGGTGAACAATGTACCAACAATAAAAAACATTATTAAAAGATCATGTTTTTTTGCTATAAGTACTGAAAGATTATTATTAAGTTAATACTTTCTATAAACAATTTTATTAGTTCCAATATCATCCATGTAATATAGTGTAGTTTTATAAATGTGAATATCTCGAAAGTAGTTGATTCGTAATCTGTCATAATATCGTTGAGAATTCTTAAAAGAAATATATATAAAACAACCGTGTTCTATAAACCGCGCTCCATACCCTTTAACCAGTCATATATTATCTAGAAATGAAGTATAGAAGAGCTATTTTGGCGTTGGTCTTACATTGTCTCATAGAAGAAAATTGCCCCCCCTCCAAACTCTTATCTAATTAGTCTTACTGACTACTGTATTGAAATTAGCAGCTATAGCTGATAATCTATAGTTATGACTTATGAACATTAAAATATACTCAAACGTTCGTATTTATAACGATTAGATAATATGTTATGATAAGTCGTAAAATTCTGATCAACAGTTTGACAATTCATAAAAGCTATAGACAAATCACATAGCAAAGCTCCTGAGTTTCAATAACAGAAATATATTACAATCGTTAAGTCGTATCCCCCTCTCGGATGCCCTGCCTGATTTAAACCATCGACAATAGTCGATAGATTCAATCAACTGTAGCTTATAAGCTAAGATAGCAAACAAATTGTTGTATTTATATCACTTGAATGGACTAAACAACATTAACCAATATATATTCTGCCTCGAGCTGTATAGAATATAAATAAAGAATATGTGTAATGTTGAAACAGTAATAATACTTGTACGCATTTTGGGTTACCCGAAAGTTTTACGGAACAGAAATTAAATTGAGTAATAGTTTTTTCTTACCCCAACAGTTTACATGGCATGTCGTTCCGATGGCAACGCTCAGAGATTACACTCTGATGAATCTGTGAATAGCTCCCGGTGGTTATGACGGGTGAACATTTACGATGGAAATTACTGTGTGGCAAATTTAGTGCGGTCTACTTCTGTCCGAGTAATTTGTCCCATTCAAAACTTTTTTTATGTTGCGAACTAACAAACTTTTGTTGGGCATTATGACGGACTATTTACCTACATCACTCCAACTTTTTATTTCAATCCTAGTCTCTTTTTTTTTAAATTTAATTTGTAACATTATCATAGCTCTACGCTGTAACATTTTCTAAAAATAAAACTTAGTACTGAAGAAAACATATTCTGCTTACAAAATGACAACAAATTGAAAATTTTAAACCAACATGTTCAACTGATTCTATTTACTACTGCGACATTTATGTAGTTACTTTTATGTGTTATCTAACATAACATTTCGATAAATAAAATAGTATAAAAATAATTAATAATTATGTATAGGCACTGTACTTCAGTGGTATATTTTTATTTCTATATTTATTCTTTCATGATCTACCCTTTTGATCAGTATTCTCTGCCATTTTACAATCTTCATGCGGGACAGTTAATTAACAAGAATTATTTTTTAATTCATTACTATTATTTATACGTGTAAAAAGAAATGCACTAGTTGGATGAAATTACTTTGAAAAAAAATAAGCATAACATAAGTCTTAAGTGCTTACTTGAAGAAGTTTTGCAAAGATAAATTTTACCTAGTTTATGCTGTGCTTATTGCTCAATTTCTTTATACTTTAAAGTTATTATCTATTTTTATTAATGTACTGGTATAACTTTTTACTTAACTATAACGTATCATGTTTCTTAAGCGATTTGGTGTTTTATTTGTCAAATTATTTGACTGATCATTATTTGAATGCTTTATTGTTGTGGTGGTATAAACTGTAGTATATATAAGCTATGACTAGTTCGTAGATTGATTACTGAATTTTGGAGGAAAAGTTCTTGAGTTTGAGGAGAAAGTCTTGCTTAAGATTGCTTAATGGTGCCATTTGCAACGCATGCGGTTACACAGCAGATTAATGAATTGGTGAACAACCGGAACGACTCGTGGTCAAAGCGCTTCGAGTGATTTATAATCGAGTTGCAACTATTAATGTGCAAAATTAATAGTTAAACAAGCTATAGTGAAAACAAGTAAAAACTTCCTGTGAAGTTAAATAAAAAATAGATAAACTATTTTATAATTCATTAATAATATATATATTATAATATTAACACAATTTAAAATTATTATACCAAAAATAATATATTAGCTAATATAAATTATAATGGAAAATTTTATACCTCGAAAACTAATAAAAATATAAAATTGTTCACAAACATGAACATTTGGTCAGGCGATAATTCACAAGCAAGTAGAAACATTTTTGCTCATTATTTGTTTTCTCTTTTTTATTTACCACTTTTAGTTAATTGTTGATAATTCTGTGCTTGCTTAACCGTGTAAGTCACGGACCCTTAAGTTTCCGTTTACGCAATTCGTTGATCTTAACAAACAAGCGAAAATGTATTTTATTACTTAAGTTACTCAACTCTCGAGGGGAAAGGGTTTATGGTATTTTTTTGGTTTGACAACGTTTATCGGTAGTACTTTATTTCAAGAATATTCCATGAAATTCGATTGTTTTTATAAAAGCACCGTAATTTTAAGTTGAAAATATGTATATTTTTTTGGGTGTTATTCTCATTTTTTGAAGAGGAAGGGGTAGGAAATTTTAAAATGTTTATCTTAATAAAGTTCCTTTTATGTATGATACTTTTTGTATACAGTTGCTACATGAAGAAATTAGTTCATTGGTTTATAAGATATCGTGGGTCCGTACACAAAAAAAAATAATCATAAAAACACATGTTGTAGTAACAACACCTCCTCAGCTACGCATTGAAGCTTAAATACAATCATTGAAATTCATATTTTTTTATAATCTCTTTAAAACACTATTTACTTTATAGATGAATATTATAACTGCATTATAATATTTTTACACCGAGATTAAGGAAAAACGCATGGATATGATTGAACATTATAACATAAATCCGATAAATCACCATAAGAACAAATGTTGACGCAGATTAGGCTATATTCTACCTAGCTGTGCGCATGCCTAAATGTTTGTGAACATATCTCATATTTATTGCTCAAAGGGGCTTTTTATTTATCTCCTACTGCCTCTCTACCTTCGAGTACTAGCCCATATTTTAAGCTGTGAAAAGTATTTTTATCCGACAAAATGTCGTTATTTATTGCACTTGGAAAAACATCCGTCTATGTATAAAAACTTTACCCCGTCGGTCTTGTCGGATTTAAAAAAAAAAATATATATATATATAAATATATATAATAGTAATAACTTCTTCGGTATGTAGCTCAAAATGATGGCTATGGTTGACGGTTATCTATCTGATTTACATTAATTTAATCTAAATTATTACGTCTTCTATGATTTTTTAATGAAAACGATTTTCTGTAAAATGTCAAAGAAAAAAATATTAAATAACTATACAATGTGTATTATAATAGCGATTAATTTTATGTGGTTTTTAACAATGTTATTAATTTGATCGTAAAAATATAAGACGTTAAACAAGTACACCTAATTTTACCGTGAGCGATAATTTGAATTATGTTTGATATTATATACATTCAGTCACATTGTGTCAACTGATGGACTAGATGAATAAGTATTATGATTTCTTCAACAATCCAACAAACTAAGAATTAAACTTATCGCACACTGTAAAATCAGGTGAAAATACAACATTAAAAACCAATGATTTTTTAAGCAGCGCTTTTTTGTTAAACGGTATCAATTTCCCGCTGTCAGCAGAGGTATCTTTTATAAACGGGTGGATAGTAGGTTCCCTTCTTGACAGCAGGAATCCCGTATAAAGTCGGTCGCCGTTTTCGTGCATAGCACTGCTTATCTGTGTACTGTCAAATCAATGGTAGAACCTCCGCTCAAAATATTATGTTAGTTTTTTGCAAAGCGATGTGAACAGATATTTTTAAAAACCACAATTTATATTACACATACGAGTGGCTTTATTCAAGGTAAAACCGTAGAATAAATTAGAGACACAAATATATCGTCTTTAGGACACTTTCGACAAAAAATGCTCATCGTAATAAAAATTGAAATTAATAAACAATACACAAAATTAACACACAATAGTAATAACAACATAATCAGCACAGAAAAATATAACAAGTCCAAAATAAATAATAAGTACCCGCAAAATATGTACTTCCCACGTAACAGGACGTATACAGAAGACATTATTTTACCATCGCAGCTGTACTTCAAAAATTAATAACGAAACGAAAGTACAAGGTAGTTCATCATTGTAAGATTCCTTAGTTGTGTGAGAGTCAATAACAGTACTAGTCATGCGCATTTATTTGCACAATTTTTTTTAAGAAATTTAAAATATATTTTGCCATTCAACCATACAAGTAGAAAACGGTTATTTCTATCATTTGTATGTGTTATTACACAACAAAACACGTCGGTATCTCGTCCGCGTTATCTACACGATATAAACAATATATTCTTCTTCTTTTGGGTTAATCGGCCGCTAGGACCATCCCGTCTCACAACTAATTCTCCAGCCATCTCTATTCATCGCCAAATCCTTCCAGTTTGCTCCGCCTCCTAAGTCTTCTACATCCCTCTTTACTATATCTTCCATCTCAATTTTGGTCTTCCCAAGGGCCTTTTTCCTACTGGATTCTGTTCCAACACCATTCTTAGTAGAGAGTTCTGGCTCCGCATTGCATGTCCTGCCCATCGCAACCTTCTTTTCTTGATCGTCTCTGCTATGTTATTTTTATTAAAAATTTCTTGTAGCTCTCTATTTTTCCTTCTTCTCCACAATAAACAATATATACAAAATATAATTTCTTCATTTATAATGACAATAATATCCTTATAATAATGTAATTAAAAGTCAGAAGATCGCGTTCTACACGGCGTTATCACAACGCAGTGGCGTCGGCGGCCGACCGAATTCCTTGGAAGAAAATACAAATTTCAGTAATACAAAAATGGAACCTTTGAAAATTCGACCAAAAACCGAAACAAAAAGAAGAGACACCCAGAAATGCGTGTCTTTTAAGCGCGGACGGAAACGGCGTTTTCGAATTTTAATCACTACCGAAAATAATATAGTGTACAAAATTTCTCAGAAGAAACGATACTACTTTATAACGGATTTAAATATTAGATGTATTTATTATAATAAAAACGTAAACTCTCACTATCTCTTAGGAGTTTTGGATTTTTATAAAAGTACAGGACTTACTTTTAAACTGTAGCAATTCGTCTTCACGTTTTCATCCCATTTATTTTGCTAGCGCCCAGCCAGTGTATTCCTAATCTCTTCTCCCACATTCCATAATCCTTCTCAGCTGCCACCGTTCTTCGGTAATCACTCTAAATATTTCTACATCACAATCTAAATTGTTAGTCTTATGTCTTTCTTCTTTAAAGCCGGTCTGTACAGCTGTTTATTAAAATAAATCATCCTTATTTACCTTCTGTGCAACATAAATTTTTACTGGTCCTGCGTCAATAATTAAATTTACCCTATCAACTATTTTATTTCAGTTATTTATCCAGTCTAATAATATAATATCGCTTCATGTTTTCTGAAGATAAAAAACTGTTCCTTGTCTAAAAGTTCTTAGTCCGTTATAGTACCCTATAATGGATTGTACTTACCAAACTTTAGTGATTAACTAAGACTGATTCGGATTCGGTTTTGTGCTATCAGAATACCTTACCAATGTACAATTTATTTTAAAAAATATTCGTTGAGATTATTGATATTTTACCCAAAATAGTAGATTCATATCTAGATAACTTGGATTATGGGTTTACAATTGAGATCACGTAAATTTACGAAACGTTAAGATGGCGTAGGCAAAAAAATTTAGCTCTAGATATGAAAGGGAACAGTCACATAATGGTGGATGTAATGCATCTGACTACGAGTAGGACATAAAACTCAAAATGAAAAATTCGTTGAGAGCCAGATACTAGATATGACATAGGTCCCAGGTTAAAAAAAGATCGCATATTGATTGGTTAAATTGTGCAAGTATTCTGGTATTTTTCAAATTTTATAACAGATGTGCATAAGATTTCATTCTGTTACAATATAAAAAAGGACATAAATATAGTTGGTGAATTTTTAACTACATAATATGAAAATTATTACATTGTATTCTAGAGGGTGGAGCCTTATTTTTATTTATCATTTGTGAGAGAAGTTTTAAGACTTGAGGTTTGAAAATTAGAGTTAAGGTAGATCTAGAGTGGGACCACAAAATGTACCATTTTTTAAAACTTTTTTTAATAACGAATAACCAAATAATAGGGAGACAATTTTACAAAATATCGTTGTTAATTCCTAGGTTGTGCTAGTGTGTGTAGACGTGCGTGTGGGTAAATCAACAGTCAACAGATATTTGAATAACATTTTAATAATATTATAGACAGACTATCGACCCTAATTGTATACCTATGGAATAAATAACCACGACGTAGCCGCTATAGGAATAGTTTCAAGGAAGGTCTCTAAGACAGCTGACTTGTATTAAAAAAATATTTTGATAAGCCAATGAAACAACGGGTTTGAACCCAGAGAACCTTTCTATATGACATTATAAGTATCTAACTTCAAACATTTCTCCGCTAGATCTCCAGCCCGCTGTCAGCAGCTGTCTCTTTTTACTTATCTATTGATCATTATCTTATCTATGATGCTTTATCAGCAATCTATTATCACTAATCTCTTATCAAAAATCCTCTACATTTTTTGTTAGCCAACAAGTAATTCATTTTTTGACTAGCAGTAGGTCATACTAAAATGAGTTAAAACATTTATCTAACTTTAAATCACTTCACGGTTACTATTGAACGATTAATGTAATCATATCGTGATTAGTGATTAATAGTTACAATTGTAGTTATGAATAATGATAACTTTTACAAAATGATTAAATGATTATTGATTAATATTAGACTATGCTTGGTTTATAACATCCTGGGGTTTTATTTGCAATTGTTTGACGGAGAGTATTTTTTTTTTTTTGTTGTTGTTGACAATGTCTGCAGTTCAATTAAATAACTCACGAACGCATGAAACCATTGACTTCCGCAAAAATAGGCGCTGTATCTACAGTGTAATTGTGTGTGCATGTGCACCATCCGATTTAAACGTTCCAGTAAACACGGTTAGGTTTAGTTTATTGAATGAGTACCACCTACCATTTCGGTTGCAGACGTTTCGTTTAGAGCAAACCATGGACCCCGAACGTCTCGGTAGTAGTGGCGGGTATTATTTTTCTTCCTATTCACTGCACCCATTTGTATTTATACATTCCATTAAACCAAACGAACAGGCAACCCCAACAGTCAGTATAGAGCATGCTTGTATAATATTTTATATTATTTTGTCGCTCAGGGTCGTAAAACGGCAAAGGACTCGTGTAAAGATAATATATACACTTATCGATGTCTCTGCTACAATATAAAAAGTCGATGGCCTCTCAAGTCGTCAAAATATTGGTCGATATCGGACAAGTCAAAACTGATATATTATTTTTGTTTAACCCCTAGTCTTAACAATTTATAGTTTTTAGTTTTTAATTAATCTTAAAGACATATCTTAGCACTATTTGTTTTATTAAAACCCGTTTTATGTCGTTATTGTATGGACAATACAATAAGCTCTAGAAAAAAAGTCTGTGTAGAGGCTTCGTGGTCCTATTTGCAAATTTGGTGCAACGAAATACCTAGGACCATTAAACCTACTCGGTACTACTTTACTTCCAATTAAGATCGTTTTCTATTTATACATATTCAATAACTGACACACAAAAAACTGCTGTATCCCATCTATCTACAAAACGAGGCACACAGAATATGATTTGAAACAACTTAAAACGTTTTCAATTATTTTTGCATATTAACAATTCCTATCCTTCCCATCCTTAAGGACTAAGTGTAATCGGGACTGTCACTAATCAGCTTAGTGACCCCAAAAACTATCTATTCAATGACACTAATACCGGCCATTTTTTATTATTTTTATATATCACCCCGTTGTCACCTCTCATCCTTTAATAAGCCAAGAATAGTCTAAACTAGCACAGTTTAAATCAAGTACAGCCTTCAGTATAGACCAGTGTTGTAAGGAAGTTAGCAGGCAAGGCAAGATTCATTATTCTAACAGTCATTTCAATCAAATTCCTCGATGTGCATTTAGGGATATAATGACGTTCCTTTATCTACAGATTTATACCGAAGCGTTTTCTTGAAAGCGTTTTTAAGAATATAACTTTTAAACCCTTAGACATTACAACATTGATTTGTTTGCTGTGTCATTTTTCTTTTGTATTAACTATAATCTTATGATCTACTAGTTTTCGTCCAAGCGTATGACAATGAGTTTACAGCTTTGCCACCTGTCGCTATTCTTACATGTTTCTAATTTAGAAGAAGTAATAAAACTATTTTATTTTGTTGTACTGCGCTATTTTTTACTGACCTAGTTTTACTGTGCTCCCTTTTTATTGTGCTAGATTTTAGTTTGGCCAAGTTTATACTGTGGAAACTTTTATCTATACTTATTTAAGACTGAGTTTAGTTTATAAGTAATGCTGTTACTGTGCTTGGTTTTACAATGTTAGATTTTTAGTGTGTTATTCTGACTATTTTTTACTGATAATTGTTTTAAACTTTACTTAGCTTTTAACTTAACTGGGTTAATGCTATATTATTAATACGATTTGGCTTTAATTTTTTAGCTTTGATATGGAGCTGGAGGGGTATTGATTCTACAATGATGTGTTTTTTGTTGTGGTTGTAAACACAATAAGTGTTTTCCTCTGAACCGATTTACTCGAGTAATTCGAGAAAAATGTTCATTACCTTTTAACTGTTGATTCACTCACACATAGCACCTTGGAAATTAACTACAGTCAAAGTTTTCATTAATAAAAAAAAAATGTTGACTATAGATTTTTAAAAAAATGGTGTATGTTATAGTTCTGTTCTAGATATATCTTCAATCTATTTTCAAACCTAAATCCCTAAAACTTTGCTTGAAAAAGTTAAATAAAGAAAATATTTCTATCCCTTCAAGAGAAATTGGCTTATGATATTTTTTGGTTTGCCAATGTTTATCAATAGTACTATGTTTAAACAATATTCCATAAAAATGTAGAACTAATTCTATTATTTTTAAAAAAGTTGTAGTGCATCATAACTTTAAGTTGTAAAACATGTAAATTGATTGGGTATTTTTCTTGATTTTGAAGGGGAAGGGGTGACTTTTTAAATTTCATATCCAATAAGTTATCTTTCAGGTACGATTTCTATTCTCTCAAGTTGCTACAGCAATAAATCGGTTCAGCGGTTCTTATCAAGATATCGTTGGTCCAGATACAAAAATAAAAACACATTATTGTATAGTGTATACAATATATATATTATAAAATATCTTCTCAGCTCCGCATCAAAGCTAACAGATAAACAAACGCCCGAATCTACTTTATCAAAATACCAAGTATTTATTTATGAAGTAAAGTGTGTGCACACTGCTCATTTGTTGGCTAAACAAGTATAGGTGTGAATATACTCGAAAAAATTAGTAAAGAAAAACAGTAGTCTATACATATTTACTAGTATCATAGCTTCGTTAAAAACTAATACCTTCGCACAGAGTCTAAAAAAGAAATACGGTAAAAAATTGAAGGAACTCGATACAACGCAACGCAGCATTGTTGGGGATAAGTTGAATGGACGCTTGGGAGCACCTCGTCATGGCAGATAAGGGACCGGAGAGATTACATAAACTTTGTGGCCGGGAATAAAAATTCATCCGAAACGTTTAAATCCCTCAAGAAATCATGTGCTAACCGCGTCGGGTCGAAATACACACACATATATATGTATGCTCTATTGATCCCTCAGCTCGTCATGTGATACATACCCAGGCTAGAAATGGCAAACACTACGCTGCGAACTGTACAAATAACTGTTGTTCGCCAACGGTCTAAGATCAGCCACTACACAACTTTAGCAAACTTAGCTTTATCGGCCACAATGCAATGAGCAAAAGGATACGGAATAATAAGATAAACGACAACCAAAACGAGCACAAGACCGTTTGAACCATAATAAAAAAAACAAAGAAAATATCGGCCCACAAATATGTTGGCTATTATAGTCGGCCAACATTACAGTTTTAAATAATTATTTTTTTTTCTTATCGGCCATAGATTACAAATACTTTGTTTCGATTAATATTCATAATAGTATGCATAAGTGTGTGGATATATGTATAAATATATTTATTATTTTTATGTTAATTCCTTGTCCGTACTTATAAAATGATATTTTATTGTAAGATAATTTAAGTTGTAATTAGGTTATAAGATTAGGGTATAAGATTGTGTATTCTTCAAAAGGCTTTAGCGACAAAATAAAATAAAATTAAACCTAGTAATATTGTACTTGGTTTTGTTTCATTTGAAAAAATAACCATTAGAAGTCATTGAGTTTTGTAAAATGTCGATTGGTAAAACACCTATAAAAAAAAATATTCTCCGAAAAAAACGATAAAAATTAACATATTTGTGTGGTAATTCGAAGAAAAAAATTTCGAAATGAGTATAAATAATAAATGTTATGCTCAAAATACTGTCAAAACTAAAAAAAAAATGATATTTTTGACAAAATGTAAAAATTGTGTGTACAGTGTAAACGAATTCTTTCTAACTTCATAGATAAACCAAAAATTATAGTCACTAAGCATGACTCGATTTGTATTCAAATTAAACTGTGTCATGTTACTAGTTACTACATGACTACTATACATGTTACTTTTAGCTTCGATGCAAAGCGAGAAGGTATTGGTTTTACTCTGATGTGGGCTTTTTTTTTCGCTGTATACACTGTAACTTTTTTAATACTTGACCAATTCCTTCGAATAGCAGCTCTATAAATCACAAATTTTATCTAGTTTGTACTTGGGGGGGGAGGGGGGAAAGTTGAAAAAGTTTAAGACTTCACAGACGAAATTTGAAAAAACAAAAAAAAAACCGTACGAGTTTTTAAATTAGAACTTTTACTGGCTATAATTTCGAGAAAAAGAGTCGGATCGAGTTGAAACGTATAAGAAATAATTACTTGGTATGCCCGCACACGTCAGTTTTGTCAAATTTAAACTATACCCATTTCCCACCCCCATAGGGGGGGTGCAAGTTTTTTTGTAGTTCTTAGCCGTAATTTTAAAACTTTTGGGTTGAAAATTTGCCAGTAGTTGGAACTCATATGTATCCATAACATATTAAACGAGAAAAAAATTCGGCACTACAGTTTTTTGTTAATTGCCGGGAAACTGTGTTTTCGCAGATTTCGTATATTTCAACAAAAACACCTAAAATCTTAAAAAAAAATTGATCAAATCATTAAAAAAATGTTATGTATATCTATGCAGAATGATACTATTAAGTTTTGTGCTCAAGTACCAATTTTGACTTTAAGTTCACACAAATTCAATTTTTTTTTTAACTAAAAACCCGGAGTACCAGATGGGAGAAACGAACCGACACTAACATCTATCAGTTGGTAACGTCTATCCGTGTTAGATTAGGTTAGGGCCCAATGATCGGTATCATAATATTGTGTTTATTACATGATATCACAGACGACTAAATCGTGTAACTGATTATAGTAGACACTCGATTTACTGGGAAAAAAACCTATCCTTGTACTTATTAAGACACTTAATGATTCTGATACGACAAAATCACTGTCGTTATCTCGTTTTTTTATAGCCTGCGTTATATAACCTTACCGGAGGTCAACTATGAATATATAAGGTCCAACTACTTGCAAATTATGAAGAGGACTGTTGTTTTTTGGATTCAGATTAAGTGTTGGTTTTTATGCAGTATACCGCCTCAAAATGTATTTTTTTTTACACAATTTTTTTAAAGGAAAACTAATGTTTTGCATATTGTTATACTGTTATTCATTTAAAGAGATTCACGCTTGATTATTTAAATTGTCTAATACTAGATAATCTGCTTCGTGCTAATTTTAATTTTTTAGTTTATCAACTTGTAGCTCTATTTTGTATAAAATATTTCATTATTTTAGTACTATGTACAAATTAAGATAAATTTTAATAATAATTAAGTCATAAATGATAATACTTTATTTTATGACTAGATCAAATCTCGTGAACCTTTAACATCATGATACTGCTCCTGTGCTATTATTAAAAAAACACAATTTTTAAAATCTCCATAAAAAGGTTATTGTTAAATAACAGGCAACAGCCGACCGCTAGTGGCTATACACGTTAGTAATATTTAACTAATAAGTATTATATGTAGGTAAAATTTATTGTTTTCTCCATCACAGTACCAGTATACGATTTATTTTAATTTAAATGTAAGAAAATCGATTTTTCTTTAGAAAATAACAAGAAATTAATATACAGGATGAGGCAGTAAAACGGCGATTTTCTAATGTATTTAAATGGGAAAACCCGTTTCACTATCCCACCCTTTACATTTTAAGGATCTATGAAAAGGTTTTTTTAGTTGCGTTTTATTTGTACATTGTCATTCTAGTAAAATAGAAGTATAATATAGCTTTGAAATAATAAAATCTATGGAGTATAAATAGTTTGTGTGAGATTACTCTAATGGAAGTAAATAATACATAAATATTAATTTTATTGAGAATAAGCGACTATAATTTAAACTATGGAGTACAAACGATTGAAACATGAATCGTCGACCATTCCAACAAAATATAACAAGACATTGTATATGTGTTATTTGGTCCACTACGTTTTTGCAAAAAAAAAAAACCCAGTACAGTGGGGTCGGGGCATAGTGGTGACGGGGAGGTCACAGGTTTACAGGAATTTTTAAATCTGAAAGTGATAAAATCACTTTCGAAAAAACGCTTCGATGCAAATCGGTAGTTAGTATTTTCAAGCCAGTACAGTCCAAACCAAGCGCAGTATAAACCAGCAAAGTTAGAAAGTTTTAAATAAAGGTTCTGTATTTACAATTAAGCATCAAAGCGTTAATTTGAAAGTGATTTTATCCGAGAGGACTAGTACAGTAGAGTATTGGCTTAATGTAATCAAAGCAATGAGGAAACGGAGAGGTCACAGGTCTACAAGAATTGTAGACCTGTTACATTTGTAAATACAGAACCTTTATTTAAAACTTTCTAACTTTGCTGGTTTATACTGCGCTTGGTTTGGACTGTACTGGCTTGAAAATACTAACTACCGATTTGCATCGAAGCGTTTTTTCGAAAGTGATTTTATCACTTTTAGATTTAAAAATTCCTGTAAACCTGTGACCTCCCCGTCACCACTATGCCCCGACCCCACTATACTGGTTTTTTTTTAATTGTTTTTAAAAAGGTTTTTTTTAGTCTACGACCTGTTAGGTCGGTTTGGACAACTCTTGCTCTACTAGAGACAAGAGTTACTATCCTCGGAAAGTGGTTATGGTTATTGTAAAACAATGCCGCACTAACCCACTGGGCCACAACGTTGAAAAAGGAATTTTATTTAAATTCTGTTATTTTCCATCCTTTTCATGGCATTCTTTTGGCATTTTCATCCCTTGTTTTAAGTAAACAGTGTTATTTGAGGTTTTAGCATCCGTAGGAGCCAGAGAGAGAATTGAAGGAATCTATTATTTAGAAGTTCAAAAATTTCAGCAGATTTTTTTAGCATGCAAAATATGTAAATTAACATTATTCTTTGTAGTTTAGTGATAAAAAATAACTACGTACCATGATACTTTACTACGTAACAAAACTACCTTCTGAAGAATTGATTACTCATATGTTCTCGTGAAAAAGCTCATATTCAGTATAGCTAAATTACTTTTGAAGAGGTTCTCTATAGACTTTCATCGAAAGTGTATTAAACGAACTACCAGAATAAGAAAATTATAAAACACTTTGCCAACATTTGATAGCTTTAGGCGTTTGCTTTTGGCTTTTGAGACGCTGTTCTAAAGTATATTATATTGTTCTCATCGTTTTGGCTCTGTCTAGTCCTGGACATAAAATTGTTCGAAGCACTCTAATTATTACTTCAAGACTTCGGTAAGTACTTAAATATAACAGTAATGTAATTTTACAATATTTCCAAGCGCTGGTGTTTCGGTTGTTGTAATACTACAGAACGGCGAGTAATAAAATACTTCCGTGGGTCCTTAATACTATTTTTCCCCGTCGACCGAATTTTATTGCCGCTCTCGCCACTGCTAATATAGTTAATTTTAAAATATACGTCATTGTTAATCAAGATCCTATTTACGTTTTGCCAGCTCCATCAGATGCCCGCCGAGAGAGAATTAATTACTTACTTTTAAAATACAATAACGTTGCCATAACTATAGTGTACAATTAAAGCACAGACGTTCTATATTGAGCCATACTCGCGAACGGTAATGGTAATTTACTTCCGACGTGAAACATGATTGTAGTTGGCGATCAAGGGCCAGCAGTGGAGGTGTGCTAATACATGCAACCAAAATTTGGATACAACCGATAAAAAATTAAGGTCACGTGATGGGAAGGGGCACATTTGTGTAAAACAGAATATATTAAATTCTTATTTTTATTAGATAAATTTTGCAAAGTGCGAAAAATCCGATTTTAAAACAATGTTTTTACACATCTCACAGCAATTTTTATAAAATGGATAGGTACTGCATCGTTACAATATAATTTATATTTAAAAAAAAGATGTATAATAATAATCAAAATATTGTATAACAATTTTTTTGTAAATTTTCTTTTTTATTTAAAATTATAAATTATTGTTTCATTTTAGATTTTTAATATAGGCCAAACAATTTGTTTTAAACCGCCTATGGTATTTTTATTTAAATTATTAAATTGTTATAAATACAAATCAAAAAAAGTACAATATACATTCGAGTAAATATATGTATATACAAAGCATGTATTGGATTCCAGTGAAGTAAATTTAAATAATGTTTCAAAAAAGTATAAGATATGACCAATATTATTTGATTGATTACTTCTTTTCGTATATTCAACACATGTAAATTATTATTATTATTATTTATTTATCTGTTATTTAAACAAGTTATCCTGTGAAATATAATGCATATTAATTATGTTGAACCGTGGTTATTTTTATTTCTGTCTTATTTTCAAAGTTTAACTTTTCATACAGTTTTTCGGCTAAATGTACTTTAATAATAAGTAAAAGTTTATTGTAAATTTTAATTTAAAAACCAAATGAAAAAGTATAACAATATAATATTATTTTAAAAATTGTATAAATAATGTAATTTTAGAGCGATTACAGAAATGCCATTTTTTGTAATGAAATAGTTGATTATTTGGTAGGGATTATATTTAATTTGTATAGAGTTACACAAACCCGAACTGAGTTATGAAAAAATTAGCCTTAAAAACACGTTTGTTCATCAATCTTTAACTGTAGGTTCCATTTAAGATAGTTAAATTCGATTATAAGAGCATATTTTCTTACTTTATTTTGTTTCAATAAGCGCACACTTAAATCAAAACTATAGATATGTCAACAAAACTTGTCATGACAATTTATGTGATATGGCAAAAAAAAACCTAAATCGTCATCTATTGGAGAGTGCTCAAGATATAAACGGTTATCTAAAACAACTTACTTTTTGAGTTAACACAGTTTTCATCTAAATGTTCAACGTGTACTTAATATGAATATAAAAAATGTCTGTAATATTTTTAAAAAACAACCGTTTTATAAGTAGAATTGTGGATGGGAAATCAAAGCATACGTTTATAGTTTTAAGAATGCGTGTTTTATTTAGATAATTTTAGGAGACAATCTTAGTATACACTTATGAAAACTATAAATATCATTTAATTAATTAATATCTACCTCGCGTCATGGTATTTGTTCGTTTCTCATAATAATATAATCGTATTAATTGGGTTTCCTCACAAATTTCTTCTTGAACACACACACAAACCGGCGGCGGAGATCACATAATGATAATTAAATACTACTGCGAAATATACCCCTGAGTTCACGTCTAGACGCATTGGCAAATATTTAGTCTTTCGATTTGTATTTAATGCTATCATTCCTTTACTAATTTCTTGCGCCGTTTCGCTTATCGCATCGTCTGGACAAACCGGCCAGCTAAGAGAAGACACGGTTCTAATAATCTGATCTCTCCTACAGTTGTTTAGCGGGCTCGAAGCTAATGAGATTTGGACGCTAAGTTCTGTTGCCTAACACGCATGATAACTTTTATTTTATTTTTTTAGTTTCGACATAATGCAATAATTAATCGCAGCCATTCGGTTTCCGACCGTGTAAAATCCGCGAACAAACAACCTCGGTAGTTAACAAGTGTTTCGAATCGTAAACGAGAGGGGCCGTTACCACTGATTTACAATTAACTCTTGTCCTGTTATGTAATAATAGTTATAGAGTTGAAAGCAAAAAATCCCTAGTAGTAAGCCTAATAAGGTCTTATATAATATAGTATTTATTCTATAAGCATTGCTTTTATTCTTAAGTAAAATAAAATAATAAATAGGGTATTTTGAAATCGATTTTGCAAAAAGTGAGTTGAGCGTATGTGGCGAGTAAAACAAAATTTGGTTGAAAAAGAATTAAGGTGTCTATTTTATTTATTTACAATATCCATTTAGTGGGGAACGTTTTATAACATTATTATTATTGTGAAAAGATCATTGCCCAACGATCAAATTTTGTTACTTAAAAAAAGGTCAAATCAAGGTAGATCTACTCTCTAGAGTCTAGACTGTGCTACTTGACGACCATTCATAATATTATGTAGATAATATTTATTCTATTAATTATAATAAATGACAAGAAGTGATAGAAGTAAGTTTTCTCATTTTGCCATCACGACAGACCTATTTAGTGTAGTGTCTAACCTATATTCAATTTTGGAATATGGTTTTTTACGCTCAAAGTAATCACAGATTTGATATAGTATACCTAAATAGTTAAACCGCCAAAGCACCATATTTCTGCAACTTTGTTTAACCCCGAATTCTGAAACTGTCTTTAAAAGGTAGGGAATAACGGTGAATAGCACTCTCTCAATAATCTACTTCCCGCAAAAGCTATAAAAAAAAATGCAATACTGTTCACCATTTATAAGGCCTTCCCGAGAACCATTGAGTATATAAGTCGTTTACCGTTCAAGATAATATTGTTATTTCAACAAAATCATCATTTTTCCTACTTCTTTTTTTCATTACAATCGTTTCACAAGAGCCGCGATAAAGCGCTAAAATGAATACTGAAATGCCAACGTGGTTTTTCGATATATTTTTTAGTACTTTAGCCGGCGCAGCGGTTTAGTGCCTTAGTAAAAATAGTGGTTCACGTAAAATTCTAAAAAAACTGACGCGAATAATAATAATTGAATACAGTTAATTCGACGGGTTTGTTTGTCGTTTAGGCGTCGTGAATTTTAATAGCGCTATTAACTCGTGCAAAACATAACGCTGAACCACCGACATGCAACCGTTTTTATTTATTATTACATTAAGTCTATACAAACTTAATACCTATTAAAATATATACCTTTACAACAACAGTAGGCCTACTAAAATTATATGTGAATCGATATTTACAAAAGGGGTTGATTCCAAAAAGTTAAATCTTTGGGAAGTTAAAAATAACTGTTTTTCACATACAATTTTACTTGAAAATTTTATAATAAATATTTTCAATTCTTAGGCACAATGCTTATACAAATTTGTGAATACCACTTTTTCAAACTTATATTTTAACCAACAATAAGAACTTTAATTGAATGATTTTGACCCTTTTCATAAACAAATGAATTACATACATGAAATTACTAAATCATAAACGGGATTGTACGCAATAGAGTGGTGTAGGTAAACCAAAACTACTTTTCCAATACATTTTCTTATGGCTTTTTAACAAATGTTTAAAAAAATATGAACAATTATGAATATAAATTTGTTTTTAAATGTTTGAATGAATCGCCATAATAAAATAATCTACCATACGAATTGGACTCCTTTAAAAAGTAAACGATCTGTCTATAGCCACAGAATATTTAATTTATTAAAAAAAGTCATCTTCAACAAAAATGAGACGTTTTCATATGTAATCGACGGTGTTCTTCTGTCCATCAGACATTCCTACAGAGCGGTGTTTGGTTAATTTGAGAAAATTGTACAACCGCCGGTACGGTACGCCCGGGTCAGATTTTTAGAACGTGAAAGCTGATGTCATAAAAATGTAAACATTTAATATAACATAGAACGGTTGTAAGAACACAACAGGTAACGCTTGAACGCTATCCACGCTTTTATTCTACGAACAATTAAAAATAAAATTACAAAATAATAATTCTACCGAGTGGTTCCTTAATTATTGACTCGATCAATTCTCCAATAAATGTTTTAAATTCCAAGAAAAATTTTTAGAAATTTTTTTTAAAACGTTTTGAAAAAAAAAATTGAAAAAAAGGACATGTCTTGTAGTTGCTCCAAGGTCTTCAATTGTTAAAAGTTAAAACTATTACTAAATAGGTACAGACTACAGTATACAGTATACATCAGTCGCTATAGCAAGCACATATCTATTATTGAGTATTTTAACTTTTAAGGTCAACCGTTAACGACAATGCATGTATTAGCATTTGTTGATTTATCATAATATTGTGTACAGTGAGTAAAATATTAGAAATGGGAAGAGGTACGGCTATAGAACGTACCATTCTCCTTATTTCCTACTTCGGACGTTCAGCTGTATTCCGAGTGCCGACTACCTGTACGAAATATAATATGATAACTAAAAAAAGTGTGAACGGTCATCGTTGGTAATGAGAATTATTAATGTATTGAAGCGCTCCAATTTAAAATCTTTAAATATTAATAACTGACTAATACATTATGCTAATTAAAATTGTTTCGGTTAAATTTTAAATATTTACGTTTTGAACCATAGTTTAAAAAAAAAAACATATCATCCCATTTGAAAATCAAAAAAACTAACTTGGGAGTGGGGTAGGAACATAAAATTTTATGGAAAATTGTAATCACATTATATAAAAACACTATGAAAAACAACAATTAAATTACTAACTAAACGCAGTGAGATATTGAGTACCTAGCCCATAATAAAAGAATCTCCCTGTATACCAATAAAACTAATAGCTATTCGATAATTATTTATGTGCAACTATATTTTCTCTAGTTAATATATTTTTAGAGTTTAGGCGGGAGGGAGAGGTAAAAAATCACTGAAATATAAATATTATTATACCAGCCGACGCAGCATTAAGTTTTCTTTCAAATAGTGTAGTATACCAAAAATTGATTTTTTTAGACACACGTGCTTTTCTAAATAGGCTGACGATTTGTACTTTTTTCAAAGTCTTTAATCTTTATTATATATTATTGATCTTTTGCGGAAACTACTTGGCGAATTAGGGACCAAAGGCGAAAGAGAAAACTGTTTGTCAGTAATTAGGTCCTTTAGGATACGCTTTGACAGAACCCAACAATTATATGACATTACGTTTTACGCATTACCGTAACCTTAGCGATAAACTCACTTTACTGGTCGTTCACCAGATCGAATTGTTTAAGTACACAAAAACGGAAAACGCCACGATCGCATTACCTAATAACTTGCTACAGAAAATTTGCACTGCGGGATCTATTTATGTAGTTCATGCCCATTATAACACAGTGACAATACTATGAGACTTCATAAAGTTCATACTACTCGGTTATATTATATTAGCTGAGAAGGTATTGGTTTTACATTGATGTGTTGTTTTTTTTTTGGTGTGTCAGAAGGTCACAAAAGTCATAACTTTTCTCCTGTGGACAATTGTATGCGATTGGCACTTTGGTTGGTCAAAAGTAAGAAAGTTCAACCCTATCAAAATCGGTTATAAAACCCAAAATTACATAATTTTCAACTTAAGATAACGGCACCAGCCGTTGAAGCAAGTTGAATATTTTCTTTTTAGGAATTTTTTTTCTAAATCTATTTTGTACGTCCAAGTACGCTATAAAAAAAACATCATTTATACTTGGATCAGTGCGTTTGTATTAAAAACTTGTTCACTAATAAACGGAAGTACTTAATTGTATGTTTTTATGCCAATAACGCGATTGACTAGTATGCTGTGTCGACCGGAAACACAGAATATGAGCAGCTGACTTTATATTTTTTTTTTTTAAATAAAGTTGTTTTGTATATAAGAAATCTCAAAATTAATCTTATTCAAAATTATTATGCATATAGAAATAACAGCTGGTAACGTTTATTAATTAAATATGTTATACTTATTAATTTTGTATCTAGTTATATTTTTTATAAACTGTTTTCTGTTTGCCTGATAGTATATGTGTATATATTTATTGTATTTCCTTTAATTTTGTTCAAAACCAAATTTTAAATATTTCCCGATATTTAAAACCATTTTGAAAACTGACTCGGTGATTACTGCTGCGCTGCTTATCAAACATCCAGTAGATCCACCCTAAGCGTTAGTTGTAAAAACAATAGTAAAATAAAGGGAACGACTAAACATCCAAATTCTAATTTATTGGAGCTAAATACTCAATCATTAACGAAAGTAAATAAAATCAGAAATTTTAGGACAAAAAATTTATAAAATAGAGACGCAGAAACTTGCAAAAGTATAATATTAAAAATTGATAAGAAGCTATAATAAATAAACTTTTACTGTTTTTTTTTTATTTTGTCTTTAATGATTCTTTTCACAATAGCTAGCTAATACATTATTGTGTCAGTATTTACTATTTGTAAATTGATTATTATTTACCTGGATAGTTTGTAATTTGAACAAGACATAGTAATATGTTATTTGGAAGAAGTGTATAAAAAAGTAATGCCTTTGTTGATCAACCTATTATATTATGTGAAATCTGTATTATAAAATGTATTATACTTTGTAAAATAAATAAAACGTTACAATTTTTCAGTTCCATAAAACCTCAATAAGAATGTAAACCATTGAAAACGTTGTACGTTTATTACCGTTGTATTGCAATATTTTGCAAGCATGACATTAATGTGCTCTAATTTATACACCCGTTGGATGTTCATTGATAAACAAATAAACGCGTTTAATTCGATATCCGTTACATCTATATAATAGTATGTATACATTTTTTATGTGGTATAATATAATATATATGTATATTGTGTACACATTTACATAAAATAATCAGTTCACAACAGTCATAGAATAATAAACTAAACGAACGAGTCATTGTTTTTAACTATAGGAAAGCGGACGGTCCTCTTTATTTTCTTATTTTGTTTTACTCGAGTTGTGCGGCGTTTAGAATAATAATTGGTTTCATTTGTGGTTTTTCGCGGGTTATGGTTACCACGACTATTAGTATTTCTGTAGCGTAAAAAAAAATACAATCATACCAAGCAACAATAAAAACGACGTTTTCACTGCAGTTTCTTTACTTTCCCCGATTCGCAAACTATATTTTCCAACACAATATTAGTGGGAAATAAATTACAAACAACGCGATTGTATGCCTAATGTACTACTATACTCATATTATTTTACTATAATAGTAGAAATAGTAGAATGATATTAGTTTTTTTCTAGGTCTGAATGCACCAAGGTAATCTGTGATTTTACCATCTTAAGATTAAATGAGCATAGGTACTTTACAAGCACGTTCCTTGGTCCTTACAATCGTAGCTTTTGCGTTGGCACACATTCTTTATTATATTTTCTATTTACAATCACGTTTGACTTTTGGAACTTCGTCATTTACCACAATAACATTTTACTATCACTATATTGACTACATTGATCGTATAATGTTAAACGGCATCAATAACTCGCAACCGCATTGGCAATTTTTACAAGATAATTTTTCTGCGTTTTTAAACATTTTTATTGTTGAGCTTCTTTTTTTTAAATGTTGATAGTTTTCAATTGTGCGCCGCCGAGGCTGTAATATATACATTTTAACAGAATTAGTATTATCGTTATTATTATTAGTTCATATTTAACGTCAAGTGGACAATAAAAGGTAAAAGCCAACAATGGCTTGCGTTATTTAAGATGTATAGGTTAGAGTTTACACATCGTCGTAACACATAATGTTGCCGTGAAAATTAATTACCAAATTTACAAAAAAATATATATTGTATACGTTATACACATTTACATGCGTTAACGGAGATAACACAGTCAAAATAGAATTAACGACGTTAGCTTACCGGTAAATATGTCAGGTCACGCCAAAAATAATTAGTTATGTCAAGCATTATGCATTAAGCGACTTACGCAGATGTTATCACAAATGTAACCTGGTAAAATATATTTAAAACTTCCTAAAAGACTCCTAAAATCACCTAAAATACTTATCCGAAAGATCCAGAAAGACTTGTTCAACCCACTCTGGTCCAGAGTACGGAGTAGTTATAATTTTTCATAATCTCTATTAGCTACTTTATTTTTTTAAATATTAATACATATTTTAAACTTGAAATTCAATTTTTTTTAACTGTTATGACAGTGTCTTAAATAGTTATTTCCAAAATAGACCATATACATTCCTTACGTTGTATTTTATAACAAGGGGTGATTCATTAAGTGATAATACACTCATTTTCTTTTAAATAGCAGTTTTGTAGCTTTTAATTTTAGAGGCATTTTAGTCTATATTATTTTATAATATTAGAAAACATTCAAATTTGTAATAATCTCTTATATTTTTTTCCAAAGCTCCATCAACTTTTAATACCTAAATGGTAGCAGATGTGTTTAAGTAACTCTTTAGGTAATTAATTTGAATGTTACTAAAGTTTTAAAATTTAGGACGGGAGGTGGAGTGCGGTAAAGGAAAAGTGCAAAATTATTTTAAGGAAAAATGATGCAAAGTCAAACAATTCCGATTCTTTTATTGTGTCGATGACGATATCAAGTTAGGCCGGTCGACTGTTACCGCGAGCATTGCTAATTCAAATCACTTGCCCTATATTATATGCTAGTGAACGTATATTGTGTTGGGTATAGGAGACCGGTGGAGCAACTGCCTCGTATTTCCGGGTCGATAAACAAAAACAAAATGATAGGTCAAAAAAAAAAATTGGCTTATTTTTAACCATTTTCGTTGTTGGCGTTCTCTTGTACCGTTAACCCTGGACGTGAAAACCGGGCGCGGAAGGAGAACGCGCGACATAAAGGGTGACCGGTTGGCCGGGCAAAGTCAACGACCGGCCAAGATCCGGCCGCGTGCACCGGGTCAAGATCGTCCGACTGCTCGGAGAGAGTGCTAGGAGTGAGGAAAATAAAATTAAAAAAACAACATTGAATAGCCTAGTGAGAGAGTATATTGTGAGCATAAAACGTATAATATGTGTGTAAGCGTACAATAAAAAATACTATGTATGCGACAGAAACGACTGTCGGGGCGTGGGCGTTTTTGGAGGGAGGCCGACCGCGGTCGACGAAAGGTCCACCACCGGTTTCCACGGATCAGTCTTCGCTTTGGCGTTATTGTCAGTACGTTTATTTTTCCGCTGCCAAAGAATCGGCGGTAATTTATATTATTATCATACTTCGATTATCTGTGCCCATCGTCGTTGTTTACTATGACGGCAATAGTGAAGTGCGTTGCCGTTGCTGTTTTGGTGGTACAAATCGCCTTTGCTTCAGGTGAGTCCGTCATACCTATATCCGCAAAAACTAAACGAAAAACTCAAATATATCATTACCAACGTACTAGATTATTTAAATAAATTCGAAACTAAATGCATAATAATAAGTAACTATTGTTTGCGCAGGCGATAAGCTCAGACGAGGCAAAGAGTTATTGGACACCGAGGACAGCGATTTCTTCCGTTGCAAACAAGCCACCAGAAAGGTATTAAATACACCATTTAATTTTGTTTTTATTAATAATACAGATTGGTGAATTCTTTACTTGTAATCAAGTCAATCGTGTCAGAAAACACACAAAAATTAACAATATAATATTACACTAAAGTATTCGAAACCTAAATAAATAATTGTTTTTACATAATATATTCTAAATTTGTTTTCTATTATTAGGTGTAATTTGGTCAAGTCAAATTGAACTTTATTGAACAATTTTTGTTATTTTCCAACTGCCTACCTTCCTCATGGATTATTTACATTCTTTTCATTGCTTGCATTATAACAGTTTCGTTGCCAATCATTCAAATACTTGATTAAACCGTTTTCGAAATGAATGATTTTTGAATTTAATAATAAATTTGGACGTTCGGGAAAACATCATTTTAGTCCATCGTCCGATTTGTTTTCATTATAAAAATGTCAAAAATGTAAAGAATAATTAAATAGCAATCAATTTCATATTTAAGCATTGATTAAGAAAATAGTAGTTAATTTTGAAACTAACAACACAATGTAGTTTACTGCATACGTTCTAAACACATTTCCATGGTATTTTAAAAATAACAACATTACTTAGTAGTACTTAACTTTCGAGTTGCATAAATTAACAGAAAATTGTTCGTCTTTTAATCATGAAGAAATAATGTAATTATAATGTATTCATGTACAAACTCTGTCTGCAAAAGATAATTGTTTTGATAACATTTATAATAAAGATAAAGATTTATTATACAGTTTAATATTTATTTTTACACTAATTAATTTAACTATTAACAGAAACTTTAGACTAATTATTTAACTGGACAAATGCTTCATATTTATAGGAAGAATTGAATACGTTACCAAATTTAGTTTTGGAACATAAACATTTTCATTTTTTTCCTGTGTATATTTGGTAATATTTACATCCAAACTATAAAGTTTAGACTTACAGACTCAGCGTAAGATTGCTAGTCTTCCTTGAGTAGATTATACAATTTATACGCTGTTGTTTAAACAGAAACAATACTTAAATATATAGTATATACATCATTTATACACCAAAGTAATTTATTATTTACTTAATTTTACTATTATTTGTTTGAGAGGAATGTCATTAAGCATAAAAATAAATAAATTACAAATAAAACTGTATTGACTGGTTATTTAATTGTATTATTGCAATAGAAAGTGGAATTAAGAAGAAGATTCCGCCTTGATGAAAAAGACGCTTTAACAAAATATAATTTTCAAATGTTTTAGTTAATTGAATTCCAGTAATTACCACAGTAATTTCGCTTTAACTTGATCTAATCAGTGCTTACAATACTGAGTGTAAAACTTAACAATAACTATCATGTAAATAATACCAACTTCAGTAAAATAATTTTATAATTATAAATAATATTTACTTATAAACGCGTCTTTGAATACTTTAATACTACATCCGGTATGTACCGTTAGATAAAACAAATTGGAAATTACCACAAGATTGAACCCAATTAATATATGCGGTGACCTTTATTTTTATATCCCAGCTAAATTATTTATTTATTAATCATGTTTTATATTTTATTGTAAGCAACGATAACCTTACTGCAAGCCGCAGGTATTTTCATGTTGTCTTCTTATTAGTGAATTAATACAGTTTTATGACTAATTGTTATGATAATAATTATTATATACATTATTCATGGTTTGTATTTTCACAATTACATATTGACAATTGCATTAAAAACGCGATGCATTATGTATTATATTCAGTAGTAGAGCTGTTTCATTATTATTTGTTGAAAACCACTAACCCGCTTGGGAACTTTTGGCAGTAATACAATAAAGATATTCGAAAACAAAAAGACCGATTAATTATTTAAACTTAAATTAATAAAGTTTAAATTTGTATATAAACCTCAATTAATTGTTACGATAATTTTAGTCATGCTGTGGTTCAGAAAACTCATTGAAGAAATTTGGTGACAAAAATAAAAAAAAAACCGACGAGTGTTATAGTGAAGTAGCAGAAAAATTCATCCAATCAGCAAACGCAGGTACGTAAAACTATCTAAGTTGTATTAGTATATGTTTAATGCAAATCAAATTTTTAAATACTTTGCCATAATTCTAATCTAAGAATATTTTTATGACGACAATTAATTGTATAGCTAAGCTAAAAACATTAAAACAATCATAATCAAAAATTAATGAACGTGTCACGTTTTAATCACGTAGTCGTTCAAACATTCTCTTTAACTAACCGAGTTTTTGGATTAGAATAATTTTAATACGAATAACATGTCTTATCTGTTGAAAATTCGTGAAATTCTTTTGATTGCGACACAAAGGGGTAGAGAAATTTTGGAGAGAGTGGAGAATAATAAGAAACTAAGGAAAAATAAACAAAGGGAACGGTAGGAGTATAAGGAGAAGATAAGAGTAGGCTGAGGGTAATGATAGAGGATGGGTAAGTGTCATATAAAGAAATTAAAATGTTTTTTTATCCAAGTTAAGTAATAAACCTTTCTGTTATAAACAGTTATAATATACTATATAAACGCATTTCGTAATAGGAGTAATTGTATTATATTTTACCACGGATTAAAAAACAATTTTAACTCGAATATCTTATAAACCCGGTTATCGGTTCCGCCCTTAAAGAAAATCAGTCAGCAAAGTATAACAATATTATTTTTAAATGTTATAAACATAAATTTTGGCCTTGGACCGTTTAACAACATGTTAATTGCATGTATATACATTTTTTATTATGCTATATTGGTAATAAAAACGATAAGAACACCGAATGGCAGAAGGCATCGTCTAATTGCCGTTTGTGTTTTATTTTAAATCACAATTTTACTTTTCGACAAAAAAAAAGTGGATATTAAATAAATAAGTAGACACTCGGATTGAAAGAAATATTAATTTGCGCTGGTTGAAGAAAATGAAGGGTCGGTTACTGTATACATGCCAGAGCGGTAAATCGAGAGTGTCTACTTCGCCGCCTGTGTATCCTTCGTAACACGTTTATCGCATTCTTCGACCCTCCAACAATGCCCGGCCAATTTCCAGGGCAACCGAAAAATTACAATCTCCCTTACTCTACCATTCATCCCGCTACCTGTGCAATGCCGCCTACACTTTCAAAATAATTTTTTCCTTTATTTATTTCAAGGGAAAACCAATACCTAGTTACGCTTTGGGTCGTGTTCAAAAGTCTAAATGGCTCGAGGCCGTTTGAAGTATACCGTTCGACCCTTTTATCAAATTTACATAAAATATTTTCTTGGGAACATTCTAATAAAAAGCACCATTCGATCAGAACACGCGACTTGGCAGTCTTCGGTCTGTTTTCGTAGCAAGATTCTAAACCTAAACAAACATCTTTTATATTATTACCGTTAAATGTTGACGTACAAGCCATGAACGGTCAATAAAAAAAATTCGGCAACAAATACTACTTCTATATTGTTTCCTTTCTTAAAAAAAAAAAAACCGTAAGCAATAAATAAACAAAAGCAACGCCGATGTACTTTTTATGCAAAACCACTATATTGTCACGTAACTTAAAAAAAAAAAATAATAATAAATATTTAAAGTATACTTAAAAAGTTTAATTAAATTTCGAGTACAAGCCGCCAACAATTTAACAATCAAATTGAAAGTGTGTTGCCTAAAAAATCGCAGTTTCAACTACTTATTGTTTTTTTAGAGCAGACATTAATTAGGTCATTTAGAATAATATAATATCATATCAAACATATATACTAAAGAGTAAAAACACGATTTGTACATTTCTATTGTCACACCTCACAAAGATTGAATGATTTAATGTTTAATTTTTCCATTCTAACAAAATAATTAAGCAATAAAGCCTATTATTCTCAACTATAATTCACTATTGTTTTGACATGGTGAATACAATCATCGAATAATTTCAATGCTGGTTTTATACTTGACTAAACTCAATATTTTATAATTTACAATAGTTTTTTTTTTTGTTTCGGTGCGGAGCTGAGAATGTATTGTTTTTACAATGATGTGTTGTTTTTATTTTTTTTTTTTGTGTCTGGACCCACGATATCTTCTTAACCGCTGAGCAGATTTCTTCGTGTAACATCTAACCGAAATAGTACTTAAAAGGAGGTACTTAATTGAGCTAAAAATTCCTAAATTCGACCCTTCCCCCTTCAAGATCGAAAATTTACATCTTTTCAACTAAAATCTACCGCGTAGATTTTAGTCTTCTTTTTTTTAAGTATTCAAATTTGTATGGAAAATTCTTTAACCATAGTACTACCAATAAACGTTGACAAATCAGAAAAATGTAATAAACTCTGACCCCTAGGAAGGGGGAAAATTTTTACTTTATTTAAATTTTTTATATAAAATTTGATAGTTTAAGGTCTGAAAATAAAAAAAAAATTTAATTGTGGATCTAGAATGAGACTATAACTTATACATTTTTCTGCAAATTAGTATAAAAACATGTATAAAAAAACTATTAAGTTTTCTAAAATAGTAAACCTGTTTTTTACTTTTTCTGAGCATTTAAATTGTTTTATAAAATTTTAAAAACTAATCAGTTAATTTGTATCCCACGAAAATTTACCAATTATAATATTTATTGAATAAATTGAAACTTTTTCTGAAGTTCTAGTTCTTCTAAGTAAACCAATAAGATTTATAGACTTTAGAGTTACTAATAAAACGGCGGTGGTGTAGTGCACGCAGATAACAATAATAATATTTGTTTTTATTACACAAATAAAAAATACACTAATTGTAGAATTTAATGGCGTAAATATAAAAACCAATTTTAAAACCTCATTTTTCTCGGGAGGTATTATAATAAGTATCATCTTGTGGGATACCTCGTATAACTAAAAAAACAAAATACTAATAACTAATTTAACACATCTTCCAAACTGTTAAATTACAATAGGTATTAAGATATTTTTCTAATCTAAGGACAATATCTTAACTATAGGACCTAACCTAAGTTAAGACTAAGGTGACATATATAAAATATATGTGTTTACTATAAGATTGTAAGTTCTGTCAGTTTACTTATACGTTATAATGTTTAATGATTGTAGTAATAACGTTTTACAGCCAAAGAAAACTCTAAACAGGACTTGTTCTCTAGCGAAGCCGTGAAAATCACAAAAAAAAAACAATTTGTAAGTAGTAAATGCACTGCAAGTATTGAACAATCCTTTTTTTTATTATTAATTTATACCTGATTTTGTTTGTTACGTTTGCAGTGCCTTCACGAGTGTATCGGCAAGAAAAATGGCTTGGTATGTTCTTATTCCATAGAGCTCTTACTTCAATCGATCTTATTGTACTAAGAGTTTTTTTGTTTTTTAATTTATTGTTGTCTGTGATTAGCTTGTTGAAGACGGCTCTCTTAACAAAACGGCAATTACCGAGTACGCTATGAAGAGTGTTTTCAAGGAAGACTGGCAAAAACAAGTTGGACAAACCGCCCTAAACAAATGTCTCGAAGAGACCTACAGTGAGTTTATGCAATTAACACAACCACTTATTCGTTATCTGCTCAAGAAAACGAAATAAAGTACCATCGCTAAATCCCACCCAATTGACTAATCTTTACTTTAAGCTTTTAACCGCTATCTGGGGTATGACGAAGGATATATTATAAATAAACGAACACGAGTTCTGTTTCTGTGAATGTTTACTTCTTTTTCCAATACTTCTTTTGAGCATTACAGTTAAAATTGTCTGATAAATCAATTAAGAAGACAGCTCATATTACTAATAGTGTTGCAATCGTCACAATGTTTAGCGCTAGGTTTTTTTTAGGCAATGCTATGAAAGATTGTTACCGTAGTTAGTGCAACACATTAGTGTTGCATGTTATAATTAACATTAAACATTGTCATTCTTCTACTAACGAGTAAAATTATGATAATTTTGAAAATTTATTCCAAATACCATTGAGTTTCTTTTAGCTATAGAGTATATAGAATTTAACTTTCACCGTCAACTTACTGATGGCCATAATCTAAAAAAAGAAAATAACTCCAATAAAATTAACTATTAACGTTCCGGTACTATAAAACAAACGCTATTTTATTATTAATAAAAAAAATAAACATTATGGTTTTAGGTTAGTGGTTACTCAATTTATATCAAATTAATACCGATTTTATAGTTCAACATAATGTTTTACACTTCAATTCCATTTTACCATTTCTCCGTGTCAAATGCCATTGGAATCCTCCGCTCTGCAAACATTCATTATAAAATTTAATAATTAATTATCACTGAATTTTTTATGGTCTTTGTAACTTTTAGGTAAAGAGTAAACGTTTTTAAAATTACATCAAACAATGTTTGAAACATTCATTTAAGATTAGCCAGTTATAACTTATATTTCTTTTGCATTCGCATTAGACGCCAAAAATTGTACTATTACTAAAACCATATATACCCAAAAACAATATATACTCAATGCTAAAACGTACGTGGATCGTATTATTAAATTTAAAAAAGGCCAATTGAATTTCGGAAGCTCATGAACTTAACATTGTATTAACTTGCTACATAACATTTTCCTTTTTTTTTTTTTTATCAATTTTTCAATTTGAACGCCAGAGAAGAACAAAATATATTATACAAAGTGAACCACCCTCCCTTCCTATTTCAAAGTTTTTTTTTTTTGGTGGCAGTAATTTTTGAGACATTGCAAAACTTCAGTTATATTTGTCTTTTTCAGTCCCGTGGCCGGAAACAGAGACGGAAAACAAATGCAATCCCGTTTATGTACAGTTCCAACACTGTTTGTGGTTGGAATATGAAACGGTAAGTCAACATACAACAAGTCACTTGAAGTATAGTAACTATTAGAGTGTATTTACCCGGCAACCCAAGTACAAGTTATAACGTAGTATGAACATCATACTAAATCCGTGTTTTTCTGTGTTTATCAACACATCGAAACGTTAATGTCATTTTGCGTTTCGATAATTACAACGAAGAAGTATTACAATACACCGGTAACTGGCGAACAATAGAAAATTCTCATCAAGAACATGACCAATTTTTCTATTTAATTATATATTTTTGTCTCAATGCCGTGCTAATTATGTTAATTAGCAAAATTCATCAAAATACATTGTCAGCTCACTTATTTTAAAAACACAAACATTTCCCGCCCATCTTTGCAAAACATAGCATTGTATCACAAAGCACAACAGGTAAAACTCTTCATAACCTGAAATTTCTAAACTGCGAGTGATAATGTGTTTAAAATCGTGTTAAATCTAATAAATAAAAATGTGTTTACTGTTTATTAACATTATAGCACAAATCAGTCTCAACAAAGTTAGTTGAACACAAAGTTTAGTTTATACAGTAGCAAAACCTGAGGAAAGTACTAGGAATATTAGACTCATTTGAAAACAATTACAATTTTCATCTTTTTTGGTATATTCTAGAGTTCTATCAACTTTTGATATTTAAATGGTACCTAACTTATATATCTTATTAACTTTTGAAATTATAAAAAAAAAATAATAAAAATGTTGACTGGTCGATAACCATTTTTGGATAACTACTTTCTAAGTTATTGAAGCTTAAAGTTTAAGAAGAGAGAAGGGTGGAGTGTAATATTTTTTTATTTAATGCGCATTATTCAACTACACTTCACCTCTCAGTATGTACTCCGGTTATTGTTTTTAAGTTTGATAATTTATTTTGGTTTTATTGTTTAAATAACTCAAGTATTACATATTATTATTTTTTTATTTTTTACTCTATTATAACTTTTAAGTTTTAAAATTTAAAGCTAATAACTTTTGCCCAAGGGTATTCAAACTTTTAACATCTCATTTTATCCTTTCTGTCTCGATATAGTCGAAATCAATGGATTTGTGAATCGATTTCTATAAAACCTGTGTAGACAAATCATAATTAATCTACAATAAATATATACTCTCGCTTTCTTGCAAAAACTGCGAATATTTTTTTATAGGTACCCATGAATATTTATGAGTACACCGACTAGTTCTCATTAGATTACCTCTCAAAATTTTAATTTTTTAACTTTTTAATTATAATTGCTTTACACGCAATCACGCGTTTAATGATTAGACGTTTTTCAAACAATACCCAATAAAATATGCCGTTGCATTAATAACCAAACATTGAGCGGGCTATGTAAAACTGGGTGTTCCCGATTGCTTAAGAGCTTACTGAAACTTGTTAACATCCCAACAAAATATACGCCTTGGTAGCTCAGAAGTTTTGCGGTTCTCTAAAGTTTTGTTGGAATACGTAGGCGAACACGATAACAGCCTACGGAGAGTTACATTTTGACAACTAAATTATGTGTGCACACATCCTGTTGCCCCGAAACTCATCCTTTTTTGTTTTTTTATTACCACTCTCGTTAGGAATACATACATGTTCAAAAGTTGCCGGTCTGTATTGTCGCAAACGTTCCGTGATACTGTCGACTATCCATTTTTCCCCTCCATAGAACACGTGTTAATGTGCTAGAATTCGGCTATCTAGTAAGTAGACCTAACCCTGATAAAAAGTTTAATGACGCTTTAAGCCTCTTCATTATCAGTCAAGTTATGAACAAGACCTTATTTACTACGGATCCCGGTGATTCTAGGATAGGGGCCCTAAATGCTAGGTGTGTGGGACTCTCATCTCTCTATATTAAGGTTTTCAAGTGAAAATATAAGGTGCCCTATTATTTCTTATTTCTTTACTATATTTTTAGCTTCGATTCCTGAACTAAGAAATTATCTTTTCCTATAATGTGTTCTTATTTCTATTTATGTGACTGGACTGATGATATATTATCTCCTAAGCAACTTAATCAATTTCATCGTGTAGTATGTCTATTAATAAAACGTGTATCTAAAAAGATACAATAATTTATTGTGCCAAAAATTAAAAAAGTATAACCCTTCCGTTTCAAAACCTTATTGTCACCTAAACATGCACAAATTATTTACCTTAAAATTACGACAAGCTAGATATAACTTATTAAAAAAAAACTTATATGGGATTTTTTTTTTTGTTATAGTACTATCGATACACATTAACAAACCAAACAAATATCATAAACTCTATTAGTTTGGGTACTTTTTCTTTAATAATTATAACAAGCGAGTTACGACTACTATATACTTGTCCCGCCTGTTTTGATTCATATATTTTAGATATTTTCTTCTAAAGAGTAATTATTTAATAATCCTTGAAAAACCAATGCGCTATTTTCATAAAGGTCTGATTGTTGAGACTAATATTACATAGTAATACTGTACACTCGTTTACAGTTATCAATTTATAAATTGTATTGTAGAATTTATACATTTATTTTTGTAAGCGTCATCTAAAGAGCTGTTCTATTAACCGTCGAATTTGGAGACATCATTTCATTTGGCATTATTCGTGTTAAATTGATTCTGTTATAATGATTCTACCACATATAGATGGCTTGGGAAAATGTAGCCCTGAAAAATTTAAAGACGTTATGTTAATTACAATTCATTATCTCGTAGTTCCGTCAAGCTAATGTGTAACAAACTGTGTTTAGAATTTATTTTTGTTATCCGTTAATTGTTTAGTTATATAATATTAACTATGTTTGCATTTGATAAAATAGTACTAAACAAACTGTAACGAACGAATTATTTTCACCCGCATTTTAAAAATTCATTATCGACTTAAAACCACTTTAAAAGTTTTTACGGTACACAAATAATAACAAAATATCTACCACGTCTCTCTGTGTATTCGCTTCCTTGATATTTGAACAAAATAAAAGCCCATTTTATTTCTATTCCAGCGGCACAAAATCACATTTTAATGTGCCTAATATTTTATGAAGTATCCGCGCTGTATCAAACTTTCTTACGTCCACGTTTGACACAGAACTATTTTTTTGAGACAGAAATATTTTAATATTAAAATCCATTTTGAACGAGGAAATGTCGCAAAAACTGTACTGTATTACATTTTCAGCGATTAAAACCATATTATTCCATAATCTATACTATTTAAAAATACATTAAATTTAATCTCTAATTTTTATTTTTTCAGACTTGCCCCGAGGATAAACGCAAGCGTTGTGAGTAAATCTTGTACTTAAGGGAATTGCATGCTGTCTGTTTTTAAGGAGTTTTGTATGAAAAATATTTAAAAAAGTGGTTTTAATAAACTTCAACCACTAAATAACATTGTAAAGTAGTCAAAGGACTCAAATCTGTATAAAGAATTTTAATCGGACCGCCCTCAGTAACCGAAATTTTGTTAGGCTTTTTGGTCTAAAACAAAAGCAGCCACATGCAATACCCTTTTGTGTTTTTTTTATTAAATATTTATATAACAAATATGTTAAACGCGTTTTCAGCTAAGAAATGCGAAAAGACTAGAAAGCGGTACCGAATGAATAAATCAGTGTCCGGCCAAGTTACTAAACACTGATATAGTTGATCGTTTAATGTAAGTTATTTGCCAACGTATTTTTTGAACATCAACAAATGCAGTCGTCGAAGTGCACACAATTGACCTACCTACCTATAATTCCTCCATCATTAAACACTACATGACGATGCGTCGCCAGAGAATGTATTTATTCTTTTATGTTTTTAGTTATATTTTTATACATAAGTATTTATATCTATAAAAGTAATTAAAAATTAATCTGTAAGATTATAATTAAATATGCATTCACTAAGAGAAAGATACTATTCATTCTTAGTTCTCTACAAAATACCACCGATTGCCCCTATAATATTTTTTTTTAGTTTATATGATAACAACAACATTATATCATTATGAACAAACTGCACATCTATTATTATTATGATTATTATAAATGGCTACGTCATTTCAATTCAAATTATCCAAACGCCTAGATAGCCCAATCCGCGTGACAAGTACAATAAAATTAAGGTTATATTTTCATTTTGTTCTTATATTATATTCTCATTTAATTTTTTTGTTAGAACTTAATTATTATTATAACTATTACTTTCACTTTTTTTGTTGTGTGCTAGAAGCTTATTAGTGTATTATACATAAATATAATTTATTTTATATATACATACATATATATTATATTGTTCTATGATTATATTATTATGTCAATACGATCCTGCGTATATACGCGATCCTTTAAAAACGATTAGAAAACAAAAATAAAAAACAATTATAATACTTTTAAGGAGTTTATGTATATACTACAGTTGTTTAACTAACGACGACTTAGCGCAATGCATTTTTGAAAAGGTCTAAAGATTTTTTTTTTTTAGAACTAGTCACTATTTGTATTATTATTTGGTTGTTTTAAGTACATCCAATAATAAATATTAATTCCGCCTTTGTCGGTTTAATGACCTAGTCATAAATACTATAACAAGTACACGATACCTACACAGCTTTTTATTATATCACTTTCGGTTAAATTATAAAATTATAAACCATTTTCCCTAACGACTCTTCTATTTATATTTAATTTTAATTTTTTACGCCCTCAAAATAAACTGATATTTAACAGAATAGGCTAAACTAAGCGAGAATAATAATTTATTATAACTTTTGATTTGCTGAATTTAATTTGCTCTTAATTTCTTGACTTTAGGCTTTCTGTTGACAAACAAAAAAAAATACCTAAATTTCCTAATAGGATTTAATATTACTTGAGTAGACAACCAAATACACATAGCCATTCCCTATAAGAGTTCTGGATGTGTGTGTGAGTGTTATATTTTTTATTACTGGCCATAAAAAGTTACCACTATAGAATCTAAAGCTGGATATGAGTGGTGTGACATAGCTAGGTATTAGCGACAAACCCGTTTTCTTGGGCTACGTTGTTACTAGGTCAGGTGTAAGTGTTAACGCGTGTACTTACCCGTTATCGACACAGTATAAGTAATAAAAACTGGCGGTTGTAAAAAAAAAAATCCGTTTAGTATTTTGACGCTACACGAGGAGTTACCAAAAAAATTATTACTTGGTTTTAAAACTGATGTTTTATAGGTAGGTCACAGATTCAGAGTGGGTTGTGGAGATCAGTGTCTATATAGCAGTTAGTCTATCTGCCAGGTCAGAAATGATCTGCCTATTAAAAAAGCGAGTGTCTGGTGCTTCTTGCTTTAACATTAGAGTAGGTACAATTGTTTTAATTTTAAATTGAAAAGAATAGTCTGGAAGTTAGACGGTTAAATATCAAGTGTCCGGTGTTGCTTACTTTATGGGTTGAAAACGGATAAAAATGTCTAGAGGTCAGTCGGCCAAGTGTACCTATGTGAAACAAAATTTGTTGAAATGTAGTATATTATTTGTCTAGTTATTGGTTAATTAAAATCCTATTTGTTCAAAAATCACCGGCAATGCCAGTATTCGGTGATGACGTACCGTACGTTTAGAATTTAACCATCAGAGGTACACGTGGCGTGGAATATTAAAGGTGGATACTTAAGGCCTGACGTCTGTTGGTTATTAGAAGTTTAAAAGTGTGAAACAATGATATGTTTGTGTCTTGTGACGGTTACTTAGGAACTCAAGAGTACAAAACATGAATGAAATGTCTAGAAGTCAATCAGTATATATTAAATAGGGGAAAAATATGAAGAGTGATAAGTAAGTAAAAATAATTTATAGTAAATATTTTTGATTATTCGAGTGTCCGACAGTGCTTGTAAAAACGTTCAAAACGCACAGAATGATAAACGGTTAAATAAAATGTCTTTTAAGTTTTGAGATATGGACAACTATATAATAATAATAATATTTAGTGCATCAAATACCTATATTATTTTATTGTTGTATAAACGTATAACTTACTTATCCACAACTTCCCATAGTTTCATGGCGATCGGACGGTGTACTAATGCGTAAAGGACAGACATACAAACAGACAAACATTAATTTTTTTATATATATATTTATATAAATTATTGATATGCATTCATATATTTTTAAGTAAACCATGAAAGGTATAAATCCATATATTGATATTTTTTTAGATGGCTAACCAAAAATTCATCCTACTAAATGATAACAATTAAAAATTGTTAAATAATTTTATTTTTCATTATTCAATTGAGTAGTATCAATTTAAAAAAAATATAACACAATCTATAGTTTTAACTTTTTTAGGGTGGAGCGAATACTTATAATATACTTCTATGTTGAATTTCAATATAAATTTTATATTATTTTTTATATAGTTCCGCATCGTAGCAAAAATTATTCGAATAAAACAATTATTTACAGAGTATAGATAATTGTATTCGAATAATTTTTTTATCTAGATAACGATTTTTCTCAACACTGCTAAAAATGTATTATTTTTACAATAATTTGTTTTTTGTGGACAGTGGACACATTTTAACTCTATTGATAAGAAGTACTTAATTGTGTTGAAAACTCACTTGTTTCCCTACAAAATCAAAGAAAAACAACCAAAATATGAACATATTTTTCAACTTAAAATTACGGCTTTGTTATAACATTTTTATAAGAAGTCGAATTGTAGGAAATTATATTAAATTTTATACAGACAGAGTATGATCTATATAATATGTTCACAAACCGAAAAATATCATATTTGTTTATACAAATGTTGTCGAATAAAATTGGAAAATAAAATTATTTACTTACGCTTTTTTACAATTTAACACAATGAAAACTTCAACTACCGTATAACGAGTGAAATAGGTTAGTATTAGCATTGAGTATATATTGTACAATATATATTCAATGGTATTAGTTCCACCATATTATAAGAAAAACTTGTATTTTACTATAGTATAATTCAAAATATAAAAAATAACAATGGTTGCCAATATTTGTGCATTTTTTTATGTAGTTTTGCTATAACGTCAAATATAAAATCTATCGAATCACCAAGTAACTGCCAGGTAAGCATTTATTTTGAACTATAATTTTTCTGTGAAATAATTTATAATTTATTACGGTTGATAGCAGTTGTGCACTATAAAAATTGTTCCTTACGTCAAAATGTTTTATAATAATGAAAAAAAACTTTTACAAAATTCATAAAAATACTATGTTATTGTGTTACAACTAAGATTATTATTATATGTACAAATGAGATGTTTCTATTAATTTGTAGTCATAATAATACATTTTCAGACAATTTAATAAAAATAAACCATATTTAACAGCGGCATCATACTGAAATTAAGTTTATTTTATTTTGAAGCAAAATAATCATTGAATAAATCATAGATTAATTCGAGGCTGACCAATGATACATTTTTTTTATGTAGTTTAAGAACAAGTATTATAAGTTCCTCGACGAAAAATCCATTTTTGTTTATTTTTAGAGTTACTTTTTTATAATTACATAAATATATATTTTTTTTTAGATTACGCCTATACAAACACAATGTACGTACCGTAAATAATTTGAAAACATTCAACAGACATCCTCCAATTAATATCGAACCCGCGGACGTGAAATTCTGACAACACCTGCTTGTGGCAATTATAAAGAATACCAATTAAAATTTAAAAGCCGGGATAAATTAGAGAAAAAGGTTTAGGACATCAAATGAAGTTTTTGTGAACTGCAAAATCACACATACTGTACTTAAATGATTTAATTGAAAATGTGAAAAGCGGAGAACCTTTCATTCATAACAAAGAAACTGTAAAACGTCTTGAAGAGGAAGTCAAAATTATACTTCAAATATGAATGCCGAAAATACCAGCAAGATACCAGAAAATGGCGTTTGATATATTTTTTGAAAGTCGTTGCCATCAGTCAATAAGGTGAGAATAAACCTTTTATCCAAAAAACCCCATTATAAGACCACCAACTGCAAAACGGTGTTTAATATTTCATCATTTGTTTTGAATTTAACTATGTTCAAAGATGGATTTCTTGTGGTTATAATATCAAAACCCCAGTTAGCAAAAATAAGCGAAATCAATGAAATAAAAGACATTTTAGCAAGAGTGGAGGACAAAGGCCAATGAGATCCTAAACGATGCATAGAAAAAAAAACTGGTTGACTCAGTATCTACCAACAGTTTAATAATAAGTGTCAATAAATAACTACAGAGACTATTTAAACGTATTAAAAGGCTTCTGTTTCCCGTTCGAATATAGAGTGCATTTGCATTTTATGGATGTAGTTAAATTTTCGGCTGCTCAATATATTTTAATTTTAAATTAATAATACAATATTCATAAAGTAAGTTAAAATAAAATAAAAAATATCAAAAAAACTATATCCAGTTAACATATAAAGCCATTTGTCATTCTTTTGATGACAGTAATATTTTAAGTATAATTTTGGCTTCCTCTTCAAGGCATTTTATAGTTTCCTTGCTATGAATATATGGCTCTTTGCTATTTAATTTTTCAATTAAGTTTTCTAAGTACAGTATGTTTGATTTTGCAGTTACACAAAAATTTAATTTTATGTCCTGATCTTTTTTCTCTAATTTATTCTGGAGTTTTAATTTGAATTAGTATTTTTTAATATTGCCATAAGTAGGTGTTGTCAGAATTTTCACGTCTGCGAGGTTAATATTAATTGGATGTTTGTTGAATGTTTTCAATTTTTTTACGTACATAAAGTGTTCTTTAGATGTTTCAATGAAAAATCGTGTATGAGTAATCTAAATATATATAAATATTTATATAATTATGAAAAAGTAGGTAACTCTAAAAAAAACCAAATTGGATTTCTCGTTTGCTAACTGATAATCATTGTTATTACCTAAACCATTTAAAAACAAAAATGTAACTTTGTCAACATAGTTTATAAATTGTGTTAATTATAATGATTAAATATATCAAGTCAGAAATAAAGATGGTATAACTATTTTAAAAAGACTGTCAGAAAGTGAAAACAACCGAGAGCCTCGATGAAGATGTAGTATACAAGTCGAAATATAATGTACACTTATATTGTACAAATATAAAAAAAATATATTTTATACTTGACGTAAAAAATAATAAGATTACTCGACTTGTACAAATTTGAAAAAAACCAACTGTTATTTTATTGCTTACCTTTTTTAAAATCCATACCACATTATCTGATTTTAATATACTAGTAGTACCTATAAAATTGTATAACATTCCAAAGTCATAATAAAAAAAAAAATTAATTTTGACTCTTGTCATTACAATGATTTATTAATGGTTTTTTTCAATTTATCAAGCTAACTTCTAAATAAAGGCATATGTTACTGAATCATAAAAAACGTTATTCTAATTCTAGCTACATGTGTATAGTTTAATAATTTTTTATAATTTTACTTTGTCACGGTATAACATATTGGCATTTATAAAGCATAATAAATAAACGAACCTTCACCGACAAACCTACCTGTAATTATTGTACTTACTTAATAACTAAAATGTTAGATACCCATTTGTGTATCCTGGTATAAACTATAGGTATAAAGTTAACTACAGTCATGGGCTCCAACATCATCACACAGACTATAACATTACTATTATTAATTAAAGTGACTAGTGTAATAGGAGCTTATTTTACTAAAAGTGATGTATTTTTATTATCTACCAATAATTGGGTTTAGTTTGAATTTCATCAGCTCTACGTAAACTTTTATTTTTAATATTGACCTTTATACCAAATTCGATAAAATTATATTTCAAATTCAAATGTTTTTACATAGCTTTACTTGTTGTACTATTTAAAAATCTAATTGAAATTTATACATTTTTTTCCTAATTAATAATTAACTTATAAGTTACAGAAACATAAACAGTTTTTGTTGGGTATTTTTAAAAACACACAATACAATATTTTACTAATTCAACAGGAATTGAAAAATAATTAAAGTTATGAAATCGGATATGGTATAATTTTAAAAAGCCTCGTCAGGAATTGAAATCTATTATACAATCTCAAAGTCGGCGAATGGATGAAACTCGTTTCGGGGGAGTTGAAATTGAAAATTCCCAGAGACAGAGGCTTCTCAGTCTAAGTACAACCTAAGTTGTAATACATAAGCAGAAAAATATTTTACATGTGTATTGTTCAAATAATAACATGTTTTTATATTAAACTAAACAAATATGAAGATTACATATGTACGAATTTATCGGTTTGAAAAAAACAAAAAGCACCAGATATTATGTTACCAGTACACATTTTATGAAGGCGATACCAAATTATCTGGTGTAATATAATATGCAAATGCTTTTTGGTGTACAAATAATAATAATATAAGACTACCGGTATACAGTTAAAAAACAAAAATAAATGAACCAACACAGTTTAACCCAGCTAGCCTAAACCAAGCACAGTTCAAACCACGTACAAGTCTAAATCAGTGTATGAATTATTCTGGTAGAATACTCTGTGTTTGCAGTAGATTGAATAAAATGCAAAGCAAAATCCATCATAACTTTCAACATTTTGTAAAATCCCCAAATGTTTATCGAATTTGACCAACAATTGTTATTAACAAAAGATTTTCGGAAGATTAGGAAAAAAACGGATTGCGTTTTCGGAATTCTCAACCCCAAAGACATTAAAAAAAAATCCATAACTTTCCTGTGACCTTTGAGTGTATACGAAAAGGAAGTATTGCGACTTCAAAGTAATCATTCAAACGCTGCTGGGCGAGTTATTTGCGCGTTATGGCTCCTCGTGTATGCGACAACGGTCCTTAATTCATATCGAACGAAATACTCAAAGCATTCAAGCGATGAGGGGCAGTGGGTTGGACGACCCCAGGTTACCAGTTCACTTATTTTACTGAAGAAAGGACTCTGTACATTTTTAGTGCAACTAACCTAACCGTTCTTGGAATACGAAATTATAGTCGGTACTTTTCGCGATTCAAAACAAAACGAGTGAAGTGACAGGTTAGTTCAAGATCAGTTTTAATCCTTGGTAAAGAAGGAAAAAGTCCGCGCGATCGGGCTCTAAATCTTCAATCGTAAATACATTTACTAATCACGCATGTATCACCGATATGCAGAAAATGTGAAGAAGAGAATGAAACAACGCAGCGTATCTTGTGTAACTACCTTTGGAAAACCTTTTCTTGGAAAAGATAAAATCTTTAATTAGTTTTAATTATACACTTTTTGGATTTTTTTCATTGTAGCTAACATTTTTTAGTTGACATAGTATTAAAGGTTCTTTAAATTATAAATATACACATAAAATCGCACACTGTTTCGACAAATAGATACATAGATTTAATTGTCTATGTAAAATTAGCAAAACAGATACGCTAGCCAGCTTAACCCATGTGGTAAGCGTATGACACACTAAATTACTAACTCGATATCGACGTTGAATATAATACAAATAATCTAAAGAAACTATACTAAAAAATCTAGCTTATACAAAATTAGAATACAAATAATACAAAACTGTAGACATGACTTTGATTCTAATTAATAAAACACTATGTATCATTCGTATGTCTCCGCCTCATCTTGAAACAAAATATCAGAACTGGATGTCATTTTTTTTTGAGAGGGACTGTAGAACAAACATTGACTTTTCGGTTGGTACCTCTCTGCGATTTGCATTACCGAGTCAGGAAAATTTTCAGTTATTTTTCTAATTAGTATGTAGTATGTTAGTATGGTTCACTTGCATGCATTAAAAATATGTTAAACGACAATAAAATACTTACTGTATAAGGTCTTCGGGATAACAACTATTGATTGCCTGTACGATTCTGTACAATTCCGAATCAGGAGTAGGCTTATATTGCTGGATTATTTTAAGATATCCGTCTAAAATAAAGTTACGTCTCACCTTCGTACTCTGTGGTAAAATCTAACAATAGAAAAATACAACCTTCAAAATTAATACCGTTGAAATTAGAACAATCATCAATCATATAATATTATGTATGCCATAATACACACTTAAAAACTTCTTTGAAATTGATATAAAAAATAAAAAAAATAATAATAATATTACACGATTAATTGAATAATACTTCTAAAAATTTATCCAAGACATAAGTAACAATTCCTAAAGGAGTTGAGGCCGTTAACAAGTTATTTAACGTAACCAAATCGTCGCAATTGCTTATCAATAATTTTAAGGTGTTTTCGCACTTCAACCGAATTTCATGTCCAAATTTTGTACATTGTAGTATCTATAAGAGAATATTATTAATCGTACCAATGTACTCTTATGCCTACACAATTTATATATTCTCTTTACTTTTATCATGGTGCAAACCGCGTTGCCCGCACACACTGCTCTTGAATGTTCTGAACTGTGTTTGCCTATCAGACCTAATGTCCAAATAGTTCCGGCTTTGATGAATTCGTCATCACTGTTTTCTAAAATCGATTCGAGGAGAAACAACGCCTGTAAGGGTTATTTTGGAACGACAATAAAAACCATTGTATTATTACTATTTTGCTAAACTATCGTCTTACACCTGACTGAATGATGACAGAAGCGAAATAAGGTGACATGGCAGCAATACAACCAATAGCGGTTAAAGCCGGAAGTGGAGAGCTTTCTTTACTAAGCTTAATGACGTTCATCAAGGCAGATATTCCGCCGGCGTTTACAACTAATTGAGAAATCTAATTAACACAAGGAATACAATTTGTTTTCAATAACATCTTCGTTAAATTAGCAAACCAACGACAAATTTAGAAATGGATATGGCCCTTGTATTCATTGTTTGTAAAAATAACAAGTCCAGCCAAAGAAATATTCGAACATTACATTTTTTTAAATTCAAATTAAACAAACAAACTCTTACTTGAACACTGTGCTTAACCATTTCGCTGATGACATTGACAGCTTGAACGCGAATTGGTTCATCCAGACTTTCCATCAAGAGTAACACCGTAGGAAATATGTCAGCCTCGATTGCGTTCTCTGCTAAACTCAAAGAGTGCTTAACAATATTCCCTATGAGAGCCAGCGCTTCTCTCTGTGGTTTTAGATGTCGTGAATATTTTCCATTGGTATAAACATATTGAACATTACCTGAACTTTAGGATTTGTGTGCGTTGGTGACAACAGACCAACAACGTATGGCAGAGTAGACGCGGTCACGACTGTTTGGGCTAATTCTTTGTCGTTTTTGACAATCCGGTCCAAGGCAACCAACGCGACGACTTTCAAGACAATCGGTTTATCTTTCAAGCACAATACAATTTTCGGCAGCACACCTGTAATAGTGTACGACATAACATTTTTTTCCGACTTTAAATCGTACCAGCCAGAACGGTTTATAGTGCTGTGGAAGAATACCTGCGTCGATTAATACTTTCGAAAGGTCGGGCCCATGTCGGGCAACCGAAGCTATAGTTTGCAAAGCAACCTCTCTGACCAGCACATCGGGGTCATCCATACAAACTAAGATGACGTCCAATCCTCCCAGCGACATTGTTATCGTTTGAGCGGTATCCGCACTGTATCTACAAACGTTCCGGATCAGATCCATGCAATTTTTTTTATAATACTTCTATAAACGAACCGACAGAGGAATGATGGTATGACCATTCGACTTTTATACGACTTGACCACTTACGTTTTCATTAGCGACGGACTCGAACATGCGGTTAACCATGCCGACAGAGCGCAATATTTCATTAGCACACGGCTCGCTGTGCCCCACCATCCGGGATAAAAACAGCAACACATTCGTTTTGACTGTCGGGTTTGGGCTATCCACTAACGGTTTTGCCATCTCGATAACATCATATCTCAGTAGGCATTCAACGTACGCTGGTTTAGCCGCCAGTTCGGCAATACTCTGCACAAAAGCCAATTTGCTTTTGTAGAAATGTTCAACAACTTTTGCATTGAAAAATAATAACCCGGTTAGAAACGTTTTATCATCCATCTTAATGACACTAGTCTTACCTTGAGCGATATCTTTAGGAGACGAATACATCATGTCTTTGAGAAAATATACCGAGGATATTAAGAATAATAACTTCTTTTTATCATATTGTTACTGTAGAAAAAAACGGTTTTTTTTGTAAGCCAAGCATATAAATCTATGTGATATTTAACATCACCGTCGTAAAAATGAAAACGATTTTTTCATAACGTTTTTATGAACTCATTTTTAATGTATTTATTATTAAATATTAATTTAAATTTCTTATTTTAATAATTGAACTATGTTAATATTTATATAAAAAAACACATTAAAGTACATATTGAGTTGAGTTCACAGCACAGTTCACAACGAAAACAAGTAGTACAGCATACCATAAATTAAAATTATTATTATAATTTATGTATCATGTTAGTTTTTAGTATTGTATTTATTTTACTTTGACCCGACCAAGTTCACTAGTTGTTGAAAATGTGAATGGTTCAGTCTATAGAATTATTGAAATTTATCTGGATGCTGATATAACTCTTTCGTAACACTGTGGTGTTTTAAATTAGTTTGACTCAAAGGATTTTTTTAAATATTCTTTTGTTGATTTAATCACCACATAACAATAATGTTATCTTACGACGAAATCTCTAGACTCACTGAAATTAACTGTACGAACTGGAAGTGTTGTGAAAATATTTATGAAATAAATTTGTTTTGTGTGTACTGAATATGAAATATGTTCCGTTTGATTAATTGTATGAAACTAATTTCCCCTGTGTGGCACTCGCCTAAAATACTTAAACCCGTTTGTGTAGTCACAGGAATGTAAGAATATTATAACTGAAAATGATGAAATCACAAAAATTACAAATAAAACGCTTCATTACGATTCTGTAGATGGTACAAGTATTTAATATCGATGAAAATAGAAATTAAGACACACCATTGTAAAAACAATACCTTCTCAGCCGCACACCGATACTAAGATCAATTTGATATTGAAAAGCAACATATTTTTCGGGGCTGACGATAATTATTGCTTTAGCCGTATACACAGTGAATCTTTTTTATTTCCGAAAGTTATATCAAAAAGATAATATAGGATTTAAGAAAATTGACAACGATCCGCCTGAGAGGCGTATACGATTTATTTGTAACATTCGAACTTATCCGAACCTTGAGGGTCCATTCATCACGGTCCGAAAGCTCACTCGCGCGCACACACTGACAACACAATTTTGTAGATAAAACCATCGGCGGCCGGTTGTCCCTTGCAATAGACCGTGTTCACAGGGGTAATGCAAGGAGCCGGCGGGTATAAAAAGGGATGAACGACGGGGTCCAGCCTCCAGGGAGGGGAGGTAGCGTTTCGTGGAAAAATGCAATCCCCCCAGGCAAAGCGCGTTGGCGAATTTCAATTTGATAAACGGTCCGGAATATCTCCTCCGATCGATTACCGCACTCTATATATAAATTATCTATATATATATATATATACCTGTTAATTTACTGTTGGCCACTGCCACCTAACCAAAATCCGCGGCGCAATAAAAATATATACTAAGTGTATTCAACCGTAATTACAATGCGCTAAAGAAACGGGGGAAAAAAACCACCGACCAAAGCGACAGACTAGAGGCGAAATTGGAATCGCACGCAAGGGAATGGAAGATTGGCTGACTTTTTTTTTACCTCCTCGTATTAATTATAAACCAGAGTTATTTATTACTCCCGGGGCACGCGACCCAAATACCCGAGGTGTTTCTGTGACCGTCAAAAAAAAAGCTCTACGACCATTCACAAAATAACAACTAACGGGTATCACAACCGTTTTACTTACACTATTGTTAGCGTTACTCATCCAGTGACACCGCAGTAGCGCATAGCTGGGTAAAAAATAAAAGAGCTCAGCCCTCGCGTACCAGTATATGGTATGGATACCAGTAATTTATATACAATATCAATATACTTAATACTTATAACTATATACATCCCATTCGACCAGTTTAAATTACACGCTTTCATTGGCCATCTATAAAAGTTTAATTAATTATATGAGATGTCAGTAGAATGGTAAAGTTGTGTAGATTACACATTTTTCTTTCAAAAAATAAATTGGTTAAATAGTTTCTCATCAATCTACAAGCAAGAATATACAGATATTTTCAAATCCCCAGAATGTTTCTTTTAGTCAAAAGTATTAAATTTGATCACTGATTATTACGATGGCGTCATCGCTGAAGAAGTGGAACAGGGAGTTAAGAAAAGTGGCAGTGCCTACCACTACTAAAACTTCTACTCATACAGCTGGTCTACTGCTCTAAAAAGACTAAAAAAAATTGTATGGGAGTGGGGCCACGATACCATTCACATGGACCGTTTCACGTCGTTAGTTATTCAATTAATTAAATTTAAGATCTATAACCGTGTTAAAATTTCCAAATATAATCAAACTACATAAATGATCCTGGCGAAGATGAACGAGTAACGTAAACTGTTATGGTAATTATTGCTATTCTGTTATGGGCAATAATATTAGCAAAAGTTCCCTACGTGGCGAGATAAGAATGGTTATTACGATGTACGTGTAAACTCTTACTCCGTCTGAAACATCACGAATTATTAAGAAAAGTAATACTATTTTTTTATAATTTATTAACACTATATTCTGAAAATATAAAATTGAATTCTGTGTCATTTCTACTTCTATCTATACAAAAAAAGAAATAGTAATGAATACAATTTTCTTACCTCCAATCTAATAAATTTATTTTTTATTTTTACATGGCTGTTAAATATGTTAATATAATAATTATATTTATTGGTAATGATAAACACATATTTTGTTTGTTAGCAACGAAATATTATATTAATTAGATTACATTATGGTATTCACTTACTTTCCAAATTATATCTTAACTTTCAGGCTTACTTTAAAATACTTTTTTTTTAATTAGCGAACATTTACACTAAGCTAACGAAGTTTTTTTTGTTGGAAAAGAAAACTTACAGAAATGTTAATAAAATATTTATCAAAAGCTAGTTATTTTAAACAAAACTAACAGGCTATTCATCGAATTATAGCACACTTTTTTAATTTCGCCAAGAAAATGCGGATTAATAATATTTTGAAATTATATTATGAAAAAAGTAACATATCCCTTTCAGACCGAATTATGATCCAATGGAAAACAATTTTTGCTCACAGATTCAATTAAATACTATTCAAAATAAGGGACTTACAAACATTTTTACTTTTTTGTCAACTCAGTACTGAGATCCTGAGACATGCCATTGTAATGGCAAATTAGCGTTTAAAGTTGTCATTCGTTTTGTCATTAGGATGGCAATCGGGCAATATCGTATTGGGGTATAAAACAATAATAAACCAAGTTTTTTTCAGTTCCTTTTTTTTTAATAAATCTTAACTGTTTACTAAATAAAGTAGACATTATAATAAGTACAAAAACAACCTAATTTATCATATACGTATATGGGATTCTTTGGGTTTTTAACAAGTCTTTTAAGTTATATAATGTTTTGATTAAACCTTTAATAATTATAACAAACAAAATTAACAGTATAAGTATAAAAACAACATTATTTATCATATACATATGATATTAGATACATGACTCCAAATTGCCATTGTATTTTGACATACTATTGAAGGTACAATAAAATGATAACGGTAAATGATAATCACAATATTAGTTAAGACGCAAAAAAAAAATTAAATGGCACGGAGGGCTGAAAGGGATATTTATGTTACATTTTTTGTACTTAATTATGAATCCTACGATAACTTTATACCTTCATGTTTTATTATACTACATATTATAATATCATTTTATTTTTTATTTTTTATTTATATGCCGTTAATTTTTTTGAGTTGTGCTTATTTTTAATTAAGCTATACAAATTGTATTTAATCAAATGCTGATGGAAAAAACCCCAGTAACTGTCGTAACACCGCTTAACGCATGTTCCACTGTCATGGACTTTAATTTTATTTAACGGAGGGGAAGTTTTATATTTTGGGAAATTCGATATTATTAACGTAATATTACATTAAATTGATCCATAAACAGTTAATTATGATCGCTTAAAATAGCAATGCGTTTTTATTGAACGATAAAACGTTTAGCTTAATTGGCAATCGCCCAAAAATTATACGCTGTATAGATATTTATTAATGACCAACTATATGAATTTGTCAAATATATTTCACATTTGCACATTTGCAGTTGATATGTTAATAGTTAATCCATTATCTGTGAACAAAGGTCTGACCCCACTGAAACGGACGACACCGTTTTACTGTATGGTATAGGTACTTCTACACGGTCGCTGGCTAATTATAATTTGCACTGCAAACACGACAGGAATGCGGGATTTGCGCGCACCCGGTTAGAAATAACCATGTGAATTATTACTCAGAACCCCGGATTGTTATAGCCATGCAGATATCATAATTTCATTATTATGACGCATAAATACATGTATAATTATGCAATGTACATTGCAATATGCAGTACATGCATACAATATGCAGTGTTCGTTGGCCACTAACCGACAAAACTTGTCTTAGTGATTTTGCATAAGCTGGGTCATCAAATATTTCATCTAACTTGTTATCTGTATGTACATTAGCAAATAGTTAGCATATTCAGAATAAGAATATTTCTAGAATCAAAAGTGCACTTTCATATAATATTATCGCCAAGTGACAATAGCGCTGTTTGACATTTTAAATGAGAGTTTTCGCTGCTCAGCATTTGTGATGTTCATAATTTAGGTAGGTAAATAGAAAAAAATTGTCAATATTTTGTAAATAATTTCAGTTACGTTCCGATAGATGCGATGGAAATAAAAAAATTATACTTTTAAAACTTTGACTATATATATTTTTGTTCTGGCGTTATAATAGTGTAGCGCGCGTGGAACCCGGAAAAGCCTTTGTGTAATACTTTACCATCGGTTTATCAGCTTGACAGTATTTCACATGCAAAAATAAAATAATAATAATAATAAATAATAAAAAAAAAACGGGAAAAAAACCTTATCCTGCTCGAGTAGTGTGTGCTTTACACGCTCGAGCTGCCACCTAGATAGGTCCTTGAAATTTACATTGGACTCTGCGTTCTGCTTGGGACAGGACGTATTTCATTCTCCAACTACTCGACATTTATTTTTCATACTTTGTCTTCGCACTTTAAATTTTATTTTTTGTTTCTTTACCGCTTCGCCTGCCGTCAGATCCCTATCATACCATCAGAAAAAAAATGTTTGCAAACACCGAATATACAACTTGAGTGAATTAAATTACGTATACGAAAACTTCTGTTGCGCAAAATGCACTATTGTTTTGTCACAGAAAGATTAGGTTCTTGAAATAGAGTTAAAAAAACACAGTAAAATCCACTAAGGCCCATTGTCACGTTCGTTCTGGACTTATGTCGGCGTCTGTGTAGAACTTTTCTTAGTATAAAAAAATGAATACATTTGTTGCTGTCTTTGTTATTTTTATACAAGTTTAAATATATAATAACAGCTCGTTGGAAGAAATACACAAATCTGGAGAAGTATACTAACCAAGTTACTAGAGCTATTATTTGCTGTTTAAACAGTGTATTTTATTCATTACCAGAAACAATTTTGTAAATTTTTCAAGTAAAGAATAGTTATTAATAAAAAAAAACAATCATATTTAAAACTCAAAAATATGTTAAAGTGTTTTCGGTAATGAATAAAATACAAATCAAATTATAAAGTTCAATTTTTATACTTTGGCACTTGGAACGTTTGACACTTTCACTCTTCAATTATTGTGCTGTCTAATAAAAATCCACATTTATAATGATATCCATTTTTAGCTACGTTTTTAAAACACCTGTGAGTTTATAAAGTCTACAGGAGAGATGGACACTTTAAAAACTGACCTTTAAAAATATATTTCTAATTTGAACAGTAAATCACTGTTTTGATAAATTATTAAAATCTAGATTTCATATAAAACTTTATAGTTACATCAATAAAGTGATATCATTTAAAAAACTACTACCATAAACAATTAAGATACGTTTTATTTGTTTTATTGTTCTAGACTTCTAAATGTAAATTTATACAGTAAATATATTTAAATTTGACGATGAAAAGCGTTTTTGTAGTATACAAGGTCTTTACTAGAAATGTCTACACGTTGATGAATCCGAAGTAAATAGAGTACCTATGAATTATGACCTGATAACATAAATCAAGTTCTTATAAGCAGGTACTATCAAAGTTAGACAAAACTAGCTTAAAAGATAAAATGCACTACAAAATCAGATGAAACACTAAGATGGTTTCATATTTTTTTAAGAAATACCTATACTACTTTTAATTTCTCACCTAGTCCTAACCCTACATGTATATTTTAATAATAAGATTAGGATATAGGTGCTTTGCCTAATTGATGCGATTTTAAAGAGCGCTAGTTATTTTCGAAACTCAGCAATCTTAAACGAATCTTAGTCATCAATAAATTTCTCAACGAAAAAATTTAATTTAAAAATTTAGACTTTCGGGGACTGTTCTAACTTCAAGTGTTGGGTGTTTGAATATGTTTGGATCCCCTTAAAATTGTGCCAATGTCCAATACTATGCTGTCATTTTAAGCTGCAGTATTGAAAAAGTTAACTTTTTTAAGCTGAGTAAAGTTAGTATAATTTTGTAAAAAGACATTAAGCTTGACAGGTTAAATTTAGTTTTGGTTATCCATTAATCTTTAACACGAGACTATAATAAAGTTAATTTAACTTGACTTATTTCATTAGTTTACCCACCTTTGGGTATCACAGGGCATGAACTTCAACGATTTGATCTTCAACTAATTACCAAATTAGGTGCATACTGGATAGCGCCAAAATAACTTAACCAACCAAAAATCAAATTTCGTTTTATTACGTTAAACATTTTAGAATGATATAATATTTCAAAACCAAACTGGCTAACTCTAAAAAAACATTATCCGCTATTAATATCAGAACTTTATTTGTTTATAGCTGACATTTAATTAATGACATTCAAATGACTTTAATTGGTTATTCTAAAAATAATGGATTTGTGGGTAAAGTTGTTTTGGCGCTATGCGCCTCAATTTTGGTGTTTTCCATTAAAAATTACATTATTAGACCTCATAACCTGTGTGAGTTGTATACTTCTTAAAAGCCAAGAAAAAAATACATTTTTATTGAAATATGAATATTTTTTTCGGGTCAGACCACTTAATACTGGTACAATATATAATGTTAATTAAAAAATACAAGTTTAAGTAGTTAAAAATATCAATTAATTAAATTCATATAAATTATGAGAATCCCTTAATTGAAATAACCGATTTCAAAAAACGTGCTGAAAGAACAACTAATTTAGCCGTGAAGTTTTAATTTTTGTTTAATATTTCATTAACTTATAGCTATAAAAAGTAAATGAAACTGATAAAAAAATGCATAAAATAAATATTCTAAAAAACATGAATTAGCTTACGCTAATAGATTTTGTCAAAGTAAAAGCTTTACATTAATAGCGTTGCATTATCTTTGTGCTATAAAAATGTTCATTGCTCAAATATGATTATAGTGTTTTTGTTTTATGCACGCGCGTTAATGATGTTTTCTTTCTTTTAACTGTGTTATTTATTGTATTCTTTGGATGTATAAAATATAAAACACAAACATTTGATTTGTTCATCCATATCCGTTTAGCAGTAAAAATAAAATTCTCTCTCGGTATCGTCTACAGAAATCGACCTCGATAAACCGTTTTGAAGTGTTAAAATATTTATATTTTTATATACAGAGTGATCCATCTGACGAAAATATTTAAATTTAAGTATTTGTTCGGTTTTTACAACAGTGACATCCCCATTAAATTATAATATTGACACCCGTCGATAATACTGTCATCTGTGCAGGACTGTAGCAACCATACATTGCGCCTGGGTTGAAATTTTAAAATGCTCCTTTTAGTTTCGTCACAAAGTGGAAAGTTATGAGTTTTAAAGTAATTTATTTTTTCGTATCCCATTAATAACTTTAATTACACGTTTATATAGTATTGCACATTATATGCTTATGTTTTTTTTAATTTTGTTTTTTATGAACAAATATTTATTTACAATTTATACAACTTGTACATTAAGTAAATTGCGTTTATGGGAAGACACTCGCAATCAGCATTACCACCCGACTAGGAAATTAATAAACTGTTTTATGTTTATATTTTCCCTGTGTTTTTAAGTTTAAATTTTGTATTGTTATATAATACATTGGCATTTTACGGTATTTAATTTTTCTTTAATTATAAGCTCAATATTATTTTATTTTAAAAATAAAAACAAAAAAAACATAATTATAGTAAGTTTATAACTGTAAAGTTTTATTCATGCCTTTAAATAGGTGTCAAATACTGGTAAAGCAGCGGATTATCAACAACGTATTATTTTAGTAAACAAAAATAAATTTTGTTTTATCATTAAGACATTTTTTTTATGCATTTAATACAGTATAAACCGACGGCGGAATCAACCGAAAAGACCATTTGGTAAGACGGTACGCCGTACGCCGTTATTTTTTTTCAACCATAAAATTACTTTTTTTTAAATATAAATAACTTTTCCTTATAACAATAAATTACTTATTTTGTTTTTTTTTTAATAAATAAGGATTTTCTATATTTTTTTTTTAACATATTTTTCTAATTTCATAATTTTTGTGCCCCTTCAAATATTGCGCCCGGGGAGTTGACATCTTTCGCTCCCCCCCCCTTTGCTCGGCCCTGAATATATAGTATATAGTACCTAATGATAATAAGATAACATATAATACAATTTATAGTAGGTATTAGTAACAGCAGTTAAATTTTATTAAGCTAACAGATTAAGATATTTGGTATCAACGTTGAAGCTTCTTTGTCTGATTGCCCTTAAAGAGGCCGTTTTAGGATTAGGTTGATTTGGGTTAAATTGAGTTGAATTAAGTTGCATGTAACCAGGCCAGGAGATCGTTATAAACGATAGTTTGGCCGCCAAAGTTGGTCAAGAAACCTAACCGGTTGGTTAACAGTGTCCTTCTCGAGGTGTCTCCTTCTCCTGATCCGTTGGCTAAGTGCTAGCAGGTGGACTTATATGGTACATTATATTAAGGTACTTGTCTATCATTATCTCAAAACATTTTATGATGTCTGGTTATCGGTGTTTACAATGCGGTGTGGACAATGCGAACATAAATATGAATTTTATGGGCTACTAAATTTTGGAAAACCTAAGCAAATAACAGTTATAAGAGGAAATGTATTACATATGCAAAGTTATAGCGAACAAACAAATTGTTAAGAACTCAAACGCTTACATTTTTTTTAATTGGTTTTCTACATGTTTATAAAACTAAACACATAATATGTTCTCATTTGAAAAAACGAAGTCCATACTTGTAAGAAAAAGAGTATCTTACATTAGATGGATCATCCTGTGTATACGTATATATATAATAGTTAAAGAGAAATAACTTTCGCAGCAGTCTAATAACGTTCGTGGTCATCGAATACCGTCAAAAATAATAATATATTAATATATCATATCATGATATAAAAGCACAGTTCCTTTTATGGTTTGCGGTGGAAACACAAAAACACTCCTCTCTTTATAATTACACGTCAGTTTCCTCTCGATGCGCTTCTCGCCGACGTTAGCTCTGTCACAGCTGTCACGATATCGTTCTTTGCTCGTTCAGAAAAGTACCAAAAGTCTTATACGAGTTATTATTTTCAATTGTTGACGATTGTACACTTGTATCATAACATCGTTGTCACCGTTAAAAAAACGAACAATTTGTATTCAATTTCAACAAAGTTGCATTTATATTAACCCTTTGAAAACTGTGTGGACGTAAGAACTACTGGCCATAAACATTTCAAAGTTTAATATCTAAGTCTATATAGTTTTTTTTAATTTTTTACTTTTACACAGGCTTTTGAATGACTTCCAAAAACCAGTCAGTATATAAAATGGGAAAAAATCTATTTTTTTGCAGTTCAGGAGATTAACAATGAAAAAAAATGTAGTACTGAAAGGGTTAAAAGTAAAGTAGTGTAAGTAAAGTAAGTAGTGTAGGGCGTCATAAAAATCACCCGGTATAACACGATTTTGAATGAAGAATCAAAACACATTAATTTTATAATTTCCGATTTTTCTAGCAGAAACCAAATCTGGACTTTTACGCTTAATTTGTTTGTAAATCGTCGAAAAATTTGAGAAAACCCGTTAGTGATAGAAATGTTTTTCTTTGCATTTTTCTACTCATTAAATAATATGTTGATAACTTGGTATCACATTTTATACCGTAAAGTGTGTAGAAAGAACACTATACCCAATAACATAATAGAGAAGTGATCTTTTAATTATGTGCACTTTCTTTTTAACTACCCTATGCTAGTCTATTAGAACTAAATTCTCCAAATCCCTTTCAGCCCTTTCTCGGTTGGCTGGATCCGGTTAACGTTTTACTATTCAAACTGTGTACCTTGCTACAAAAAAAAAGCACTGATTGATTGACAACTCAAGTGATACGCTTGTACTCGTGAAAGGATTGTTTCAGAAAACACACTACCACCTGCACACTGCACATACAAATAAACAAAATATAACACAATAAATTATTTTTGGCTTTGGCGAATTCATCGCCCTCCTTGCACATAGCTAATCCAATTGTTGGGAGCAAAATTTCTCGCCCGGCCATAATGAATGGCAAAAACATTTTGATATTATCACCGCGAATAAGCTGCTGCTGTTGTCCGTACGGGGTAGTGTGACCGATGAAGATTGATAGGCTAGGGTAGACCTTTAACCCGGTACGGTTTTAGGTTCCCCTACCAGTCTTTTCATTCTATTTTGCCGGCTTCCATTTTTATCCCGCGGGATCGTCCTCGTTCTGTTTATAAACATATATATATTATACATATATTATATTATTTATACATGTATTTTTTTTATCTCGTTATGATTTAGCCCTTTCTCGTCACGCGGATTTGAATAGCCTAGCGTCCAATTTTTGAAAAAGAGGAAACTTTTTTTTTTAAGTGCCATTTACAGTTACTTAAAAGAGACTCCAGAGCTGTAAAAGTATAATAGATAGGTATATAAAACTAATCAAAATATTGACAACTTAAAACAAGATACTTAAAGCTAAAATGTGACACTTCAAAATCACTCTCTTGATATTTAATGACTAAAATTGATTTTATCTAGTTACAGTTGATTGAAACTGATAAAATTATCTACTTACTAAACAAAATTTTATCGCGAAACAACAAAAGAGGGATTTTCAAGTATCATTTTTAGTTTTGACATTTGTTTTTATATACTATTACTTCTTATATAAATAATATATTATTACTTTTCAAGTTAAAAACGTTTAATGAAGCATTACAATTTCCTATATTAATCAAATACAAGGAAAACAGAAAACAAAATATGTTAAAAATACAGATATATATTTTATGTAATGTTAAACTGGTAATGAAAATGTAATACAATTTCTAAGTTTATTTTGTTGAAAGAAAAAACCTCGCATTCATTTCTATACATTATCATTTTTTTTTCTAAATTTAAATATTGTGCGATTTATATATTTATAAATTATATGAGGTCTCTTAGTTTAGTCCGATAAAATGTTGTCCTTTGTCACAATATTAGGGATTTTACAGTTGAACGCGATTAGCCCGGAGAAACAACATTATTTCTGTTGTGAATTTTTCGCATGTGTTAACACAGAACTAAGAGCGATGAGAAATTGCACTTTAGATGAATCGTCATTCTCGAGTTAAGACAAACTCCTTGTAGTTGTTTGGGACGTCCCGTTATAGTTAAGGCACTGAAAAGCACCAAACATTAACTATCCACAATTCCTCTTATAGCAAATGTAAGTTTCTCCTTGAGGTTAATGCCTTTCACCCTAAAAATAATACAACACGCGTAGGCGTCGGTGCAATACTTGAAAGTTTCCTGAGACCTCGCATTTATTTCAGTGCCATTCTATTACCACTATGTCATTAGGTTTAATCATACGCCAACGTCACTTAATGTTCATTAATATCGTTTTGCATGATTTCAACCGTCAAACAAATACGATTTAAAAGTTCAACCAGTAATGACATTCTTAGAAGACTTTGCAATTTTGCATACTGTATTTATTTGCACGCTATATATAATATTTATATATATATATATATCTGAAAACTGATATATTTGGATAAAGCGATGTACCTATTTATTATATTTAAGTACACAATTTTAAACCGATTAAATTTAATAATACAATGAATGTTTTCACGGTACCTAACTTACATAGAAACATAACAAAAAAAATCGTCTCTCAGGGTCAAATAGTATAAGGTAAATTCGGCTGATAACTGAAAAAACCGTCATAACGTCTAAAATTTATTGTTAGCTAAAGAAATTACCTTTTTAACAAGGATCAATTTCAGCCAACCACATAAACTGTGTAAATTTTAGATATCTAGGTTTAATATATTGCGGGAAAAACCATCCTATCAAAATTAAAACCAATCAACCAATCAGCACCATTATTAATCAGTTTATGTAGACAATCGAATATACACATTGGTAAAAACGGTCATAGGAATTGCGTAGATGAAAACACATACAGTCTTACTCAAATGTTCACTTTTCTAAAATCAAGCATTACGGATTTCTACTTAGTATTAGGTTAATTTCGTTGGATGAAGCTCATACAAAGTAGGCATAGATGATTAAAAATTATTTTAATTGTAAAAAATTTAACAAATTTATTTTAAATGTTTTTAATTCATATTTTGTTTTATCTTGACAAATTCTTTCTTGTGAGCTTAGAATCAACTTTCTATCTCTTATAGATTAAGGACAAATTGAAAATAAAACGTTTATCACTGTCACAGTTCAAAACGTTTGCTACACATACACTGTCATTTCAGATCTGCCGGAATTGTTCCGTTCCCTTGATGTGTAGTGACTAGATATGTAGGTATATGATCAACCCTATCAACTTTCCCGCGGTTATAATATGTCCTTTGGTCCTTCGACATGTAAAAAATATTTCTTGCCATTCCAACTGATTTACAAACCGTGTACGCTGTTTTGTTTTGTAGTTCATCTCACGTGGTATTTTTTTTTGTATGTCGTTATAAATTATTATTTTACGTTTTACCTTATAAAAATTATAAAAACAAACAAAACAAAATTATATGCGCTATGGCTATCATTGCACAAGAAACATGAAGAAAATCTTAGAACATGGGTTAAGAAATGGATAGAACAGAGAAATATAAATAGTAAATATAGTATTTAAATAAATATATTATTTAAATAAATATAAATAACTCTTTTAAAACCTACAAGAAAACAATCCGGAAGATTTTAAAATTATTTCAGAATGGATGATACCGATTTTAATTCTTTACTAGGCAAGTAATTCATAAAATACCTTTATTAATATTTACCTCTATATGTTTACATAACTACAAGGCACACGAAATATGCGTCTAACTTATTTCTAAGTCGAGGTCACGGTGGATTAACCAATCGCAGCATTCCGCATTAGTTTGAAGTTTGAACCATCGAATTATTCTGTGTACATAATATAAACACAAACAGCTAGACATTGTGTATATTATATTATGTTCGTTTGAATTGATAATACAAACGACCTTACATTTGTGGTTAACTAACAAAATTATCCTAAACCAACACGTTTCTTATATATGTATTCTTGTTAGCGAATTTTCAATTATCCTATTGTGTTAAAACTTGAGAGTAAGTATATGGAATTATAGACCCACGGTTTACAATTACTTTAACTTTTGGCAATAAAATAAAATAAAATAAATATTAAAAGAAACGTGGTTGTACTAAAGTATAATTATTTTTTTAGAAAAACAATTAAGTATATTCAAAACGTTTTGTTTAAAATATATGTTTACCATGAAAAATTATTAAATAAATGTAAATAATTATAATTATTTGTATGGTTTTCTTTATTAATCTAACCAATTTTCTAACAAACAAATCAAAAACCGTCATTTTAGCCCCTATAGATAAAATCGTAAAATGTCCATCAAAATTTTTAAAATTGATATCAGTTCAATATATTAGGCCAACAAGTAACGTCTACAATAGTAATTATTTATAAAACTTTCAATATATTTCAGATACACATATCATTAAAAGCTATGTCACTAGAAAAACTATACCCGTGAAAAAGTTGACCTGATTGCTTCATGTCAAGTTGACATTAAATGACTTCTAGATAAAATTATACCAAATATTTCTCTAAATGAATACCTCTTTTAAGGTAATCATTATCAGCCAGTAGTTTATTTATTATTAGGCAGATGTCTATGGTTTCTCCAGTGTAAAGATTAAAACAATGGACTTGTAGGTTAGGTTAGGTAAGCGTACCATAGTATAATTCAGATAACTATTGCATACTTAATCATTTAAATGAAAAAAAAATATGAAATGAAAAAAATGTATGTGTAATTAGAGCATCTCGTCATGTAGAATTCGGTAAGAAGATAAAATCGCATATATCCGGCGAATGAAAGCACTTTAACTTATGTAGGTCAATTCCTACTGACGTTTCTTTAGGATGTACGCACTATAAATATAGTTGTAATCTCGATCCATCCAAACTGCTTGTACTTAAAATTATTGTACGCATTAAAGTCATACAGTTCTGTACAGTATGGATATCATTGATTAGAGCCGCTTCCAACATTGTTTTGCCCACAGTCTTCGGCAGCAATTAATTATTCCCCATAAATCTTAATTGCTCTGAGACTTCTAAGAGCGCGTTATCGCATGAGACCGAAACTAAATACAAATGGAGTAAAAAACGAGCAACTATTAGTCAGGTGTAAGTCATCCGTAAAATTTGTTGCTATCCATTTATGATATTGTATTTATCATAAGGAATAAAATAATGTACTTGTTCGATCCTTTGTCATCAACCAAATCATAATTTAATTAAAATATAATGTACCTAATACGTTGTTATTAAATTGGTTATAGTGATATACTTATTTAACATATTCCGAAAATGTTTTTTTTATGTTTACCAACCTATAATTTAAACATTTCTTTTGAAGCTACACAAACTAGATGCTAAAAAAGTGTACACGCCTGAAATAAACCCTAAAACGTCAATGGCCAAGAGCGAAAAAGTTATCTTACTGAACTGACTTCATGACACTTTCAAGTATTAGCGATGTTATAAAAAGTTATATTTAAACTAAGAATCGTATATACAAACCACAGTCGCTATCCAGTAACCATTATATTAACGAGCTAAGATAGTCGAAAACAATATAATGTTAATTAGAGGTGAATTTATACAATAAAAAAAAACAAATGGTTTGTTTTCCGTTGAAGAAAAAAAACATCATTCATTGGATTATGAATATGTCTTTTGATACCTATAAACATTGATTATAAACATTACTATTTATAATCAATTCTATAAGGTTCATTTCATGTTAATTTTCCTCAATCCTCAATAATTTCTTATTGGCTAATTATCTTATCAATAATGTCCTCTCTTCTCCTCTACTACTACTCTGCCTAAAACATACTCGAGTATTATGAAATAACATTACTTTAATACTTTTTCATTTTTAGGATAAATGACAAAACCAACTTGATTAATCGTTTTGACAAAATGAGAGGGATCCCGATTTTAAAATACAAAAACTAATTGGACTTATTTGCAGCTTAATTATTTACTTTAGCTAATATCAAAAAGAAAAATATTTATAATAGTAGTTAATGGGAGATAAAGACTTAAGACTAAATATATCTAACACATAAATCATAGGATAATCTTTTAATATTGCTGCACGAAGCTATACAGCTCAAGCTTGCACAGTGTGGTGGTCGGCTTAGACTGAGATAGATAATTGAATTAGGCCTCGCTTGATTTCAGATGTTATGAGTGTCTAGTTGACGGTACAAAAGCTTCTCATCCATGTTCATCGTCGAAGAGGCTATGAAACCTATAGCCACTGGTCGTCTCTAGTCAGCGATCGTTCATTAGTTTTTTTGTATACTCGAAGACCAAGAACAACACAGCCGAAGACGGGATGGTCCGAATCAACGTAGGCACCAGACCACTATAAATAGCAGCTAACCCTTCGTTACGGTACATTTGGAGTAATTGCGTTATCCACCCTCTGGTTGGCATCATATCGTCCAGCTGAATACGGGACTTGATCACATCTACGGGGAAGGTAACTGCCCATAGCATTACACCACCGACTCCACCAGCCAATGAGGTCACGGCCAAACCGCAATCTTCTCGCAATCCGCCGGCCGGCTTCAATGCCTCTCTGATGGCCTCGTACGTTCCAAAAAAACAGAAGTAACTGGGTAATTCCCGAGCCAATGTTATGGTTAGTCCACGGAATAAAGCCTGCATGCCGTTATTAGCCACAATTTCCTAAAAAAACAATAAAACTTAATCAACACGTTTAACTTAGTAGAAGTTTCCGGCACAGGACCAAAAAGTGTCTCGTATAATATACTATAATAGACTAAAATTAAGTTGAAAATTGAGGATATTAAAAAAAATTTAAAGAAAATCTGCTACAAGCCCATTCTAATTTTCGTATCAAAAATTATCGTCGCTATCATTCCTAGAAATGCTCCTATACACCTAAAGGACAAATGGTATCGTGACTTCTTAAATAAATGAATAAATAAATATCTTCTATATGTTTTACTGTTGTGTACTTGAACTTAAGTTATATAGTTACTCTTTTAAAACACACTTTGTTTGTTTACCTAAAATATGGATTACGGTTTTATTATGACTGTAAAGAGTGTAATATCGGACATGTTGATCAACATGTGTTGATCTACAGGTGATGATCAAGCCCGTTATGTCAAGCAGGCGTCCAAACTAGGCCTTCGGACATCTTTAAATTTTTATTTTTATTATAATCATATACTAGTTTGTCATTAGTCAAATTAATATTGGTGAATTACACCTACCACATTTTGAGCACAACAATTTTTAATTAACTACTAATTAAAATAATTTATTTTGAAAATGCATATTTGTAAGTTATAACTAATTCAAAATTAGCGATGGTGATCTTATCCTGAGACGGTAATGCCATCTACTAGTCTAAGTATTTTTGTTTAAAAACTAATTAATGAATCATCATCATCGTCATGTAGCCATCAAGGCCCAACGCTGTCAGCATGAGATGGTTTCTTGACGAAACAAATTGTCATGTTCATTTTTAAATATTTAAATATTTCATTCAATAGGCGGACACGTTGACCCGTATGATTTCATTTAGATCACGAGCGACGTATATTTATTTACCGACGTTTTTTTCACGGTTTAAGTATACACCCTAGTCCCGTTGTCAATTTGATATTTTGCTTGTTAGTATTTTATATTACAAAACAGACAGGCCAAATGAATCGGAAAAATAATCCGCATAAACAATGATGCTAAATCAAATATACCAAGCTGACGACAATTCCCCGTTGGCCTTAATAAAAAAATACAGTTTTCAATATATGTATATAAAATATATTATACACTTGTACTTACATATTATATTATGTGTGTCGGTCCAAAAGACATAAGCAAACGAAAAACTATAGCCAGAAAATTATTATCATTTATTGTTATATCGTAGTTGCGCCAAAAATACTTAAAATATTTAAAATCAAAATGGCTATTTTAAAGACGGTATAAAAATCAAAATATGTTTTCTATAGCTAATGACTAATTGAGTCCAAACCAACTTAGAAACATTGCACATATTTTAATATTCTTATAATATCATATAACATTATTGTTACCCTATTCATATAAATGTATTTAGGGATTCTTACACGTCATACACACTTGTATTTTTACAAAAAAATAATAATAATAATTAACATTCAGCGTTATAGATGAAAAACATAAACTAGAAAAAAAAATGACAAATACCCAAAGTATAATTCATAAGTCATAACTCATAACCAAGAGAAATCCTTTAAACGTTCTTCTAGTATGGTGTCTATAAACGAGCAAATCGTTTTGATTTAACAACCATTACAATTACCAAAACTAACTAAAACGCATTCATCATTACTATACTACTTATAGCAACAGCTTCTCTTTAAAGTGTATTTTGTATCTCTTTCTCTCTCTACTCTGATCTTCCTGATATCTTTCGCTAAATCATTGCCTTTCGTTTTTTTTTTCAACGGCTTAGGTTTAATTTTCTTAGACTAGTCCCTCTCAGTTTATCCACTATAAAAGCTACTACGGATTATTATGATGTCTCATCTTCCATTTCATCAAAGTAATGTCTAGCCAACATGAAGAGATATAATAAAATTGACCTATTTTACGAGCGTTGGACGTTCATAGTATCCAAAGAAATTCGGAAACATGGCGGACGCCAACTGCCTTTATAGCTTAACTTCTTAGATGAGGGCCGTAGTGAAGTTATCATAATAGTGTGACTTGAATCATGGTGTTACAATATTCTATAAAATTCTCTAAACTCTTAACTAGCACTCAAGGTTTAACAATACGAGTCCTATAACTCCACCATTGACATTCAACTAATACAATATAATATATAGGTCACTACGTGACTTATAGAAGTTACCTTCTAAAAACATTCTTTAAAATAATATTTTCAGCTTGATCGTCAACAAATTATTTTCCGACATTTAATATAGTTAGTATGCATTTTATTTGAAACCTTTTTTTAGTAAAAATACTATTTTAAAAAATACTGTTAAGACTTAAGAGGACACGCATACATATAAATATATTTTTATGTAAAAGACAATATATAGGTTTTAATCGAATTTTGGGGGCTGTATGTTGGCGGATTTCGATTTTTTTTTAAGTAACCAATTTATAGTTCATCAGCACGACCAACGTATTTCTATGTTTTATCTAATTTTTAATTTTCCCATCAGGTAAGTTCATACTCTCAACGTTCTCATCGAAAATGTTGATAATTAGGAGTTGAGTGTCTTCTTAATCAAAATGTTGCTAACATTTTATTGTATAATACAGGGTGATTCATTAAGATTATGTTACTCATTTTCACTTAAAATAATTTTACTTTTAGAGACACTTTATTTTATGTCATTTTACAATATTGAACAATTTTCAAACTGCTATTTTTTCCTAAAGCTCTATAAACTTTTAAAACTTAAAAAGTAAGGTAAATATTAAACTAACTTTTTAAATTAAGAATAATTTGCAGTAAATGTTGAACAGGTAACAAGTTTTGGATTATTAGTTTTAAAATTACTGAAATGCGCGCAGATAAAAATAATACTACACTCCACCCTTTGCGTCTTCCTAAATTTTTAACTTTAAAAGTAATTATCTAAGACTTGTTGTCGACCAGTCTAAATTATTTTTAGTTTAAAAAGTTAATGAAACGTATACATTGCCATTTGAGTTTTATAGCTGATAGAGCTCTGGCAAGTAGGTACTAAAAAAATATATATACTTTGTAATTTCGTAATATTTTTAAAATAGCATAAACAAAAAGGTTTTCAAAAAGAAAAACTACAAAGTTGTAATTATTTTAAGGAAAAATAGTGTCTTATCCTTAATGAATAACCCTGTATTTTATACATATAACTTTTGCGATTCTCTTGGGGTTGATCCTAAGTTTTATGTAATAATAAAATATGTCATGTGTCCGGAAGACATTGAAGAGGACGCCGATATGACAATAAGAAACTTGATAGGTATAATATGTACATGCCCACCGTCGGTAAATGTCGGTCAATACGGCACAAAAAAAAAATGATGTTTTATGGCATAATAAAAACATTTTTACGACCGATGCCGGAGCCTTTGAAACGTTTCTGGTATCCCAATTGACAACAATTCCAGGATATTTACAGTCGCCGTCGGACATAATTTAGACAGTAAGCTCAGCAGAGCTATTATAATCCACGTTCGTCCTATTATTATAAATAAATATTTATATAATCTTTAGCCGTTCCTAGAAAATGTGTTAGCACATAGACACACACACACACACGAGCGACGCGCATTCTCCTCGGCTGTAAAAAATATTATTCGGCCAATCGATCAAAAATATTGCCAAAAGCGGTTTGAGCATAGTACACAGTTTGCTAGTGCAAACAAAAAAAACTATATATCCACTCTCCAATCTTCGGGTAGGTATAACCCCTACAATGATAATAAAGTAAATTTTAAAAATAAAGTCATTTTCTAAACAACGGTGGTATCCAAAAATGTTTTGACAGGTATGCAATATAGTCAATAAATTGTATAAACATTTTATTTGAACATAACCTAAGAATATATAAATATAAATGCGCTCTTTTTTTTTCCTGTGAATTATATCAATGAAATACTTCAAAACTTTGAAAAATTAATCTAAAACGAGTTTCTATACTTTGACTACGGTCTTTAATGATTTTTACTAATTAGTAACAATAAATAATAACATCTTCATATAGTTAATCGAATTTAAAAGTTGAGATTATTCTTAATTGTATCTTCAAAAAAAAACTTGTGTTTTATAACTTGTTTTTTTACCTATTAAATTAGAAATTTTAAAAATTTGCTGCCATAAATTATTTATTAATACATTTTATGTATTAATGTAAATATAAATCACAGTTGATGGATGACAAACAAAATGTACAAACTAGTTAAGGCGCCACTTATAATATCTATTAAAAAAAAAATCAAAATTTCACTATACCTATTACTTTACGACTTGTAAAATGTTCAAAAAGAAAATACCAGGGTACAAAACAGTTATTGAACTATTTGATTAAAATTCTCGCCAAAACTGTTTCATAAAAGTTCTGATAATAGAAGTTCCTACTAGAACTTTTAGACATTTTCATGTCTTAGCTCTGGCACATAACCGAAAAAATTGTTATTTACTTTTAATAACGAAAAAAGTGTTACCAAAAAGCGTAACCAAAGAAGCGTTAGGACACGGAGATAGGGGGTGGGAGATAGAGGGTAGAAGATAAGTGTAAGAGATAAGAGATATGTTCTACGTTCAACGTTCAAATTAGAACCATAGACAAGTATACTAAACAGAACTAAACGATAAATTCAAAATAGTTTAAGGGCCCAAATTCTCTATAAATTGTTTAAGCCAGATATTAAACACTACAATATTAGCCAGAAACTTGATATTTTAATATACTAGCTTGTTACTGCTTCTTAATATACTATAGCATTATCTATAATTCCACCACTACTCTAAATTTATTCGGTACTTAAACGATACACGAAAATGCTCTTTCGTGGTTGCAGACTCGACTGAAAAACTTTTTAATTATAAGTTTTCGCATTTTCATATCAAGTTCACATATCCATACAGTTCCTCATATTAAAAACCGCTGAACTTTTCAATCCAACGTCTGCGCCGGTGAGCTTAAAATATTGGCTAATTTTTTGAAAATCAGTTGAATAAATGCATACATACATTTAAATGGGAATTTTATAATGGAAAATTGTATTATAAAAGGCTAAACATTTCTGTAGAGAGCTTATATAATAAAGAAATTCTACATAAAAGTACTGAAAACAACCTTTACTATAACAGTAACAGGTCTAACAAAAAAGTTGTTGCATAATCTATTTCAAAAAAGTATAAGTTAGAATAAGATCTTTTCCAAAACAAAAGTGCACAGTTAAAATAGCGGAACGCTGTAAAATACTTTAAAGAAAAAAAAATTCGCACGAAATATTTTAATACTTTTACAAAAATTCTTATTAGCATAACGGGAACTGCTGTTCGTAAATTCACTGCCTTGTTCATATGGGAAAAAATTGTTATTTTTCTAGTTTGGTGTTTTCGTGGGAAAATAAAACCATTTTTATAATATTTATAAAAATAAGCGACAGCGGCAAATTGTTTTTAGCGATAAAAGAGAGAAGTCGACCTCAACATGGCGCTCGTGGTCGAACATATTTCACTGTCTAAACGTTTCCTTGGCGAGCTGCTTTTTATTGTTATTTAAACGACGTCGGTTTTGAAAGTTAAGACGGAGGGTGGCAAAGCTGATTGCGGTAACCAAAATTTGACTTCCTGTCCCCGAGGGCGATGCAGATGTTCTGTCATACCGTTTATATGCTTCCCCCTGTGTCGCCGGCACGACATTATCTTCGACAAAAAAAAATCTTTACGGACATCCGCAGGACGCTTAACCACTGCATTTTCCGGACATGGTGTTTTTATATGTTTTACACGACGTTAACGATTGTTGAAATAAAATTTGACCACCGACATCGTGGCTAAGGGTCAAAAGTTTTGCGCTAAGTTGAAAATAATGTATAACAAAACGATACATTTCTTGGGAAAAATGCATAATAACATAAACTTCATTATCGCTTTATTAAACAAAAATCGGTTTACTCGATAAAACCCTATAAAATTCCAGCGGTCGTTGTGGGTTTTTTTTTCATTTTGAAACCAATAAAATTAATTTTATACAAAGCATTAGTCTTTTTTTCTAAATGGATAGGTAGACGAAATAATATTTGATCGAAGTCAAGGGTTGAAAATTCGTACTTCATAATATAATGTTCCATTAAGTTAATTTTGTATGAAAATGGTATTTTACAAATTCTACATAATATATAAAATGAATAATAAATTATTTTTTATTAATACCTAAAGGCTAAACCATATAATATTGTACAGTTAATTATGCAATCATTGCTAAACAGTACCATGAATAATTAATACAAGACCTAATTGTCAAACCACTATGAAGTATTTATACACAATATGTAATAGCTACCTATTTAACAATAATTTAGAAACATTTTATCTTTATGTTTATTTTAGGTTCGATAAAATAATAGCAGTAGCAGCATTTTTCGCTTATTAAATCGTACGTACAATATTAATATTTATCCAATTACATTTAAATTTTATAGTACATTAAATCCACGAAGAGTGGAAATATTATATAATATTTATGTTTCAACTTTCAGACGATTTGCTTAGGCTCTGTTTGTATAGTTCTAAACGTTATGAGAGTGTGAAAATATTTTCTTTCATATTTAATTTTTTAAATATTGTTATAATTAGTTGAAGTTTGTTAATTACTTTAAAAGGAATAATGATGTTAACATTACTAAAAAACCCGCATCGTTTACTTTGTAACTAGTGTTACCGCTCTGTACAGCCAATACCAGTAGCATATGGTAAGGCGTAGTCGCGGATAGAGCAGCAGTATGAGACTAATCAGACTCTTAATTCACTTTCTTACAAAGTTAATAAAATGTTAGTACCCGAGTCGTAATATCCTATATATAGACAAATTTTGCTTAAGTACCTAGTACTTAGCACAATGTTTTACTGATTTGTGTCATTGAACATGCAGTCAAGTACTCTAATACGGTAGAGGCGAAATACAATAGGGTCAGACTGTCGATGTTTTGAAGAAAGTATTAAGTAAATATGACTAAAAATAATAAAATCAAAACAATAAAAAATACTATTAAAATCAATAAGTAATCATAGTGAGTATTTATTTTAAAAAGGTTTTCTCAAACGAGAACAAATGTAAAAAAATGAAATATCAATATGGAATTCCGATAATTATTTTTTTTCATCTGCTTAGCGCTTAATTTTTTTTTTTCGTATTAAAGCTTACTAATTTGATATAATATTAGATATACATGTAGATTTTTAATTTTCATCTTATAAAATATACTTTTTCTAAAAGATATTTTATTATCTACAGTCTTGGGATATTATATTTTATAGAGTTTCATAGCTATGAATATAATACCTGTGTAAAAAAAAAACAATTAATAGGTAAGAAGTTATCGCTGGCCTGGAGCCTGAACACATTTGTGTGTGAGAAACAAATCATTTTATTCTATGCCGTGCCAAAATTACGACACTGTCGCTTTACCTTTGTCACTCGGTACACGCTTCCTTTGAACTTTTCACCCCTGGACTCAGCTAGCTCGCGGCCCGCTTGTAGTTTGATCTTGACCAGCTCGGTGGGACAAAGGACGACGGACGAGAAAAACGACGCAGCGCAACCGGCCGTGGCGTTGGACAGCACGTCCAGTTGTCTAGCGTCCCTAACGCCTGTGACCGCGGCCACCGTCCGCTGACACAGTCCGTAGCACAGGAACAGCACGGAATTTTCAGACACGCCGGCCACCATGGCGGGATACGTGCCGGCGTACAGGCCACGCGCGCCCGCCACGCGGTACGTGTGCAAAAGACATTGCATGGGGCCCCGGTAAAGACCCCGGAACGTTTGCAGTTTGGTCTTGACCGTATCCAGCGGCTGTCCGATAAGCACCAGGGCGACGCCACCCAGCGATCCGGCCGCGAAGTCGACCGCACTCTCTTTCGCCCCGCTAACTCGCACGTCCCTGATGCTGAAACAACCATCGGCGAAACTCCCGAAACTGCTGATACGTTCAAACCCGCCATCGTGATCTTCACTACCATCCATTGTACAACAGCACTTATTTTAATCTGCGCGTAGCGTTAAGGTTGTCCCAACGTTACTTCGACAATAACTATTATAGGTACGGTCACGCGCGCTGGGCGTGCGATAAAAACTGTTTATTTGCTTTAGATCCGTTTCGCAGCCGTCACGCTCACAAAGCATCGACAACGACATTTCATTAGATTAGATAATATCAAAAAATAAAACATCACATCACTTCAATATTATACCGATATTATTATTTTTAAAACGTAAACATAATTGTTTGTACGCCGATTATAAAACTAGAACTCAGTAATACACGGTAACACATATAGGTACTTATCTTGGAAATCTTATTCTTGAGAAATATTATTTTATCAATTTATTGTATCCTTGAAAAAATGCAAGAATATTTTTTTAACGGAGGGGAATTAATTTATATTTTTCTTAATTATGTTTTTATTTACATACTAAGTGAGATGTTCTACCGTCTACACACAAAACACATTAAACTTTAATTGATTAAATTAAAAACCCGTGCATGTAAGAACTTTACCCTCGACTTTATCCAAATGTTAAATGTATTAAGTTTATACAAATCAATACAATATTGTCGCTACATATAATTTTTTAGTTTATAGACGAAGCTGAAATGGTTGATTTTGATGTTTCTTTTTGTGTGTGACAACGCAAAACTTTTTTTCTTTTAAACCGGTTTATACGAGTAGCACTTCATCGATCCGAAATCATATGCGAATAAAAGTGGGTCAACATTTGTGAAATTCAACTTCTTTACCCACTATGAAGGCAGTCTATGGTATAAGAGCTTAAAATTTGGTTATTTGGTCGATTATATCATGACCGCTCATAACGTTTTAACCATATTTTTTAAAGAATAGTTATTCTTGTACTTAACTAAACATTTTTGAAGTTAAAATTAATAAAAATAATGCATAATCTACTTTATCTACTAATTAGCATTACATGTTTTCATGATATTGTTTAGTTTTATTTAGAAAAATTATGGTTGCTTATGAATAAAGGTTATTATACCTGATATGCTCGCCAAATATAAACATTAATCTTATTACATTATGACGCGAAACTTATTTGTTATTATTACTCAATAGTCAAAAGTCAACAATTAAAAACAATTGCGTTTAATGATTAAAAAATTAAATTAAATAGTATTATATAATAATAATAGTATATACCTAGGTATAAAGTATATATATTTTATAATAATAATATTATATAATTTAAAAGTTACTACATCGAGTAAATTTAATAAGGAAATCGAGATTCCTATCTAAACAATCAGCTTAAAGATTACTAGTTGAAGCCATTGTTATAAAACAGATATTTTAGTTACGAGTAATTTCATATTTAGAGAATATTTGATATTACAGATATTCTAAAGGGATAATTTAAATCGTTTTAGTCTCGATGTAAAGCTAAAAAATGTCACCCCTTCCCTTCAAAATCGAGAAAAACAGCCAACAAATTTACATATTTTTCAACTGATTAAAATTGCGTCGTGTTTTACCATTAACATATTCCGATCGAAGTATTTATTTGAAAGCAATTTTATCATTTTCAGTTGTACCTAATAATTCCAGATGACCTATGAGCTATCCGAACCCAATATGCTTCAACCCTACTAAGCTGGTTTTTGTCATAATTTTATAATAATGTTATTATTATTATTTTAATATTTGATGAATAAAAACGTACAATTATCATTGCTAGGATTATAAGTCATAACCTAACCTCATGATATCGTGTGCAATGTAATTAATAAACTCTACATAGTGTTGCATGCAGAGGCATACAACAATTTTTTAATTTTATAATATTATTATTTTCCTTATAAGAAAAATTCAAGGGCTTTCATGCGGCTGAACGATTGCTCTTCTAGTCGATCACGTGTTAAGTCAGGCTGGTAGATAATGATAGTTTTTTCCCTAGTCAGTGCATCTAGAAGTACCTCCACTCGACTATAGTGGTTTTGTAAATAATTAAACTATGCATTCTTATTAATAGTTCGTTATTGATAATAATAATAACAAATTATTAAAGCTTTCAAAGACAAAGGATTGCGATTAAAATACAATGTAGTAAACAACAGAATAACCACACGTTGCCCTATAATTCTTTATAATTCTTTACACAACAAACGTGAATCTACAGTACATAATATAATCTATTTTTTAAGTATTGTTTTTTATATATTATAAGCCTGGTAATCTCTCGTAAATCTTTTTATAAACTCGGTTGGTATCGTGGGTAAAATAAAGATTATAAACTGTACCTATTATTAACTGTAATTTGTATTTTTTTTATTGTTTTAGTATTTATTTCGACCGAATGTACTTGGGTTTTTTTTTTACTACCAAATCCCCTAAACATACTAACTATAATATAGCAATTAAAAAAGTAAAAAAAAATACATTTACAATTAACTTAAGAACCTGGCATTTTTTAACATAACGACTATTGTTTATGTTCGTTTTAGAACAATCATATGTCCGTATAGTAATATTCATTTCGACGACGGTTATAACCACCTAAAACTCTTAAAAACACAACCAAATAATGTTCAAATCAATTATTTTTAACTACAAAAAGAAACCCCGAAAACTAGTAGCAATAATTAAAAAACTTGTCCAATAGTATATAAAATAATCATAGGCGGAAATCGGAGGGGGGGCTTGAATTTATAGGTCTTAGATCTCCTACTCGACGGTTTCTTACTTAAATGTCTAATAATTGTCATAAACATAATATTCTAAAAATTATTTTAAAACATTTTACCTTTTGTAAAATGTTTTAGATTTAAAATGCAATATAAATAAAAACAGTTTGTGGTAAAAATAAAATATAGTGTAATATGATTTTATAAATTGTTATGATCGGATAACTTGGGTTGATCATAATTATTATTGTTAAGGTGCAGCGTTTGTTTAATACTATATTGGTATTGTTTGAATTGGTTTCTCCAACACGACTATTATCATACCCGCAACCGCTGTTGCGCTATAGCCTGTACCAGTGATTTAATAATAATATACAGAAACTATAGTATACCAGTCATTAATTGCGATTTATTAGGAAATTTTCTATTTGTATTTTGTATAGGTAAAATGAGCAACTCAGCATATGAATATAATACAATTTTATCACTATCAACTCACTTTTTATTTATTATTTATTATTATTTTTTATGTGAAACATCTAATAGCGCGGTACGGAAGTGCTGAGTGAGATTGACTCTTGACAACGACAGAAAAAAAAGATGCGGGTTACAAAATATTATAATTAAACATTAGGAAATATGCTATAATGGGACGTACATAACTTTCCTTATATCATTTTTTTATATCTTAAAATTTGATTAAATATAAAGTATTTTTATAGGTAAAAATAACTAGGTGATCTCTCAACTTTAATTAAAGTACCAAAAATAAAGTTAAAAATTAAAACTGGGTGTTTTTACATACTACAGTACTTAGTTAATAACTACTAAAAAAATTAGATCTGTAAGACCATTTTGAAAATCCATTTTCGATCGCCTTTTTCGGATTCTAGACCACTGTGCGACGTCGACGGCAGCGTTCAGATGTTATCACACGGCAGCGCGAGTAACTTTTATAAATTAAATAATATATTTTAGAGTATTAAAAACTTAACATAGAACGTAAGTACACAAAAATGTGGAAAAAATTAGCGTGTTGTTTTCTACGTTGAGAGATCAAACGAAGCGTATACATTATATGTAAATAAAAATTCACCAAAATGTCGAAAAATGTAGGATGTAAGTACGGAACGCATGCCTTATAACCGTCACGCGCGGCAGGCTGAGAAGAAAAAAAAGAGTTAAACCATATTATGTTCCAAATAAAATAGGACAAAACATTAATTATTTGTTTTTCTTCGAAAACAGACTCAAATATAAGCTACTGAATAAAATTTAAAAAACCAAAACATAAACTTTGTTACCTCAAGAAGCCAGCAAGCAAGCATATTTTTTTTCTAACGAATTTTATTTAGACAGAAATATGGTACGCTCCGAAATACTGACGAAAATTGTTTTGGGCTTGGCGTTGTTTTTTTGCCAATCAGCACAATCATTGGAAACTGGCTACGAATATCCCGGTAACATCAGTGTTCAAAAAGATATTTTCTATGATGATTTGAAATGCACATTCCATACCTATTCGGCGGATTGACACACATGCTGATAACGAAAAATGTATCTAGTACCCCCTTTTTTTTGCGTATAAGAACGACGGTCAGTCAAATAGTTAACTACAGTCGTATCTTAAAATACGAGATAGATTCACTGTACCGCTTAAAAATAATGAGTATAACAAGGTTTGTACGAAAATTCATTGAAAGGAAGACAGACTGAAAGTCATAGTCAGTCATATGGCATGGGATGGAAGAGGAAGTGCGGTTGGGAAAGTCGCGCAGATAAAAATAATACTACACTCCACCTTTCCTCCTGCCCTAAACTTAAAACTTCAATAACTTCAGAAATAATTATCCGAAACTGGTTATGGACCCGTCAAAATGTTTATTACATTATTCTCGGTTTAAAAAATTAATAAAATATTTACGTTACCATTTAAGTTTCAAAAGTTGCTATCAAAAAAACTAAGTTGGGAGGGGGTAAAAACAAAAAAAGTTGTGAAAATTGAGATCACATTATATAAAAACAATATGAAAAACAAAAATGTAATTTCTTATTAAACCCTATGAGATATTGAGTGGTTCACGACAAGTGGATCGCCCTGTATGTATATATATATATATTTTTTTTTTTAATGTCTATAATACAAAGGGAGATAATTTTCCCACTATTTTAAGTAATGTTTGCAATGGGAGGGAGGTCTTCAAAAAGTTAATTACAAGTTTAAGTTTATTAAAAGTTAAATCATTGACAATTTCGTCTTATCAATTTGATATATTTCAGGCTTCAGCTTCGATGCAGAGCTAAAAAGGCTAATAATTACAATGATGAGTTTTTTTTTTGTATCTATAAACAAGATAACTTTTTAAAAAATTTGCCGGTTTTTCAACTTTCAAATTTATCATGCATAACTTCCGGTCAATTCAAAATTTGTATAGAACATTGATTAGGCATGCTTCTATCCACGCGAGCCCTTAAACCCAAATTTTGTCAACCCCCGCCCCGGAGGGGGGTGGGGTTCAAAGTTTGTTGGTTTTTTTTATTTTTTAGGCGCAATTTTAGAAATTATGAGCTGAAAACTAGTCTGTAAAAAAAAATCTGTTAAAAATTTTTTTTATTTAGAATAAGCACAAAAGAAATGGATTTTAAAAGCTATTTTGGACTTAGACACTTAAAATTATAAATAAAGACTACTAGATTATTGCTATTATACAAGTACTATCTTTGATTATTAATATTATAGATAGCCCAACGAGACAAATTTAAGTTCTGGACGTCAACACAGGATGAGCGCTAGTAGTATCAATTTCATTGAAAACGATACTACTAGCGCCCAACCCGTGTCGAAGTCCAGAACTGAAATTTGTCTCAGTGGGCTATCTATAATATTTATAATCAATGGTACTATATAACCATACAATATTTTAAAAAAAAATCTACCACATTTTTTTTATTATATACAGAGTGATAATAGGGTACACATATCACATAGGGTTTAGTAAGTTATTTAATTTTTTTTTTCATAATGTTTTTGTATAGTGTGATCATAATGTCCTTCTCTATGACCTTCTACAGAATCCAACATCCTATTATGTATAATTACTTATTAAAAGAAGTATCCCTTGATGTAGTTAGTACAGTAAATGATCTCGGTATCACATTTGATCGGGAACTTAACTTCCATGACCACATAGAAAAATCTTGCTGTAAGGCGCTAAAGACACTTGGGTTCGTAAAGATAGTTTCCACGGAATTTAACTTGTTAGCTCCGTTAAAATCATTGTACTGTGCTCTTGTTCGATCTATTCTAGAGTACGCTGTGGTTATATGGGACCCTAATACCGTAATTGCTAAAACCAGATAGAGAGGGTCCAACGAAAATTCTTGTATTTTGCTGCCAGGGTACTCTATATTGTTCACCGACCACACGACTATGAGCCAGTATTAAATAAACTTGGGTTAGCAACACTAGCTGATAGGCGTATTTCTGCTAGTCAAGACTTTTTGAGAAAGCTTATGGATGGATCTATTGATTGTCCTGAGTTATTAAGTGAACTCAACTTCAAAGTCCCTAACTTCCATTCTAGATCACCATATCCTTTCTTTGTACCGATCTGCACCACTAATTATTCATATAATAGACCTATTTTCAGGATAATGCGCATTGCAAATGAGAACATCTCCACCTTCACTTTTGTATAACTTGTTAGATTAAATAATTATATATGTATTTCTGTGTCTACAAAAATTGTACTTTGGGCCTCGGCCTGTTTTGTAATATAAATAAAAAAATAAATAATATTTTACAATTTTGTTTTGTTTTAACCCCCCTCCCAACAAAAGTTTTTTTGATAGCAACTATTGAAACTTAAATGGCAACGAATACATTTCATTAACTTTTTAAATTAAGAATAATGTACCTAAAATGTTGACTGGTCGATAACCAGTTTTTGATAATTATTATAACGTTCACAATCTTGTTTATAATGCTATTAGAGTTTGAAGTTCGCTCCGATAAAAATAAAAATACATACCTTCTGTCTTAAATTTTAATCATTAATTACTTTAAAAGTAATTATTCAAAAATATATTCCGACCAGTAAAATTTTACCATTTAAGTATCAAAAGTAGAGTTTTGAAGTATAATAAAAAGGTAAATACTTAGTAACTTTATAATATTGTAAAATAACAAAATCAAAAATGTTTTAAAAAAGAAAAACTACAAAATTGCAATTAATTATTAAGAAAATTAAAGTGTTTCTTTGTGATTTAATAAATCATCCTGTGTATTGATATGTATGCGACCTTTTGTAGAGGATAATCATCAATCTCTAACTATTTTGTTAATCGTATGCAGTATACAAATAAACACCCTAGAGTTTTAAGCAGGCTCTATACCATTTTTTTATCTTTACTGTCATTAACAATATAATTTAGGATTTCAATATAAATTTGTTTCATGTGAATTTTTTACTTTATTGTACCTAAAATAGGCGTCGTTAAACAAATAGATGATAGTTATATCTGACAGTTGACACTCATAACATTTCAGAGAAACAACAAATAAAACATTTTTCAGTCAATTGTTTGTATTAATTTTAAATTACAGCGAATCATTTGATCGTTTGAAATATAATACGGTCAAAATGTATTACCGAAATGTTTTCCTTTATTTATGGTTTTTTATTAAAAAAAAACTGTAAGTCACCAATTTTTAAATTGATTAAATTATTTATTAAACAATTGCCCACTAGATCTGCATTTTTTTTTAAACCTTTAGCCATAAATTGAAGTCTAAAAAAGGGAGAATAAGAACAAATTTAAACCGTTCCGACTATTCGACTATTTCAAGTAGGTATACGCTATTCGATTTTAGGCTTTTTTCTCGACTTTGCAGTGAAAGAGGTTATTTTTTTTAAAAAATTAGATCTCTTGGTGTACAATTTCAAATGTATAATCTATACACGGAAAAAAACATACATAGTTGGACCAACTAATATTATGTTTAATACTTAAATACCTACCTAGTGTACGTTTACATTTTTTACCGACTGTTTGTATTTTTTAAACTGTATTATATTCGTAATTGAGACTGTTATATCCTGTATTTCATAAAAAAAAATCGAATTGAGGTATTCCAAGATGAAATAAAAATATAAACGTTGTTGATCTACACTCTACACCAAATCTTATAGTATATTATGGTATAAAGCGGTAACTCGAATAATAAATCAACTATTTATTTTTTAAAGTTCTTTGGTTACCTATATGATCAATAAACATGACGCGTTACTATAAAAATTAGTATTATTACAAATATTTTTGTAAATGCAGTACAAACATTTTTCATTACATTTACAAACAAAATCGAATTGTATGTCACGTGCTGTAAAATTAATTTATTCGTGATAAACAAAACTCATTTTAAAGTGCACTGAATATTATTAAAGTATTATCATTAGAGTGCGCATGCGGTAAAGCTTGATAAAAAACACCTATTACCATTTTAGATTATTAATAAAATGCGTTTATTTTTTTACAAACTGACGACAAGACGATTCTTCTCACTAAGCTTTACCGTAGTGTACGCGCAGTAAAACAAAAACCCAAATAGACATTTTGACCACATGATTTTGAACTTTAGATGGATAAAAGAAATACAATTTTAGTGATATAGTCAGAATAATAGGGAGGGGGAGTCTAACTTAAGTTAGGTCAAGACTACCTAGATCAATCGACCTTAATTAAGAGTACACAATATATATTTTTTGATTTAATATGTATACTGCGGCTAATTTCAAATTAAAAAAAGTTGTTTTAGAAAAAATACAATTTTTAACAATTAAAAAAAATGTAAACCATGCCAAACTAAAAAAAAACAGCTCAACTATTCACATTATATTATAAATGTATTAAATATGCACACTTTTTAATCAATGTATTATTATATAACACAATTCAATGAGGAGGAGACTTTTGCCCCTTAGCTTTCTGCTTTCTCTAGAGGCGTATACAAAATTATTCTCTGGAGCAGGATGCATCATTATGTAAAAACAAACCTGTGGATGTGAGCCTCCACACTACCCTTGCATTTTTGAGTTGATAGGTACGTTTTTCAATATAGTTTTAAAAAATACTTTTTTTTTCTACACAAAATATATTTTTGACCAATTTATTAACCTCATACTTGACATCTATCTGTTTGGATGTTTCATGGTTAGCCAACACTGCCAGTCCACTTAAAAAGTCCTATTAATCACCAAATAAAAGTCATTTTAAATATACTTAAGAGTTAAGCTACGGATTTGAATTTTTAGGAATATTTTATTTGAATATGCCTACTCTTATATCTTTTTTGGGGGGGAGGGGGGGTATAAAAACAATTTTTTTTTAGACTCAGTCTAGGATATATATTCGTTACTGTAGAGTAATATTTCTTTTTTCATTTAACTTCACATTTCACAATTAATAATGTTATAATAATCTTTATATATATATATAGTACATTTATGAAGATCTATGACATATTCGGTATGTATTTTGTCGGTAGCCCAGTAGTTAGTGGAGTTATTGACATATATGATTTGTGTTTGGAGATTGATCGAAAACCGTTATTTCGTATTATATCGGAAGGGTTCATATTTAATGGTTTGGAAACGAGTCTGGTAAAATGGCAATAGGTCGTTATCGTTGAGCGAAGACAATTGTATAATAATATTATTATTTATATTGCTATGTCCCAGTTGGCCTTCGATATTTTTTATGTCTTTTTTGGATCAAGAAGAACTAAATTTGTCCAGAAAGATTTTTTTTTTTTATCGCATTGCTAGTATTTATTGTTCTTATATTTTGTTTCGTTTGATCGAATTGATTTTTGCTTTGGCCTTTTGTGTATTATAACATTGCAGTAGGGCAACGAAAGCGATTCCAAGAAACGGTCACTTATGCATGAATATAATACATAATACGGTCCAAAAAATACTAATAACTCCAATGTTAGAAAATTTATTGTTTAAAATATTAGTTCTTGCAAAACAAAACATAAACACTCGAGAATAAAAAAACAATAACCGTATACTATAAATAACGGTTACTTTACTATTTTTTGATAAAAATCTAATAGTTAAATTAAACGATTTTAATTAATTACTCTTATGTCATTTATTGATTTGGTAACAAAAATTAAAAAAAATATTGGTGTTTATATTTCTGTACATATTGCCTGATTAATTTAGTTATTCTAAAACTGTACCGTGTATAATACTTAAAGAACACCAGAAATTCGATACAAATAATCTTGTGAGTCCAAATTTATATTATTTGTTATTGTTTTACAGAAAGTTAATAGATTAGAGAGAAAGGGACTTTTACCATAATTTAGTGTAGATAGAACTATTTTCATATGCCAACTAATCAATTAGATATAACAAAATAGTGAATACACTAAATCTCACAAATCCGAGAAACTTGTTACAGCATTATAAATAATTCAGTAAAATGAATAAAATTGTATTTAAAACGTATCGGCCCTATCGCATTGCATACATAAAATAAACATAATTATATATAATGTAATATACATAATGATATGAGCATTTATTAGTAGTAATTATAAAAGTAAACATTGTGAACTTACAGGTGTTTACTTTATTTAACAGTTCATAACAACAATAATAAAATTGGTAACAATCGATCATATTCATAAAACAATATAAATACAATCTAATTAATCATAGTGAATATTTATAAATGTATATTTATATATATACACATTAAAATTAAGTCATTGAAATTGATAATAAAAATATACATTAATGTCATTCGCTTTGTCTAATATAGACTATTAGAAGTAGTATGTATATACTGCTTGTTCTGATCTATATTTTTATTTTCCCAAAAAAATCCATATATGTATTTCGTTTTTTCCCCTTATAATTATAGTATTATACACTAAAAATAATATAATTCATTATATTCATATAAGTCATTTGGTTTTAAGTTTAGCTTAAATAGTTTCAGTTTTGTGCCTGAAAAAAAAAATTAATTGTAATCTTATTTTATAAAAAAATTTATCAGGTACGTTCAAAATAGTCAATCCAATGAGGTTTCTATAGTTTATCGATAGCTCTATAAGAACTTTGCCAAAATTATAAAACATTTTGTAACTTTATTAATTATTAAATAAATTAAAATTTTATATTGAACTAACACTACAAATCCTTGGTTTTATTTTTTTAACGACTTGTTCGACAAAATGATAGAAAATTATATTATGTAGAGATAAAAATGCTATCAAATCTACCAAATAAGTTGTATCAAAATATGTTGGAAACCAACAAAGTACATACAAAAATTCAGAACAGGTGGTATATACTACTCTAATTTACATAATAATTAATAATATAACAATTTCCGTAAATCTAGTAAAATCTAGTTACACTCATTTGTATTATTATTTATATTATTAGTATTTTGTACTATAAAATAAAAAAAATACTTTAATTTTTTTAACAGTGATATTTGTTTTACCGAAAATTTAAACTACATAAATATACAAGTATATTAAAATATATGTTTATAATTTAAATAATAAATCATAAAATTAACCGTGAAGATTTTAAAATTAAACAATTCCCATAAATATAAATGTACTAATGGTTTTGCAATTCTACATTTAAAAAAATATATTAAAGAAAATTATTAAAATTCTTACAATAAGCACAACTATCATTTTATTATGGCTCGGTTGCATATACACATTTTGTTTAAAATAATAATATAATATGAGAATATATAAATACTAATATGTATAAACTTTATTTTGACCACAACCTTAATTAACTGTTTTCATAGATTAAACGAATTATTTATGTGTACAATATAACAGCATAAAACATATACACAATAATTTGTAATAGTATTAAAATTAGTATTCGAATGTCAATTTAAGGAAAAAGTAAATATTAAGCTATTCTTATGCCTAATGGAATATTTGTCAAACCCTTCAAGAAAAGAGTTCAAATTAGTTAATAATTATTTATATGTTTGATATTGTTCCACTTCATTTGACGCGAAATAAAACCATAACACTAATGTTATCATTAATATTATTATCATCAAGATGAATTTTTGTTGTATTAATTAAAAAACTACAATATACTACATGTGAAAATATTATAGTTTGTTGTATATAAGTTTAATAACTGGCTTCGTGTCCAGCAAGAATGTACAAGTCCGCACTGTCATCTGTTTTTTTGGAAACCATGTGAGATTCCAAAATTAAAATTCTAAAAATATATGTTAAAATAATATACATACATATTTTGAACAGATATTATTATGTGCTATTAAATTGCAAGCAATGCATATATTTAACGCTTAACAAATATTAAAAATGAGTTGATAAGTGTGTAATTTATTTACTATGATAAGTGATAACTAAGTAATTCAATATTTTTATTAGTTTTGTTTTAAAATATTAATTATTTTAAAAAATGTAAGCTATTTACAAGTTTTGAATTATGATATACATACTTATCGGATCCTAAAAGTTTGTATGTTCTGCTTTTATCTACGATTTCCTGAGTAACTTCACCATTTTTAAGGCTACGACCTTGAACTCCATACTTATGAAATGCCAATATGCTATCAGACAAACGCACTGAAAAACAAAATTTTGTACTACAATACAAATTGAAAAAAAAAATTCAGTCATGAACAAATTATAAGAATCAGGGGTGTTATCGCTAAAAAAATAATGTGTGCTTTAAACTTATAATATTATAATGTCCCCCTACTTAACCAACTTTTTATATGGAACCCAAACAATTTAGTGGATGTTTATTCCAAAACTAGGAGTGTTTAACACACTGACCGTTCCCCTACCCCATTAATTTCGCTTCTGAAAAGGTTGTAGAGGCTAACTAGAAAAAACAATTAAACATAGAATTGGCCAACAAACAAAGTTACACTATATACAGAAGGCCAAATAACCTGAATATAGGAAGCAGTCATATGCTCCCAGCCCCAGCCTTGTGTGCCCCTGAAAGGATTTTAGAGAACAATATAACTTATGCATGTTATATATTGTATATTATTTTATTTATAAGTATATTAAGATTTAATAATATCTAATTTAAAAAAAGTAATGTAAATGTAATGTATTAAATATAATGTGAATTACTAACCAACAGATTCAACATTGAAGTCAAAGTACAATTGGTTTATTTGATTTCTATCTTGCTTCAGATTGCCTTGTAAGTTGATAATTTTAACAACATCTGCAAACATAGAGAAGGCAAAAATAATTTTTTTCTATTAATTACAAGGAAAAACTATAATGCAATAAACAATATTATATACTTTTGTAGCATATCAAAAATGAGTCAGTGTCCAGTTGGCATACACAAACTACATCCATTATGTCTCTTCTTTGTATAACCGTTCCTGTTGGTGAAAATAAATACACCACACTTAATTATACTTGAAAACTAATCATGCATCAAATAACACTAACCAGTATTATCCGAATCGTATTGGTCATCAGAACAAAACCAACATGCACCAGTATTGACATTAATCAATTCTAATTTTAAGTTCATCGATTTTCTGATAGGACCAATTGGCTTTTTTACGCTCACGCAAACTAAGGGATACTCTAACTCAGGAGTTATAACCATTTCAAAAATGTTAAGTGGCGATGGCAAAGTACACTCAAAATGCTGAAAATAAGTATTTATTTATATCTATGTTAGTATTAAGTTATGTATGAAAAGTGAAATCAAATTTCAAATCGGGTTAACTCACTTTAAGCAACATAAATTTGTTAAGAGGGTCATACCATTGCATTAAAAATATTCCACTCGACATAGCTCCACACAAATATTTGTAACCATTATATGGGTTACGGCCAACACAACATTTTATACAACCTTTTGTATCTGGTACTTTAGTAGTAAAAGCAAACCTTCTAGGCATCAAACGTTCAGGGATTTTCGTCATGTGTTGTGAAAATCTATGACTTTGCTTCCCGTGTAGGGCTAAGAGATCATGTCTATACAGTTGAGTTGTCTTACCTAAGAAAATATATTTTAGTTAACACCACTAAAGGAAAAAAATGTATAATCAATTGTAAATTTTACCCGACAATGACATTAAAATGTCCTTAATAACATACAACCAAACAGTTCGTCGATTATACAGCTGGTCAATTGCAGTTTCATGCAGTTCATTTAAATTAAGGTTATAGATGCCTTCTTCAGCTCCAATGAACACATGTTGGTCCCTAGTTTCAGGATGAATCCAGCTGGCAGTGCAATATATTTTTAAAGGGCACCCATTAAACACCTGATAAAAAAAAAATGTTGGAGAAAGCTAAAATATATGTTAATTAATTTTTAATGTAGTATAAAGTTGTATAGTGCATATGGGAGATAAAAGCTATTCACTAAAATAACAAAATAAATTAAATATTTCAGTTATGAAACAAAAATTAAAATCTAAATTAAAAGGGTTAATATTACCTTAGAAAAGCATGCACCCATGTGGACTTTGGGCGTGGGTGGTAAACCATTGCTAATTGGTTTAGGAGGAGAAGTACGTCGTTTACGATCTCTTCGGCGAGGAGGAACAGGTGGTGTATCAGTGTTATCAGGCATTGGTAAAGTAGATCTAAATAATTGTTTTTTAAATATATTATTTTTCAAAACTTACTTAACTAATGAAGCTAATACTTACAAGTCTTCGTAACTTTCATTATTATCTTCATTAAAAACAGTATTATAATCTCCTCTTAAAAAAAAAATTAACAATTATTAAACTTATATATTAAACAAAAATATTAGCAAGGTAATGGTGGTAAGGGCCAGCTGTACAATATGTTTTTATAATTTGCTTGCTTGTGCACAAGAGGCAGATAATTCAAACTTTAAGCAGTAATACCGATTCCGTTTCAACCTTAAAGTTCATGAATACAAGAACACAACACAAAAACCATAAAATGTTTCATTATTTAAGCTAAAAAAGCATTACCTATAGCTTTACGCTTTGACAGTTAAAACTGTATTACATTAACATAAAAAAGTAAAATCAAGTTAGTCGATCTTCAACCAAGTTGTGTAGTAAGCATCAGTTATTTATTAGACGACAAACAATTCTGTAAAATGTGCTCATTTTTTTCACAAAAAATAGTTGAAAGTAAATTGTTAAGTCTACAATTTATTTATTTTTGTTTTTATAACTGTTTGGTGCGAAAATGACAAAAAAACATCCATCATACCTCAATTTAAGTTCTTCATCTATGTTTTGCAGGAGACTCCTGTAGAAATTAAAAATGTACAAAAATCTGATAAAAAAAGGATCTTTTAACTTATTTAAATACATTTGCTAGATTTGAGATTGTACAACGGACCCTAATAGAAAAGCTGTAAGTTGTCGTATCAATTAAATATTTATAATATGGATAAGTATTAAGAGTAAACTATAAAACCACTAAAATACTCTTACCACATTCATACCTATGTCCTACTACAAATCTTCTATAAGAATAAAATACAAATTTTATCATTAATATTATTGGGGGGGGGGGAGGGATTAAGTGAAAAATTAAATTACAAATAATTTGTTCACTTAAAATATTATGAAACATTGGAAGTTTTCAAATCTTAAATAGCAAAATGTTGTGGTTTGCAGAGAAAAAATTAATTAATAATATTTTCTCATACAAATGTGTAAACAACATAAAAATATATTAGTGAATAAATAATATTAAAAAGATATAAGGGAAAAAGCCGGACCATTAAACAATTAATTGTTAAATATAAAAGGTAATGCAAATTATGAAATACTATAGTGTGTATTAAACATTTTGAAATAGTACCCAGTTATACACTACCAATTTATATTAAAAAACAGTTGGGTATTGAAAGGATTTAGTAAACTTTATGCAGAGCAACCAAAGCAAAAGATCAGTTAAAATTAGTTTTAATATACATAAAAAAATAAAAATAACAGTAATAATATAACAGATTTATCAGTTTAAAAACAATGATTAAACATAAATAGAAAACCCATAGCATATAACTATTGAGCGCTGAGCGACACAACGAATGGAATCCACAAATGCATGGTTTAGTATTGTGACAGCTCAAAAACAGAGTAGCCAAAAATCATACACTGTGGTCTGTCTATTACTATTTGATGTATGGTAAGGATAATATATTGAAAAATGTTTAAATTATAAATTCACTATGTAAAGACTTACTATAACATGCATATTAAAAACGTTAAACTTACTTTTCAGTCGATAAACAGTCTAATTCTCCAAAATTATCACAGTCATTATTGCGCTAAAAAATATTTAATTTAAATAGGTTAATCAAGACATGTCAAGCTAAAACATATATTTAAATAAATTATAATTGACATTAGTTCAATACTCACCAATACGCTTTTTCTAGAATTAACTCCCAAATTTCTAGTGTCTAGAATTGTGGCAGATTCATTTCTAATATTATGAGAGGCATTTGAATCATTATCAGCACTTTCTAATATAAAATAAAAATATGGTAAATTAATTCATTAAATTTTGATGTACAAAATCTGACTTCACTATCGTTTTTAACATAAAAAAAACACATTTAAGTAGAGCAAAAAATGGTTAAAATAGTTTGGAGCCATAACTGCAATGTTCATACCGAACTTGTTGTTTAAACAGAAGGTATAAATTTAAATACATATTTTGAAAAATTGAGCTTTTTTTCAAAACCTATTTGCAGGGCTTATACATAAAAAATCTCCTAAAATCTATATAAGAACCACCCATGTGGAAAATTTACCTTGCCCGTATGATATACATTATACAATAACATCCTTTATAATTTAATATTATATTATAACTTTATAATATCTATGCCATATTCTATATATTAAATAAAAATGTAAGAATTTAGTTTAGAAAACTTAGGATTACAAAATTATACGTGTAGTATTTTATTTTCATTATCAGTTTTTGAAGGGTAGTTGGAAAGATACATTGTAATCGTACGTTGATGATAAGTTTTATAGCAATTGAAAAAAATTCATTATAACAGTTTAATGCATATCATCTTTAAATATTATACTCTCATTTTCTTAAAGTAGACAATACTTTATGCGTAAACTGTGTTAAATTTATAAAAGGGTTTATGCACTGGGTAAGACGATGTGTATTCTTAATCGCCGAGTGAGGTAGTTTTGTAAGGAAAAGTAAAGATTCATCATATTGTTATCATCCGTAAGTAGCCATAAAAGATGTTATTTGGTGGAAAGAAAACAAGTTAACATTATTTCTTGCTGATGGTGGTAAATAATTAAACAAATTTAATTTATCGTTATTACTTAAAACTTTAAAGGGTTTAAAAATCGGTATTCTGTACAATTTGTAGTTTACCATAATATGGACAGGAGGGTTTTGCTCTCCACGTTATCTAAACAGGTTTGATATGAAATACGCTCCTCCCCATAGTTAGGTCAAATGTAAGCCACTAATCTCATTAATCTGTTCATAATTCCTTTTTATGCTACAACATACACCAACTCACACAATATATTTTTTTTTTTATTATTTATTTATTTATTTAACTATAAAAAATAGTTAACGTCCATGGGGCAATAGAGTACAGGATAATATTTTTTTTTAATTAATTATAAATAATTACAATAACACTAATTAAAAAACTATACAAAAATAATTAAACGACATTGTTAAGAATCATTTTTAACCTGGCTAAAGGAATCGTAAATAAATCTAAGTTGTAATTGTAATGTATTGCTTTATTGGAAGCCATTAACATGCGATTTACCGGAGAATAATAATTATAGTTCTGTTTGTAGGAGGATATATGAAATAGTTGGTTTGAGCGTAAGGAAAAGGAAGGAGCATTAAGAGAAACAATATTTAATATTTCAGGACAGTCTATAGTATTTTTAATTAGACCATGAATCCAACAAACATCTGCAATAAATCGACAATGAGCTAAACTAGTCAGTCTAATATTAGATTCAATAACTTTTAGATCTGTCCCGAATTTGCCTATTTTATATGCTATCATTCTTAAAAAGCGTCGTTGGAGGCTTTCAATTTTGTCAGATAACCCTGATTGATATGGAGACCAAATGACAGAACCGTATTCTACTAAAGACCGCGCAAGAGCACAATATGTACTTTAAGGCAGACTGGGTCAGAAAATTCCCAACAATTACGTTTAAGGAACCCAAAAGTTCTTAAAGCTTTATTATACACTACAGTTATGTGTTCTTTGAAAGAAAGATCAGAAGAAAGCGTAACCCCGAGATCTTTTATATGAGAAACTTTAACTAAGTTAGATCCGTCTATACTATAAGAAAAATATTCAATACATCGGCTACGATTGAATGTTATTTGGAAACATTTACTTACATTAAGACTAAGACTATTAGAAACACACCACTCATGAAATCTGTGCAAATCTTCTTGAAGATTGAAGCAGTCATTTATGGATTTAATGTACATGAATATTTTTATGTCATCAACGAACAGCAGACATCGTGAATGTTTGAAAATACTAACAAGGTCATTCATAAATATTATAAACAATAAAGGTGACAAATGCCCACCTTGTGGGACCCCAGAAGTGACTTTACGACTAGATGAAATAATATTTCTTATTTTAACTTGTTGTTGTCTACCAGTAAGATAAGACTCAAACCATGATGCATGGGTTCCCCCATACCATACATTTTTAATTTATGCACTAGGATGGAGTGATCTACGGAGTCAAATGCCCTTTTTAAATCAGTATACACAGCATCAACTCGACTACCTCTGGCAACAGCAGAAATTATATCAGAATAAAAGACAAGCAAATTAGTGACAGTTGATTTGGAAGTTCGAAACCATGTTGAGAGCTAGATAATATATTTTTAAAAACTACAGATAATTGATTTTCTACTAGTTTCTCAAACAGCTTAGGCAAAGCGTTTAATTTAGATATTGATCGATAGTTAAGTATATTTGAGTTATTCCCTGATTTAAAAACAGGAGAGATATAACTTGACTTCCATCTACTAGGAAAGATCCCAGAGGACAATGATAAGTTGAAGAGGAAGTGTATTGGACGAGAAAGTGAATAGAAACATGCATTATAAACTATATCAGGAACGAGATCTGGTCCATATTTAGTGATTAAGTTAAGCTTTGTGAACGCATGAAATATCTCAGCAATGGTAAAAGAATAAGAGGACAAAGTGTTGAGATGAAAATCTTCATAGGAGTTTAATGAAGTTGGATTATCCGAAGCGACATAATTAGAAGAGAAAAAATCACTAAACATTTCAGTTATATCATTTATATCTTCAGACCATTTGCCATTTAGTTCCATACTATTTGGTAATGAGTCGTTTTTCTTTTAATCTTTGACAAACTTCCAAAAGTACTTGGGACCATGGATAAGACTTTTTTGAACAGCATTTAAATAATTAGAATAGCATTGCTTAGATAAAAATTTACACTTAGCTGTAGTTCCCGAAAATTCATTATAAATTACTTGAGAGCCTGTGCGTTTAAATTTTTTATGTAATTTATTTTTTTTATGTATTTAACTTCGAAGTTCCTTGGAGAACCAACTTGGATAAGATGACTTATATGGAAATACTTTGGGAACAAAGATATCAATGTTTTGTAGAATCAAACTATAAAAAATATCTAAGGCATCGTTCACATTTTCACGATGTTCATATTGATTATATTATCACACTCTTAATGTAAAAATAATTTCAGTGGGTCTATAATAAAGTCTAAAATATAGAAAATAAAAATGAAATTACACTATATAGTGTCTATGTTCAAATTTTTTTTTTTCAGTTCAGTTTAATTTCCCAGTTTTTATATTCTTAGACTGTGCCTTTGTCGGGTTGATCTCACGCAAAAGTTAAAATCATTGATTAACTTTGTAGTGAATCAATATTAAAATTTAAAAGGCTAAGGTCAAAAATTAATAATTTAACGATTATTTAGTGATAATATTATTTGGACGATACTAAATTCTACGAATATTATAAATTAATAATTTATATTTATTGCTTATTAAATTTTCTGAAATAATACTAATGATTAGTTAATGAATTACACCCCATAAATAATTAACTTAATTAACTATGCGTTTATATGATTATATTTTGTCACATACCTCTGTGGTCAACAGTCACCCTTGATGCAATGCGTCGTGGAACATTTGATATCACCTAATTTATAAGGAAAAAAAAATAGCTTTTTAATATAACTAGTAAAAATTCCAACTACACAATACCTATACCAATAATAAGAGATACGTATATCTATAATTTTCACTATAAAATAAAAACTAAAAAATTATAAAAAGCCAAAAAAAATCACTTAAACTCATAATTTAATAAAATAATTTTCTGTATTTAATTACATCATCATCAGGTTCTATTTCAGCAAATGTTTGCGCCTGTGGATTATTTGCTTTTTGTAGAAGATCTATTGCTAGTCTTTTGCTCATATCTTGACAAAAAAAGGAATGCTGAAAATAAATCATAGACTATAAAATCAAGAACAAAAATTAGTTTTTTTTTTTAACCTGTCGTACCATCAAAAGTTTATCAGCAGTTGGCCTTTTTTTGGGATTTTTCGTCAGCGATACTTTTATAAAATTATGGAAAGTGGGACTCCTGAAAACCGTCAACAGCATACAATCGATTATAAATATTTGTATTTTTTATATATACTTAAAACATAGCTAATATTTCAAATAAAACTAACCATTTGTCTCTTTCTTTTAAAGTCGGAGGTTTAAAACCACTTTTTGACATTAAAAACAAAACTCTCATTGGATGTAAATCAAACATAGGCGGTTGTAACTCGGCTAATTCAATAGATGTTATCCCCACCGCCCAAATATCACATAGTTGATTATAGCCACCTTTTCTTTCTACAGCTGCTACCTAAAAATAATATAAGTCCTATTAATGTATAAAATTAAAAAACCATAAAAGACTACAAAAAATATTAAACAACCTCTGGAGCCATCCAATATGGAGTCCCAATAAAAGATTTGCGTTTATTTATTGTAGCAGTTATCTGCGCAGACACACCAAAATCAGCTAATTTAACTTCACCATTTTCTGTTAATAAAATATTAGCTCCCTGCAAACAGTTTATTGTAAGGAATTAACATTTTTTTTAAATGTATTTCGTAACTAATAATAAATATATCTAAATAATACATAATTTTTAATAATATCCCTCTGCGTTAATAAAATATAAATAAAACATAACAATATTTATGTAGATTAATATCAGTATGCAATATAAAAAAATGTATTTAATAATCTGTCAAGTAGATTTCGTGAAACAAGTGTAATATATTTATACATATACATATACATATACATAAATGCATACCTTAATATCTCTATGCATTTTGCCCATAGTGTGTAAATAAGCAAGACCTTTGAGAGTTTCTCTGCACATGTATGCTATTTGCAATTCAATAAGTGGTCCAGTGACTAAAAAATGTATACAAATTTTAAAAATTTGATTATAATAACATAATTAAAAAAATAATGTTTTAATGGTTAAAAAATAATCCTTTAAGTTAAAATATATAAATAGACTATAAGTTAACAATATTTTTAATAATAAATAACCATAATCTATCATAAAATTTAATTTAAAAAAACAACTATTGGTCCCTCATAAAATTTTTTTTTTTTATTTATATCGTACACTACTAATTGTTTTATGATAATTGGCAGAGCTATTAGGTAAGTAATATTAGTTTTATTTATTCATACGGGACGAGCAAAACTTCTAAATACATAGTTACATGTTTTATTTTGTTTGTAGTTCTGGTTCATTTTTTTTTTTTACTATTAAAAAAATATATTTTAGTATGTTAGTAGAGTTATTCGTAAATAAATATAGAATATACTAAACATTTTTTTTTTTTCAAAAAATATTGTAGGGAAGTTTTTTTATTTTTATCAAAATATTGAACATTTAGCTATTATGGTCCATAGCATAAGCAATATTCGTATTTATTTGTTAAGGAAGTATATAATAATAATAATAAGAGTATAAAATTAATTTTTTTTTAAGCATTTTTTATTGAACAAAAAAAGTTTAACTTCCTATATAAAATCGACATGAACCACCTCTAGAAATTTTGAAAATCTAAAAAAAATATTAAAAACTTTCTTTTAATCTAAATAATATAATATATTATTTGGTTCTTCTCTTGAGAATATTATTCACAAAAGAATAACAAGAAATAATAAATTAAGGTTTTTTGGAATCATCCTAATATAGATATATATTATATAGAAGACGAGTGGCCAAGTGAGTAGAGCGTTAGTGAGTTTAGAACTCACTGTTGGCAATTCAACACTTTAGTCATGGGCAAGAAATCTCAACTGACGAAAAAGAGCCGCCATCTCTCTCAACGGCGACAGAATGATGACCCCTGGCAGTAAACAAATACATCAAGAAACCTGAAATCTCATGATGCTTTAGGCCTTCAAGACCAGTTAAATTACACGATAATGGTAATGTTTTTATCAGTTAAATTTTTATTTTGCTTGATTATAATACATTTTTAAAATAAAAAAACAAATAATATTCATCATTCTGATAACTTAGTGTGTAATAATGAGTATGAATAACCCCTTTTACCCATTTGTCATACATTTGTTTACACCTATTATTAAGTATATGTTATTAAGCTTGTAGCAATGATTCAACATCGCATTCAACATCCTTTTTAATCAACAATTAACTATTATTGTACGACAATGACTATCGCTTAAGCAGGACAACATATGACTACTCATATGATTAGGTATTGATCATCAACCCCAAGTGAAAATTTTAATTTAGCAGACAAAAAAATACATTATAAATAAACTCACTATGATAAATGTCTTGTAACGATCCTCCAGAACAATACTCCATACATATCCATAGTTTATCTCTACGTAAATAGCTACCAAAATATTCTATAATATTAGGATGATGACAATCTTGCATCATTAAAATTTCTTGTTGGATTATAGAAAAATCATCGCCTAAATACAAAAGATACAATTTTAAAAATATATATATAATATTATTGATTACTTCAGACAATAGCACTAAACAATATATAATGATACAATAGTAACTTATTCCATCATTTAGCCTCAATCCTTTACCTCGGATTTAATAAAACAACCCGTTAAAATACATGATCATGCCATGTTTAAATTTAATTATGTTTTCTTTATTTTGCGTGTGTGTGTGTAATTAACATTAATGGAGAAAAAATGTTTTTTTTATATAATATTAAATAATTGGAAATTTTTTCTTACCAGCTTCCAATTTTATAACTTTAATAGCTGCTAGAGTTGAAGTTGAAAGTCTTTTAGCCTGAAATTGGTTGTTAAATAAAATATTTAATGAGACTAAATATATTTTAGGAAAAAAGGTATAAATAAATAAAAAGATCTGTAAAACGAATTTTACCTTATAAACATCTCCATACGTTCCACTGCCAATTCTTTGAATTAACTCGTACTCTTCTTGGGGATTTCTGGTGCTTATATCAGAGTTCATGATGCTGGATAATTTGGAGGAGATTGAATTAAGAATTTTACTGAACAAAAACACTATGGACAATCTATACGACTAGTTTAGATGATATTATTTAACATGAACGAAGTGGTCGACATGAACATGTACAGCTAAAGCGTCAACCTGCCACAACCCCATTATACGCGCTTTGTATCTCACCGAATGCACTATGACTTATTAAGCCAAGTAGAATTCATTAATTTAGTTGAAATTACAAAAAACGTTAATTTATTTTCATTGGCGAAATTGTTTGTGAAAAGCCAAAAAACAAGTATAATATTATTGTGTTTGTGAAGAAGATAACACATCAAAAGTTATAGTAGTATACCATAGTACACTGATAAGGAGGTTACCAGATATGAGAACATTTAGCTGCCTAACCAGTTAGAATGCAAGGAGTGCAATCGAAATTCAAATACACACAAGGGCGTATAAAAGAAAATATATTATGTTGTTATGTTACACATTTGTAGTAGTACAATTTTAACCATAATTAACAATATTACTGGCGCAACATAATTTAGTAAAGGTCAAGACAAAGTCTTGTTCATAGCGTTGCACGCATTAGATTGCTTTGCCCACATGTATACGCCCATAGAAACAAACCCCGTTCAAAAAAAATTAAAACAAAACGTCGATTGAACTAATTGTATTATTGTTTTGGCAATTATTATTTTAAAATCTACGATTTATGTTCTAACATATAATATATCATTAGTTTTAATTACATTTTTACTGACAATTTAACGTTTTTATGTAATTAGCATGCAAATGCCTCGGCTACCAAAGGTATACAAATAAATCACCATGCATAACTTAACGTTTTAATTCCTAACTACTTGTACCGTAATAACCATTATACAAAAGCTTATATCGATCAGTATTGAACAAGTGTAGTAGAGAGAGAGAGAGAGATGGGTCAATAGCAGACAGACAATTTTTAGCGGTTTATACCTATGCGAACCGATATGGTAGTACATTTAAGCTAACGTTTTCATCTGGGACCATTATTCATTAATAATACATTTTATCATTGAGTATATGTTGTCAATGTATACTCAATGATTTTATCTAATCTAATCTAATAAATATAAAATAGCATCGTTTTTATTCTGAGGAATTCGGTACACTATATTTATTATACATATAAAAATAAATGATCTAAGGCATTGATTAACTACAAATAGATAGCCCACAGCAATGTTATTAGTGGAAACATGTCATTAATAGTGTTCTACAGTCTTTACTATTCATAGAAGTTGCGCAATATCATATACCTAATATTTAAAATATCTAATATAATATATTATATTATATATATATATATATAGTTAAACAATTTTTAACAGGACTAACTGTTATTAATAATTTTTCATATTTAAACTAAGAGACTAGGGAATAATTATATTCTAATAAACTCCCTCTACCTGTGCATTTCTAAACTCTTTAACACGCAGACGGGACGCGATTCCGGCAAATTCCATAATATGTAGACGAGACTTTACCTAATAATAAATACATACTCCTAGGCCCTACCCTCTTCTCTACCATCTTTGTAGAGTTCATTTTCATTTTGTCTCGAAAAATACACCTATTCCTAGATAAAACACTTTACATTACATTTGCCTAAAATAACCAATATTTATTCTTAAAACTTTGTACTAACCTTGGTAGTGATGCTTATAGTGTTGGTATTCAGAGTCATCTTTACTCTAAGGGCACATGGGGCATGAACCTAAGGCCCTCGGCCTAATGGGGGCCCCGAATAATACAATTTACAGTCGTTGCCACAGCGGCGGCGTTATTATTACATATTTTATAAAAATTAACTATCAACTATGCTTCGACAAGGTATCATAGACAAAAAAAAACAACATAAAATACAGAGGACCCCTGGGCTTGCGTTTTCGCGCCGCCACAGCTGTACCAAGTTATCTGGCAACGACTGTACATCTACATTTTTTTCCGTTTTCTTAAAGGGCCCCTAACTCTATGTGCCTAAGGGCCCCTGCATAAGACAACCCTGCCTATGGGGGAAATCTAAGGGGGGTTTAAGCCCACCCTAGCAGAAAAAAGATTTAACCAGTAAACAATGTTCGTGTTACACGGTAACAAAATACAATGTATAAGTTTGCTACGAAAGCTGATATTGAGTTTGATTCCTGTTATGAACTTTTTTTGAAATAGATGTCAGTCCCACTCGATTTATATTGTCTCTTAGAAGACCCCACCCCCGCCCTCAACTTTTAATGGATTTTCTCTTATGGTCCTATATACATAAGTTCCATTTATGCCAATTAAAAAAATTGAATATTTTTCAAATACGGATTATAACTAATAGTGTAAACTAATGTAATTCCTTCAATAGTTTTGCAAATTTATTTTTATAATTTTACAATTCAGGACTAAATAAATGTTTACTTCATGTTTATGTACACTTTATCACAAAACATCAAAAGTTATTAAAATTAACATAAAATTTATGCTTAAATATATTTCCAATTTATAAATCGGAACAACTCCATTTATACGCTTCATCCTCTAATGCCTTTTTAGAATTTAGTTGTAATAAATATTTGGCTTCGTAACCATTTGATCTATCAACTCCATCCCACTTATGACCCGGTTGAATACCAAATCTATTAGGGGGACAGAATCCACGGAAAACTCTTATTTCTAAAAATAATGAAAGAAATGATTACAATAAAATAATTATAAAAAAAACAGTAATATAATAAAGCAAAAATATTTAAATAATCAATGTGCATTTGTATAGATCCAAAAAAATATATATATTTACCATGTCTTACGCCATCTGGCGAGACATCATCATCAGCATCTGCTTTATTATTCCTAATATAGTCCAGCATAGGGTCACCATCTCTCACTTTCGACTTTAACAAGTCCTCCAGATCTTGATCATCGGCATACCTAGCCAACGGTTTTTGCATTTCATGCATATCCGATTCGTGTTGCTCATGAGCGTCTTTCACTTGCTTTACACTAATAGAGACATCAGAGAATTATTCTTCAAAAATAATTTGAGAACAAATTATTTCTATTACATTACACTACGTTTAAACTTTAACAGTCAATTGTTTGCTTAGACAAATATGATTATCATATTATAATATTTATTATAAATAGGTAATACATTTTTTAATAACAGTATAATAATAAATATACATGTATGTCGTTACCAGATAAGTTGGCACAACAGCAGCGCACAAAAGCGCAAAACTAATGGTTTTCCTTATCACATTTCCATTCGGCTTAACCACGCGTGTCATAACGACAATAGAGCAAAAACACTTGTTTGAGATACACTCGCTAATAAATTCCGCCGCCGCTGTGCAATGATGATACTGGCAACGATTGTAGAAATATTTATATAGTAATAGTTTAACAGTTGTCTTACCCTCTTCCCCAAACAGCATATTTTTCTTTATGTTCTTTTAATTTTTCATCTTTTTTCTCTTGCTCTTTCTTTTCTTTTTCAAGGTCTCGTTTTTTTCCAGTTTTTCTATCTCGCCTAATGGGCAGACCATTTTCTATGATTTCATCATCATTCTAGACATATATACAGACAAATATGGTTAAAGAATCGACTTCAATTTTTTCTAAACAGTTATAGTTATAGTTATTTGTTGATATTTGTATTACAAAAATTATACAAAATATAATAACATAATATTTATTATAGTTCTTTTTCAAATAAAAGTACAAGTTGCATAAATGAAAACGTTGAAATGTGAATGAGAATGTCAAGAATGTGTGAAATGACTATGCTAAATGACATAAGAAATGAGTACAATATTATACTAGAAGAAGTTTGACAGTTCTCGATAGCAAGAAAAATGAGATAGAACAGATTAAGTTTATTTGGACATACTGAAAGAAAGCTTGGAAAGTAACACAAGTTAGACAGATTTAGCTGGCTGTAGACCAATGAAGAAATGAGTGGTTGTGATAAATGAAGAAAGGTGTCTTCAAAGTGAACAAACAAATTGATAAACTTATGTAAATGGCACATTTGTCTGACCAGTACCCAACCCCATCCATAGGAGTTAAAAATGAAGAAAAAGAAAATGTATTTACAATATGTTTATTGTACAATTTCCTGTACAATGATTACAAATATTTAAGTGGAAAATTATATTGATTATGTTCTAGCAGTAATCACCATAGAAAATTCTTTAAAACTTTAAAGTATATTTGAGGATGAGTGGCCAGGGGTTAAGGTGACAGTGTGTTAATGCTCATTGTCACTTGTCACTAGGTCAGAAGCAAGAAACCGTCAAGTGAAAAGGAACAACTACCTTCCTTATAAGGAAAACTTTGTGTAATATTTTCTACTTAAATTCATGTTAAACACATTCAATAATTTGTAATTTATAAATTAGTTAAATTTGCCAAAACCAGATACCTAGATACTTCTATTTATGATATTATATTTTAATAAAACTAACTGTAAAATACATTTCACAAACCTTTTTATTTTTTAACAGTTCATTTAAAGTAGACTTATTGATTTGTTGAACATATTTTTGAACTTGATCCACATCAATTTTTGTAGATTCTTCTTCAACATCACTATCCTCACCTACTCGTTTCCAACGGTTTTTGTTTTTATACAAGTCCAATGTTTTGATATCTTGAGGTCTTTCATCGACAACACCAACAATCTGAGGTGCAAATTCATCGGCTGGATCAAATCCGGCTATATTATTGTCTCCATCAAATGTTCCATTTTCTTCATTGACACAATCGATATTGTCATCAATTATTTGTACTCTAGTAGTAATTGAATAAAACTGTTAATTAATGATTTAAATGATTTAATTATAAAAACCGTTCCAATAATGTATACAATACCTTTTCTGAACTTTTACATTTTTCTTTTTCTTTTTCCCACCGGCAAGGTACTTTTTTAGATAATCTTTTTGTGATAATATCTTTTTTTTCTTGGACACTTAATAAAAATAAATTATTTTTAAACAGTTAATAGGTAAGTAGTTACAAATAATACAAAGTAGTATCTTTTTATACTATGGTACGATGCTACTACAACAAATTATAAAAATGTCAACAAAATTAATTGTATTCTACTCACCTTTATCCGACATATTACGGGTATTGAAAGTAGAAAGATTTAAATTAAATTCTATACAAATTTTTAGATGTTTACAGTTGTCTGTTTGTCTATGTCCGCGGTTATACGCTAGAATTTAGATAGTAGATAAGTTGATAAATGATAATTGCAGGTCTCTTGAAGATTATTTTCCATTTTTAAACCGAATTATCATGATAAAACTGATAACATTTACACTTGGTTTGTGTTAACTGTTAACAAAAAACAGGGAGACTGACCATTTTAAGATGTTCTTAACATTGTTGATTATATCTTAACTGTTCATTAAATTTACCAATTACCAAATGGTTTTAAATAAAATTATAGCGCCTAGTCGATTTTTGTAATGTCGCTGTAAAATAACTGTTCAAAAATCCGCCTATTGTCATATTACAGTTATTTTTTTCACTCTTGCAAGTTGCAAGTTTCACAATTTTGAAGGGTAAAAAAAGCCAAAGGTATTTTTTATTTTGAAGAAATTTAAATGAACATAGTTTGTTCAAAAGTGTTGATCCTTTTGAATGATTAATTAAAGGAACAAAAACACAATGTTTACAGCTTTCAAACAATGACGGAGGGCATGAATTCAAATTTATCAGAAATGTATAGTCATGCAGCCACGACATATGTGACAGATCCAATGCAAAAGTATATTTAATTTATAAATCAAATTTTTTTAACTAATACTGTATACTTGCTATTATTACTATTTTCTTTTTTTAAATATTTTTTATCAGGAAACTATTGTTTAATGCTATTGAAACAAGGCCTTCTGTAAAGAAGAAGATTGATTGGATCCATAAATGGTTGACCAATATTAAAGCATCATTTGAAAAACGACTCGTTGTGATTGTTGCAGCAGAAAAAATATTATTTTCTGGAAATCTAGCAGCTTTATCGTCAATGGAGAAAAAAAGTCCAACACCTAGTGTTAAATTAGTCAACGAAACAGTTTTTAAAGAAGAGGTACTATAAATTTATAGGTAGTACCTAGTTATTAAAACAATAATAATTTTCAATTGAAATGTTTTTATGGCTAACAAAATGGGAAGAAGTAGCTAGTCTAGAAATGGGAATTCTACAAGTCTTGTAATATACATGCCATGGATTGGTGGCCTAACCAACCCTGTTATTAACAGTTCCTTAAGACCAAGTTTTTTTAAATAAATTTGTGAAACTTATAGTTATTACCTAAAACAAATTTCATAATAAAAAACCTTTGGCTTTTCCCCATAGGAGTTTGAATCTTTTTTTCTTATTTCCTTTTTGTAGGTGTACTTTTAGGGCTTAAGATCTGTAGGTAATTCTAGCGTTGGGCTGTAACATAAACAATTTTCTCAAAAATCTTGAAAAACCCCAAAAAAGGGGAACATAACATTTTTTGATATGGAGAAGAAAATGTTTTGCTATGTATTTTTAGTATCTGATCTTTAATATTCCAGGTATGGTTTTTGACATTTTTTATAAGTGTAGCACTGCAGCATATGTATGTTTTATTATAATTAAATCTATAAGAAATTTAATTATCCCCAGAAAAAAGTTAGGAATTTTTTTTATTTCTTTTAGTCATAGTAGTTTTTGAAATCTGAATTATAAGTAATGTGGAGGAGTGTAGAATAAAAAATCCATAGCCAGCTTTTTTTTATTGAGGAAAACACTGAAAAGTTTTTTAACACGATTATCACTTATAATTTTAGTGATTAATATAGAATATAGTTATAGAATATAGTATGTTAATATAGAACACTATTTACCATTACTATATTGTTATTGTAGTATAAGATTTTTTTGTGTGTGTCGTTTAATTGTTTTATTACTGTACATCAACTGTTTATCTTCTTCTTACATTATTCTTTATTCTTTATTTTCTTACATTATTTTTTGTTAAATATGTAAAAGTTAGATATATTATATATTAGGGAGGTTTTTATTTACACAAATTCCGAATTTGAATTATGCTACTTCCCTGTTTGTTTGAAAAATAATATATTTATATATTTAGCCTACTTTAAAACTTTCTAATCTGATCTTAACCATTAACTGTAACAAGGAGAAGTTTTCCGTTTAAAATACTGCAATTTTCCTACTTTTAAATTAATTATTCTACTGCTAGGTCAAACTATTTAAAAAAATATATATATATTTATAACTCATTTCCAGACAAAAAAATATATTTTTTTATATCGAAAGCCAATAACTATGGCTTAGTAAATTAATTAATGAAATAAAAAATAAAAATACTAGCATTGTAAAATTTTAGTAGAATCACTATGAAGGTATTGTAATTTATTGAGTGCTCGCTTCAAAACTTCTTCATAATAACTATTTCTATTTTGGCAACAGGAAATTCTTTCCCGAGTTCTGAAACAATCTATATGAGAAATTGACTTTCATCCTCTTTCTGCATTATGATTGAACTATATTCTTTAAATAGGTAAACTGCTCTTCCGCGATTGTTACTCGTACTGTTGATCATTTTCATCTTGAGGCCAAAGCGCTGGATCAATCTCCAATAACCTATCATTTATATCAAATTGTTCAAAAAAGTTTTGGGTTTGCGGTGTTACAAAATAATCCAATTCTTTTTTAACAAAAATATCAAAGTCTTCCAAGTTTAGATGAATTTTCCGGGGTCCACTGATCTGAATATCATCAAAATTGTTTAATTTTGTCACAATCTTAAGTTTCACAACTATACTCTATTCGTAATGAAAACAGTCCTGGTTGCGCATGGACGTGGCTTTGTTCCGAAGCATTGCATCGCGTGCCTCGACTTGGTGGTAGAAACCTATCACCCGCCGACCCGGCGTTGATGAAAAGCGGTCAGCCGCGCCGGACTCTTCTTATACCGAATAAAGTATATAACTATTTATTATAACTGTTAAAGTGATGTGTTTTAGAATTTACACCACAATCGTACGTTGGATTTATTTAAAAAACTGACCAAGAAACCATCTCAAAATGTTATTATCAGTATTATTCGAGAAGCCATAGCTATTGAAAAAGATTTTTTGGCAACTTCAACAATCGACAAGAAATATGAAGAAATTAGTGTTGAACAAGTTGCCGATCAATTATTAGTGGAATTAGGATGTCCTAAGGTGATTTATCAATTTTAATAATACCAATATATTTAATAAATTTATGTATCTATGTATATTAGGGTAGACCTTAAGTTTGATATGGCGTTGAATGGCCATCATTCAGCTCCAAAAATTCTTGAAAAAATATTAACTAACCAACGGGAAGACTAAGAGAATGAAATAAAAATATGAAAAAATTAGAGAAATTATATTTCAATATTTGGAGCTTAATGACGGCCATCTAATGCCATGTCAAACTAAAGGACCACTCTAATACACATAATATATTAAGTTTGATGTTCAATATACACAACTTTATATTTATTTATAGATATTTAATTCAGCCAATTCTAACTTGGGCTCGCCACAAATAGAAACAAGTGTTTTTGGATCAACTGTAATCAATAACCGAAGCGTGTCAGCTTCTAAAATAAACAAGTGTCCAAGGAGTAGAAAGCCTAGAAGAGGAGCTAGAATTATCCAGAGAGCATCTATTTCTAGCTTACGTAATATTAATCTAAAAAAAACATTTCGTAACAAGAGAACTCGATTATTATCCTATTTACCTGTTGATAAAACACCCAAAACTATAATACGGTTAAAAAAGAGCAAATAAAATATATTTATTATTTAAATATGTTGATTATGAACTAATTTTAAATACCTGAATTCATATTTTGTTGTTATTGATTAAACGTATTTTTATAAAAAAAAAAGAAAACATCTAATTATTAAACAACTGTCAAACTATTGTTTGTAAAACAATACAAAATTTGTTATTACCATTTTTACTTAGTTGATGGTTGATAAAATAACCTTATCATCATCAATTTAAATGTTATACTGATGTGTAATTATAGTTCAATAATTAGGACTTTTTTTGGTAGTCAATTTTTTAACAGTATCAACATTTTTTCTCTATGACTATTTCGCTTTGACCTACATGACTGAATGATTCCATAAACAGTTTTTTACGTTTATTTTTAAAGGTTATGGCGTTCTAAAGTGTTAAATATTTACTTATACTCAATTTTATATTTTCCAACATTTTTTTAAAATTCTACAATACGCTAAAACTTATATTTTATTACCTTCATTAAAAACCTTATTCTTTTAATTGTTTGAAGGTGAGTGGGTTCTAGAAATTAAAATGCTCTTTATAAAAAAAAACATGTGTATGGTTTGAAGTAAAACTCTTATTTTTTAAAAAAAATAATTGCAAATTTGTAATTTTTTTTTTATATTAATGGCAGCATAATTAATATTATTTACAATATTTGATATCACTAAGCTAAAACAAATTTGAAATTCAAACTTAAATGTAAGTATTTTAAATTAAACATTTTTAAGAAAAGTGTCAATGGCGCATAACATTTTACGTAATTGGATGTCACAGTATTTACTTTTTTATAGATTTTACGTCATAATTCGAAACTTCTAAGACCTTGTAATAATTGAATCTGAGTGTCTTAACAGCAAATAGGTGTAACAAAAAAATAATCGCGTAGGTAGTGGATTTAATACTGAGTTCACTATTTCCTGCTAAGGACAGTGACAGTATTTTTAAAGTTGTGATGTATAGTAATACATTTAATAATTAATATTGTTATACCTAATTATGAGATCGCGGATGTAAATATTGGCATAATTCATATTTCATACTTCATAGCTCACAGAGGTGATAACTGATAACATGATAACAATTTTTTTTAAAAACTACCATAGTTGAACACTACTCTATAATAGAGGGCGCCAATTGGCTAGTTGGAGGTATAACAAAATAAATAGGTATGTCAGCAGCTTGTGATGATCTTGGAAATGGTTGCCGGATTTCTCGGGCGGCTGTGTGTTTCTTAAGAGAGAGAAAATTGGCCACCATATTGTAACGAGTGATAACACTAGTTGGTGATATACCTGTTCATTTTTTTAAAGCGGTCGAGATACGTCGCCCACCTGCAGCAGCCGACAAGCGTAAGACTTAACCTATAAAAATAATTGTATATATTTTGTTTATATTGACGGACTGGAGTGTGGTACTCACGGTACAGACTACAGCGCGCACGTGTTATTAAATCATTAAATATCAAATAGCCGAGAGGTACACGCGGGTACCTCAGTCCTGTTATGTTCAATTTTTAAATTTTATATTATCTTGTAGTATAATAATATTATTATTTTGTCGATTTACAATTAATTCTTAATTATGGAGGATACTCGTAAGTATAATAATATGTTAAAATATGTACTGACGACACAACCGGCAACTTGTTGACGTTATTGTGTATTCATAATAAATAACGTGGATTATTCTTTGTAATTTATAATTTTCAACATTGTACGAATTCTTAGTTACACTTACTAAGTTTGTAAAGAATATATTTATAATTATTTGCCTTTAAGGTTTCAAGCACTATATTTGTATTTATCTATTTGAAAAACTAATATTATGATTTCCGCTTTAAGCTGACAGAAACGTGTGAAATTTATAATTTCTTAAGTCATTATGTATCTCAATAATTATATGGGTTCTTTATTGTAACTCGGTTGTAGAACTCAATATACAGATACTTGTTCACTAAATTTTCAATTAATAACTGTTAATATCCCATTTGATGGTTATATTTCAAAACAATATTGCCACTGACATAAGAGTCAAATCATCGATGGTGCATTGTAATATTTTCTTTAAAAATGTATATTATTTGTACAACATACAGTAATCATTCTGTCATCCAATCCTACCTAATATTTGTCAATTCAATTTTTTTTTAATTTGATCAGTCAACTAGGTTAAAACTAAATTAGCACGTTTCATTTTTGTTATATTCAATTTTTAAATATTCTACAACAAAAATACAGAAATTGATTTACAAATTTAGGGTCTTTCAAAATTAATGTTTAATGTAATTTTGTTTTATATCAACATTTTCTTTTTTATTATAAAAAAAACATATTTACTGGTCTGTGTGCACACTTTTTTTGGCACACACAGATACAAGTAATTTGAAAAAAATACCCTTTACCTGAAAAAAGGTATACTTTTCATTATTAGAGTATTTTGGTCGATTACTAGTACTTCTCAGCCGTCTCAGAGGGAATCAAACTCAATTCTATTGCATTGAAGCTCAATATTATCCCGAACTCACCACATAGATCAACCAAATTATTTTATATTTATGATTTTTCTTTTCTGTTAAAGCCTGATGAATAATTATGGCAAAAGCTCCCCTAAGTAAATTATACAAATTTTAATAAAGTATAAATTTACTTTACCAGACTCCTGTACGCTGATTACGAATAACCATCGTACTTAAGTGATACATAATAACACTATACTAAAAACGTAGTCAAGATAGGAAATCTTTGAATTTTCTGTGATTTAAGTCTATGAGCCTGATAAAATCAGGCTCATAGACTTTTAACTAACTATTTTAGCTAACTTTTTAACTATTTTACTTTTAACTAACTAACATAACTATTTTAAGGGGGAAAGGTAATGTAAAAAGCCGTTTTTACGACGATTTTTTTTTGAAAAAATGTTAAGATTTATTAAAATGAAATAAATTACATCATGAAATTGACCATTTAAAATATTTAGAAATAAATGTATTTAGAATAGTCGGTAGGTTACATAAATTATACTTATGTTTTAGAGCCGTTGTCCAGTATAAAGAAGAAAAAGTCAAAAAAATCGAAAGAAGATGATAAACCCATTGGAGAAATTCAAACGGAGCTCCCATTTTATTTAAAGCCATCAGAAAAAATTGAAAAGATTGATTCATCAAAATGGCCATTACTTTTAAAGGTAATTTTTTGAAGAAAAAAAACTAATGAAATATCATTAATTATAGTTTTTGAATTTAAATTCAGTATGTCATCCAAATCAAAAAGGCAGTAAAACCCCATATTTAATGAACCCAACATTCCTAATGTTTTAAGATTCATGTTTATAATTAATTATGTTTAACTACGAATTTGTTGTTTTGACATCCTTATCATGTCCAATCAATGAAATTATTTATGTCCAATGAATATCTATAAGATGTAAAGATATTCTTTTATTGCAAAATAGGACACAAAACGTGGGGTAACGTGGAAAAACGTAAGGGGTAGGGTCAAGTCTTACAGTTAGGGATAAGCCTTCATTATTTTATGTTATTAAAACAATGTGTGTGTGTGTTATAAGGCGTCAGCATTGAATATTGCTACACGTAATATTGTAGTATTACTAAAGACGTCAGCTACATTTGGTACTAGGGATTATGGGTTTTTTTCTCATAACCTCCCCCCTCCACAACACAAGAACTGCTAATTTGATTAGAGAGGGGGGAGCATTATGTATTGATTCTAAAATCAGGATATAAATGATGACCATTTTATAGAGGATAGAAGAGAAGGGTAAAAAATCTCATTTTGACTGTAGCAATAAATCAATTTAACCCTTCAATGCGCAAATTTTTTAATTAAAAAAAAAATGTTCCCTGTGTATTTTGAGTTGTAGATTACGAAAAAAATTCTTACTCCAATATTTTCCTGCAAAATGAACAATTTTCAGATTATTGCCTATTTGCAACATTGCCCATATAAATGTCACTATATTCGATAAAACAATCAACCTTTATTGTTTCTTTTATATTACAAGTCTAATTTATTTATTACAAACCAAAACAATTTTTTTTTTATCAAATATACAAATATTAATAAACTTATAATACTTTTAAATTAAGAGAAACCGGGAAAAATATTGATTAGGTCTTACTCATTTTTAAACAACAGCGGCGGCTGATATAACGGAACTATCAGCTGATCTGACATTTTTTTTAATATCATAAACTTCTCTATTTATCCGCTAGTTAGCACTATTAAGATGAAAAATAACAAATTAAATAAAGAAAAAGGAAAAAAAGATTGTTGCAAATAAGCAACATGGCGCATTGAAGGGTTAAGTTGCTACCATTTTTGTTGCGGGTGTTAATATTATTCCTCGGTTTTAATAATATGATTCAAACTACCTAGAAGTTTTCTCTTCCATTTTATAATTTTCCATTACAAATTTTCATAATTATTTTTTTATTTTGCATTAAGCATTTTTCCTTGTAAAACTCAACTAAAATAATTTTTTAAAGTGTATTAATTTTTGTTTGGTTTTTTTTTTTAGCATTTTGACACATTAAATGTACGCACAAATCATTACACTCCACTACCGTTTGGTGCTAACCCTCTACAAAGAGATATTAAGGATTATGTACGGTCTGGATTTATTAATTTGGATAAGCCATCTAACCCGAGTTCGCATGAAGTGGTAGCATGGATTAAGCGAATACTGAAAGTTGAAAAGACTGGGCATTCTGGTACACTCGACCCAAAAACTTCCGGTTTGTTCTTGCACATTAATTTTGGAAATTATATTAAGTAGCTGGATTGAATTTCAGATTATATGTGGTCTTAATATTTGCAATGACCCATTCAAATATTAAGGCTGTCCTTGTATAAATGTAATATATGCATAGTATATAATAAAGAATAACACTAGATTTACTTTTAGTGTGATTTTCATAGTTTTCCATTTTCTTGGTTTTGGACTATCAATGCCATAATTTATAAATTTCTTAAGTGCACATTTTTGTATTAAGTTTTATAGGAATGATGTTTAAAACATTAATAATACCATAAAATTATATAACTATTAACTTTTTGATACGCCTTAAATAAAATCCATCCATGTTTCTTAAAACAATGAATAAAAAATTATTTATTTACTATACTTGGTCACAAAGGATAAATATTATCCAAACTTGACACAATTAACTGATAAAGTCAGATCAACATGTAAATAATCATAATCAAGCTGAAAGGGCCTTTAAGACCGAACGCTCTACCATCATGAGATGATGGTTTCTAGACAGATTCGCTGTCCGGGACGTGTTGTCAGTCTGTCGCCGGGTAGGGGAATGGCAGTTCCTTTTCACCAGATGATTGCTCGCCCGGCAAACGGAGCGACAATTGAACGCACTCACACTCCCGCCTTACCCCTCGGCCACTCCTCCTCCTGGAGGAGTGTAAATAATAAGACATGTATACAATAGCTTTACAATATTATATTACTTAAATTGGGGTATTATCTTGGGACATTTGTTATGACGTCTATAATTAAGCTGAGAGATTATTTACTTTGTGCGACCGATCTGAGGTTAAAAGTGTGATTAACTATTAACAGAATTAAATAATTAATAAATAATATTCTTAAATAACTGTTATAGGTGTATTGGTTGTATGTATTGAACGAAGTACAAGACTTGTAAAGTCTCAACAATCCAGCGGTAAAGAGTATATCTCAATTTTTAAACTTCACAATCCAGTAGATAGTGTTCTTGACGTAAGAATTAAAATCAAAAGTTGATTAAAAGATGTAGAGAATTAGTTAGTTAAGATACAATTTTATGTTTAGATTAAGAAAACATTGGAATCATTGCGTGGTCCTTTATTTCAACGTCCTCCTTTGATAGCTGCTGTAAAAAGACAGTTGCGTATTCGTACAATTTATGAAAATAAATTATTGGACTATGATGAAGATACAAACACTGGGGTTGTTTGGCTTAAATGTGAAGCTGGAACTTATGTAAGAACATATTGTGTCCACTTGGGCTTAATTTTAGGCACAGGCGGTCAGATGATTGAACTTAGAAGAAATCGATCAGGTAACAAACGGGTTAATATTATTGATGATAATGCTGTATTTAATGTTAATATTACTTACTATTCTACGTAAAGGTATTACCAGTGAAGAATCGGGACTAGCGACGTTGCATGACGTCTTAGATGCACAGTGGATGTATGAAAACAACAAAGACGAGTCGTACCTACGACGGGTAATCAGACCACTCGAAGGACTACTTACAAACTACAAAAGAATATTCATTAAGGATAGTGCTGTAAGTATTTGTACAAAAATACAAATCATACTTATATTTTTAATTTTGTGAAATTTATTTAAGGTCAATGCCATTTGTCACGGAGCCAAAATTATGTTGCCTGGTATATTGCGATACGACGATGGTATTGAACTAAATATGGAAATTGTAATTGTTTCATCCAAAGGAGAAGCCATTGCATTAGGTAAATATTAAGGTTTTTTCTGTTTCCTATAATCATTTTTAAAACCCCATTTGGTTTTAATTGTTGAATATTTATATAATATATAATATTTTTTTTATATTACAATATCTATCTTTATATTAAAAATTATGTCTATAGGTATAGCATTGATGACGACTGCTACAATTTCTAGTTGTGATCATGGGATTGTAGCTAAACTTAAACGAGTATTAATGGATCGAGACACCTACCCTCGTAAATGGGGTTTAGGACCAATGGTACATTATTTTATTTAAATTAATGACATTAAATTGGGTTATTTAATAACCCTACACACACAGCTTTTTAAAATACTTGCTTTTTATTTCATAGAGTTACATTTATCTTGTATAGTAAAAATGAACTTAATGTGTAATAATAGGACTTTTTATCACAGCTGTATATACAGTTATGTATAAATAATTATAATATATTTATTTAAAATGCTTAATAAGTTGAAGTGTGCATCATGTTACTGGTCTGAATGATTCAGAGTAGAAAGCCTATATAATCAGAGAGTGACCATTAAATTTTGGTTTGGAATTTCATGGGTCGCCATGTTTGGGTTTATAATGCTATTAATGTAAAAAATATTTTTGAATGAAAATTTCGTCCCATCTAACATACAATGTATAAACCAATGAATTAAAACGCATTGGAAGGTTGACCGCTCTCTTGTTATATAGGATCTTCTAATTGAAAGCAGCACGTCAAGTTTATTTGAAAAGCTGATTATTATTTTTTTTTAGGCTCTTACAAAAAAGAAAATGGTCGGTGAAGGACTATTAGATAAATATGGTAAGCCAAATGAAAATACCCCCGAAAATTGGAGAGAAAACTTCTGTAAAGATTTGTAAGTACTGAACTATTGTAATTAATTTATTAAATCACGCGGACATAATAACCTTATATACTATAAGAAAGAGTAACAGTTTTAAAAATTAAACGTTTTTGATAATACAAATGTATTTATAATTTCATATTGTTTTTTTTTTTTTAGAGTAACTCAAATCAAGACTGAAAATGAAAATGTAGCTGATGACGAAAGTAGAAAAGTAATAATTTTGTATTTCTTAAAAATTATTTAATAATTTGAAGTTAAATGTAAATAGAATTAATGCACGTAAATTGTTACAGAGGAAACGGGTAAGCACGCCAGAAAATACTGACACTCCAGTCAAAGTTAAAAAAGAGAAGAAAATCAAAAAGGAGTATGTTGAAGAAGCAGTCACTGAAGAACCAGCTGTAGCCTCGGAAGAAATTGGAGAAGAAAAGGTATAGTTTCATCTGTTTATATTTTGAAAATGTAATCAAATTTATTTAATATTCATATTTTCAAATTTCAGAAAAAGAAAAAGAAGAAGAAGAAAGACAAAAATGAATCTGTAACTGAATAGACACACATTATCTACATGTATTTTCTTATGTTGTGCTTTAACCAGTATATATGTTATATATATTAAGAACATTTATTGTTTTTCAATATTATATAAGTTTTTATCAGTTAATCTTGTTTAGAACGAAAACATACATCATTTCTTAGTGTTTTAGATAGTAAAATATAAAACTTCTACCATTTTACTTTTTGATAACCAGGCTACAATTATTAGTGTAAGACTTTTGTTGTAAAACTTAATGATTGATATAACAATTTATCACAACTTTCCAATATTTAAAAAAAAAAGTTTTTATTCAAGGTTATATTATGTAGATAAACGTAACAATTTTATCTAAGGCAAATAAATAATAATATAATGATTGACCAATTGTATTTTACTGTTTGACGTTCTATTATTTTGAATATAATAATTTGTCTGGAAAAGTAATCTTTGTACAATAAATATAGAACTCAGTTTTTCATATCATATTTTTTCAAGTTAATTATTTTATTCACAAGAACAATAACTTTTCAACTAGTTTCCATCATTTTTTTATACACTGATAAGAGTTGTTACTTTTTTTAATATTAGTAATGTTATATGTATTTTTTTATCATTACAACTATAATTAATTTGATAAATGAGATATTTTTAAAATATACAACTGTTGTATTAATATTACAATTTGTTTTTGCTGTTGAACAAAATGCATACATTTATTAGTGAAACCAATTATATATAGGGTGATAATTAAAATGTAATTAATTTTTTTATTATTTGGTAGAATATTCATATACCACTTAAGGAATTCTTATAGCTTATGTTCAACTATATAAACAATTTTCTTGTCTGTCTATTGAATATTAAGCTAACAGTAAGTAACGCATTATTTATATGCAAGGGCAAGTTATAACCCGATATACACCTCAAATATACAAGCAACCTACCGGGCTTGCTGATTGCCCACCAGGTATGACAAACAATACATTTAACATTTTTTTCAAGACTACTTAAAACTGCATTAGTTTTTTCACTAACAATTTTAATTGAAGAAAGTTCAGTATGTACTTTGTACTACCACTTATAATTTTTTGGCATATCACATACTTTAAATAGAATAATTCCGTACAATATTATAGATCACCTTTAAGTATAAATAAAACTAAATTTTCAACTATATTTGCTATCATAGTTTTGAGAGTAAAACTAGACTTCTTTTATAGGCATTTTACAATTGCCTACTAGAATCTATTATGTGAAAACGTATTTATTAATCTGGTTAAATGTTTCAAGGTGTGTTATTATAAAATGGCAACGAGTTTTGAATAGTTGAATAGAAGCTATGCAAGTAAATTATTATGAACAATTAATTTCTAAATCAAATTACAAAAAATAAAAAGATAAGGGGGCGAAGGAGAATATTGGTTAAAACAATAGAGTGAAGCTTTCAGATAGAAAAAACCTAGTTTTTTTTAGCTAAATAGAAAATATATGTATTTTAGTTCTTATTGTATTTTTTAGAAAATAAACTGCCATTAAAAAGTTCAGAGTTCACTAAAAATGATAGAAATTGAGAGTAACATGAAATGATTAGATAAATATGTTCAAAACTTAGTATCATTTAAAACATAATTATTCACGTGAACATTCTCAGTCTGGAAATATATATTCCTAGACAACCCAAATATACATCTAAATAAATATCAATTTTTATAATAATGAAAAATGTATTATCTAGCATAAACAGTAAATAAATAATGGGCTACAATAAGGTAAACACTGATAAAGTACAATAAACAACACTATTAACCCAATATTAGAACATAAAAGTTGTAAGCTGGATAATCAAGTACACTTCCATTGTAGATAATTAGTTATCTATAAACAAAACATTTTTTTTGTAGTTAGTAATTCATATTATTAGGAATCTTCTAGAGATCAATAAAAGATGAGTTTCATTATAAATAAGTTAAATAACATAAAATTTATTAATTACATTAATTTAGATTATACCGATATTATAGATAAAGTATTACCTAAAGATAAAAAAAATTAAAAACAAAGTAGCTTAATATAATATTATAATAAGAATATAATATTCTTATTTGTAACATCTGTCAAATTTTTAAAATTAGTCTACAGTAATATGATAAAAATGTATAATAAAATAAACAATAATAAAAAATAACTTAAAACTAATTAGGTGCGATACACAATTAAGCCATTCCAAAACTAGAATTATTAAAAATTTGTGTTATATAGTTTTTTAATAAACAAAAAGTAATTAGAACATGCAAAACGATGTTTAATTAAAATAGGAATGCATAATTACTTATTATTAACACACAACTTTTAATAACTTTTAATAATCAAGTCTACCGAGATGACTGCAATTTTGGTTTCGGCATTTTATTTAAAAGCCCTTGAATATCTTTTTTCTCATCGTATGATTTCCATAATTCAAATAAATTAATAATATACCTTGATATTTCTTGAATTTTGTCTATGTCCACATTAAGTTCAGCAAACCATGATTTAAGGTCTTTTTGCATGATAACACAAGCAATTTGTAAACACCCTAAAAGCATAATTAATGTTCAATGAATAGTTCTAAAGTCACAGAATAAAGCATTGATAGTGTAATATTACAAAAATTAAAAATACATTATACCCGTTTTAATGACTATACAATATATTAAATAAATAGTTATAATTAAATAAATTGTCTTTTATGGGTGGACAAAAAATAATTTTGTTTTATGAAATGTAAGAATAATTTATTATGTCAGTTTAGCAGTTTTTCTCAAATAAATTAGGAATGTTCAAATATTTTTTTTACCCTTAAAAACCAATTCAAAGGTAGTATTAAGGGTTAAAATATTAGTTTTCATAAATTTTACTTTCAAAAGCCTAAATTAGTGTCAATAGTAGATCTTATTTATTAAAAATAAAATAATAATAATAGTTAGTTTCTCTTTTTTTACTGATGACTTTTTATACAAAGAACATCTGTCTAATTATGAATTATACCTTAAAAAAATTTAAAACTAAAAAAACAGAATTTTCTGGTAGTGATGCTTACAGTTGCTAAAAAATAAAAATAATTTAAGAAATCTTAAAAATTTTGTACTCGAAGGAATACAATGCCACAATAGAAACAAATAATGAATTGTTTTCACTAACTCTGAATCACTCAAAATAAAGCTTAGTTGAGCATCTGTCGCCCATAATAATATTCAATTATCAATTAACCCTTCACTGCATGAATTTTTTTTTAACCATATGCTATAAATGTACTTAATACTACTTAAAAAAATAAAAATTCATTTTTTTTGAGTTTTGGTTTCATGGAAAACACTAATTAAAGAATTTGGAACATTATGGAACGTTGTGAATACAAAGATGTATAGTATGAGCAGATACAAACAATAAATACAATTGTTCAATATATGGAACATTATGCAATGAAGGGTTAAAATCTTTAAGCAATGTGTTCCATAAATGTCTATACAAATCTCCTACAAATCACAATCTCCTAGTGTAATTTAAATTATTAAATTCTGTTTCTTCAAATAATAATAATATTATTATTATAAACTACTAATATAATTATTTTTGTAATTAAATAAAATCATCATCATCATGTAGCTTAACAGGCTTGACAAATTCGCTATACGGGAAGGGTCGTCAGTCCGTCGCCGGAGAAGGGGATGGCGGTTCCTAATAAAATAAAATATACATGACAAACAAATTTAAATGCTACTACAGTAAATTTGACCAACTATAAGAAAACCCAATAATGAATAATGAATGACATAAAATTCTAAAAATTTAATTAAACTTATTTATTTTAAGGGTATTGCATGCGGTTTTGACGTTTTAGACCAAAAAGCCAGACAAAATTTATACTATTTAGGATGATCCGATTTCAATTCTGCAGAGATATTAGATTTCTTTGGCAACTTTACTAGGTTTTGTAGGAAACAGATTTTTGCTTTTTTTATGCAAAAAAATTGGGTTTTAATATTGAACAATTTTTAAAATTTAATTTTTTTAACTACAAGAAAATGAAATTTTTAAATGAAAATCGGCTTCCTACATAACATAGTAAAGTAGCCAAAGAACTCGAATCTCTTTTAAATATTGCCTATACATAACTCTTTAAAAAATGACCGCAAAATGCAAAATATATATCAAATGCTTACCAATTGCAATTTGATAAGGGGGATACAACAAGGCCAGATCTGTCCTCAAGCTATCATTGACAACTCTCCAAGCTAAAGCTAACAATTGATCTTCATGTTGTCCAATATCTTGAACCAGTTGCAACAATGGACGATATGGTTGAAAAACAATTAAACAGCAATCCAAATTTTCCAACAAATAAAACTCGCATTCTAGTATATGATTTGTTCGATATGGAAACTCTTGAGAATATGCATAATTCAGTTTATTTTTTACTGAAAATAAAGCATTTAATTAAAAAGTAAAGATTATAAGAAGAATAAAATTGAGTTTACATACAAACAGTTTGGCAAGTAGTTATTAAGCGACTATTTGATATAACTCCAAATTCTTCTACTTTCGAAGCTAAAAATACACAAGTAGGAGAAAGTAGTAGAGGATCGATACATCTGAGGGAGTTTCTAGAGTAAAAGCGTTTAAAGTAAACTGTAGCAGTAGCTATGACCTGTTGTTTGAGCTTTAACTGCTCACCTAAAATTTGAATAACTGGAAAAAACATATAAATATTTAAAAAGATATTTTAATAACACAAAACATTTAAGACTTACAATTAGAAAAAAAAATACAAATCTTTTGGTACTCTTCCTCAGTCAAAACTTGCAAATCTAGCTGGCGTTCTCTGACTAAATCCTGTTTGTCTAACATCCATTGTTGGCTAAGAAATTAAAAATATGGATACATTATTATTTATTTATTGAATTAGCATTTTTTTTTTTTATGAATAATTTATAATTGTTATTTTGGTTGTATGTGAAATTTTTTATCAATTGACAATTATTATTTGTTTCTATTACTAACATGAATGAAACTTCTGCATTATTACAAAGGAGTCCAAGTCTCTAGACACAGCATAAGTTTTAATTATAATAGTAGTAATATTTGAAAAAAACAGACAAATTTTTTAACAAAATTTATTAGTTAACCTTTAGTTAAAGTTATAGGATACATTTAATAATTCTGGTGAAGATAAAGGAAGGCTGTGGCATAAACAGACAGAAGTATTATTAGCTGTTGTATTGACTCATTTAAGTTCCAAATTATTTTAAAATAATTAAATATAAATAAATATAACAAATGTATTAGTCAAATTTTTCTTTAGTTGAATAACTTTTAACAAATTGGCATGTCACAGAACTTTGGGATAATACCGAATACTATTAATAGGTATTTAATCGGTTTCTGTGTCCAATTTATGCATTTTTAATTTGTCATTTTACACTCTTGCTGTATTTCCCCTAAAATCAAACTAGTATCTATTGTCAAACATTATCATAACTAACAAGAATCAAAGTAATGAATTGTACAGCTATATTATGAGCTCTGTTCTTGAATTAAATATTGCAACCTAGACCGAGTAATTTTACAACAAAATCTAGACTTTCGAAAAGTATTTTTAGGAACCATGTAATTTTTCTAAAGTGATCTGACAATTTCTTACGCCATTAAACTTTTATTGGGCCCAGTTATAACAATATATTGAGTAATGATAAGAACTAATACTACATATGCACTTACTAATGTGAACTTTGCCAAAAATTCCCAGCCATTGTTGAGACCCAAAAATTGATAAATTTAATACATAGTGATATGACTAATAGATAACACTAAATTCAGTGCGATTGTTTCATAAAATATGCAAAATTCGAAATACAAGTAAAACTATAACATTAAAACTAATTACTTAACTAATAAATCAATACGTCATGCATTTTGTAATCAATTTTTAATCACGGAATAAGTTGATAAGAACAAGAGTAAAACATATGATAACAACCACAAACAAAACCTCGATACCACCAAAACCGTTACCATAGTTGACCAATGGTATAGACCTATAAAGAAATGGACTGCGCCTCCCACACGCCCCGCCTATACTGCCGCCAGCCACGGAGTCATGACGCCGTCGCATCGTGACCCCAGCCGGTGGCGGATGCTAATTACATCTGTTCCCGCTGGGTGGCGACCGCATCCCTCAGTACCGCTAAGTCCGTCAGGCCGCGTACCGGCACACAGTGGTCGGAATATGAAATTAGTTTGCCTTAATTAATACCTCTTAAAATTTAGTTTATAAAATCTTACAATACACGGTTCTATCTATTTTTAGGTCACTTGATCCAAAATTATCATCAGTTTTGAATATGCCTAATTCAATTAAAATTAAAATTTCCCTAATTTAGGGGGATAGTATGTTTTTTTTTTCAATTTATACAAAGATGTCATGTTATATATCAATATAGATGTTTTTCAGATCATTGAATTCAAATTTATCATTAGTTTCGAATTTAGGAGGTAGTAGTTAATGGTATAGGGGCAGGGGGTAAGAAAGTGGATATTTCGCAACGCATTAAAATTGCTAATGCTAATAACAAATTGCTTTACCTTAAGATATTACAGTACATCTCAGAAAAACTGATATAACTTTATAAAAAATGTATTTTACATGGAATTCATCCACAGTGACAGCCTAGCTAATGACCGGCGCTACCACATACTAATGCCAGAAAATGAGCCAAAAAAATCGATTACACCCAAGGTGATATTTTTTTTTGAGGGGGCTCAACCTATTTTGAAAATTGCAGTGGCAGCACAGACCATCCTAAGCTACCCCACAGTAGTCACTACGTTGATGTTTGAGTTTAAGATGGGTAATTATGATCTCTGACAATCTGTTCTTATGAACAATAAAATCTGGTTATATTTTATAAATCAATGTTAGTAAAATGGATGTTATCCTTAAGGTAGTTATAATTTTTAGACACATTATGTTGAGTTTAAGTATTTAACATGATAATGTTTTTAAGCTGGTGATCAATTAACAAAATTGGTGATTTTTGAAACATTTTTTGCTTTGTGTTAAAATAATGCTCATTATTCTTACTCATATCCTAGATGTATTTAACAAATCCTAAAAATACTATCATATCATTTCTAGATTTAGCTCAAAATAGCACGATTTTTTTTTTATTTGAAAATAGAGGGCTATTGGACTTATGTCTCAAAAACATTCCAATCTGGCTCATTTTTTACTACTTTCTAATCTAGTATTTATATTTTATAACGTAAATTATTTGTTCACAGTATTATCAAGACTATAAAATCATAATATGATTTGGAACTTTTGGACCTGGTTCTACACTTATACCACAGAATAGACTAAATGAATAGAATAGAATATACTAAATTTAATATATTCTGCGGTTCCACAGACAAATAATTGGCCTTTGTTATAGGCAATATGGGTGCAGTGATCAACGAATAGGGGACACATAATAAAATGAGAGCCTATTATTAGCATTGATACGTCATCAATTTTGTTAGGGAGGCACGGATATTATTGGTCACTGAATTAATGTATTAAATGTTTTGTGATTTGTCGTATAGACTGATTAATTGAAATAAATACAATAATAGGCCGACTGTACTTGTATTATAGAATGGTTCAATCACAGAATTAAATAACCCGTAGGATAGTGTCGTTTAACGAGCAACTCAAAATACGTTAGATTCAGAGGCGGATAAAAATTGTATAAAAAATGCTCAAAGCTACTTATGAGTACATGGGTGCTTCGCTAGGTACATCCCCTTTCATACCCAACTTACACAAAATGTATTCCTTTTAATATTTTTTTTTACAAGCACATTTAAAACATTTTTTTAAATTCGAATTTAAATCATAAAATTAAATTTAGTTTGTTGAACCCTAGAAAATGTAATCAATATTAAAATTAATTTAAAAAAATGTAAATTTTATATTTATAAAGAAATGTTCAATACAATTATTTATTTAGTGGCGGCGCCAGAACTTTTACATTAGGTGGACAATTATTAAGGCCAAACATTTTAAGGGAGGGCCAAAGTTCAAACTCGATGGTTAACCCGTGGTGGATAGCTCTACCCCCCCCCCCGGGCTCCCCTAAATCACATACTATTTGGCATACCATTAATTGTCATATTGTATTACATAACTAAATAGCTAAACATATTTTAAATTAACAAAAAATATTTAATATTTTACTATTTATACAAAAAATTCACACACTATGCATCCCTTTTTTAATAAAACAATATAAAAATAATATTTAAAAGATTAAATGTTGAGTAGTAAACTTAAAATATGTTACAATATGTATGTATTCTTGTGAATCATAAGATCATTTTTAATAATGGGTTATAGTTTATTTAAATATCATACAAATTATTGTTATGAATCTGAACTAAATTTATTTAAATTTTATATTGGGCCATAGAGGGGGCCGAGACTTTCTAGCCCACCCTGGACTACCCCTGGCGCCGCCACTAAATTAATTTGTTAGAAGGTGTTACAATTAGTTGGACCTTTGCATACAAATATAGAAAAAGCCTACGGGATTTTGTCCGAATCCCGACTGGTCTGCAGATTGCTTAAAGTTATGCCTCATATTCAATTACATTAAATTATTAAAAAAAAAAAAAAATTTAACTTTTAAAAATGTCTTTAAAAAAAAGCCATACATTTTCCCCCCGTGGACCACGCAGTTCAATGTTAACCTGTCTCTAGCAAATTTCAAAAAAGATAACACAATTCCTACCATATATAAAAACCTGCTCAAAGATATCTTGCAAGAACATCCAAACAGTGAACACATTTATACAATAAATTACTACAGATGCTTTTAAAAACACAAATGGAGTAGGTAGGACTAGCAAATTTAATAAAAAAAATCATACCATTGTAGTCTGTAGACAAACTCCTGTCTCAACGCTGAATATTTACAGCTGAATCGATGGCCATAACAAAGCAATTGAATATATTCAAAACAACTACGAAAACACTAACAAAGTTTGTATTACTAAGTGATTCACTCAGTTGTCTTAATGCCATCCAATTGCTACATCTTCTTAACTTTCATATCCCCGCTTTCCTCTCCCGGTCCATCCCTACCTTCTCAATCCCGTTTCACCACACATCATATGGTTCCAACAACCCCATTGATATCTCGTGTATGTAATAGGCGTAATGATATTGATTTATTTGTTTAATTATGTATATATATATGCACTGTTACTCATTAAAATATTGTGTTATCTTGCTTTAATTATTTTATATTGTACTAATTGTAGTTATTTTTTCTTTCTATATGTCATGTTTATCAATTTTATCAATTCGTTATTCATTATGTTATTTTATTTTACTGTAATGTACTTGAGCCTACGGGCGTTTATTTAATAAATAATAATAATAAATACCAAAACAACGGACATCACCGAGTTCATCCAAGAAGAAACCTATAGAGCTGTTAAGAAAGGAATACAAATCTACTTTATATGGATCTTTGAGCATATTGGTATACCAGGAAATGAAAAAGCAGTCCAAGAAGCACTCAAAGCCACTTCCTTAACGGCTTCTGCGTTTCTAAATATCTCTACATACTCTGACATAAAAAACGCAACAAAATCACACACGTTGAACAAATGGCACTTCCACTGGCAAAATCTCAACACTAAACACAACAGGATAAAAAACAGTAAAAGACTATGGCAAAACCCTGGACTTAGCAGAAAAAAAAACTATAATTAGTCATTTAATCATCTTCGAATAGGTCACACCCATCTAACGCACATTTATCGGATGACCAAAGAAGAACCTCCAATATGTGTCTCATGCAATATATTCTTCTGACGATTAATCACACACTCTCAGATTGACAAAAATAGGAAAACTGCTACAATCAATTCCATCTCTCTGAACAAATTTGTATAGCCTAGGACCCAATGCTCAAGATACCACAAACCTAATTTCTTTCTTAAAAAAATCCCAAAAAGTATAATAATTGTATTATTATTCTGTATACTATTGGCCTAAGCTGTCAATGTATTATGATTAATAAATAAAAATGTTTTTATTAAATTATAGCTACGATTTTAGATGTTTTTACAGTGGTTAATTGTATAGACATCCACATTCCCTTTCAAAGTCGAGAAAAACAATTTACATATTTTTCAACTTAAAATTGTTATAACTTTTTAAAAAATAGTCAAATTAGTTCCAAATTTGTATAAAATATGCTTTAAACATAGTACTACCGATAAACATTGACAAACCAAAAAAATCTCATAAACCCTTTCTCCTAGAAGGGATAGAAATGTTTACTTTGTTTCACTTTTTCAAACAAAGTTTTAGGTAAATAGTAGCTAGATCTACCTTCGGTAAAAATTTGATATAGGGTTATTATTATTATTTTAATGGGGATATAATATACATAATTTTCTCAAAAATCTGTAATCAAATTTTTTTTTTTCAAGGAAAAAATCCCAAAAAAGGGGAAAATTACACTATGACCGTAGTCAACAGATAATGAAAATTTGTTTACATTATTTCTTATTTGCGATAATATATGGGAACGAGTACTATTACTATATATTTGTATAGACAGGCGGATACACTGTAATACTAAAGTAACACTACACACCAATACTAAAATTAATTTTTAAGCATATAATTGTCATTAGGTACAAATGTACAATTCTTTTATTGATATTTTAATTTTTATCTGTGAACTGTGGACCTTCCTTATTTACCTACTCATTTACTACTCATTTTTTTACTGTGTTACTTTATACTGTGTTCGGTTTGGACTGTACTGGTTTAAACCTACTATTCCCAGATTCGCATTGAAGCGTTTTTTTAATCTAATTTTATCACTGTCAGTTATTATAATTTCTGTAGACCTGTGACCTCACCGTCCCAACTGTATTTATTACTTCTTTGATATTTCATAATGTTACAATACTTGGAAATTTTTAAACTTATTTTATAGAACAACAAAAAAACTATCATTGAAGTTTCGTTAATAAACTTATTAGAATTATTTATGAAGAGTCAAAAGTTAAAGTTAATAACCTGAAAATTGATTAAAATTGTTTGGAAAAAGCCGGTAGTAGTATAGATTGTAAAGTGGTTAGTACGGTAATAGTAAATGCAATAAAGTACAAACTAATTTATTATTTTGTCCATGGACCTATTACCGTGGATGAGTGATCAATTATTGTTAGCGCCAATTTATGTGACCTTTGTCAAATGTATAGTATAATAAAAAAGTGCCAGCCTCCCCCCTGTCTAAGGAAAAGTTAATTCGATGTAATTGAATGTAGACGAGATCACAATTGCAGTACTTAATCACATTAAATAACGCATACATTTATACTGTTTGTTGGCTGCTGTCATTATTAATATTATGTAAGTTTTAATCGAATTACGGACAAAATATTTTATTGACATTTTCATGTCTTAGCTCTGGCACAAACAGTTTAAGAGCCCAATTTCTCTATGAATTGTTTTAAGCCAGCAATAAACACTACAATTTTAGCCAGAAACTTGACGTTTTATTATACTAGCTTGTTACTATATCATTATCTATAATTCCACCACTACTCTAAATTTATTCGGTACTTTAACGAGACATGAAAATGATCTTTCGTGGTTGCAGACTCGGCTGAAAAACTGTCTTTTTTATAATAAACACTACAATAAATCTCAGATAATACTCGCTATAATACTCAGATAATAAACACTACAATTTTAGCCAGAAACTTGATTGTACATAATTTTTTAATCTCCTTGGCTTATGCTGTAACTGGAAGCTCCATGTAATATATTTTTTTTAAACTATAATTCCACAACTAATCTTAATTTATTCGGTACTTCAACGAGACATAAAAATGTTCTATCGTGGTTGCAGACTCGGCTGAAAAATGTTGTTTTATACATTTTCGGCCGCTAATTATTATTTATGTTAAACGTAATGTAAATTTTGTCAAGGTTCTCTTTTTATGTTAGAGTGATGTCTATCTATGTAGCCCAAAACAAAAACTCATCAAAATCAGGTAGACTTCAATCGTCAGAATTGTTATTGTTTAACATAAGTAATTTAAATACATATTTGCCAAAATAATAATTTGATAACTGTAAATCGTATAAGCAGAGAAGGATTTAAGGGGTAAAAGGCCCAATCCGCAAACATAACAAAGGTCCCAACGAAAGAATTAATCAAGGGTGAGGCACCATTTCCGTTTTTTACTAAATAAATAAGTTAAATTACCTACCTTAATTTTAATGATATAGAATAACTATTAACTAATAATTAATAAAGTACTTCAATAGTTATAGACTATAGTTGACGTGTATGCCTGCGTACAAAATACCTAATAAAAATAGTTACTATCTACCTTTCTTTTTACACAATATAATCATATTGAAAGAGAACACTAAAAAAAAAACAAATGAAGGACTGCGGGGAAAAACGATCATAGTCAATACACCCAAAGTTTTCAGTATTGCAGTTTTAAAGTACCAGAACTTAAAAAAGACTCGGGGATTAAGTATAAGATAATAATATTATATAATAATATAATGATTATATTTATATAACGCACATGAAATAATATTGTTCTTTTACTAACTTTATTGATACCTTTAATTACAAAATAATCAAATTTATTAATTTATTCTAAATTTTAGAAGAAAAAAAAATCGAATGAAAAATTGGCCAGTGATTATGATCGTTTTCCCCTGCATCCCTTCAAATTTATAAATACTAATTGATTATAAAGGTTAATAATATTAATTATTTCGGTTAATTTTTTTAATTGTCATTTTAACGAATACGAACTACGACACGTCTAGGTCTTAACAAATACGAGATTTAGTAAAATTTTAGTGCAAGCGACATTATAAATAACACAAAAGTCTAAAGGTCAGCCAATAACAACTATGGGCTCAATCGGGTATCAGCACCGTAAATTGTACATGTAAAGTCTAAGCAAAATATAAAATTTAGAAAAGTATTGACTATTGAGTACCTATCAATTATCGTACCAAACGTTTTGGGCGGCATTCCATCAACAAATAAAAAGAAATAAAATAATCCGAAATTGTTTTAAGAGATTTCCTAGATAAATAATTCAATAACAAATAATAGGTAATCGAACCTAATTATAAATCTATTAATATTATTATTTATTTTTGAAATTTACCGTCAATCGAATTATTTACAATCCTAGACGACGTACATTAAGGGGAGAGGGTATTGTGAAAACACAATTTTTCACATTTTTTTTTATTGCTTAGAAAATGAATTTATCATCTGTAGAATGTGCTCTTAAATTTTCAAACTTAAATTTGAAGTCTAACTTTACCTATATACTATAGTGTACCTATATAGTATATTTAGGCGCACTCTAATGGTGCGTTTCAAACCGTTTTGATATTTTGACTCAATAGAACAACATTATTTGTCGGAAAAACTCATAACATTTGGCATAAAAATGCAAAAAAAAATGTTCAAATCCGGGAGGTGATCTACCAACAGCGCGCGTTGTAAACTTGGAAACTCGCAAAAACAAAAAGCCAAATTTTTTTTTTGATATGAAAATGTTATATAAAATACTATGAATTGACAATTTCATGATGTAATTTATTTCATTTTAATAAATCTTACCATTTCTTCAAAAAAAATATTCTGGAAAACGGCTGTTTATACGACTTTCCCCCCCTTAAAAATAATTACACCCCTATATATTGTCTATATTATATATATGGGTACGGATTATCGCAGTCGATACACTTCTTGGAATTATTATTTTATCATAGTTTTGTTTCGTTCTGGATAGTTTCCATAAATAAATGTTTATAAATGTTAAATAAGATAAATGTTTCCGACACGAGAATGTAAACAAACAGCGTAAAGGTTTTTCAATTTTTTAAAATAGTCAATTTCTGGCTGCTTTCCTGGTTTAACCTTTGCATTTACTAAAAAATGTTCAAGTAGGAAGCTTACGAGGAACAACTTTTGTAAGAAAAGTTTTGTACCTAAGTATTTTTTCAAGAATTTTGAAAAAACCTATTTAAGGGGAGTTCCCCCCCCCTCTCTTCACCTAAAAATATAGCAATCAAACTGCCAAACTCGACACTGCGTATACCATAGGTACTTGTGGCCACTGGCCGTCGACAAGCCGTAGGTTTATCGATCATAGTCCAACAACATAATAATATGATCGGAACAATGTGATGCAACTTGCAAGCATGGCCTTAGATAAACATATCTTAGTCCTTGAATACAAGCATTTTGTTATAGTACATTTCAGCAATTAGCTGGCTTTGCCGTTTACATTGAAAACGGCGTTGTTCTGTAATAAGCACTAAAAAGTGTTGAACAGCTGATGTTGGCTTTCCTAACACTTGTTACCCCGCAACCACCACCACCATAGTACTATGGATACACAATACAATAAAATATAATATTGTGCTAACAACAAATGAATATGCACACACTCGCAGACACGTACGCGGCGTACACATAACATTATTATACAGCGTATGAAATTAAATGTACGTACATTGGTATATATATATTATATATAACTATTTCAATTTAGTATATATCATTCGATCGGTCGCTGTCGGGCGCTATCGTTAACTGTTGACATCATCGGTACGAACGCAACCTCTGCACTACCGCCGTCGCCACTCGTCATCGCCGCGCCACAGGCCACTTCATAGTACAGTCTACACTACGCACTACGCAGTTGACATTTTTGCGATTGCCCGGACGCCATCACAGCGCTGTTTTAACAAAACCATTTAACCAGCACACAAACGACTATTTGTTTTCGAGGCGTACGTCTGACATTCGAATCGTGTAAATTCAGCATTCAAGATGACCGTAATAACGATGCCGTCGACCGAAAAGAAAGCCGATAACGTACCGTTGGTGACTAACATCGAAATTGATCCGTTGACACAGGTGAGACGATAACAATGAAAATATTATTCGATAGTCATTGGTTTTGTCCGTCTTTTGAACGTTTGAAATTTAGTACAATAACATCGATGACTGTACCTGTTTCGACTTACCCGCAGACCTTGAACGCTGAAATTTTATTGTACAATAATTTGAATTATGTTAATATACCTAGGTATTTTAATGATTTTTTTTTACACCTCTACCCGAGCCCTCATGTAGACCATAGGTACTAAAATTTGTTATTTCCCGTACAGTCGTATAAACAAAAGATGCACCGATAAAATTCTTTTTTTATCTTTGTGTGATGTTTTTTTTTTGTTGAACAAACATTTTTAGTTGGCTCATAAATAAGTATTGTTTTGATAGATTGCAGTTTATGTGACCTTTTGCCAAATAACTGATAAAACCGTTCCGAGAGTGTTGATTGGCTCTTTTGTACCATTGTTTTCGTGGTCATTGTTTCTTTTTCTATAGCATTTAAATAATGACATTTTAATAAGTTATCTATTTGTTAACATCCTGTTTAGGCCATTATTGAATATTAATTTAAATAGTTGATTAACAACATTGACCAACAGATAACTTTGGCATTGTCTGTAAGCTGCTTGTTCTCTTATCTAAATGCTTAACATTGCTATCGGTTTAAAATTCATTAGTTCATAACTTGTGACATATACATGAATATTCTGTAATTAATAATCATAGGAATATTTTTCATAATATATTGTTTACTTTAAAACTTATAATATCGTTTAATAAATTATGTCATCGGTTTCAATTATTTTGTACAACCATTCGATTTAGTGTCAAGTTAATCTACTGTCGGATCTCCCATTTCAGTTTGAACATTTTATACATTTTTTCATCATTATATACAATACTCAATGTCAACCTTGTTTATATAATAGTCATGTTTTCACTATTATACTCAAAACATTACTGATTGGTTTCAACTTTAAAGGTTTCATTTCATTCTTATCCTTATATTGAATAAACATTTAATGTTTTCTTTCATAAATATAAATATTAACTACATAATAAAATGAATCGCTTATGATTAGTTCATATTTTCTATGAACATTTGTTGTTTAATGACTTATTGTTGGTATTAGGCTTCTTTTAAAAAAATAATTTAAGTTATATTATGCTACATTTATAAAAACCTTTGCTGTCTCATGCTATTTTACCAAATTTAAATCATACAATTTCTAATCATTATTTATAAATATTATAGATGGCCCTCCGAGACAAATTTAAGTTCTAAACGTTGACGGGCGCTAGTAGTATAATTTTCATCGGAAACTGAAATTTGTCTCGGTAGGTCATCTATAGTATTTATAATCAATGATATAATATATCGAAATAGTAAATAATATCCTGTGTATATGGCATGTATATGGTATGTAAATAACTTTAAAGTAGAAGTTAAATTGCTGTAATAAACAAGTAACTATTAAGAACAATTATTTAAGTGGTGCAGTAAATAATATATTTATGTATATTTTTAAAGTATTTTTTAAGTTATTAAGGGGAAAGATGAATAAAAAATAAAACCAGTATATTGGGGTCTTGGCAGAGCAGAGAAGAAACTTATTAGGGGTAGGGAGGTCATAAGTCTCAGGAATTGCAACTAAAAGTGATATTGTCACTTTTAAATAAACTCTTCAATTGCTAATCTGTAAATAGTAGAAATACAAAAATTGTTTAAACATTGTAATAAAAGCCATGATGTGCATAGAATTGTATTGTACGAGTAAGTGTAATGCCGGTCTACCGGAGAGGTCTACCTTCACAGGTATACCTGCGCAGGTAGGGTGGAGCGTGTGTGGGAATATACCTGTGCAGTTTTTTAATCTGCACAGGCGACCGGTGATAGATCGAAAATCAATTTTTTCGAGTGCACCGTATCGTATACACACGCTCCGAAAAACTGTGCAGGCAGACCTCTCCGGTAGACCGTAGCATGTATGGCCGGCATTTGGGAAGGTACTATTAAGGTTTATTTATTGTCTTTCTATAATAGCTGTTTTTCACTGTATATCGTAATTAACAATCTAATGAAAATATTTTTAAATACTTGTTGATTCATTCACACATAGCAACCTTGAAATTTACAAAGTGCAATTTTCCCATTTTTTTTATGTGGCTATGAAGGAAACTTTATAAAAAAAAATGGTTACACAATTTTTAAGAAAATTGTATATGTTTTAGTTCCACTCTAGTTCTATCTTAAGTCTTAAATTTTTGCTTGAAAAAGAGAAATAAAGAAAAAATTTCTACCACTTCTGAGGGAAAAGGTATTCAATTTTTTTATGGTTTTGTCAATAGTACTTTGTTTAAAGAATATTCCATTAAACTAACTAATGAAACTTTTTGAAACTAATTGAAACTAACTAATGAAACTACTTTTAAAAAAGTTATAAATTGCCATAGAAGTAAGTTTAAAAATATTAAAATATTTTTGGGTGTTTTCTCAATTTTGAATAGGAAGGGATGAACTTTTTTAATTTTTGATCTATTAAAGTATATTTCAGATTTTTGATCTGTACAAGGCTTTTAGAATTTCTCATTTTATACCTGATTTTTTGATGTTAGACTCAAAACTGGTTATAATTTTCAGCAAACTATTCTTAATTTTGAAAACTTATTAAATGTATAAACATATAATACATTTAATATTGGCTTATGACTAAAAAAAAATACAAAAACATTAAATCATTATTGTTTGAAAAAAATAAAAAATGATTTACATAAGACATTTTTTCAACAATTGAATACAGTTATATTATCAAAAAATCCAGTGTTACATAATATTATGAAAGCCCTGTCAAGCTGCTACGTGAAGAAATTGATTTATCGGTTTAGAAAATACCGTGAGTTCAGACAAAAAAAAAAAACAATCATTAACATTAATTTTTTAGCTATGCATCAGTTAAAAATAATTTTAGTACAAAACACTAATAGGTTTTATCTGAATCTGAAAAAACAAGAATACCAATGCACAATTTATTGATGTGAATAATGTATTACATTATCCAGTATTACAAGTTCAAATGAGCTTGAAAATTATTTTAATTTAATTATTTTTTAACTAGAGTCTTGATAATCTACTATGGCAAAAAATCTATTGGAATCCAGTTAAATTTAAATCATTATGATTTTACACAACATATAATTATTGTTTATAGATATAGATAGTAGTATATTATTAAAACAGAGAACTAGAAGGCTTATATTATGTACTTTTATCTCATTGCTAATTATATGTTTATATTAATTTCTTTATTATATTCTGACCTTTTAATACAGTTTCAACTTAAATGTTATTGTTACTCGCCAATTATTTTTTGTTTACTTTAAAGACCACTGTGAAATTATTATTATTTTTTTTTTAAATATAAATAGTGCGTGGCTACAGTTGTATTAATGCAATTTGCTACCAAGGACTATAAAAGAAATTCCACCCTTTTACCACTATCATAATATGTTACTACTCAAATGGTTTTACAATTTTTTTTATCAGAATACAAAAAGAGTATAATATTATGATAAAATTGTAAGTAGTGAAAAAGTACAACTTACAAATTGTGGTTATAAACTTTTGGGTTGCACACAAATTGTATAAGAAATTCTAAATATATTCGAAAGGTACTTTATATGACCAAAAGTTGTAAACATGTACGCCTTCCTCTTTAATATTGAGAGAAACACGAAAAGATTTTATACACAACTCAATATATGACACGTTATAACTTTTTGAAAAAACTTGTATAGATTAATATATCGATTAATATACACTTTAACTGTAATACCACGTAACTAACGCTTTTTTCGTAAATTTGATATTTGATTATTTGATTTAATATATTAAATAGAAAATAATTTTATTCTATACGTTGAGTTATGTACCTTGGTTCAGTTTAATAAGTATTTCCTGCTTAAAAACAGGTTTTGTGATACCCCTACATTACTACTCGGAAACAAATTTATTCATTTCTGTCTCCTAAACAACTTTGTAGTTACATGGTATTGTGTTATAGTCGCTACATGCTACTGATACATAATGAAATCCAAAAAAAAATTAAATTGTATTGTTGCACATTTACCTGTGTAAAATTATATACAATTAAATTATAAAATGCAAGTATATTTTAAACTGTAACAGTTCTTAATTTTTTGCTCCCTTCTTAGACCTAACTACCAGTGGGAAAATTTTCCACTTGTAACCTCCCCTGAATGCTAGTTTAAAAAAAATGTTTTCTTTGCTGTACTGTGATTAACAACTCATAGCGAATAGCAGATGACATTTAGAAACATGGCCCTTGAGGTGGAAAGGTGTTGAAGAATCGAATTGAGCTAATCAAACAATTAAAAAAAACACCCAATAGGTATCTCAATTGATTTTAGGATAACAATATTTTAAATACTTATTTTAGTTAACAGCTTTTATTTTTGCATCTATTTTATAAATGATATCCTATTATATAATATACCTATTTACAGGGGAAAGATATTGAAGCTGGATTTAAAGGAGACAACAAAGAAGGCAATTCAAAATTATTGGTTCTCAAAGTAAACAACCGTGCAACTCCATTGGCTCTATTCTACATGTTGATGATGTCAGTGTTTGTTGCTTTCATGATCTTCTATGGAGGATGCATTTACAGATTTATTGGAAATAGTTTCCGCGAAGAGGTAAGATTTTAAAAACAAAATTGTTTGATATCTGCTTAATATTGTTTGCAATTTAATGTTAAACAATTATTTGTATTTAACTTAAACAAACCCTTTTTTAACAATTAGTATACCTATGTCAAACAACAGTTGGTTTTTTACATAATAAATAGTATTTAGATTGAAAATTACCATTTGACATAGTTAAAAAAATAAAACTTTCATTTCTGATACGCATACTTTTAATATGATTGTATGTATATCACATTAATTAATGCCTTTTTTAATAGTTTTACAACTATTATACCTAGTTAACAAAATACTCAGAAGTAACAGTTTTATGTTGTTATTTTAGTACTCTTGATGTATTTTTAAAAATTATAGTTAAGAACAAAAAATTCATAGGAATCCTTATATGGACTAGGTTTAAAATAAATTCAAATAATTCTCTGTTGGTCTTTTGTAATAATTTTATTTTTTATTTTATATTATTGTAATTGATGGTCTGTTGATTTAAGTAATTTGCAAATGGTTGTGCCTTATTTGTTTTTTCATTGTGTGAACTTCTACTAAGTATATGCTTCACTATTGAAATTATAGTTATATTTTCATTTTAATTATGTACATTATTTTTGCAAGTTATACTATAAAAAATGTTGTTGGTTTATAATGCTGTAATTTCTGGTAACATTTCTGTTCAATGTATGTATGACGTGCGTAGGGAAAAAATGATTTGTCATGCTATGTCAACACAGCTGCTTACCAGTTGTTTATAGGTTATAGTTAAACCTAAAGCTTTATTTACTTAAATTTGCCTATAAAAAATAATTTCTATGTAAGAAAATATTAAGGATTTGTGTTTAAATTGTCTACCTAACAAATTTTAAACTTAGTTTAAGGGATTCCATGGGGTATGTTTTTAAGGAGTTTTATATAAGCAATATTTAAGAGAAAAAAAATGTTTTAATAAATTTAAACCATGCCAATTAATTCACAGGTCAATTTATATTAGCTTCAAGGTATTCTTTTTAATAAAATTAATTTTTTCTATGCGTAAAAGCCATTTTGGTTAATTTAGATCAAAAAGCTAGACAAATATTCGACTTCACAGGATGGTCTTATTTTAATTCTATAAAGAGATTCAAGTTTACTTTGTTATGTAATCTTTTTTTCTGTCTTCATATATTTTTCAAACTAGCATTCTTGACAGCGATTAAAAAAAAATGCATCCAAACTTCCCACAAAACAGAAAAAGATACCCTTCAAAGTGATTTTAGAGAGAAAACACCAATATTAAAAAAGATACAGGACAAGATTTCCAGAGGAACTTCATTTGCATTATCTACAATGCATAGGTTAATATGATGAATGCAAAAATACATTTTTTAAATCTTAGTAACTTTTTTCTTATTGATATTTTCAAATATGAAAAACCAGATTCTCTCCGAACGCTCTCTAGGAGTATCATGAAATTTGTATTAGGAGGAAATATGTCTCATTGATGATTTTAAATGGTAAAAACAAAGTAAAGTTGTTTTATATAAATTTAAAAAAAAAACCTATTTAATCCACTTGAAAATCTTATAAATATTAAATACTATTACAATATAAAGATGTGTACCTAAGTAAAATTTGTTGATAAAAATTAAAAAAAAAAAATTTAACTTTGTCTATAAAATGCTTTCGGTTTCCGGATTTTTGGTGTTTTCTTTTATTTTTACATATTTATCAAAAAATGTGTACTTAGGTACACAGCTTTATATTGTAAAATTATTTAACCGTTATGATTTTTTATGTAGCTTAAAAAGTGTTTTTTTGTGAAAATCCGGATTTTCGGATTCCCATCACTACTCTCTATAGTTTTTTTGCTCTCAAGGATGTTGTGATAGTCCGAAAAATAAATAAATTACCAAAAAAGAGTCCTAATTACTGAACTAATAATTACACATCACAGTTTAACCTTTAAATTAAGATTTTGCAAAAAAATTCCCTGTAGCTAACTCTTTATTAAATAGGGGGTATAACTTCCTCTTAAGATATGCCTGCAAAACTTGTTTTGTATGAAAATGTTACTTACACCACTATGGTTCTAAATCCCTCATATTCAGGGTGATCATTTTAAAGTGACCCACTCAATATTTAATAGGGTTTAATCAGTTATTGATTTTTTTTCTGTAGTTTAATATGATGTGATATCAATTTTTTTCAAACTTATATTTTTTAACCCCCTCCCAAATAAGTTATTTTTATTTCAACTTCATAACAAATAGTAATGTATTTTTTTTAATTACTATTTAAATTAGAATAATTTACTGAATATTTTGACCAAGTGATAACCAGTTTTGGATAACTATTCTTTAAGTTAGTTTTTGTTATTTAAGTTTAAAGTTTAGGATGGGAGAAAAGGTACTGAGTAGTACTAATTTTTCGGGTGCATTACTCAAATGTAGTGGACCAAAATACGTGTGGTCATGCTCAAAATATTATTGATTTTAATTATTATTATACAAACAGATTATTGATTTGATGAAAAATATTGCCAGACAGCAATGCATTATTTAATTATACCACCTTCAAGTTTAGGTGATATTTTAATGCTCTAAAAGAATAATTAATAATATAGTTTCTATTAATTAATCACTCCAAGTTAATTTTTTTAGTGCTATTATATTTCTAAGTTATTTTTTATAAATTGTATTCTGATTTTTTATTACCTATTTAATACCTTTTGTGAATAATGTAATATAATATAATAATGGTAGTCCTGTTAATCAACAAGTCCCATGTAGTTGTTTAATCTTAAAAATATCAATACAATTTGTATGGTTTCATTTTGTTTATAGGACGATGCATTTTATGGAACCGGTACAATTTCTTTAAATGACAAACTACAACTTCCTTTGCAAGAAATGAACGATTATGATATTAACCAGTTCAATAACGACGATATGGAATCAGAATTTAAGAAATTAGAGGTAATTATGCTATTCATTTTTTATTATTAGATTAAATTTAATTTGATTCAACTTTTTTTTTATCGTTATTTAAAGTACACTAGTTTTTTACAAGTAGAACTAATATTTAATAATTTTTAAAGATTAAGTATCAATACAGTAGGGTCTCGTTAATCCGAACGGGTTTGGGGAAAGGGGTCGTTCAGATTACCAATTTGTTCGGATTACCTACGACTTTAAAAAAAATAAATTTCCTTGCTATTTATAATTATTTATATTTACTTATTTTGTATGTACATACATACATTTTTTAGTCATAAAATCAAAAAATAGTCGTACAGTAATAATAGTAATAAAAGATAATATACATACATATTAATTTAAAATATTGATTAATTTTTTTTTTTTGAACACTGGTTCCTATATGATTCCTTAAATTTTAAGTACATTATTGCTGGTCCCACGATATCTTCTAATCCGCTATGCCCCGGCTCACTGTACTGGCTTTTTAATATTATTATGCGGGTCTATGGAAAAATATGTCTAAATATAGTGATGCGATAAATGTCAAGCCCGTTCGGATTACAGCGTCTTTCGGATTAACGCGACCCCCCTGTATATAAAAATAAGAGGTTGCACTTTAAAAATTCAGTTTTACATTTAAAAATGATGAAGGTAACCACCAATATTTCTTTCTGTCTTGGTGTTATAAAAAAGTACTTCCACGTTGACATAATTACCTTAGTTGTGTAATAAGGAGTCGGGGAATCTAAGAAAAGAGATTACTTGGTATAGTACATTTCTTTTTTGACCTAAAGGTCTTGCGTCGGTAATAAGATTTGTCAGCCAATCTAATAAACAATTTAATAATTTTTTTTACAGAACTTTGCATTGAACATGGAAAGATTAAACAGTCATCAATTAATGGGTGCTGATGATGTAATTTCTGAGTTTAAGGAAGATTTCGAGTTGGATTTGAAAGATGATAGCTATGAAAAAATTGCCCCTGCATTACCAAACGCCAACTCTGCACGTTTCATTCATGATTTCAGTGCTGTAAGTTATCTTGTAGTTTATTTAATGTATTTTTAGTTGCCAAAATAGTTTCAACTTCTAAAAAAAAAAATTTGTTCACAGAACGTTACTGGAATCGTTGATGTTGAAGGAAAACGTTGTTTTGTTATGCCATTGAACCGCACTTCAGTATTGCCACCTACATCATTGTACGATTTGTTGTTTAAAATGTCAAGCGGTAAGCTTTCATCTCTCATCTATATTTACATACTAATAAACACTGTCTTGTGGAGTAGATCAGTGTTTAGAACATTCACTCAAAAAAATGAAATAAAAATTAATGCCAAAGAAATGTGTTCTTGGTAGTGTTCATTTTTTTCCTTCAAATAAATGCCTTCTATTGTAGATAAACATTAAAGAAATAAAAAATTATGTTTCACAATAACATTTAAATGCTATCATTTTTCTATTTGATGAAAGTCTTCACAGTCACAAGAATAAAATACAACAAATTTTCCCCAAACAATGGTCAGGACACTGTCTATCTCTAAAACTCATCTGCAAATCTTAAAGGCCAACTTTGTTGTTGTTATTATTTCTTAGGTTAACTTATAAAATTCTAAATTCTATATATTGTATAATATAATAATAATATTATATAGCTTTTATATTTGAATTTACTAAAAATGTTTTGATCTCGAGGGTTCTCTCATAGATACAGAGTAAATTGAAAGAGATCCTTTAATTGGTATATGTTTTTTAAATCTTGATTTTAAGAATTCTGTTGCGGCATCATAATAAATAATTAAACCAAAAAAGATATCATTTTTTAAACTTAGTTTTGCCTATTCAAAAAGTTGTTTTGCTTACAAAGTTTCGGATTTCTTGTTACTTTGTAAATGGACGTCATCACAAGCTTTCTTTTCATGTGCCTCTAGAACGTCAAATTCGTAAAATCAACTGGCTTATATTATAACAAAAAATGGTTAGGTTATACATTTTTAAGATAAAGGACAGCTTAATAGAAAGTATATGTATATAGCATAAAACTCCTCATTTTTAAGGAAGAGCTCATTGTTATATTCTCAAATAATAGTTGGACTTAAGTCTGGAAATAGCTACAAAGTTGCAGTGAAAAAGCATAGAAATTTAATGTGCTCAGCAGCACGTTTTCATAGTAAAATTTAAAATTAACTATATTTATATATTTTTTAGGTTACTATTCAGTAGACACCAAAAATATGATGCATAACATGCGTGTTATCACACCAGCCATTAAAGATGTGTCGGAGTATGGATCATATGTGGCCAAGGACTGTGCTACATATCCAGTATATAAATTGGAAAAAATTGTGTCTGGAGGTGTGTAATTTAAAAAATAATAATGTGTCATAGTAATGTTGTTGTAACCATATTATAAGTGATATTCATTCTTTGCCTTTTATTAGCTAATAGCTGTTGTTTAATCAAGCATGTATACTAAATCTTATTTTATTTTAGTTGACGACCAGATTGCATGAAAATTTAAGTTTATAACATAATTTTAGTTAGTGAGTCTATTTTAAAATTGTATTCAAGGGTTTTAAATTAAAAAATACATGTTTAAAATATTATATTATATTTTGTGATGTGTGATAATTTTGATTTTATAGGTTAAATAAATTATTTAAACTAATTTCGTTTTTTAGTGGCTATAATAGTCTTATTATTTGTATGCAATTTACATGTATTTTAAGTCTTTACTAAAATGTCCTAAATATTTGCTTGTGTGTGTGTCATTATTAAAGCAAAAAGCCGGATATAGTTCTAAAAGTAACATTGTATTTACTATCTAAAAATAATTTCCGAAATGAAATGTGTTCTAAATTTGGACAATCATCTTAAATATTTTTTTTCATTTTAGATTTTCAAGTTTCAGTACTTATTAGAAACTAAATAGATTAAATTTGTTCTCAAAAGAATAATTGTCAACAAAACTTTTTTTTTAATGTGTAAATTAAATGAGCAGTTCTGAAAATTTAATTTTGAAAACAATTTTTTTAGTTATCGAGTAAAATATACTTTTTGCCCAAAACTCTATCCGGGCTCTTGATTTAAAATATTTTCATGTACAAGTTTTGTTTTATGTTGCCATATAGCATTTTACATAACAATATGTAGTTAGTAGCAAAAATAGATGTTCTGTGAAAGTACTTATAGTATTTTAGTTCCATGGTCTTCTATTTCTATCTATACTTTATTAGCGAAATTATTATTTTTATTCGAAAAAATTTAATTTAGGAAACTACAGGTTTTTTTAGTTTTCTTTCTACAATTTGTATTCCCAATAATATACTTATGCCAAAATAACAATTTCTAAAATGTAATCAAATAATGGTTACTTATAAAATGTATTGTGAACAAGTTTTTATAACTAATTTATTAGTCTATTGTCCAAAATCAGGGTCCAATAAATCTTCAAAAAAGAGTCATGTAAGTAATGATGTTACAATATTTTTGGGCTCGTGTTAAATTTGATACAAGCAATAGTTTTCTTAATGCTTTCAACATTTTATTAGCTTATAATGCACTGATTTGTAGTTCAAATAACAATGTTAAGATGTTTAATGGAATTATTTTTTTATTTTTATATTTAAAAAATAGATAATTATTACTATGCATTTTTTGTGAGGGAACAATTCGATAAAATTGTATTATTTAATTTAATTTTTGTGCCTTTTTGTTTTCAGTAACTAAACGAAGCGCTCCAGGAGTTGGAAAAACTTTTTCGTCATTCGCGGGTAAAATGGTTTCCTTCCATATAGTCAACTACAACGACCTACAATAATCTGATCTCTACTCAAAATCTTCTTTTTGATTTTATTTCAAAGTTTTATTATCATACATAAATATAAAACAAATAGTGAGTTATTATTTTTATTTGTTAACAAGAAAAATTATTGCTACGTATTCAGTAATGTGCTTTTTAGAACTAGTTTTGTATATTTCGTAATACACTAAATTCAGAATGTATTCATATTACTCATCACTGTCGGCCAAGACATTTTTATTGACTATATACATCATTTTTTTATTAGCATAATCATTATCGTTACTAATATGAATAAAAAAGAATGCAACGTTTATAAAAAAAAAATTGAGGGCACAATTATTGAAGTAGTTTTCGTTGTATTACTTGAACTTTCTTCAAAAACTAGAGTTTAGTTTAAAATTATGTTTATGAGATAATCAACCCATGTTTTACATATTTTTGTATTGTAGTGTTTTTTTTTTTTTTTATAATTTTCATGAACTAAAACTGGTTGAAGAAAATTCTTTACATAATTATGTGTGCTATAAAAAAAATTCACGTGTCTAGTAACTTAAACCACTGTAGCTATAAAAAAACTTGCCTTTTATATTTAATTCAAACTTATGTAGGTGTTTATCATGTAAAATATAAAACATTGAATATTAATGTTATATAATACGAATAACCATCATTAGCTAAGCAAGAACAGTTAATTATTAGTATTTGTTTAATATATGATGTACCTATATTAAACATAATGTGCGTTGTAATGTTTTAAATACTGACACAATACAAATAAAAGCATATTCCATTACTGGTAAAATTTGTACAATAATTGCTCCTTACAGGTTTGAACAGTGACAACTTATTTTAAATCACCTATGTTTAAATTCCTAAAAATCCTATATTATTAATTTATAATGTTTAATTCAATTGTGTGAAGTATAATAAATTATAAAATATTCGTAAATGGATAGACCACGCCTGTTATTTTGTCAGCAATGCATTTGAATTGACGATATTTTTTGGTATCCATTGCAATTTGTTATCTAAATAGGTTGCTTTAAAATTATAGTATTCACGGAATACTATTCCGTGTTTTATCTGTGTGTGTTTGACACCAACAATATGTTAAAACGAATAGGTACGCCAGCATTACAATAAAATTGACATATTATGTTTACTAATGGTCTTAAGTTTTATTTTACAAGTAATGTGGGGTAAAAAAATCTATTATTTGATAACACACCATTGATAAACATTCCAGTTCTATTTTAAATTGTAAACTAGCTTAGATTATTTAATTACACACTATACAAATAGCATATTATATAACAGAAGTCAGAACCAAGGTGTATTTATAGTTACACCTTAGATAGAATTTATATTTATGTTAACATGGTTGTCTGGGATACCTACAATAACTGAATTGGTTGGTAATAAAGGAAATTATTTTTGTTTAAAAAAAAAAAAATTAAGTACCGTTAATCAAACAAGTATTTTAATGAACACTGGGTAATTTGGGACATTTTGAATACCTAATATTAAGTAATGTAATATACTTAAAAATAATTTTTTCCTAAAACATGTTTGTAATTTACAATTGGGCATTTTTGTTCAACGAATGAATTCAAAGTACCTAATATAATACCCAATATTATTTAATATGTTTTGTAATCAAGGATTTTCAAAAATATGTATTGCTTCCACATAACCATGTTTTTTTTTTTACACATTTGCAAGTTTTTTTTAAAAATAATGTTATATTGTTGCCTTTCTACTCCTAAAATTTTTTTCAACTAACCACGGTATGATAATTGGTGCCTTTAATTGTTGAAAGAGCGTATACTACCAATGAATAATGAATCACGGGGGATAATATTTAACATCTCACGGAATGATCTAATGCCCTCTTATACAGGAGTCAGGGGAGAGGGCTTAACATCTCTAATTGTGCCATTGTTTTAAATACAAGATACTAAAAAGTAAGTCATCAATCTAAACAAATAAAAAGCATGTTTGTATACATATTCCAGCATAACTCTGGGACGCCTGAACCATTTCAACTATACTTGTTACCTACACAAATAAAGATTTTAAAAAATGGGAGGGGTGGATAAAGTTACTCCTAGCAACTCTATTAGTGATAATAGGAAGGGATTACACGTAAACATAATCAAAAACAACCAATTGGTACCTAGTATAAGTGTAAATCCATATTTTTAGGATAAACTAATAATACCCAGGTACCTAACTCGGCTAGCATAAAAAAATGTGTTTATGTTAGTAGTCTTGTATTCTGCAACACATCAAACTCCTGTAGACCATTTGTTCAAAAATAGTTTTAATAAAAGCTGTTATAACAGCGGTGCAGCTTATGCACAGAAATATATATTTTTTAAAACAAATTGATTGCTTAACGCCTAACCTTTAATTAAGGTACCTATATGTTAAAAATCTATATAACTAGGTATGTGAGGGGAGCGTTTTCATTATCCTACACTATTAGTAATTTGTGTTATTTTATGGAAGTAGGAAACTTATTAACATCCTCCTACCTCCCCTACAATGTTATTTTTAAAAATATTATTTAATTAAATAATTATTTTTCAGTATTGGAGCAGTGGGGGGTTTAGAATACTTGGTAGTAAAAGGTTAGGAGTTCCGGCTAAGTTGTTGAAAAAATGTCTTTTTTTTTTTTGTATAATAATTTTTTTAATTCTAAATGGTTATGGACAACAGTACCAAATATAATAAACAAAAAAAGTGAAAAACTGTTTTTAAGATAAAGCACGGTCGTGCTTATATTTTAACTCTTCTAACGCGTGACTGTTTAATGTTTATTTGCGATTTTGGTTTTATGTTGAACAATTTTGCCACTCGGGTGAGCACGTCGTCGTTGACTTTCTAGAAAAATAAAAATATATTTCACGTAAAAAACCATTTGAACTATGCAACTTGATAAGGATGAATACTTTTCGGTTTTCTTCATTGAGGTCTTGGATTTTTTTTGTCAGGTCTTCGTTAACGTTTTGCCTATACGTGGTTTCCGCCAGAATCGACTCCTGTTCTTCTTCCGTTTGGAAATTCTTCGAATCCTGATATTGTATTAGACGTGTCATGGTTTCCTATTAGAAACACCCATACACATGTATATATAATTAGTATTTAGAGTTATAGTGGTTGTGGCGTTGGCCAAGAATAACACAGAACATATTGACCAACGTCACAACCACTATAATTCTTATAACTTAATGTTGCCTACCTAATAAAAAAACCTTGCGGAAAATAAATGGTAAGTACCTCATAGTATATTACCTGTTCGATCAGCATACATTTTAATATATCATTGTGATTTAGTCCCGCAACACTGAGTGTAGCTGATGTTTCATTGTCTTCCGGAAAGTCGACTTCTATTAAGAATAAAAACTAGTTAGTACCTATACATGTGTTTTTAGAGATAAGTAGTAGGTATGAATCCAATATTGGCTTTTCCTAGACCGAGCTAATTTATAATAAAACAATTAAGTTCTGCAGTACATTTAGGTGGGATCGATAAAAGAACAAATCAACTGATGCATCTGCTTGCACCTATACGCGTAGCGGGGCCTATGTCAAAAAAATAAACTACAATTAAAAAAACTAGTGCCCTCTTTAGGAATTGCATCGTTTATTTACAAACTACTGAATTAAAAAAAGTTTAATTCATAAGTGAAAATATCAATGTTTCGCATAAAATAATTAACATTTAACTACTTAGCAAAAAAAAATATATTTTTTTTTAATCAAAAAAGTATGTCTTTCATAATCGGACTTAATAATACATAATTAAAAAAAACATCTTCAAGGTTATTTATTATATTATTAAGACTTAAAAACAGTAAAATCTATCGTTTATTTGTAAATTTTGAATTTTGAAAGTTCCACCCTTATCTGACATGAAATAATTTAGAACTTTGATTTTCTCTTTCCCTATAGTGCCAGAAAGTTAGGCAGATAATGGATAGGTCCTTTCGGTTATATTGTCGCCATTTAATTGGATGACAATAGGCCACAATATTTTGTTACTTCCAAACTATGTCCATTCATCATTCGCGGAGTGCCCTATTAGCATCCCGTTTAATACCGGGAAGATAACAGCAACTATCCTTTATCTGCCTAACTTTCCAGTGCTATTAGGGTTATTTCGGAAAAGTTTTTAAACAACATCTTTATCAATAGCATCTTTATTCCTCGTAACATCTAATACTGATATCTGATATATTGGGTCATCGTCGTGGGCCGCTCTATACCGCCCCTCGGTCGTCTCCAAATATGAATATTATTACCTATTCTATGCATCTATATATAAATACTGATAGTTATGCAATAAGGACATGCTTTGTCATCATATCATAATATTAGATATTGTTTTATACTATATTATTCCCCTTTCTTCTTGATCTCGGCTATGTTTTACTTATTTTTTCCTCTTTTCAGTTTCTGATAATTTATTTCCTTCTGTTTCTATCTATTTTTTTTTTTACATTTAATTGAATAGTTAGTGTTTTGATCTAGATTTCCCTCCCGGAAATATATTTGTATGATGTATTTACGTCTCTGTGATTTATAATATCGGTTTGAGTCCGGAGGTTGTTGAGATTTGAAGATTGCTTGTTGCGGTATTGAACTGATGTACGTGTACTCTTCAATTTGTTTCACCTGAAGATTGACACCTGTAAGCTATATTTACAAGGTGGTTAGACTTTGAACGAATGACTGTTACATTAGAGATTATCAATCTCTTATTTCGGCGAGAATGTCGGCTGTTGTAGGCACTCAGTATTAGCATTGGTTTTAAAACATATAGATGACCAATCGCGGTGTGAGTACGGTTATTAAGAGTCGACTTAGAAATCCATAATTGTTTTCTTTAGTAATGGACAGATTTTAAAGAACCTAACCTACGTCGTACAAATGGAAGTCCTAGTGATTTGGTATTTAATGTGCCAGGAGAAGAATAACGCAAAATGTGATCGAAAAAAAAATATGGTTAACACGACAGACAGATTTTAGTTAGTTGACTACTAAATAAATGTTGTTTCAAATAAAGTCAGCCGTCAGGTGATCTCAATTAAAGACGTCTGAACTAAAACATTAGTTTTAAGAACTATGGATCACATACGTTCCGTATTTAACGAGTTTTTTTTTTAAATCTAATATCCCTAAATAGAAATATTCATATCTGGTTGTTGCCATTAAAACCAAATAAATAATAAATATTTAAAGTGCCAATACTTTCATTTCTTACGACAAACCGCTGTATTTGAAAAATTGTACCTATATATGGTAATGTATGCTTAGATACTTTTCTCCATCTTGGAAAATCGCATTCCAAAGTGATGTCCTCCATTTGGGTACGTTAGTCTTTTTTTATTTTAAACGTTTTCAAAATGGCCAAAGAAAGGAACATCGAACTGTCCCTTTTGGAAAATTGTTGAAATGTAATTAATATTCTAAGGTAGTTTTAATGTAATTAGTTTAGTATGTCGAGGAAGACACTATTGTGTGTGAAATCTTAGAAAGTATTTTGTATGAATTGATTTAACCTAGATTTATGATATAAATACCTTTGTATGTGGACAAGGGGACACACTCGTTCCACAGCTACTATTTTGTTAATGTGCTTGTTACTACTGACTTATACATATATCTATATTGTATTGTTATTATTGGTTTAACTTGTGTCTATAATATTAACTCTATTATTACTCAAAGTGTTTGTTTGTTATTTCTTTTGTGTTCCACTACAATTAATCTCAACAGGTTATTGGCCCAGACCACGATACTCAAAAGTCAAACATCGAATACTGACCAATACATACTTACTGACTAAAGGTAATATTTCTTGGTACAGACAATTGTACAGTTCGATCGACGTCATGGAAGATTCGGTCAAGATTACTAAGTTGTCCAGTGCAGAAGGATGGCTGTTATGGAAATTCCAAATAAGGGTCATTGTGAACAGTTTTGACCTGGAAGGAATACTTAGCGGAGAAATACCAAAACCAAGGTTAGTCAAAACATCCACTGAAACAGAAGAACAAGCACGGGCGAGGTGTGCTAATGAAATATCTGCATGGCGAAGGGCAGACGGAAAATGCCAAAAGATAATTGTAACGTCAGTGGATGATGGACCGTTACAATGTTTAATTAATTGTCAAACCGCCAATAAAATGTGGAATAAGTTGCTGAGTGTCTACGAGCAAAAAACAGAGGCAAGTGTACATTTACTACAAAATAAATTTTTTAGTTATAGTAAAAATTCCTCTGATGATATATCGACCCACATAAGTAAACTTCAAAATTTACGGAACCAACTCAACTCACTAGGAGAAAATATCTCGGAAGGGATGTTAATAACCAAAATTTTAATGACTCTACCATCGACTTACAAACATTTTTACAGCGCTTGGGATAGTGTTCCTGAGGCGAGTAAAAATCTAAATGTTCTAACATCTAGGTTACTTATAGAAGAATCCAGAATGCAACAGGTTAGTTCAGGGGTTGAAGCAGAAGAAAATAATGCTTTGACTGCCAGAAAGTTTCAAAAGAAATTTTCTAAGAAGCCGAGTGGTGAGAAGTCAGTTGAACAAAAATTCAGTAAACAAAATACTGGTACTAAAAAGGTAGGTCCCTGTTTTTATTGTCAAAAACCAGGTCATTTTAAAAGGGACTGCAGAAAGTACAAAAAGGATCAAGAGGGTGCGAAATCCGATTCTTCAAATTCAAGTTCAACAGGGCAAGCCTTCTATAGTGAATTATTATTCACGGAAAAAGAAGAGGATCAATGGTTTCTCGACAGTGGAGCAACTGACCATATGACAGGACATATGGAATGGTTTTGTGAGTACAAACAATTTGATTCACCAGCAAAAGTAACAATCGGGGATGGATCAGTTTTGTTGGCAGAAGGTTCTGGGAGAATTAATATATCTTGTCAAGTTAAAAACAAAACGTACAAAAATTATTTATCAAATGTGTTGTATGTAAAAGACTTAAAGTTTAATTTATTTAGTTGTGGTGCAGCACTAGATAAGGGATTAATAATGAAGTCTGACAGTAAAATGTGCGTTTTCTTGAAGAATAACAAAGTTGTTTGCGAAGGTAAACGCAACAACGGTTTATATCATTTAAAAATAAAAGTATTGCAGGTTTCTACAGACGTGACATTGACGGGCAATACAAATGATTCAATTAAAAATATTGAAGCGAATGCAACAGCAGTAATGGCTGATTCAATACGTGTTTGGCATAAAAGATTAGCTCATCAAAATATCGGGTATGTAAGAACGTGTTTGTTAAAACATAATATACAGGTACCAGACAAAGACGACACTTTTCAATGCGATGACTGTATAATTGGCAAACAATCGAGAAAGTCATTTAAAACCAGGACAAATATTTCACAAAATATAGGTGATTTAATTTATGCAGACCTGTGCGGGCCGATCCAAAAGAAATCGAAAGGCGGGTCAAGGTATTTTCTACTATGTAAAGACGATTACTGTAGATTTCGTACGGTATATTTTTTGAAACATAAAAGTGAAGTGAAAAATAAACTTAAGTTATTTATAAAAAGTTTTAAAACAGGTTCAGGTTTTAAGATAAAGGCGATTCAGACAGATAATGGTACTGAATTTTTAAATGATGATGTAACTAGAATATTTCAGACATTTGGGATACAACATCGGAAGACTCAAATTTACTCTTCTCCTCAAAATGGAAAAATCGAGAGAGAAAACAGAACAATTATGGATTCTGCTAGAACAATGATTCATGCTAATAAAATGGATTTATCATTTTGGGCTGAAGCAGTTAATACGGCAGTATACACGATAAATCTAACTGGTAAAAGTTCTGTGGAAGGTAAGTGTCCATATGAATTATTTTATAATAAAATGCCAGATATAAAACATCTGAGAGTATTTGGGACAAAAGTGTACACACATATTCCCAAAGAGAAACGTCAAAAATTGGATCCTAGAAGTGAATCAGGTATTTTCGTAGGGTACTCAATTGACAAGAAAGGATATCGTGTATATTTAGAACAAAAACGAATTATAATTGATTCTAGGGATGTCATATTTAAAAACGAATGTCACAATACTGTTGATGTATCATTATATGAAAGTGATTTAGATATTCAACACGATACTTCACAACGACCAGTAGCGGACGAGTCAGAACGTGAAGAATCACGTTACGACTTACGTGACCGGGGTCAACTACGAAAACCTGACAGATACGCCGCATGTACAGCGAAAGGTATGGAACCAATAAATTATTATGATGCGATCAATGGTGAAAACAGTCATGAATGGACAGAAGCCATGAATGACGAGTTAAATTCACTAGCTGTGAATAATACTTGGCAGTTAGTAGACAGACCGACAGACAAAAATATTTTAAATAATTCTTGGGTATACAAAGTTAAATATGCGAGCAACGGAGATGTTGAACGTTATAAAGCTAGGCTAGTAATAAATGGATCGAGACAGCAATACGGTATAGATTATAATGAGACATTCTCACCTGTAGTTCGTTTTGAGTCTATTAGGGCACTTTTAGCAGTTGCAGCCAAAGAAAAATTGAAATTAAAACAATTTGACATAAAGACAGCATTTTTGAATGGGGTTCTTGAGGAACTAATTTACATGTCTCAACCAGTGGGGTATGATGATAAATCAGGCCGAGTATGTAAATTAAACAAGAGTCTTTATGGATTGAAACAAAGTTCACGATGTTGGAATCAAAAATTTACAGAATTTTTATTGCGCTTTAATCTAACACAAAGCACAGCAGACCCTTGTGTATTTATAAATCATGACGGTAATGATAAGATAATATTGGGTATATATGTAGATGACGGATTAGTTATGTCAAATAGTTCATCTAAAATTCAATCTTTATTATCAACTTTACAACAGGAATTTGAGGTCAAAAGTAATGATTTAGATTATTTTCTTGGGATACAAATAAGAAAATTGAACGATGGATCGTTAATAATTCATCAATCAAATTATGCTTTTAACATAGTTAGACGTTTTAATATGCAAGACGCAAAAGAGTTGGCGATTCCATTCGACAGGGCAACGGCATTAGAAACAGAATCAAAACCAATTGGTAAGGATGTGCCATATCGACAAGCGGTCGGATGTTTATTATTCTTATCACAAGTAACCAGACCGGACTTGAGTTATGCTGTCAGCTACGTGAGTAGATATTTATCCAATCCAACGGTAGCTCACTGGATTATAGTAAAACGAATTATTCGTTACATAAACAAAACGATTGATTTTGGATTGTACTATAAAACTGAAAATAACTCAGATTTTAGTGTCTATACAGATGCAGATTTTGCTGGAGATGTCCAGACAAGAAGGTCAACGTCAGGCAACCTTTTTATGCTAGGTTCTTCTACAATAGCATGGCAATCTCAAAGGCAATCAACAGTAAGTTTAAGTTCATGTGAGGCTGAATACATTTCTGCGGCAGAATCAGTAAAAGGGATCATTTGGTTTAAACGTTTATTACAGGAAATCACTAATAATGAATGTATTCAACCAATATTATATATAGATAATCAAAGTGCTATTCGTTTAGTTAAGAATGCAGAGTTTCACAAACGAACTAAACATATTGATGTCAGACATCACTTCATTCGTGAGAAGTATGAAGATGGAGTGTTTCAACTTCAATACAAGGAGACAAAGGATCAGTTGGCAGATATCTTCACCAAACCATTGCCAAAGGAACGATTCGAGATGATCAGATCAGCTATGAATATCCACAACAGGTTTCAAGTGTGTTGGGACAATAGTTAATTAAGGAAAATATTAATTAAGGGAGAGTGTTGAAATGTAATTAATATTCTAAGGTAGTTTTAATGTAATTAGTTTAGTATGTCGAGGAAGACACTATTGTATGTGAAATCTTAGAAAGTATTTTGTATGAATTGATTTAACCTAGATTTATGATATAAATACCTTTGTATGTGGACAAGGGGACACACTCGTTCCACAGCTACTATTTTGTTAATGTGCTTGTTACTACTGACTTATACATATATCTATATTGTATTGTTATTATTGGTTTAACTTGTGTCTATAATATTAACTCTATTATTACTCAAAGTGTTTGTTTGTTATTTCTTTTGTGTTCCACTACAATTAATCTCAACAAAAATTAATGCCTAGTGTTATTTACAAATTCTACACTCCCTAAAGCGGCATTAATTTTGAGAAAATTGCAACTTTCAGATTTTTCCCTTTATTAAAAGACCTACCTTTGTGGCAAATTTCACGTTCTACCTATACGGAAAGTGTTTTATCATTTTGAAAATCAGTGAGTCAATAACAAATATTAAAACTTTGAAATACTCCTCTTTTAAAAAGGCTTAATATTAAGGGTTCAATTTTTTACAGTATCCTAAACTATTAGAGCTTAATCTATGTTTTAAATTTCAAAAGCTTATCTTAAGAGGAAACAGAGATATGTGGGTTAGAAAAACTGGGTGGATTGGTTCGTGTAGTTCTAAAATGGTAATGTTAAAACAGATATGCGAATAATATTTGAAGTTAAATAAATATGATTGTTAAAATGATTTAACAAAAATACATGTTATTAATATAGTACATAACTATTAGGTATATTGTATAATATAACATTAGTACCTTTTGGTCGTAAACGCAGATTATAGACCAGTCTCCGAGTACGGGTTTCGGACTTGCACCTTGAACGATGTCATTGTTTGGCTCGATTAAAACGACTTCTAAGACAAACGATACTTTTTCAAACGAGTCCTCTTCGGTATTATCTGAGATCATTAGAACGTTAACTTAAAAACGTTACTATATAATGAATTTATAAAAAGATTTACCCTGACAATGAATAAGCCTGACATGTGTTTATACACATTACTTATAGTTTAAAAGCCCATCATGAATATTTAATTCTAAAAGCTGACACTCGTACTTTTAAAATACTTTTATACATTTGTATTTATTTCTCAGTACTTTTGTTAGTTACAACGAATTTTTCTACTTCTAAAAATGTATTTTAAATCTAATTTAATTAAGTTTGTCTAGCAATAAAAATAAACAAGATGAAATGTGTAGTAGAGCACATTGAAAGTTAGTGTCAGCTATAAGAATATTCTTGTAAATTAAACCAATATTTATAAGTTTTGAAATTATGACGATTTTAATGAAAACGTATTTTTTTAAGTGTTAAGTCATTGGGAAAATGATTACATTTAAAAATTAATATTTTTCTATAAATAAACAGTTTCTTGAATACTTGTATTATTGTGTTTCTTTTTGCTTACCTAGAATAACAATTGGATCTAGATATACGAACGGTAACAATACAGTATCACCTATATTACGAGCAAATGCTCTGATTGAATAATTTTTGTTTTTTATCATCACTCGGAGTTCTAAAGTTGTGTTAACGTCACTTAACCGACAATAAATTGAAAAAGAGCCAGCGTTTTCGATATTCAATGATGCTCTTAAACAAAACACAAGTGGATTATGCAAATTGAATAATTTAAATTTTATACATCCCATGTTCCATAAACATATAGACAGTAGATATTATTATATCTTTATACCCTATAGATACATGTGATGTTAAACAGTTTAATACCGCATTGTAACAGGATGACACTTAGCACAGTGATGGCACGGATTCAAATGCAATGAATTTATAGAAATAACGAGCGTTGTGCAATGCGTAATTCAGAGATAATCAACTTGAATTTAGGTATATCTTAAATATATGACTATTGTGGTGCATAGCATGATCGGTACTCGGAGAGTAGTTCAATGGTACGATGCATATACAACTTAACTGGTAATTTATATTACAAGACTAAAAACTTATATATATATTTATACTAGAATACATTTTACCCTAAAAGTACTTGATAACATCCATTGTTTTCGTCATTTATTAACCTGAAAGTTCATATAATAGTTATTGATTAATTAATTATACAATCTTATACTAGCAATGTAGTGTATTAATGTTGATGATTTATCTCATTGAAATTACGACTATGTAATAACCAATAGAAATAGAAAATGTCTACAACTTACAGTAAATTGCACTATACAATGCAATAACATTGTTATTCAATCATCAGTACGAGAGGTATAATAAATGACGAAAAACCGAATGGAATATAGGTTATCGAGTACTTTTAAGGGTAAAAATGTATTCTGTAGTAATAAAATATAAATATTTTATAAGTTTTTAGACTTCTTGTAATATAAATTACCATAAAAGTTAAAAAAAAGTTGTAAAAAAATGCAAAAAGTGCTGCGGCGGTAGCCAGAGTTGAACCCGGTACTGCGCGCTCCGAGTACCGATCATGCTCGACTGCACCACATTTAGTTTTTACCGGCGATTGTAAAATAGGTCTATTTAAGATATACCGAAAAAATATGTAAATTTCAAAGTTGATTATCTCTGGAATTAGGACGCATTGGCACAAACGCTCGAATAAGGGTCTTTTTATTTCTCATAAATAACATTCATTCGCAATTTGAAGAAAATCCGTCACGCCATCACTGTGACTTCCCTTGTTAGCAAAACTCGCAATTAACAACGTCAGTCGTCAAAGTGATTAATTATGTGTATGTGGCCATGCAATGACTACCAGCGTTTGGTGGTCCGACTATTTTAATAATATTGACTTACAGAAGCTGATTTTCTAGGTTTAATGGAGATAAAATGTATCTCTTAGCAAGTTAAATTCGCGAAAAGTCAAACGAGACAGTGATTACGCTCTGAAAGTATATTTCACTCAGAACAGAAAAGAAAATGTTTGAATCTAGTTATCGTTTTCAACACGAAGAAGAAAGAAACTTTAACTTATGTTATTTTTCTTTTTAGGAGAGCTAATTCTATGAGAGTCATAGAGAATCGAATTGGAAGCAAAACAAGAAATAAGATGGAGATGTATTGAAAATTATAAGTAATATAACAAGACTAGATTGTTAAAATATTTGATAAATAAAAAAAAATTGTATAATGACGAGGTCAATATGGTAATAAGTAATAACGATATAATAAAAATGTCATAGTTTTAGAGAAGATGTCTATATAAATAATGGAACATAGTATATAATTGGATTAAAATAAGAAAACCTCCGTTTCTATCTGCTCCAAATAAATAATAGCCGTGAATTGAAAAATAAATAATATGAACTAGTAGTACAAAATAAAAAAATAAAAGCAATTAGTTAAAAAGTTAAAATTCACTAAAGAACTTCGGTGCATGTCAACAGACACAGTAAATATCCTTATTATTAAGACATAATAATAAAGAAATGCAGTTAAATAATATTATTTCACGTTTATACTTCTACCTGGATCTTACGGAGGTCCTCTGCTGTTAATCTAAATGTAAATTCAAATACGCGGTGGCCGAAAATCAAATAAACACGAAATAATTAAGTAAATCAAATAATTAATGAGTGTCGTAGCTAAGATAACGGGAAAGTGAAATTAAGTCGCGATACAAAGACGATAGGTTGTTAAATTGAACTGCTCGGAACACTCTGTTCGATTATATCACGCGTGTGTCATGAAACACATTAAATGCTAACGAGAATTGTTCACTACTTAAGCATCGTTACAAATAGTAGGGGGGTATCCTCGTTAATTATTGCTGGAGTTTATTGCTATTCACCTGGCCAACACGTTTTCAGGATTGAGATCGAGAAATACATCTACAACATGTTGACTGGCCAACTCTGTCTTCTCGCAATTAGTCCCAGCGCAATGATGGATTAATTCGACTTTACGCGCGCTGCACGTATGCAGCACTTCGTCGACCCTTCCAAAAAACGACACCCTGTATCCGCTCTGGTAACACTCGCCATTTCCTTTGGACACCCATCCTATAAGCGTGTACCCATTGTCGGCTCTGCAAACCGAATACATGTTGCCGTTTTGGTTGACCGGCTGTATAAGTTTGCCGTTTTCGAACAAATCCAAATTCACACTACAGTCGTTGCTCGTGCCGTCCTTGTTCGAAACCAATATCAATGTCAGACCGGGTTCCTGGACAGGTCAAACGGTTTGTGACACTGGTAAATGATTTTCTAATCCAACCTAACACACGTCACATTGAAAAACACTCACCGTCAGCGAGTGCGCGTTCAGTTCAAATTTGAATACCACCAACAGCAAACTGTTGACGGAAACTTTACCGACGTCCACTTCTTGGGTAATTAATACGGTTCGTTTTAGCTGATGCATCTCGAACGGATATTCGTCGGCCCCTATCTGTCCCAAGACGTCACTATAAGAAATCAACCCGGCGAGTGTACAGAGAAACTAGTAGTGAGTAATTATAAGCCAGCAGCGACAGACCTGATAATATCTAACATATTCTCATGCAAGCCTTGGACGACGATTGTTTTGAAAGTGTTCCTAAAACAACAGATACATAAGTACAAAAACCGACAGATAAAAAGGTGTTCTTATACCAACCCGGGTGAACCGGGTGAACTTTTGACCGCGGATTTGCTCTTGGAGGCTTGAGATTTTTTCGCTCCTATGCTAGACTTGTCTTCCCCTCTTGATCGTTTACTCGGCTGTGCGCTTAAAGGCACGTTGCGCTGAAGTTCTTCTCGTTCTTCTCGTTCTTTTCTGATGGTATTCAAAAGTTGAGTGATTCGCTCGCTTCCAAAATTCCTCTCCTGAAACATTTCTTGAAATTCTTTGAACACTTCCACCGCCACATGTGCCGTAAAGTCACTTAGACAATTTTTTTCCGTCCACTTCAACACGGCTTCGAGCACATGCTATGGGTATTACAGCCAGTTCATAATTAAGTCAATCAAAACTCATTGCTAATTTCTAATTTATATTAAATACATTTTAACTATAGTTTCGCTTAACTACACGTACTTTACGGATGGCCGTGCAGATTTCAGCTTTCTCTGAGGCGCCCTTGAGACTTGCAGATTTTGACAAAAAAGACGAATAAAACTGCATCAGGGCCTGACCGTGTTCGCCGGTATGGGATTCGGCATTAGCCAAGGTGTTAAACGTTTTTTGTATGTTAGCTGTAATACAGTTATAGATAAATGTCAACAATATTTGTGAGACTTTTACAGTATACAAGCGTAATTAGGAGTTTGTAACGTCTTGCGTTTTTCTCCAATTAACATGGCTAAAGGAAACAATGCGGATTATGTAGACATTTTTCTACGTTTTAGAGAACTCCCGAAATAACAACAATTTAATATTTTGTTTTTATTCAATATTATGATTTAAAAACATTTTCCACGCTTGCTAACACCTCATTAGAAAGTTTAGATTTTCAATAGCAGCTCGTGTTAATGTTTTTTTAGAATTCCAACATCTTGAATCTTGATATTTGCATAAATGTTAACTCGATAAAAAGTACCGTAAAATGTACAGTGCCGTTATTAACGACAGTTTTAAGTTTTTTCTTTCTTTTTTTGCATATGGCGTATGTGACCGAGAGAAGGCCTTATTCGGAGCTAGTCCAGTCGGCGGGCTTAGAGGGGGGATGACAGTCTCTTCTCCTAGATAGGTTATCCTACCCAGTGAGAGAAACCGCTCGTGGTCGTATTCGAACCAGCGACGGTGCAAATTTTAGGTAAGCAATAACAACGAACTTTAGAACTTACAGATAAACGTCTTTAGAGTTTTGGGTTGGACCGTAAGGCTTTCGTAGGCTCCTTCTTCTGTTTGGATAATAGTGAACGGTACAGTTGATTCGACGATCAATGAATAATGATCAGGCAGCTCACCCCAGATTTTCAGCACGTTTATCCTGCAATTCTTCTTCGATTGGTAAATTTAATTTAATTATAATCTTTAAAGTAATATATACCCGGGTTTAAATTTGATTATATCTTTAGAAGAACTTTTGAAACATATGTACAACGTGGGTTTTGATAGATGCGTTGTAGGCCAGTAAAAATGTTCTACCACGATAAATGGATTTTCTATCTGGTTGTGATAATTTGATGACCGCAAATCTCTAGCCATAGTTCCATCTTCGAGGACATAGTTAATACAAGTTGACAATGTGAAAAGAGCTGATTCGCAAAAAAGTGATTCAAGTTCTATGTGTTACCATGCGAGTTAAAGAGCGAAATTCGAACGCACAAAATATTAGTGTGGTTACTTAGATATATAGTTTTTGAAACTAAATTTAGATTTATGGACATCACAATATAAGTCTAATAAAATAATAAGAAGGTATCTCTAACCGACACGTTAAATACTACATAATAACATGTCTACGGCCATTCAAAGACTTTAATTATGTTGTATAGTTGTGTACTTACTTCATCAGATTGATTTATCGATTACATGTTAAAACTGACTTAAATTATAGTATCGCTAATGATGAGAATATCCGGATTTTAGAAATCTGGCTTATTTTGTTTTTATCCAAATAATGATTGTTTTAAATAAACGTTCTAAACCTAGGTGTAGTAACTAAATTCGAAAACACGGATAATCCATCAAATCCAGAGACTTCAGAAATCCGGATAACTGTCCCATTTCACCCTTACTTTAAAATATAATTTTAAAGGATACGCATGTAGACGCAATGTTCAGTGTTTTTGAACGCAGGAAAAACGATGGACTCCACGAATGGAAACGCTTGATTTTTTTTAAAGTAAATTTCCATAGATCTATTTGTTATAGAAATCAAAGTTAAAAAAAAAATTAGATTCAAACATAATGTGTTGTTTTACACGACAAACTGTTCTAAATATGTGAAATCCATTTCATATCGATTGTTTTCTGTGGTGACTTCATATCCCTGCAATACATCTTTCAGCTGGCATGATTTTTCCAGTATAAGCGAGCAAGGTGTAACCATATTAATTGTTCTTCGAAACTCGTGGACTTCTATTATTATAATAAGAAAATTAACAAACTGGTGTAACGTATCTACTTGGCTAGACATCTAGGCTAGACAAAAGTGGCCTTCAGAAGATTAAGCTCAGTGGATCCTGGCGGTACAGGTGGCTAATCTCTGTACACACTAAGTAATTCACAGTGTGTGTTTTTCTTAAGCAAAGCAAACGAATAGCTATACTATACGTATAATGTATATTACACTCTCCTGTCCCTGAAGTGTTCTCCTGGTCCAAGGGTCGAAGCTGAATTGAGCGGACCCACACGAATAATACAAAATATATAATTTAAGTAACTAAATATCAATAGATAATCGCGGCCCATAGATATGGCAAGATATTGTAACTTGTTACTTTAGGTGACTATGGTTACTTGGCATTATTACATTGTTGCATTTACGCGTATATCCGCCGTCCCTACCTAGTTGTCTTATGATATACTGCTCTATAAGTACATTTGTGCGAGTGATAACGGGGCGCCAATGTACCCGTTACACTGGTAAGAGAGGAATTTTATTTTACAAATAATAAATATATTCTACTCTTATTAGAAATTGTCAAAGAATAACGAAGTTTTCAGTAAATACATTCCTTAAATCAATACATTTAATTCTATTCACTAAGATAAGGAAAAAAATTAGAACTACTATAATACTAAAATAATTAAATACCTTATGATTTTAAGCTTAACTTAACTAGGTAATCCAGTTGAAGTTACAATGCAAGTTTTGGTCGATTGATTGTGATATGGGTTGGGATAATAAGTTTGTAGTGTTATATTTTGTGTTGAGCAATCAATGCGGGCGAGACCCGAATAAAAGACACTAATGTTAGTGGTATAATATATGCTGTTGTGTTCACAGGTCAATCCAACCAAAACTGTGTTTTAAAAGTGGTAGAAAAAAGTATTATAGAGATTAGATTAAGTATACTGTTCGAACCGTGATGTTTCACGACCTTATTTTCTAATGCCCAATCGGTCCAACGAATTGCCTTCCACGAGGGTATAACATCGTTTTTTTTCATTTCCGTAAAATTTACAAGCGCGGGCTGGTCGTACTCTGACCGATTCAGTGGCGGATCTCTTTTTCCTTCTTCCTGTAAGCAGAAGGAAACCAGAAATGGAATTTAACAGGGGTTGACGACACCATCCTTGACCATAAACGTGAACGACACGATGGCATAAGACATTAAAAATGTAATTAAAAATTGGAAGGTTTTTAAATGCTTATAGTGACAACCCGAATAGGGTCTACTGGAACTACCATTAACACATAACATCTATTATTATTATTTACATTGAAAGGATTTGGCGACAGTATAATGGAGGTGAATATAGAGTTGGGAGGATTGGTCCGGTAAGCAGAGACGTCATTGCCTCGGAAACACTTTTCGCCTTTGTTGTCGACGGTGTAACATTCTTCATAATGCACTTTGACAGGTTTTGATTTTCTCGTTGTGCTTTCGGACTTGGTAACGGTCTTCGCAAGCTCACTTAACGGCCGTGGACTGTGCGCCATAATTGCCGACCAAACGTCATCTTTAGAAATACCCCTTTTGGAACAACAGAAATAATGCAGCTTACATTATAAGCGCTCACTAACACTTACCGGCAGTCCTCGTGAACACATGTCCACCCGGTCAAGCAAGTGATGGTGTTGAACTGGTGGAATTCACCAGCCAGGGCATAAATCCTCAGGAGACCTTTGACGAGCAACGGTAACCATAGTACTTTGTTGTTTTCGCACAGTGGCAATAGAACCTGACCGTTTTCGCCGACAGGTAGATGATCGCTTACGCATATCAAACGAAACTCTCCCTATGGGTGTAATATGAAAATTAACAACGCACTGAGCGGCGCGTCATGTGTCACAATCCCTTCACCATGTAATACAGCTTTAGCCAATATTTCCCGAACGGATTAAACACAGGTCTTGGCCTTCTGTTCCAAGCCGCGGTGACTTTGCAACGTGAAAATATATTACTGATCGGATGCCACGGTATTGGCCATTTGTTTTTAAACCGACGAATGTATATGATGATGTGATACAACATCCATCTGTAGGCCTGTTAAATAATGTGCGAAATAAGCGGGCGTCACAGTTTTCCAACAAAATATTAAAGCTTAAAAGGAAACATTGTGCGCGCACTTGTTCGATGAAATGTTGCCCGGTGTTGGCGAACTTGTGTGCCAGCATGTACGCGAACAATGTTCGTTATGATTTATCTGTGTTCGTTCAAATTTATTTTTTACCAACCCCGCTTAAAATAGGTCTAAAAATTCGACTTAGGTAGATTAAAGTGGGACTATAACATACATTATAAATATGTAGTCGAACAGATTTGCAAAGCATCTGTGTTAATTGATATGTAAATTATAACAGAACATCATAATATTAGTTCTAACAATAATATGATAATTAATAGAACATTAACGTTTGGTAACATCGCTAAAAACATAGCCCGAAATAATATTATTAAATAGCACCATTCCGGCACAGCGTTTTATAAATTAAAAAAATATTTTAAATAACAATATTAGGTATAATATTCTATAATAATAAAAATTATTATTATTTTACGTAAAATATATGCATTATTTCAACTTTTTTGACTGGATCGATGCTTTTCTTATTTTTTTGTTAGCTGTAAAGTAAAAACTACAAACGTCTACTTACGAAATATATTATATTTTATTATTTTATACTACAGTGGTGTAGGTAGTGGAGTATTTTAGAGAGGGCGCTGTAGTGATTACCTCCCTTGACATATTTCTGTACTAGTAATATAATACTAACAATTACATACTAGTAATTATATCATATTTCCATATCTACAATTATCTCTACTATTAAAATGACAATCAGGTATTATAATAGACTATTTTTTTACCATAATTATTTTAATTAAATACTTTATTTTAATACAGTATTTTATGTGTTGTCCAACATTCCCTTTGATAGTTTGCTCAAATACCGCCTCTAAAGCGAAAATCGAAACAGTGTGCGCGTACAACATACATAGTATAATAAAAGTCATAATTTTTCTATTAGTTATGTTATCATGTTAAGGTTAATGGTTATGATTGAGAGTAATGCAGGTATACAGAAACAGTAATAATGGAAATAACTGGAATTATAATATAAGAATAATAATTTTAATATTATAATAATGATATAAGGGTTCAATTTTCTACAACAATTTAGTTAAAGGCCTGTGTAATGCATTCATTGATAGCATCTTATACATATTGTATACAAATAAAAACAAAATGATTGTATCATACACTTGTTATTATTTTTCTTCCTAAAAAGTTTTTAATGTAAATTCTGGTGGTGACTAAAAAATGTGAGAGATGTTTTGCGTGACGTGGCATGTACATTAAACTGCTTGAAAATTAAATTTTTATTACATCATAGGAATGGCCGTGGGCGGATACTGCGTTTCTAATCAATCTGTTTTCAGTCATAAATTTTTCTGCACATATTATGACACATATAGTCATCATTTATATTTAACGGTGAAGAAACTTTGAGTTGTTTATGGAATAATCCTATCTTTTAATCGGAAATGTGTTTTTTTATGTAAAGTGTAATAATTATATCGAAGTTAGTATTTCATTTTTTACTATGACTGCAAAATATGAGTACGTAATGACAACTAAGAATATTGTAGTAAAACGGAAGGTCAATCGATTAATGGTATCAATGATAATTAAGAATTGTGAACATAAAATAATTTTTGGAGTTAACTAGCAGATAGTTTTAATTACTTTGACGTTCATTAACGACTTATTGACGGTCAACAAATTCTGTACGTTGCTAACGTCACCCTCAGGAAGAATAACCAATCCATCGGTGCCAAACAATTCGTTTGGTCTTTTCCAATCTTTGACCTTTCTGGAGATTTCGATGGGTAAACGTTCATGGCCACTAGGGTGAGTGAACACTTCATACTATTGTCGAAAAGGGTTTGAAAAATTTGAAAATTAGACCATTATAAACAAATATAATACGATTAAAAAAAAACATTTTATAATATATCATATATTATATGTTAAATATAAACCGAACGATTTGATACGTACATCTTTATATTGGTCCCATTCTTCATTATTTATAAAATCGACGGACCATACGTGCCACGGGGGCACAAACATGGAATCATTGTACGGCATTATATTAATGTGTATCAGAAAACGGTTTTAATGATGTAAGCATAATCAAATGAGTATCGGAATTTCGCGTTGCTAAGCAAACCTGAAGAAATAAATGTTTAAATGTTATTTTAAAACAACGGTATCTGTAATTTTTTGTTTTACCACATTTAGAAAGTTTATTTAAATTTTATAGTATGGAAACATATAAGGAAACCAACTTTTAACTACACCCAGATCAATAAAAACTAAAGAATTTTTTTTCAGTTTATTAAACGAATTGAACTAAGCCTTAAATTCAGGAAAAGGTATATGCCAAGCATAGGTGCGTGATTTTTTTTTAATATTAGCAGATGCAAGGAAATGAACAAGCAGCAATTGAAAATCCCCCCCCCCCCCGGTTAAAAATCCCGTATGTATTAAAAAAATTAATTGTTTTAAAAAATGTATAGTTTACCAATTATAAATAAATGCCTACATTATATTTTAATCACGCTTTTAGAAGGTGCACATTTTTGCACCTTAGAGATTACGTCACCGCCCGCTGAATGTCAGTATTACAAAAATGTATCAGCTCAAATATTAATGAAATAACTATTAAATAATTATAAAATAGCATTTTATTATCACAAGTATACTCGTAGATAAACAGTGAGTGTAAAATGTTAATTGGAAGTATTAATTTATGTCAGTACACTATTGTTCGCCTGAAAAGCAAAAATAATTTTTCTCATGTTAACATTTTTTAATCTAGGGCATGTTTTTTTATGTTAGTTTGTTACATTAATTAATAGCTTAAAGTACAATTGACTGATAGAATTTATATTAGGGAATTCCCGAATGCAGAATGGTACAAGAAAAATGGTAGCACCTGGCCAAGGCGGTATCAGATAAGGACTGAGATTATCATCTGAGACCGTCTAGAGAACACAGTGATTATTACCATTTTTCTTGTGCATTTAGGGTAGCAATCCATTAAGGGGCCTCTACACCTGCATATATGTTTGGTGGAAAACAACTCATTCTATTTCAAACGTACTGTTCCTAAAAACACTTCGTTTAAGTTTTGAAAAAATATTAAAATTCTTCATAACATTTTCAAGGCATAGGTCGTGGCATCAGTGGCGGCTCATGCGTAGGTGCGCAGGTGCAAGCGCACCACATGCCATTTCATAAAAATAATATTTTTTATTTTTTTAAAACTTAACCGTTGTAAATTGTTTTTTTAAAATATCGGTGTGCTATTAAAAAAAAATTCTTCAACAATATTTTTCGGTAAAGAACTATTATGTCGTAAACGTATTTATTGCTCCTAAAGTAAAAACAGTTATGCAAAATGCACACACCAATCGGTGCGCAACACTGTGACAGTCCCGCACGCCTGTATAAAATACGTATGGTTGACGAGTGGGGGATCGCTAAGTTACAAAACAAAAATCTCGGCAATATACTCGTCATTTTACCAATGACTATAGTAGTAGTAATAAGGGCATTCACAGCAATCTTTTAACCAATGGGCATTCACAGCAACCTTTTTACCAATGGGCATTCACAGCCCACTTATAACCAATGGGCATTCACAGCCCACTTAGAACCAATGGGCATTCACAGCCCACTTATGATCAAAGAGACATTCACCTCTATAGTCTAAAAAAAGTTGATTTGTATCCACCTATCAACTATCCACCTGATAGTTCTTAAATACTAGTATAATTACTAAAATATATCGTAAGCATAGTCATGCAGTTGGGTTAGGCGTAGGGTTTTTTAAAGCAGGTAAATCTTAACTAATCTTTAATTTCAGGTAGTGGTGGTAAGTTTCTTAACTAAACAACACCTCATCCAACCGCATGACTATGCTTACTTTTTGCATTTTTTTAAACACTTTTTTTGTTTTTAGTTTTAGTCATTATAATCTTTACGAAGAAGTAATACTAGAGGGAGGGGATAGGAGAGGATTATTTATAAATACCCCCACATTGTTTCAAAAGTTGTGAGTACTGTGCTTAAAGTGATATAGTGCAGACGTTTAAACTTGTGCTACTATTTTTTCTAATATTTAAAAAAATGAGTAATATCCTATCTAAGAATTCATTCTGTATCGACCCCAAACGTTCGATTACGATTGGATTCATTTTAGATAAAACATTATCAATTGTGATTTATTTAGACTATAAAAACTGTCGAGATAAATTAGTTCTTTCTGAACAAAATTGGCAAAGCCTTATGCAATTGCAGACTCTAAATAATATTTTAAACACTATACCAGTTAGCGCAAAACGTTTACATATAAATGAGAATTTTTATTGTACAACAAATCCGAAAACCGATTCAGTCATTTTACGTAATGGAGAGGATCAGCGATTGAAATTGACAAGAATTAACATTTTAACACTTCAAATGTTAAACCCATGTATTCAAGCTCACTTGAAAGAAAGGCTCAACAAGCTACCATTATATCAGAAGTGTTTCACCGATATATACACGTCTATATTAAATGATGTAAATAACTTCTCAAGCGAATGTCGTCGAATAGACTTTATCCAGGCTTACATAACAAATTTTAATTTCCAGTATTATACAACAGATGAGACGGCGCTTTTCGTCCATGAATTACAGATTAATTATGCACAGATAATAAATCTTATTATGCAGGAACTTTTAATAGCTGTATTTTAATTGAAGAGAAGGGCAATAACCTTCATACGAGTTTTATAACGTCAAAATTTCATGTCAGAACGTGTTTGCGAAAAAAAAAATCGAAAAGTATGTCAATAAATTAACATACGAGTTATACAACGTCAAAATTTCATGTCAGAACGTGTTTACAAAAAAAAAACAGTAGAAATCATCGCTCATCGCCTATTGTTCATCGCGAAACAAAAATAAATTATGTAAAACCACCGCTGATGAAATATAGATTTTTGGTTATAAAAACCTTATTTATACCTCTTAACATTATTAACACGCTTATATAATTGAAAATACAAACATATATATCTATTTAAAAAACGTTTTTTTTATGAATATAATAATTTTTTTTTATTTTGAACCATTTATACTAGAGTGTATAATAAATAATACAACAATTACTATCACCACATTATATTTACCATAAAAATAACAAAATACATAAAATATCTATTTATCCGAATAAGTCTTAACAATTCTAGTCTCGTCGGACATAAATCGAGCTGCTACCTCATCAAAAAGCTGCTTGATGAGTTGTTGTATTTTTGCATCCTTTTTTAAAGTGTCCGTCAAACAAAGTTTAGCCGAATATTGTACGTGTTTCCATCTAGAAAAAAATGTATTAGAATAAAGGAAAATGGAAATAACATAATAATATATAATAATTTACCTTAGTGATGGCGAAACTTTTGATATTTTATCGATATCAAACTGCTCAATAACAATATATTTTTTAGCGTTTGGCGTTTCGATAGAAATGTCGTATTTGGCTTGTTGTGATTCGCTATCGGCTTTTAAAATGGATCGATCGTAACAAAACTGACGGTTCGGGATTGCTTCTTTTTCAGCTTTCTCCAACAAGCTCGAAAACTAAAAAAAAAACATGTCCTTAAAACGGAACAACCTTTTAAATAATTTACATAAATTGAAAACAAGTATATACTGTGGTTTTTTTTTGAGTTTTTTTTCTGTGAGCTAACAGCAGTATCCATCTTTTTTGATTTCTTCGGCGGCTGTTCCTAAAATATATTATAAAAATAGAATCTTAGAAATAAATTTGAAATAGACGTATAAAGACATTTTTTTACTCACAAATGTCGTATTAGATGAGTCATCTTCGCTACACTCTGTTTTTGTTTTCCTCGATTTTTTGATTTTTTTTAATAGACTTTCCTAAAATTATTATTTTTTTTAAAATTGTTAGTAAATAAATAAAAATATTTAAAAAAAATTATTACTTACAGAAACAATTGATTCGTCATCACTAGAGATGTAAGTACTCATTTTGTTATGTTCTTCGTGTGGCTTGACTTCTGAAAGACTGGAGCTGAAGTGATTTTTTAATATCAGTTTCAGGTGTGTTTTATACCTAATAAGTGAAAAAAGTATCTCCCTTCTATATATATATATATATGTTGTATATTAAACAAAGTATGACCCAGACACGATAATTACGATAATTACGATAATTACGATAATTACAATAATTACTCATGACAATCATGTGTTGACATAGGTGTTGAATGTGTTTAGTACACACATCTGTATAACCTATTTTCCAAACAATTAATCTTAACACACTTAATTCGGCTAGGAGGTAAATTGAGTGCGGGGTTAGTAGAGGTTAAAATTTGTGTATAAAACCCTAAGAAATCGTGCACATTATTATCAGTTTGTGTCCAAACGTTTCAACAGTAAAAACTTACTCAAACCCATTGATCGTCATCTAATCTTTTTTGGTAAGTACAATATTAGTAAACTAACTCATTCAAACTATACCTATATTTATTAGTAGATAAAATGATAGTTCTTTAGTTTAAATCACATGCATTTTGTTTTTTTTACTTTGATCTTAATAAGTTTTTAATTTATACTTACGTAGAACTAGAAACATTAGTTTAATTTATTTAAGCTGAATACGGTGTAGTGTCTCAATTTATAAGTTAGTAGTTTAATTCACCTACAATATCTTAATTTATTTTAAGCTTACACAGCGCTGGAAATACGTTTTTACACCAAGTCATGTCTGTTTGATTTATTTAAACTTACACAGAACTGGAAATACATATTTATACCAAGCCATGTCTGCTTAATTTATTTAAGTTGAATACAGTATAGTGCCTCAATTTTAAAGTTGAATATTATTATAAGTTAGTAGTTTAATTCACCTAATTTCTTTTTTTTACTTTGATCTTAGTAAGTTCAATATCTTAATTAAATTTAAAACTTACATAGTGCTGGAAATAGGTTTTTTTTTCACCGAGTCATGTCCGTTTAATTTATTTAAACTTACACAGAACTGGAAAAAAAAAGAAAACATGTTTATACCAAGCCATGTCTGTTTAATTTAATTAGGCTGAATACAGTATAGTGTCCCCAATTTTAAAAGTTAAATATTATTATAAGTTAGTAGTTTACTTTGATCTTAGTAAGTTCAATTATCGAGTTTCAATATCTTAATTTAAACCTACACAGCATTGAAGACAGTAGTTTATACTAAGTTATGTCTGTTTAATTAATCTTAAGCCGAATTTTTTTTTTTAAGTTAATTATTATTATATATACTAGTATAATTTATAATTTATATTTTTATAGTATCGCTGTACTACACTATCACTACCACTGTAAGTATTATATTAACCATAGTTTTTTTACTCACATGTTATGGCACAACCGAACGGTACATTTTGCTTAACAGACCACGAGAGAGCTCGCTTGTTTAAAAATTTAAAAAAAAATAAAAATACCAATAGAATTAGACGAGCAAAAAAAATGGCAATTATAAAAAAAAATATGGAGATATATAAAAAACATGAATTAGATAGTAAAATAAATAGAATGTTTAAAACTATTATTAAAACTATCGAAGAAAATATTAAAAAAAAATGATAAAAAAAAAATACTAGTTTTTTTTTAATTTTAATGTATATTTAGAAGGTTTGAGATTTTTTATATAGTAATATTACAATAAAAAAATTAAGAGAAGTTATTATTAAGTACTTAAGTTTAAGTTGATTATTAAAACATACTTGTAAATATTTATATAAATTTGTAATAAATATTGTTTTTTTTTTTTGTGCTACCTATTTGTAATTTAGTTGTAAGCTTTCATATAATCAAAAAAAATGTTCTTCATAGTTTTCAAAATGTCGCAATCTACAAAAAACCAAAATTATAGCGAGGTATGTCTAAATTGTCCGTTGAACGTAGACCATCTCATTCCGGCAAAAAAAATACACCAGCATCTTAGGAGGAAGCATGGTGTGGAAAATGTCCACGCTGGGATATATGGAGGATGGTTTGATGAAAAGGTTTTTGGTGTAATAGAAGATTGGGATGACGAGGCGCAAATTCCAGCAACAATTAATAAAAATGACTACTTCCCATACAAATTTTAATTTGTATAATTTTTTTGCTAATAATAAAAATAAAATAAATGTTGATCACCCTACTTTATAATTATCTTTTATTCTCTTTTAACAGTCGGTTAATTGTATACTAGAATTAAACTATACAATATCATTCAAATACTCTATGTATGTAGGTACTTAATAAAGTATGATGTATCCCGCCAGTCAGCCTATAACTATTTAACGGTTTTTTGATACTATATCACATTTGTTTAATTTTGTTTCACAGTTGAAATGAGTAATATTACGAAGCAGATGCGTCTTAATATAGTTGGAGATGGTTTAGAGGAAATAGAATCATTTAGAAAGCGACGTTCAAAAACATATTTTTTAAAAAACTTGTTTAAGTTTTTAGACTTCACCACATTTTTTGAATATGCTACATCTTTTTTATTACCAAAAATCAAAGAAGAATGTCAAAACACATCAATTAAATTTAATTTATACCTGGATTGTGTATACGAAAATTTAATAAGCTTTGAAATTAGAGATATTGCCTTCAAAACTTCAAATGTTTTCACAACATCAGGTTCAGATGTATCCAAACTATTAAAAAATATGTATGACAAACTTTTAATTGAAGAGTCTGATTTTATTACTAAAGGGTCGGGATGGAGTCTTAAATGTATAGATGGATTACAACTAAGAATTAATTATGTAAATCCGTTACAAGGTTCAACGTATATACCACTACCAAAAAAACTCCAAAATAAGAAAGCTGTAATCAATGTACATAATAATGATGCAGAATGTTTTAAATATGCTATTTTGTCTAAATTTGATGTACGTAGTAACAAAAGTAGATTTATTAAAAAATATTTTAATTATTTGGAGAAAAGTAGTAAATTAGATTTTAGTTGTGTAAAATACCCAACTCCAATTAAAGAGGTTAAAAAATTTGCAAATATTAATAATCTATCAATCAATATTTATGGGCTTGACAACAAATCGCTAATTTATCCAATAATAGTTTGTGACGCTGAAAAAACAAAACATTTTGATTTACTTTTAATTAGTAATGATACCCGTCAGCATTATTGTTTTATATCCGATTTTTCGAGACTTATTAGATCTCAAAGAACACAGCATCATGAAAAAATAATTATTTGTAAACGATGCTTTACTACTTTTAATAAAAAACCTTGTGATAGCAAATTATGGGGCTTAAAAGGTTTAGCTGAACATAAATTACGCTGTAATCAACATAAATTAAGTAGACCTGTCATGTTTGAAAATAATGATGATGAAGTTATTAAATTTAAGAACTATGCAGCTACTCAACGTGTACCAATAGTAATTTATGCTGATTTTGAATGTTTTTTAAAGATTGTAAAAGATCAGTCTAACAACACTAATGAAAACAAAACTAAAAAAAAATATATACATGAGCCAATGAGTTATGGATTTTATGTTAAGATCGACTTTGAAACAATACCACTCGAATTAATCCGCGAGTTTAAAATACCCACATATCCGATTATTCATCGAGGTAAGAATGCAGCAAAGCATTTTATGAAATCTATTATAAAAGTTGGAGAAAAAATTGATGAATTGTATCAAACAAATATACCAATGCATCCATTATCAGATGAGGAAAATGAAAGATTTGCAATTACTACAAACTGTGAATTATGTAACCATCCTTTTACTGATACTATAAAGGTAAGAGATCATTCACATTTTACTGGACGTTTTAGAGGTGTATTATGTTTGGGATGTAATTTTAAATTAAAAAATGTCGCATTCACCCCAATTTATTTTCACAATTTAAGTTATGACTCACATTTCATTGTAAATGAGCTCGGTTATAATGATAAAAGAATTGATGTGATTCCAAACTCTACAGAAAAATATATCTCATTTAGTAAGGAAATTTCTAAAACAATGAAACTAAAGTTCATTGATACATTTCGTTTTATGAGTGAATCTCTAAGCTCACTCGCCAACAATTTAGCTGAAGACAAATCCAGGTTCAAAGAAACTTTAAAGTTTTTTCCAGCAGATAAAATAGATTTGGTATGTCGTAAAGGTGTTTTTTGTTACGAGTATATAGATTCATGGGAAAAACTCGAAAAGACTAGCTTACCGACAAAAGAACACTTCTATAATTCACTAAATGAAGAAGAAATCAGCGAACTTGATTACAATCATGCAAAAACTGTTTGGAAAACTTTTAATATAACTAATTTAGGTGAATATTCTAACCTCTATCTATTGACTGATATTTTAATATTAACTGATGTTTTTGAATCCTTCCGAAACCTTTGTTTGGACACACTGCATCTAGATGCATCTCATTATTTAACAGCACCAGCTTTTGCATTTCAAGCAATGTTAAAATATACTAACGTACATCTTGAAAGGTTAAAAGATTACGATATGCAACTTTTTTTTGAGAGAGGAATTCGCGGAGGAATATGTCAAAGTGTTAAGCGACACGTGCATGCTAATATTCCAAATACTGAAGGTATTAACTATGATTCGAATAAACCAACTACTTGGCTAACATATTTTGACTGCGTTAACCTTTACGGGAAATCTATGTTATCAACACTTCCTTACAAAAACTTCGAATGGTTAGACGATTTGTCATTAGATGTTACAACAATACCAGATAATGCAAAATATGGCTATATTTTAGAAGTTGACGTTGATTATCCAGAAAATTTACACGAATTACACAATGACTTCCCGTTTTTACCTGAATTTACATATCCACCTAATTCAAAGGTAAAAAAATTGATGACCACATTTAACCCCAAGAAAAATTATATTGTGCATTACCGTAGTCTGAAACAAGCCTTGAAACATGGTTTAATAGTAACAAAAGTACATAGAATTGTCAAATTTCGACAAAAAAAATGGATGGCTTCATATGTAGAACTCTGTACTAAAATGAGAAAAAACGCGACTAACGAGTTTGAAAAAAATTTTTGGAAACTAGCTATTAATTCTGTTTTTGGGAAATGTATGGAAAATGTGAGAAAACGAATGAACATGAAATTAGTTACGAGTGATCGACAAGCACACCGCTTAATGATGAGGCCTAGTTTTAAGGATCGTACGATTTACTCTGATAGACTAATGGCTGTGCATTTATTCAAAGAAAAACTAAAATTTGACAAACCTATATATGTAGGACTATCTATTTTAGATATATCAAAAACTGTTATGTATCATTTCCATTATAATGTGATGAAACCTATGTATGGTATGAATATAAGTTTGTGTTATTCAGATACTGATTCCCTAATATATGAGATTATCACAGATAATTTTATGGATGATCTTAAAAATACTTTATTTCCATATTTCGACACATCAAATTACTCAAAAGATCACCCATGTTTTTCAGATAAAAGAAAGAATATTCCAGGATACTTTAAAGACGAGTTGAAAGGTTTAATTTTACTGGAGTTTGTATCTCTGCGTCCTAAATTATATGCTTTTAATGTTGGCGGAAAAGAAATAAAGAAGGCTAAAGGAGTGAAAAAATATGTAGTTGAAAAAAAAATGAAAATGCAGCATTATATTGATGTTTTAAATACACACACCAATCAAATGTCAGGAATTTTACCTTCAGATCAAGACAATTCAAAAGCATATCATTTTATGAATACGATTCAGTCAGAAAAGCATCGCGTATATTCAAAAACTGTTTATAAGCTTGCGCTCAGTGCTAGTGATGATAAGAGGATAATATTAGAGAATGGTATTTCTACTTTAGCTCATGGTCATTTTATAAACAATAAGAATAATTCGCTTAAATAGTTTTTTTAATTTTATATACTATTTTTTTTTAAATATTATTAGCTTTACAGTTGTAGTTAAGTTTTATTCATAAAGAGGGTTTTAAACAAATATTTCTATACATTTATAATACTTAAACATTAAATATTTGAGAAAATTGTAAATTCAATATAAAATCATTAATCAATTTATACTTATCTAAAATTGTAAACCAATTCTGTTTGTTCAGATGAGTTTATTTGACTGCTTACTGGATGTGTTGAGAACATTTCGATTACTTGGCGTGAACGCGGTAATAACTGGAACACTACCTAAATTATTTATCAATTATCCACCCGCTGAGATTAATCGGAAGTTAGACAGCGTCAGGATCTGTGATATCATGCTATTTTATCATACTGTGATAGTTGATGATGTGGAACTAAAAGCTATATTTCCATCGTTTGAGCCAGAGTTTAATATATATCGTCGTAAGTATATTGAATACGTTGGTTATATATGGGTTGGTAATATAAAAATTCAGTTGCGTAAGTGGAAAAACAAAGACACATGCAACACATTTTATATCAAGAGCGGACCGGATTGTTGGGTGATAAACGATATTTTAAAATTGTTTCTGACTCCATCTCACAAAGAAATGGAAACCGCAGTTGTACTAGCCATAGGTGAGAACAAAATCCTTTTACCCGTAATGGCTTCATACGGACCTACTAGATCAAGTAAAAAACATACAAGAAAAAGAGACGTATATCACTTTAAAAAGGGTTATTGCTCTCATATTGGTTATCCAAAAACATTGGGTATTATCGATTGCCGAAAACATTTTGCTACCAGAGGTGATAAATATGTAAGTGTTTGGGGAAACCTAGAGAAAATACACATCGCTGGATTGGAACGAGAAGCCTTTCAAGCTGGAAATTCACAGTGGCGTGACTATATATATTAGCCTTTAAACTTAAATATATAAAAAAATGTTTAAAAAAGTATATATTTTTAGCTTCGATGCAAAGCGAGAAGGTATTGGTTTTACTCTGATGTGGGCTTTTTTTTTCGCTGTATACACTGTAACTTTTTTAATACTAGACCAATTCCTTTGAATAGCAACTCTATAAATCACAAATTTTGTCTAGTTTGTACTTTGGGGGGGTAAAAGTTGAAAAAGTTTAAGTCTTCACAGACGAAAGTTGAAAAAACAAAAAAAAAAACCGTACGAGTTTTTAAGTTAGAACTTTTACTGGCTATAGTATCGAGAAAAAGAGTCGGATCGAGTTGAAATGTATAAGAAATATTTATTTGTTATGCCCGCGCACGTCAGTTTTGTCAAATTCAAAATATACCCATTTCCCGCCCCCCTAGGGGGGGTACAAGTTTTTTTGTTTTTCGGGGTTTTTAGCCGTAATTTTAAAACTTTTGGGTTGAAAATTTGCCAGTAGTTGGAACTCATATGTATCCATAACATATTAAGCGGGTGAAAAATTCGGCACTACAGTTTTTTTTTAATTGCCGGAAAACCGTGTTTTCGCACATTGCGTATATTTTAACAAAAACACCTAAAATCTTTAAAAAAAATTGATCAAATCATTAAAACAATTTTATTTATATCTATACAGAATGATACTATTAGGTTTTGTGCTCAAGTACCACTCTTGACTTAAAGTTTACACAAAGTTTAAATTTTTTTTTTTTTTTACTTAAGTTCTTTCCGGATGATTAAAATTGAGAACTGATATTAAATTCGTAATCACCGACCCAAAAAACATATAATTTGACCACTTTTGATGTCTTTTACACAAAAATCCAGAAAAATGTTTTAGCTTCGATGCAAAGCGAGAAGGTATTGGTTTTACTCTGATGTGGGCTTTTTTTTTCGCTGTATACACTGTAACTTTTTTAATACTAGACCAATTCCTTTGAATAGCAACTCTATAAATCACAAATTTTGTCTAGTTTGTACTTTGGGGGGTAAAAGTTGAAAAAGTTTAAGTCTTCACAGACGAAAGTTGAAAAAACAAAAAAAAAAACCGTACGAGTTTTTAAGTTAGAACTTTTACTGGCTATAGTATCGAGAAAAAGAGTCGGATCGAGTTGAAATGTATAAGAAATATTTATTTGTTATGCCCGCGCACGTCAGTTTTGTCAAATTCAAAATATACCCATTTCCCGCCCCCCTAGGGGGGGTACAAGTTTTTTTGTTTTTCGGGGTTTTTAGCCGTAATTTTAAAACTTTTGGGTTGAAAATTTGCCAGTAGTTGGAACTCATATGTATCCATAACATATTAAGCGGGTGAAAAATTCGGCACTACAGTTTTTTTTTAATTGCCGGAAAACCGTGTTTTCGCACATTGCGTATATTTTAACAAAAACACCTAAAATCTTTAAAAAAAATTGATCAAATCATTAAAACAATTTTATTTATATCTATACAGAATGATACTATTAGGTTTTGTGCTCAAGTACCACTCTTGACTTAAAGTTTACACAAAGTTTAAATTTTTTTTTTTTTTACTTAAGTTCTTTCCGGATGATTAAAATTGAGAACTGATATTAAATTCGTAATCACCGACCCAAAAAACATATAATTTGACCACTTTTGATGTCTTTTACACAAAAATCCAGAAAAATGTTTTAGCTTCGATGCAAAGCGAGAAGGTATTGGTTTTACTCTGATGTGGGCTTTTTTTTTCGCTGTATACACTGTAACTTTTTTAATACTAGACCAATTCCTTTGAATAGCAACTCTATAAATCACAAATTTTGTCTAGTTTGTACTTTGGGGGGGTAAAAGTTGAAAAAGTTTAAGTCTTCACAGACGAAAGTTGAAAAAACAAAAAAAAAAACCGTACGAGTTTTTAAGTTAGAACTTTTACTGGCTATAGTATCGAGAAAAAGAGTCGGATCGAGTTGAAATGTATAAGAAATATTTATTTGTTATGCCCGCGCACGTCAGTTTTGTCAAATTCAAAATATACCCATTTCCCGCCCCCCTAGGGGGGGTACAAGTTTTTTTGTTTTTCGGGGTTTTTAGCCGTAATTTTAAAACTTTTGGGTTGAAAATTTGCCAGTAGTTGGAACTCATATGTATCCATAACATATTAAGCGGGTGAAAAATTCGGCACTACAGTTTTTTTTTAATTGCCGGAAAACCGTGTTTTCGCACATTGCGTATATTTTAACAAAAACACCTAAAATCTTTAAAAAAAATTGATCAAATCATTAAAACAATTTTATTTATATCTATACAGAATGATACTATTAGGTTTTGTGCTCAAGTACCACTCTTGACTTAAAGTTTACACAAAGTTTAAATTTTTTTTTTTTTTTACTTAAGTTCTTTCCGGATGATTAAAATTGAGAACTGATATTAAATTCGTAATCACCGACCCAAAAAACATATAATTTGACCACTTTTGATGTCTTTTACACAAAAATCCAGAAAAATGTTTTAGCTTCGATGCAAAGCGAGAAGGTATTGGTTTTACTCTGATGTGGGCTTTTTTTTTCGCTGTATACACTGTAACTTTTTTAATACTAGACCAATTCCTTTGAATAGCAACTCTATAAATCACAAATTTTGTCTAGTTTGTACTTTGGGGGGGTAAAAGTTGAAAAAGTTTAAGTCTTCACAGACGAAAGTTGAAAAAAACAAAAAAAAAAACCGTACGAGTTTTTAAGTTAGAACTTTTACTGGCTATAGTATCGAGAAAAAGAGTCGGATCGAGTTGAAATGTATAAGAAATATTTATTTGTTATGCCCGCGCACGTCAGTTTTGTCAAATTCAAAATATACCCATTTCCCGCCCCCCTAGGGGGGGTACAAGTTTTTTTGTTTTTCGGGGTTTTTAGCCGTAATTTTAAAACTTTTGGGTTGAAAATTTGCCAGTAGTTGGAACTCATATGTATCCATAACATATTAAGCGGGTGAAAAATTCGGCACTACAGTTTTTTTTTAATTGCCGGAAAACCGTGTTTTCGCACATTGCGTATATTTTAACAAAAACACCTAAAATCTTTAAAAAAAATTGATCAAATCATTAAAACAATTTTATTTATATCTATACAGAATGATACTATTAGGTTTTGTGCTCAAGTACCACTCTTGACTTAAAGTTTACACAAAGTTTAAATTTTTTTTTTTTTTTACTTAAGTTCTTTCCGGATGATTAAAATTGAGAACTGATATTAAATTCGTAATCACCGACCCAAAAAACATATAATTTGACCACTTTTGATGTCTTTTACACAAAAATCCAGAAAAATGTTTTAGCTTCGATGCAAAGCGAGAAGGTATTGGTTTTACTCTGATGTGGGCTTTTTTTTTCGCTGTATACACTGTAACTTTTTTAATACTAGACCAATTCCTTTGAATAGCAACTCTATAAATCACAAATTTTGTCTAGTTTGGACTTTGGGGGGGTAAAAGTTGAAAAAGTTTAAGTCTTCACAGACGAAAGTTGAAAAAACAAAAAAAAAACCGTACGAGTTTTTAAGTTAGAACTTTTACTGGCTATAGTATCGAGAAAAAGAGTCGGATCGAGTTGAAATGTATAAGAAATATTTATTTGTTATGCCCGCGCACGTCAGTTTTGTCAAATTCAAAATATACCCATTTCCCGCCCCCCTAGGGGGGGTACAAGTTTTTTTGTTTTTCGGGGTTTTTAGCCGTAATTTTAAAACTTTTGGGTTGAAAATTTGCCAGTAGTTGGAACTCATATGTATCCATAACATATTAAGCGGGTGAAAAATTCGGCACTACAGTTTTTTTTTAATTGCCGGAAAACCGTGTTTTCGCACATTGCGTATATTTTAACAAAAACACCTAAAATCTTTAAAAAAAATTGATCAAATCATTAAAACAATTTTATTTATATCTATACAGAATGATACTATTAGGTTTTGTGCTCAAGTACCACTCTTGACTTAAAGTTTACACAAAGTTTAAATTTTTTTTTTTTTTTACTTAAGTTCTTTCCGGATGATTAAAATTGAGAACTGATATTAAATTCGTAATCACCGACCCAAAAAACATATAATTTGACCACTTTTGATGTCTTTTACACAAAAATCCAGAAAAATGTTTTAGCTTCGATGCAAAGCGAGAAGGTATTGGTTTTACTCTGATGTGGGCTTTTTTTTTCGCTGTATACACTGTAACTTTTTTAATACTAGACCAATTCCTTTGAATAGCAACTCTATAAATCACAAATTTTGTCTAGTTTGTACTTTGGGGGGGTAAAAGTTGAAAAAGTTTAAGTCTTCACAGACGAAAGTTGAAAAAACAAAAAAAAAAACCGTACGAGTTTTTAAGTTAGAACTTTTACTGGCTATAGTATCGAGAAAAAGAGTCGGATCGAGTTGAAATGTATAAGAAATATTTATTTGTTATGCCCGCGCACGTCAGTTTTGTCAAATTCAAAATATACCCATTTCCCGCCCCCCTAGGGGGGGTACAAGTTTTTTTGTTTTTCGGGGTTTTTAGCCGTAATTTTAAAACTTTTGGGTTGAAAATTTGCCAGTAGTTGGAACTCATATGTATCCATAACATATTAAGCGGGTGAAAAATTCGGCACTACAGTTTTTTTTTAATTGCCGGAAAACCGTGTTTTCGCACATTGCGTATATTTTAACAAAAACACCTAAAATCTTTAAAAAAAACAGTACAGTGGGGTCGGGGCATAGTGGGGACGGAGCATAGTTGGGTCGGGGCATATTGGGGACGGGGAGGTCACAGGTTTACAGGAATTTTTAAATCTGAAAGTGATAAAATCACTTTCGAAAAAACGCTTCGATGCAAATCGGTAGTTAGTATTTTCAAGCCAGTACAGTCCAAACCAAGCACAGTATAAACCAGCAAAGTTAGAAAGTTTTAAATGAAGGTTCTGTATTTACAAATGAGCATCAAAGCGTTTATTTGAAAGCGATTTTATTCAATTTTATCACTTTTATTTATAATAATTCTTGTAGACCTGTGACCTCTCCGTTTCCTCATTGCTTTGATTACATTATGCCAATACTCTACTGTACTAGTCCTCTCGGATAAAATCGCTTTCAAATAAACGCTTTGATGCTCATTTGTAAATACAGAACCTTCATTTAAAACTTTCTAACTTTGCTGGTTTATACTGTGCTTGGTTTGGACTGTACTGGCTTGAAAATACTAACTACCGATTTGCATCGAAGCGTTTTTTCGAAAGTGATTTTATCACTTTCAGATTTAAAAATTCCTGTAAACCTGTGACCTCCCCGTCCCCAATATGCCCCGACCCAACTATGCTCCGTCCCCACTATGCCCCGACCCCACTGTACTGTTTTTTTTTTATTTTTTATTTAAATAATAATGTAAAATTATAAATGTTTAAATAAAAATTATTTTAAAATACTTTCTGTGCTCACCCATGAGTTATGTGTCGTATCTAGCCCCAAAAATTTTACTAACATTTTTCCTTTCTTTCTTTTTAGAATACGTTCTATAAGATATGTATCAGGATACTTAGTTTTTTGAATTTCTTGTTCATAAAAACATCCTAAAATTGTCTCACCTTTATCATCAGACAATTTATAAGTAATAGGATTAGTATCTAGAATTTTGGTAATAGTAAACAATTCCGTCGTCCAACTCGGTGTAAAACCCCGATGAAATAAATGTTTATACTTAGATATCCTAACCCTATCATTTAGCTGAAATTTCGGTTTTCTTTTTTTACTGTCACTAAATAAATTATTACGTTTAATTAAAACTGGATTTATTCTAGCTTCATGCGGAGTACAATTAATTGTCCTATGCTTACTATTATTATAATTATTAACTAAATTCGATAAGACTGCTACCCAGTTCCAACTCCCCTTAGCTGTGAAATGCTTATAAACCATATTTTTTAAAGTCCGTATTACGCGTTCAGCCTGTCCTGCCTTAATACTACTATATGTTGAATAATGTTTAATGCTATATTTCATCATTAATTTTTTAAATTCATTATTATAGTATTCACCACCAAAATCGGATTGTAATAACTTAGGCTGCTTGTTTTTCAATATTTTTGACATTGCATTCTTTACAGATATTGCTGTCTTATTTTTTAAAGGTTCTGCCCACACGTATTTACTAAATGTGTCAATTACAACTAAAATATATTTAAAACCATTATTTTTTCTCGAATGTGGTTGCATATCAATCAAATCTGTTTGCCAATATTCATCCATAAATCTTGTAATAACTTTACGTCTTTGAAATATTTTTCTAGCTGGTCTATGTAATTCGTTGGCTATACCCTCCATTGTGGACATCATAGTTGATAATATGTAATCTGATAATATGAAATTATATATAAAAGTGGGTAAGAAAACTGATGTAGGTAGTGATGACTAATATAGAGATTAAGCTATACAATAATTTTTCTTTCTCTTAATTCTTCAACAATTGAAATAACTTCATTATTAAGACCTGTGTTTCCAGCCTCTTGAGAAGACATTAGTAGAGCTAGTCTAGTAATTAACTCGTTCGGGTTATCGTAGTAAATGATTTGTGTATTGGGTAGTACGTTTTTATATAAACCCATACCTAATTTAGAATTCAAATTTTCAGCTTTTTTCCCCTTTTGAAAATCGAAAGGGTTATTTAATAATATAGCATCCGCCGACTTAGGAGTGATAATTAAATCTTCACCAATTTTTCGTTTTTTAGCTATTGGATCTGATTTAGACTTTACATCAGTATAAAAAGGTTTTACGATTGAGTTCCATTTATAATATTTATTAGCTTTAGGGTTTCCTTTAGCATTTAGATACACTTTCGTAGTGTTTAATATTGCGTAGTAAGATTTTAAGTCTTCATTGTTTACTAATCTTGGTTCTTTTTCACATAGTAATGACCATAATCCAGGAGTCCAATCATAAACTTGGTCTACCACTCTTAATTTATCATTCTCAATTGATATAGGATAAGACCCAATTTTCAGTTCTTTGTCGGCTTTATCATAATGCATACCATATGATTGATCATAAGTTCGTTTATTGGGGGAAATTGATACAAAGTTATTAAATTCCTCTAATTGACTGTTTGAAGTAGCTTCTACATCGTGTTGACTATTTTCTAAATTAGACATTTCATTATCTAACATACGACTGCCTTTATTAGCGTCACTATTATTAACTATTCTATTAAGTGGTTCTATTATTGGTTTAAATGTTTCATTAAATGTATGTTCAGAGTCTAAAACTCCACGTTTTAACTCCATAATTTTAAGTTTGATATTCTTTCTTGATTCTATTAAGTTCTTTAATAAGTTTTCTTCTCGCTCCATACTGCTAAACTGAGATTACTTGGCTATATCTAAGCTTATATAGACATCAAAACCTCGTCTATACCGTCCATCATTCATATTTCTAGTTTTATCTATAACAATAAATCCATAATTATCATGATTCCAACACGAATAGCACAATTTCCGGAATTCTGAAAAATCCAAAAAATCTGTTGAACAGTGATCATGAAAAATGTGTCCTAAATTTCGATCGTCTTGTTTAAATATAATTAAGAAATTACAGTTATCACGCACCTGCTGCTTCAAAATTTTGGAGTATGATTGATTTAAAAAAAATATAGAGTTAGCTCCGAAATGTCTTCCCATACTGAAATATTCTCGAATAGGTGTTTGTATATCACATATAATATCGTCAAATATAAAAATAGAATTTGGCTTAGTTAATTGTGGTTTAATAACATCATTAGCAACAGTAAATGTATACAAATTAGCTTCTTTTATACCATCAAATATTTGTTTTAGTAAAACATATTTTTCTTGATTAAGAGTTTTTGAATATATGTAAACATTTTCAAATTTTAGACCGTTTATATGTGTAAGAAGATTAATCATAACATTAGTTTTTCCCGAAGAACTTGCCCCAACTAGGATCCCTCGAATACTATCGGGTAACAAAGGCCCATGTCGGGATGGTTTTTCCAAAATTTGTGTGTCAATATTCTTAATATCTAATTTGTTGTCTTGTTCAATAAAACGCATCTTTGTGTATAAATAGTAAGCACAATCTTAGACGCTCCTCAGTATGTATATGAAATGCAAAGAGTTCGATGAAAAAAAAAAAGTTGAGTGGTACAGGTTTCTTGAATACGCTAATAAATAAACTACCTTTCGAAGCGCATATTCCAACGTATAAATACTGTGGACCTGGTACAAAACTTGAGAAAAGACTTGTTAGAGGAGATAAGCCTAAAAACCTTCTTGGTGAAGCCTGTCGTAATCATGATATATCATATTTGAAAAATAAAGATTTAATAAATCGTCATAAGGCTGATAAAATATTAGAACAACAAGTCTGACAAAGGGTAAAAGCCAAAAACAGCTCATTTGGGGAGTGGGTTGCTGCATACGCTGTAACAAATCTTATGAAAGCTAAACGCAAAATTGGTATGGGTTGTTGTAATGCTAAAAAAGGTGGAAAACTAGTTGGAGTTGTAAGAAAGAAATTAACTCGAAAAAAAACTAAAAAAACTAGGAAAATTAAAGTACCAAATCAAAGGGGTTCTGCTATACCCCTAATTCCCATTTTTGCAGGCCTTTCAGCTCTCGGTAGTCTCGCATCTAGCGCTGTGAATATCTACAGTAAAATTAAAGATTCTAAAAGTGGTCAAACGAAAAAAGTTGGAAGAGGTTTATATTTGAATGTTCGTAATGGTAAAGGTTTATACTTAGATAAATCAGGTTTAGGTGTAAAGAAAAAAAGAAATATTAAGAAAAAAAACTAATTAGTATGCTACCTAACAGACCTCTTTCTTCACAAGACATTATAAAACATGTTGCACAGTTAAAAATTCCACATTTCCGTGGTGTATTTTCACGCGACAGCTTACCGAAAAACATTTTTAAAAACGAGTGTGCGGTTGTTAACCTTTCCGAAGTAAGTCAAAAAGGGTCACATTGGGTAGCATTCATTAAAAAAGATAATAGCATTTGGTATTTTGACAGCTTTGGTGATCTACCACCACCAATAGAACTCCAAAATCATTTTAAAGGATATCGTATTTTGTATAATTACTCAAACTATCAAAACTTTAATACATTTATTTGTGGTCATTTATGTATTGATTTTTTACAATGTATGAATCAACAACTATAAGTCTATCAGGTAACACGACAGAGTTATCAACAAATTTTTTCCCAACACTAATTGTAGCAGAGGATTCGGAAATAGCGTTATTGAATCTTCAGACGTATAATTCTTTTCCTAATATTAACGAAAGCAATAACAGATTAAGAATAATTATAAATAAAAACAAAATCAGTAAGCGAGATATTATCCCTAAAGATAATACCTCATTTGATCATACAATTGATGATAGTAAAAATAAAACTGATACATCTGAAAATAATAAAAAACATATAATCGATAATTCTTTAGCAACCGAAAATAGTAGTTCTCGTCATATCGGTGGTGTAATATCTGAAGTAGCTAATATTGATAAATCGTCTGATATATTCCATAAAATTAAGCATTTGCATGAACCTAATAATCATGACCCGTTATTGTTAATAACACAAGGTCTAAATTCAGATGAAGAAATGTTAGATATTGAAATAGAATCGGGGTGTTATGAACTAAGTCAAATAAATGACTACATCAAAAACGAAATTAAAAAAACTAATCGTGATATTGTATTCAGCATACTACCAAATATTAATACTTTTAGGTCTTATGTCTACTGTTCTGAAGCAGTCGATTTTACTATTGATAATAGTTTAAGACATGTTTTAGGATTTGATAAAGCAAAACTAGAACCACATATATTACATGAATCTCAAAGAACTGTTAATATTAATATTATTAATTCAATAAAAGTATTATGCAGTATTGCTCAAGGATCATTTAATGGTAACAAGCCTTCACACTCAGTCTATGAGTTCTACCCTACAGCGCTTCATGGCTCAAAACTTGTTGAAGCACCTAACAACTTAATTTATTATCCACTAATAACAAACGAGATCAATAATATAACTATAACTCTAGTTGATCAAGATCAAAGACCGCTAAAGCATTTAGGTGAAAAAATTACAGTAGTTTTACATATCAAACGGTACGGTTCATAAAATGGGGTTGAAGTTTAATACATCTCATTACAAAATTCCAGATATAAGGTTACCACTAGCTAACAAATCTATCACTCTTAAAAAGAAGTCCAAACAAGGAGCATCAGGAAACAAACTTATAAAATTAAACTCTAAAAGCCGAAATACTTTAAGACAATTAGGATTTGAATTGGTAAAAGATGCCTGAAAACAGTATTTTAGATGTTGATACAGGTTTTATAACCGATTCAAAAATAACTAATTTTGATTTTCATTCTTATATCCCCTTTACAAAAGCCTTTAACAATAATGATGAGATAAGAATATGTGTACAGCAGACTGATGTTTATCCATATTTACATGAAAGTTTTTTATATATTGAAGGTAATATTACAGATGCTAGTAAAGTAAAACTAGGTAATAATGGATTATCATTTCTTTTTGAACAAGTTCGTTTAGAGCTAAATGGGATTGAAATCGATAGCTCACGTTTGATGGGTGTCACTAGTTCAATCAAAGGATATTTATCTAGTACCCCAGATAATTATTTTTGTTATGAAAATGCTGGATGGACTTATCGAAATAATACAACTATAACAAATACATCCGGTCATTTTACTGCTTGTATTCCTTTGAAATATTGGATGGGTTTCTTTGAAGATTTCAGAAAAATTATATTAAATTCTCGACTTGAACTAATATTAACAAGATCAAATAGTGATTTGAATGCTTTAATTAAAGCAGTTGATACAGATGATAAAACAACAACGGGAAGTGTAGAAATAAATAATATTGTTTGGAAAATTCCTCATGTTAGCGTAGACGATAGCCAACGATTAAAGTTAATGAAGGTTGTTGAAAAAGAAAAGAGTTTGTTTTTACCATTCAGAACATGGGAAACGTATACTTATCCTGAACTCGGGAATTCAACAAATGTTACATGGAATTTAAAAACATCGTCGAAATTGGAAAAGCCTCGTTTTATTATTGTGGGCTTACAAAAAGATCGTATCAATACACTAAACAAGGATAGAAGTGAATTTGATCATTCTAAGTTAAAAAACATAAAAGTATTTCTAAACTCGAACGTTTACCCATACGATAATTTAAACTTAGATTTTACAAAAAATAATTTCACTTTGTTGTATAATATGTACACATCTTTTCAAGAATCATACTATGAAAATGGTCTTCGGAATCCGATTTTAAGCCCATCATCATTTTCAACTAAAGCTCCAATTGTTGTTTTAGATGTTAGCAAACAGAGTGACTCTGAGAACGTTTCTACAATTGACTTGAGATTAGAAATTGAGGGATGGGATAATTTATCAGGTGTTAGCGCATTTTGTGTATTAATACATGATCGTGTTGTAGAGTATGTACCATTTACAAGAGAAGTTCGTAAACTTGTATAGTTTTTACTATGTAGGGAGTGGGAGGACAAATTGTATTATATAAAGACATTTCTCCAGCAAATTTTACTCATTTTATAACAACACGCTAAACTGTATGTATTAAAGTTAAATTTATAATAACGCTATAGTTATGAACAATTGTGTTGATGAGTGTGGTGATTTTCATAAGATTTTAGACTATAAAAATTGTTTAAATCGTAACAAAACATTTGATATGTGTAATAATGAAATATGCCTTTCAAAACGGGGAATTTTGAGTGAAGCTGGATTTGTGTATATCGGTGATGGATGAACGACGCTGTCGCTTGCTTTACATGTTGGCAGCGTCTCAGAACTTGGGAACTTGATGATGATCCGTGGGTTGAACATGCTTTGTGGTCACCAACTTGCGGCTATGTTCGATTGGTGAAGGGTTCTCTATGAATTGTCTTAACATATTTTAATTTAAAGAAATGTATTTGTTTTACAACTTTTAAAAAAAACAATAAAATAATAAATTTTTATTATATTTACGTTGCATATACATTTTTTTTTATCTATAAAACCCTTTACATTATATTAAGTTAGTCATTTTTGTTAAAACCTTTGTATGGTAGCTATCTATTAGTAAGATGGATTATTTTGGTCGTAACAGAAATCATTTAAATAATAATACAATTTTGGTAAATTTCCAAAGAGGTGTGAATGCATTAATGGGTTAATAGAAAGTTTAAATAATTCACTTAATACCTATAACGATAATTTAGAAAAGAAACTAGTGGGGTTAATGGAAACCTTAAATAATTTACTTAATACCTATAATGATAATTTAGAAAAGAAACTAAAAACACAAAGTGAAACATTTACTAATGTAACAAAAAATATGATAGATAAGTCTTACATTGATTTAAAAATTGAAATCAATAAATTAAGGAGAGAGGATTCAAGGTGGAATAGCAGGGCATCCGATAATAGAAACCTATAATTTAGAAAAAAGAAACTAAAAACACAAAGTGAAACATTTACTAATGTAGCAAAAAATATAATAGATAAGTCTTACATTGCTTTAAAAATTGAAAACCAATATGTATTTTGTTTTTTTTTTTTTAAATTAATTAAATATTTGATCTTGTAAATTTGTTATTATTCTATATCTCTATACCATTATTCTAATTTCTCTATGGTTTTAAGTGGGTTGTAAATGCCCATTAGTTCTAAGTGGGCTGTGAATGCCCATCAGTTATAAGTGGGCTGTGAATGCCCATTGGTAAAAAGGTTGCTGTGAATGCCCATTGGTTAAAAGATTGCTGTGAATGCCCTTATTACTACTACTGACTATTATTCTAAAAATTAAATACTATTAAATGACTTACATATTATTAATAAGATACATTATTTAAAACCAGTAAGAACATGTTACATCATAGTAAATGCTTGTTAGTTATTATTTTGTGCACCACCTATTTTTAACACCACGAGGTGCCACTCGGTGTCATAATTTTAAAATTATTTTTTGTTAATTAATTATATCAGTTAAAAAAAAAAAAAAATTACAGATTTTTACATTGAAAAAATTAATTGGCTAAAAATAATTTTAAAATTGTGTCACGATGCTTTGAAAATGTTATGAAGAATTCAAATGATTTTTCAAAACTTAAATCGGAGTATTTTTAGGTAAGTTCTCAAATATATGTTTTAGTACGAAAATAGATCCTATATTTGTTACAAAAATTGAAAAAATAATGAAATATCAAAATAGATCTTTCTTTTCTATGGTAATATGTACGTTTACAAATTTTAACTTGGGAGAAAAAAAAGTGTCTATAGTATTTCCAGGTATCAAAAAAATTCTAACACCAACCCACCATTAAATATATTAGTCTAATTATGTTGGTTTTTATTTTATGAATACTGAATATGTAGTTAAATAAGCTTAACACTATGGTGTTGAATAATATGTTTTAAATACTGTTGCTAAACTAATACTCAATACGTTAAAGGCAAGATTAATTGCAGCTTTTTAATAATAACCGGGAAAATTAACCATTAACATTATTTACTATTATCGACTATTATACAATTAGGATCAACACTTACTAAAACGTTTTCTAGTAAAATAGTTAAATGGCAGCTGTTACTATGTTACAAAATTATATATTCCATGTCTATTGATAATTGAGCATAATACTATAATTGGACAACAAATATACCTATACGATGTATTCTACAAACCTTTACTACATTAGATGGTTACGATTGTAATAAATTTGGCCTTAGAGAGTTAAATTTCATTGCTTATGAACCCTAGCTGTCATGAGCCCTTATTTTTGAATATCAAATGTCAAGTATACTTTCTCGTACAATACTGTTATCCATTATAATATGCAAATTTATCAGAACAGTGTGATATACCTACACTGCGTATTTTTGACAGGCCCATTAAGAATGTGTTTGAAGTCAATGTCCCGAAAAGTTTTGAGGTCCTTTTTCAAATGACGCAGTTCTCTTTATCATTTTAGCAGAAGGGTTTGAGATAATATTGTCTACAGCAAATTTAAACTTATTGAAATAAACAGAAAACGATTGTCATATTCAACGTATTCATTACATCCTATGCTATTCAGTGTAATCTCTATACATTTTGGAACCACAGACCAATCTGAAACTGAGTCATTGTCATTATTTTTAGCATGTCCCAAAAATTGTCAATTTAGTGATATTCGTGTCAACAAAATATGTCATTTAAAATTATTAATATACTTCAAAATCAAAGGGAAAATATTAACTAATAGCCCCTGGATTGTCTTAAGTTCTATGGCTGATCCTTTTAGCCACAAAAGACCGCTCCTGATATAGTGATAGGTCGCTTGAAAAAAAAGCGACATTCGAATACTATTGTCTGCTTTAGGATAGTTTTTGGAGAAACAACAGTTAACATTCAATCAATAGTAAACCATGGGGATTTTAGGCATGTCCCGACATTGATACCTCACTTATCAAGTTTTGAATTTGCCGCCAAGCAGGGGCGTATTTAGATTTTTTTTTTTTGGGGGGGGGGGTTGAGACATTGAGTAAATGAGAAATTAACTCTTTGAGGCACGAGATTTTAATTAATGAAAAAACCCTAGTTGCACACAAACTTAATTTTTAAAAAACTTTTTTTATATAAAATATATAAAAAATTATTATTTATTATAAAATACTTTTAATTACTTATTAATAAATGTTGAAAAATTAAAAACTAAAAAAATTGATTTTTTGCGACTTTTTCTATCAATATGATACATATTTTTATATTGGTCAAATTTATCGCCGCAGTTCATGTTCATATAATAGTCCTTAAGTACATTGGGACAAGGAATCATTGGTGTGGTTTCATCTTTAGACTTTCTTTTGACACATCAGTTGGATTATGGAATTTTGACAGCAAAGTAACTTCTCGTTTGTCTTTCCATTTGACAATTGAAATGTCATACTGGTTGCTCATGTTCCAATCAATGTCACCCATATTCATGTTTTTATCTACTCAAACTTTGGTAAGTATTTTCGAGTACTGTTAACTGTTCCACAGTAATAAAATACCTTTTGATTTCAGATATGCCAAAAGTGGTACACTTGTTAAAAAATGATCGATGTTCCTGATTTTTTGGCGGGAATAAGGGGTAACGAATATAAAATTAGTATGGTCATTTCTAAGATGAGTTAGTGTGACACATTTTCTGTCGATACGAATGACTCCGGATAACTAAATTAGTCATTTTATAGATTAAGTTAAACATAATCGATTTTTTCTTGTAAACTGATGATAAACAAGAGTGTAAAATATTAAACAATTAGTTTTATCCAGGGGCGTAGCCAGTAGGTAGGTCTGGTAGGCCCGGGCCTACCCAAAATTGTCTATATATATATATATATATATATATATATATATATATATATATATATATTAAACAAATGTATTATTAATAAGAATAATCATTAATAACTTTGTTTATCAATGGTTTATAAAAAAATCTTAAAAATATTCAGTAGAACAAAAGCTATATTATTTGTCACACCCTGTATCATGTGCAGCAACTTAAATTATAGAATCATAGTGCACCTTGTGGTAATAAATTAAATACGACACAATATTTATAAAGAACATGTTTGTATCTCAGTAAAAGATAAATAATTGTGTTCTAAATTTATTTCCCCTCTTTGGACAACCAGCAACATTTAAAATCGGAAAAACGCCATTTAAAAAATTAGTACATTTATAAACTTTAAAATACGATATTTCATAGTCCTAACTTGATTGCAGTACTCATTACAAAATATAAATTATCCATTTATATTAATAACTTTGTTTTATTATCGACAAAAACTAAGAGTAAAAAACCTAATAACGAGATTATAAATACATATTAATAACATTGTGATTTTTTAATACATTATTACATTCTACATAATATTATGTACTAAATACTTGTATGCAAATACTTAATTCATTCTAACACCACCACCACCCCCATATAAGTAAACTTGTGCGAGGTAAATAACGGACATCTGTTTTAGCAGCGTATTGTACGCGAACGCGATACCATTAGTAGGTACCAAGTTCAACGTTATTACGCCACACAGGTCGGAAAAATATTAGTATATAATGATTTTTTATACATTTACTTAACCTAACCTTAGTACTGAAACGTTTTTTTTAAGCGATTTAATGTATTTTTAGTTATAATAATTCCATAATACTTGTAATCTTTCTGAATCACGGCCCCTACTATGTTCAGTATTTCGACGCTATGCACTGCCTTATTTTTTTTGCATGTTGATTTGCACAATAGAGAATAGGTTAAAGCTGAGCATTTAAATTAAAACTTCAAACATGCTATAATTATTGTTTCATGTAGAAATAGATGTTTATACTTTGTCTCACTGGTTATTGAACCCATGGGTTACTGCAAGATACCGCTGATCAATAACAAATAATTTTAGTCACAGAGTAAATTACAAATACAAATTATTACAGGTTATAGGGCAGTGGCGTATTTACTGGAGAGGGAAATGGGGGATAGATAAGGGATGGGCCCTTAACCTTTTTTTTTGTAGTTAAGCTTTCCGTATTTCAATATAATATTAATATTAAGTATATCTGTTTTTTAACTATTCTAAAAAGGCCAAGGGGGGATTAATCCCCCATACCCCCAGCCCCCCGTAAATACGCCGCTGTTATAGGCAGAGTTAGATATTTTTTATTCGAATAACGAATAATAACTAATTTATTCGAATAATCCCTTTATTAGAAATTATCTAAGATTATTTATTGTAACAACTGAAAAAACAAATCAATCAAAGGTCATTCGAATTAAAATGTTATTCAGCGGGTGTTCGAATAAAAAAATTATTTAAATAATTATTAAGATAAAAAATTATCTAAACAATGCTAAACTCAGGTTATAGGGTCAGGTGGGATTATCCGGTCATTATTCGAAGCCCATTATTTACAGCTTAAATCACTTAGTTGTCATATCTACATATATTTTTTTAATTAAAAAGTATTATTTACTACTTTGAATCACAGTTGCATAATATTATATTTTTTATCAATTTTAGAAATACGTAATAATGCATTTCTAACAGCAACATTGGGATAAATCATAGGTCAGCGTCTCTGAAAATGATAAAATCGTTAGTATTTATTGTTTATTATTATTTAGAAATTTATACAAACATTTTTAATCTAATTATTTCTACGTGTGATGTGCTATCAATCGATTCCTGTGAAACCATTGTTTAACAATAATAACCAATAAGTTATTAAGATGTAATTTGAAAGCAATTATTTATATACATTTAACTTTTTATGGTATTTTAAATATGTATACTTATCGATTCGATAATTCGTCGGATTGTCGTTGGACAGTATAATCCTCTCTCTCTACAAATGTCTATGCTTTATTTTTTTTTATTTTCTTTAATAACTTGCATAATTAATCATAATTAATAAATATCTCTACTTATAACAAAGTAATACGAACTTTTGTTGGGTAAAAAACCCATAATTCAATTAGCTATACATAAGCATTAATCAAACATCAAGATTGTAAAGCATAGTACGTCATAGTCGATTTTTTAAGTTTTTAAGTTTAAGTAAAGTTGTAAACCTCTTAGCATTCACTAGATGCGGCTAGGACTTAAATAACCTAAAAAACTGCACAACAGAGTATTAACAAAGCTAACAGGAAATATTTTAATTAAAAGTGATAGAAAAATTCTGAACAAAATTATTTAAAACTGTAGATGGTAAATTATATTAAGTAAAATTATTAATAAATGTACAGACATTTTATGTGATTAATGGTGATTATTTGAGTATTTTCGATAAAAACGTTAGACTACCTACAGATTTTTTTTGATATTTTAAATAAAGTATAAATAATTTTTTCAGTGCCTTACCAACTTTTAAACTGAGAATAATTCACTCATAATTTTAGTTTAAACTTTCTATTATTGATATAAAATATGTAATAAGTATTAACTAACAAAAATGATTTCCAAAAAACCAAAATGCTACTATATTTCTGAAAAAAGTGACTTTGGTCAAATTAAACACATTACATATATGTTAAACCAACATGTAATAAATATTACATTTCATAAAAAGTATTATAATTGGAATTCTACGCTTGATATTCCCCCCCCCCCCAGTTTTCCCTTTAGGAAGGCGCCTGGTGTAAACAAGTTTTGTGCCTACATATAATATGATAAAAAATACTTCCAGGATAAAATCTTGAAAGGTTTCTTTCAAATTATTTGAAAAAAAAAAAATATGTTGTAGAATTACAATAGCATTGAGTCACTACAATAGCGAATAGAGAAAGTAGATATTCTTTTGTTTTTTAGCTGTATGTATTAAAGTAAGTCAACTATTTTTTTAATAAGTTATAGTGTGCCGTAATTTATGGTAAACAACAATTTGTACATTTTACATGTGTTTATGTTAATTTAATTTCTGATTTAAATACTTTCTACATTAAGATATTAGTAGTTAAAAATATGTTAGTGTGGGTCCATACACAGGCAAAAAGAGAAAAAGTCATCATTGTAAAACCAATACTTTTTGATCTACGCATCGAAGCTTATTATTACATAATATTTTAATACATTATTTTTTTATAAATATAATTACTTGGAATAAGACTTTTTAAACATCAATATTACTAGTTAAGATTGACATGACAAATAATAGTGGACGACAAAATTAACGCTGAATGACAAAATCATTAATAATGTTTGTTCTCAAAACAAATGCAATATTATGTTATGACAAAACAATGGATAAGGCTTGAGATGACAGTCAGCGAAAACGATAATATTGTTTAAGACACAAATGACGCAAAATCTACGCGACTTGTAAAATCATAAATTGTATTAATGAAATATACAAACATTGAATTTGCGTAATTGTAGTAGATATTTTATTTTATACAGTCGATAAATACGTACGGAAAATAAGCCTGATAATTTATAACAGTGAAATGTCATACATAATGGTCAAGATTGTCATGACAAGAAAAAAACATATTTATTTATTTTCCCGTTGTAATACAATTAATAATTAAAACGTTTTAATTTGATTTAAATTACTAGTGTAAATCTGAGAGAAACCAGAGATATCTACGTCATGAAATATACTTTAGCAGAGATTGTTCATAGCGGGCCTGTCTAAATAACGACAAACTTAATAAATGTATACGATTTATGAATTAAGACCATTTCGTGTTTTTCCATTAATTAGATTTAGTTTCACTTTAGTTTATGGAACGTAACAGCCTCTTTTAGAGAGAATTAAAGCGCTATTCATCATATTCAATTTTAGTGACAAAAATATAGGAGGGAAAAATAATAAAATCAAAATTCAAATAAACACAATTTATCAAAAAAACAAACAAACTTATTAACAAAATATCGTGACCTTATTAATCAAATTAACTAAATTAAAATATCCAAACTAACATAAAAAAACACCTCGAATATCAATAGTATTTAATATAGACATAAAATATATTAATAGTATATAATATTAACTATAGGTTAGAATAATCTATTAGTAATAGATTAGGTAGTCATTATATTATAAATAGTTGAAACAAATTTTATTAATTTACACAAATATATACAATAAACAATATTTTACTTAATGCCATGGTCAGAACAATAATTTCGTATGAATAAAAATTAAATTATATTTTCCTCAATTCACAGCAGTATACTAATTTAGTTTAAAAATACTGCTTCTCCACAGCCCCGGGATTTATATTTTTCATTAAAGTATCTACCAGCGAAACAGCATTCAAATTTAAAAGAGTAATAATAATTTTAGATGGCCTTGCTCTTACAATACACTAGGGAATAAGGTATAAATGTATTGTTTTCAAGCAATTGAAATTATATTAATAAAAACAAAATAGAGATCACATGCTTAATTATACAGAATCATTACTTTTTAAATATTTTTGTGAGTTATAGCTAGTTTATTTCAAATTTTAAAGAAAAATACATGTTACAAATAATGATGGGATGTTCGGCGATTTAATAACATAATGTGAACGTGCGATATAGAAAAATTATAAGCCAAGGCATTTTTAAGTTAAAAATATTGAAATATTATGGGAAGTCAACAGTGTCGTAACATTGAGTACCAAAAACCCTGTAGCAAACAAAATTTGAAAGTGATTTAATCACTTTTAGTTAAAATAATTTCTGTAGATCTCTGACCTCCCTCGCCTGACTATGACCCGACCCGACTCTTCTGCCCTTTTTTACCCTTTAGTTGGGTATTAAGCCGCCTTAAAACACAAAAATTATGACAAAGAATGTCCGCCATTGTTTTAATAGTTAGTAATAAAATGGAGTAGTTAATTTTATAGTTTTATTGTAAAAATATAACTTTTTAGTTTTTATAATAATATTTAATAAATTAAAATAATATGAACTATGAAGACTATTATTTATAGTCTATTACTCACGACTGTTGTTCGTAATTTTCAAATATTGAATTGTCTTTTTTTTTGGATAATAATATAATATAAAAAAGCACTACACAAAATGCCGCCGCCCTACTGTGTCTAATGGGAAATACGTCTCTGAACGTGTAAGTTAAATGTTTACTTCTCGTTGGCAATAAATATCACCGTCGAATGACATATGAATTTGTAAAATCATTTCGCTTGGAACTACAATTTTTATATACTTTTTGTTTTTATCGTTATTTTATGAATAAATTTGGTAAAACACAAATTTTTGAGATAAAAAAAAACTTTTTTTAATACTCACACATACAGTACGGTTCACTACTAACCGGTCCATGTGTTGCAGACTTTTAAACTGGAATTTGTATAATACGTGTTACGACCATTTGCCAAACTCGCACTAGGTATATGGAGTCTTCCTCCATGGGTGAATAGGTATATGCTAAAAAGCGAGTTCATGTTAAAAAAATAAGAGCGTTTTTGTGGCGAAAACAATAGGCGGTACCTTCCCAACTCGGTTGCGGTTGAGTCATTTGTGATTCAGGCGGTGTATGCAGTATGACAGACTAGGATGCGATTTGCAAACGGGAATTATAATATTCGCGAATCAGAGTTAATCACACGGGTCGGCGGATTTTCGGATCGCCATCAGTGGTTAATAGGTACAAATCGGCGCGGTCTGGGGGAACTATTAGTTTCTTAAAATAATAATAATATACCTACTGTAGTCAGCGCAAAAGTTTGTCCGCCGCGTCGGTTGGTCGTAGTATCGCGAGAGCCGCCGCCGCCACCGCTGTTATTTGGCCGTTACTATTGCCATAACCGTCGTGGGCAACGCGAGTGGTACGCGCGCGGTCGTTTCTCATTCGTGTCACGAAAAATCTGGCGTTTAAAAAAAATTATAAAATACTCGGTGGTCGATTATTATTAATTATAAACTGAGAAGAATTAATTAAATAATATTTTAAAACACATATAGGTGCATAATACATATTATTATTATCCGGAATAATAATGTTCGATTCAAAGAGCGAGCCGCTCGTCCGGCTGTGCCCTTGTTGCCGTTCGTTGGCAGACGAGTAATTTGTATTGTATTTTTCTGTTATAACTATTCAAACGTAATATTATATTAATGTTCATTCCTTGGGGCAAGTTTCGCGTAAAATCCACATGACGTCGTGATATTACAATAGCATCAATACAGTCACCGAAACCGTCCTAACGCATTACCGGCCGTTCGTTCAGAAATAAAACTACTCTTGCACCGGTATCTTATCAGTGCGCATGATAAACCGTCGTGGATAAACATACAGTTTATATATATATATATATTGGTATTTAAAGTTAAACGTATATATATATATATATTTTATATAATACAATTTTCAAGTGCAACGTAGATTATCTACCTCTACGCCTACCTGCGGGCTGCGCCTATCCACCGGTCGTCGATATCCGTTGCAAGAAAAATTGTATACCTGTATGCACGTTACGTTTTGAACGGCGGCAACACAAGTGGTTAACACTTACCTGTAATAACCGTTGGCTTTTCAACATGTCGGCCCCAAGACAGGTAACCATTACAATAATATTATTAAACAATAGGCATTCGTTATTCTGTATAGCTGTTACATTTTTCGTTAAAAAAAAAAAATAAAAATTTCCAGCTGCGATCCGGAACGTGTTATCTGCTCGCAGTTACCGTCATCTCTCGATTTTATTGTTATAAGTTATTACTTTTTATTGCACGCTTGATTATAAAAAAAGGGCATTCGTAATCATTTGACATTAATTGAAAGTGGGCTTCCGTTGAGTAAAATAGGATTGTTCGGAATATTAATCGCCTAAAACAACACTGTACCCCTATAATACCTACTACACTGGTCTACTGTTAGCATAGTGCAGAACTCGAAAGCGATGGAAATATCAAAGAAGTACCTCACTTTTGTGACCGGTGTACTATCTATTGTTATTCGTTACTACTAACAGTGTAGAATAGTATGTTCATTATATTTCCATACCGTTTAGTTATTAACGAGTTTTTACTTACGGAAATTGTATTTTTGTTAACATTAATTAAACGCTCACCTGGAGGAATTTCAGGGGATAAGCGGTAAGAATCGACTGATGTGTGTGATGTATACAAAGTACACTAACCGATTGATTTACAAGTTACTTTAGGTATCCGCACATTGTAACTATTCTTGTTTACTTAATATAAAACTAGTATTTAGTTTTTTTTAATACTGCGTCACCGATTTAGACCGGAAAAACAAGTTCTGGAGTAGAAGGCCATAATAAATCGTGTATATGGATCGATACTCCAGCAGATATATATATTAAAAAAATTTGATAATATTACAAAATTAAAAACCATAACTATTTTGTCCAAGCGGTTATGTTAAATATCCGTTCCGGTGTTTATAGTAATTAATAAACTAAAGCGATTAAAATATAATTTTTTTAGGTACTTATACAACTATTTTTTTTGGGCAGTTAAGTGTAAACGTGTTCTATGATAACACTATCTTATTTAAACATATAGGGGTTTGTAAACATAATAATAATTATTTTATTAATATTATTATCATTATACATTAAACAATAATAGTATGTTATTTCGTAGAAAACTGTTAATTACTAGTTGGGTCTCCGAAAAAGTATAGAACAACATTTTTTCTATTAAAACTTAATTACCTTTAAACAATTTGAAGTATCCACCAATTGTAGGGGATATTTAGTTGAGATTAGCGATAACTTTTTTTTTTCTTATTGTTTCTAGACAGGTTAATTAATTTACCAAACCGTGTATTTAGTGAATAATTTTAAGTAGGTTGTCATTGGTACATTGACTGGTAATTTCTTTGATACTAATGAGACATGAGTTTATAGTTACTGCCTACTATGCAATATTAATTTAGAAGATAATAAATAATTGCAATTGCATAATTCCAACCATGTGCTCGTGCTGTGTTAATGTTAACAGATAATAGACCGTTGATAACGTCAGTTATCATGTGGATGTTCCGTAGTGATAAACCGGTACCTGTTGGCTGCTTCTGATTATTTAATCGTTTTGTTATCTAATACCTACCTATCTATTTAATTATTGTGTCTATGAGAAACAAATAACAATTTTATTCCCGAAAAACTGGATTCATTTTGAGAAATTAAAACTTAGTAAAATTATCGAAATGAAATGTCTTTCAGTGAACAGTTCAACATATTATATTTAATAGATTGTTGACGGTTCGATGAAATATCAACTACAAAGTATCAATTTAACGAAACAAATTAATTTTTTTGTTCAGTGAATTAATTCGAAGTTCATACAATGAAGTAGTGCTAAACAAACTGATGTATTAGCTGTAATTATAATAATAATGGTATACACATTGAGTAATAAAGAATAATTATCTAACTTATTATGGGAATTATGCATAAATTATTTGGTAATTTAATTTAATTATTATTTTATAACTTGTAGTTTCTTGTTCATACCTATGTAATAATATATTTATATATGTATGCAATATAAGCTGATAATATATACAGTTTATAAATAATTTCTAAGTTATCAAAAAAAAAAAAAAAATACTTAATTTGAACACTATTATTCACATACAATGTAAACATTGAACTAATGGCTGTGAACTGAGTAAATTTATAATATATATATCGCAATTCTTAATAAGTATCCGTTGTTAACATTATTTTTAGATTTAAATCTAATTTTTAAATTTTATTGTTTTCTGAGTATAACATTCTATTCTTATTTAATTAATTTTTTTTTTAAGAATAAATTGTTTGTTTAGTAATAGGTCTGTGTTATATTTCTATTACTGCCAACATAATTTTTTCAGGAGAACCAATCCCTTATAAAATCATTACTGAGAAGGAAAAAAGAATCAGCTTTGGTAGTTGAACCAAAACTTAGACGAGAACTTAGTTTGTTTGACTTAGTGTCATTGGGAGTTGGATCTACATTAGGCCTCGGTGCTTATGTTTTAGCTGGAGAAGTATCTAAATTACATACAGGGCCTGCTGTAATATTGTCGTTTGCGTTTGCTGCTGCGGCCTCTGCTCTATCGGGTAAGCAATTTATATATTGCTAAAAATAAGATGGATTTAAGTATAATTATTTTAAACCATAATTGGATATAATTGTTAAGATTAAAATGTATAATATAATTCTAAGCATTTCAAGTGTTCTTCTATTTTCTATCTATGTTAATTGATTTAATTATTGTTACTGATTGTAGGATTATGCTATGCTGAATTTGCTAGCCGTGTTCCAAAAGCTGGTTCAGCATATGCATTTAGTTATGTTGGCGTTGGAGAATTGGTAGCTTTTCTTATTGGATGGGATTTGATTTTAGAGTATAGCATTGGTAAGCTCTTACTTAGTCGAGAATTACAATTATATGTTGTAGTGTCTAATAATAGATTATATATATTTAAAAAATGTATCCTAGGTTGTGCAAGTGTAGCAAGAGCTTTGAGTGGTCATATAGATAAGCCATTTGGTTATCCGATGAAAACTTATCTTAGTACAAATTTTCCTATTCATGTTAGCTTTTTGGCTCCATACCCAGATGTACTTTCTTTTTGTGCCATTCTCATATTAACAGGTAATTTTTATTTTGAACATTTTAATAATATAGTTCACTAATTCATGGTATAACGGTGTAATTTAATAACATAGAAAAAACAAAAAAGCACAATAATAAAGCTTTTAATGAAATAAATATTTTTGTAGTTTATAGTTATTGTACTTTAAAATAGCAAAATTATAAATTCAGTTGTTAAAATTAATATTTTGGCAGCAGCAATAAATTAATTTTACAAGTTTATTAGACAGGAATTTTATTTTAATTTTTAATTTTAATAATTAAATTTCTTGTAAAAATCTTCATTTATACAGGTTGATCTGTGCACTCGGTGATATTTCAGATACTATTAAACCACCATGCTATAGAATATAGATCACCTCTAGATTGAAAGATATGAGAACATAATAAAATGTATTCTCGGTACCTTAACTAAAAAGAATGCTTAAAACATGATTAACTCTAAAATTAAAAATTTACTCTTTATTGTGATGTAATAAATATTATAGTTTTTTATTAAAATTATTTAATTAAAGTTTGTGTTTTTTTCCAGTATTAATCGCCTGGGGAATACGCGAATCATCAATGCTCAACAAAATTTTTACTGTTGTAAATTTATTAACAGTAATCATAGTTGTTATAACTGGAATTTTTCTTGGTAAAAATAGCATTCATAACAAAATATTTTTCGAAATTTATTGCCCTAAGATAGTTTGTTGGGAGTTTTTTTTTAAATTCCGGAAGTCTAGGGAGTAATATTTATTTGATAAAATATTCTATTTTTTTCAGCTGATTTAAATAATTGGAAAATAAGAAAAGAAGATATCCCAGAAGATGCTAATGGTGGCGAAGGAGGATTTTTGCCTTTTGGTTGGGCCGGTGTATTTACAGGAGCTGCGACGTGCTTTTATGGATTTGTAGGATTTGATGTTGTTGCTACGACTGGTAAATTATCATTATTTATTTATTTATTTATATATATGTATGTACAGGACTGGTCCAATTCAAAGAGTTGCCACAAATAACTAAATTAAAATACATCTTAATATAGGAACATGAAAAGTGCAAATACATAAAAACAATTAAATAATAAAAAAAAAAAAATAATAATAAAAATTCGCAATAATTTGAAAAATATAAATGTACACCAAGAGCATACAATCTAAAATAAAAAAGATGGGTCCTCATTAGCCAATTTCATCATTCTAAAAAGAGGACGGTTTAACATGTAACTGGTGGAATAGAAAAAGGATAACAATGTGGTAATTCAAACAGGGATGCGAAAGTTAACAGTCTGCGACAATTCAAGAGTATCAGTCTTCCATTTATTAGTTTAATTTTTTATAGTTTTTTTTCTAATAAATCTAACTAATTTTCTAATAGCTAAACTAAAAATTGGCCTATTTGCCCCTATAGCAAAGATAGTAAGCTTATCATAAAAAAAATTTTAATCTGTCCAATTGATACGTCAGAAAATGACTTCTACAAAAGTAATTTTTTATCAAACTTTCTCTATAACTCGTAGAAAGATAAATATATTGTTAAGCACCATGTAAAATGGTGTTATTAATTTTATAGTTTAAAGTTATTTTATAGTTATTAGTAATTAAATTTTATATTTTGTTACTTATTATAGGAGAGGAAGCCAAAAAACCTAGAAGAGATATCCCATTCTCAATTGTTATTTCACTAGTGATCATTACCTTTTCATACTGCAGTTTAGCTATGGTGTTGACACTTATGTGGCCATATTATGATCAGGTATAGTATACTACAAAACAAACCCAAAATTTAATATGAAAGCTAAAAAACTTTTATTGAGTGTTAGACTCAAATAATTGCAATTCTATTATTGAGTTTATACTATAGTCAAATAAACAGGAAATATAAAATATTCGTTTTTAATAGAAAAAATATACTAGGGTAATGATGCATAATTTTTCCATTTAGGACATAGATGCACCTTTTATACACATTTATCAAAAATTACATTGGACTGTGTTACAATGGATAGTTACTGTTGGCGCTGTGTTTGCTTTATTTACAAAGTAAGTATTCAATGAGTGGTTTTTGAAAACGTATTGGTTGTTTTAGTATATTTCTAATTATTTCATTTAATTAGCATGATAGGTACACTGTATCCATTACCGAGAGTAATGTATGCTATGGCGTCTGATGGCTTGATGTTCAAATTGTTTTCTAAAATCAACCCGAAGACAAAAACACCGGTTTGGGGTACAGTTGTTAGCGGACTTTTTGCTGGTAATATCTTTAGTGTAATCATTGTACTTTAAATAATATGTATAAGTTATAACATACATTTTACTATATTAGTATTATTTTTTAACAATTATATTCCGTTTTTAATCCTTGGTTATTCAAGATTTTTGTTAGATCTCATATTACAATTTTATGTTATTTATAACAAAAAATTGAATAACTGTATTACGATACCATTTTCAAAACAAAATTTATTTATGTGATACATAATATAAGTAACCTATTTATTAATTTTAATAATGTTTATTGAATCAAAATCTTAACGGTTTTTTTTAAATAACCGTTAAGTTAATGATATTTTTTGTATTGATGGAAAAAGGGTTTTTACAAAATATATACTTGTACAAACAATTAAATTAAAAAATATAGTATTAGAAAATTATGACCTAACATGAAAGCGATAGGGAAGGTTTTTTTATAATTGATAAATCCTAAATAAAAAATTTTAGTCAAACTATAAATATTATATAAGTTAAAAGAAAAAATGTTTTTTAAAAAATTAAATATTAAGCTAAATATATTAAATGTATTCTTTATTTATTTTATATTCATTTATTGAATGTATTAAAAAACAGCCGGATAACTATAGAGTAATGAATTTTATCTATCCTTAATCCTATACTTAAAAAAGGAAAATTATAAACTTAAGATAAAGTTTTAAAATTATTTTTCCTAGTCTAAATCGAAATTAATTAAATAAATGGATAAATAATGTTTTTAAAAGGAACATAACTGTTTAAACTACTATTTAATTTAATTTTTAATGTTATACTCTTTTTTTAAGTAATGGTTTTTCCATTCACAAAAAATATTCATATAAAATGCTGACAACAGTTGATATAAAAGTTATAGAACAAAATAAAGCTTAATTTTGTCTCTGAAATAACATTACTTTGTTGATATTTTAGCTACAATTTCTAGCTTGTTTGATTTGCAACAATTAATGAACATGATGTCTATCGGCACGTTGATGGCTTACACATTGGTGTGCTTTTGTGTTTTGATCTTGAGATATACAGACGAGATGTCCGACTTCATCAAAGTCAAAGATGATGGAAATATATGCACATCTCCGTTTACTATATTTTCAATTTGTGCTAATCTGACAAATGCCGAAACACCGACTAAGAGGACAGAGCGGGTGTCTGTTGCTATCATAATACTTTTCGGTGAGGATGGATTCTTTTTATACAATGAATATTGATTTATGTCTAAATTTTTTACATTTTTGCAGTATTGGTATCCATATGTTTTACGAGCACCATTACTTTGGTACAACAATTAGGCGAATTCTCCAACATTTCATACATGGCGATTATTATGATGGGAATTTGTTTAGTAGTGCTAGTATGCTTCCTAGCACGTCAACCACAATCTAGCAATCGTCCAATATTTGTGGTAAATTAATTGTTGTTGATATAATTAGAGTTGTAGACAACAGAAATATTAATAATAAACACTTTTAGTAAATAATATAAATCCTATTTGAATAATTAAACTACTACAATAATGATTATATATCATTAATGATAATACGATTAAGAATATGTATGTATTTTATATGTATATATGACGCTATCGATAGATATATGAATAGCATACACAACATTAACATAAAGCCAAGTTGTTCTATGTTTGATAAGGATACATATAGTTTTACTTCCAAATTTTTTTGAAAGTTAAAGCGCGCCGTAATTTTAAATAAAAAAATATTTCAACTTTAAGCGTTTTTTTCAATTTTGAAGGGGTAAATGTTTTTTAGTTTTCGCCTTGCAATGTATTATTCTTGTACGATTTCTGATTAAAACACCTGCTGTATGAAAAAATCTTTCTAACGGTTTAAAAGATATTGTGGTTCCAATCGCATATCTAGAAAAAATATATAAAAAATACATCGTTGTAAAAACAGTTATAATAGCTCCGCATCAAAATTAAAATCTGTTATTTTGGCTATTGATCTCTTTAAGTTCCTAAATAAAAATAATAATTATTGTCTCACGTGTTATAATACTATAGTATAATTGGTATCAATCGATATTGTAGTCCACCGTTGAAATTATTACTATCCTGTTCCATTGCATCATCCGCATTCAGTGGTGAGTCAGTTTGTTATCAGATCTATTTAAATAACTAGTAAGTGATCACTGGAACTGCTTTGTCCAGTCAAAGTTTTTTTCTACTCACATTTTCATCTGTCGCGATTTCTTTATTCACTGCACGCGTCTTCTTCATTTATATATTTATAAATCCTCTGTAGTCCTCTGTCAACAGCAAATCGTTCTCCAACTTAATTAACTATTTCACTTTCTTGCTTTCTTTTAACACACCTTAACCATTTTCAACTTATGTATATGTACTCTCTCAATCTTCCTGCTATTATTGCAACTACCAAACTTGCATATAGTACAAACTTACTTAATATATTCAAAGTTACCTGTACGGATCACACGCATTATGATTAGAGTATGCTGATGAATTTTTTAAATGAATTTTTGTTTTTTTTATTTTCAGGTACCGTTAGTACCACTCCTGCCATGCTTGAGTATCATTCTAAACGTGTATTTGATGACAAAATTGGATGCGTTAACATGGGTGAGATTGGCGTTATGGCTGGTGGCCGGTTTATCGATCTACATAGGCTACGGTTTTCATCACAGCGTTGAGCGTTTAAATACTGCGAATAATCCGCTTAGCCGCACAACATCAGCCGAAATGCCTATGACTGTCAAAACTTAGCGAGCGCATCTTCATCATCTTCAGCGTCGGTTCCCACGTCGCTCACAAATGACAATGGCAATTGTAAAAAAAAAATTGTTTTATTTTAAGTGACTGCTTCATTAGAGAGCCATATTGGCTTCCTACGAATCTCGAAAACTTACCAAAGTCATGTGTGGCTATAGAGTAAGTGTGCGCTTGTCATGGTTAACATGACAAAAAATATTGAAAAAGATAGCTTTAAATCTATTTAACGTGATTATGTTTAGTTTATTAGATTATTTATTGTCCCTAAATACGTTTGTAGAATAATCAAATGTCTTTTTTTCATTTGTAATAAACGCCTAGAAAAATGCATCTTAGTATACTTATACATGAGTAAACGATTATTGAAAATATATTAAATATATACCTATCTTGTTTTCTTTGTAATTTACCTGTATTGAGTCATGTTGGCATAGTATGTCAAAACAAAATCATTATTACACATTTTTTAATATTAAAAAGGCTGCAAAGTTACACAAAAAAGGAAGCAACGGCATACATTATAATTCTGTATTACTTATAAAATGTAGTTGGTATATTTTTTAAAAATTTCAATTTTTATCGAAATTATAATATCGGCAAAAAACGGTTTGTCTTTTACATGTTTCTGAAACAAAATATGTGGATCTGTCAATCTGCTCTTTTTAAATATTACATCTATTATGCTTATTGCTCTACGTTGTACACAGGTTGTATAAATACAAGTTCATTAAATCAAAACAAAATATGTTGCGAAAGTAAAATAATTTTTATTACATAATAGGAAAATTTTTTTCTTCTTTTTTTATTATTTTCAAATGTATATTTTTGGTTAATGTGATTTTCGAATAAAAATGTTTTCGATCTAAATTACTTTGGTATTATATAATACTTCTCTGCTAAACATCTGTTAATGAATAATTATTCACTAAAATTTATTTCGGATACTATATCTTAAAAATCGGTACAGTAAATGAATAAAAACAGGTGACCTAGCTTTTTCTTCCAATAATGTATTCATTGTCATTTTAGATTATTACATAGCCGGATAGGCTCTGGATATATCGGCTGGAGTTTATTTCACTAGGCCAGTCCAGCCGTTTTTATTTAAGTTTGAGATGTATAATGATGTAGTTGTTTATGACTATATCACACGAAAGTAAAGTTCAATAAAAATCACGAAAACTTACTAGAATTCAATATTTTTTATATTTGATATATATTCCATAGGTGTGCAATTTATGTGTGATAAACCACTTCTGGCATATGACTAGGGGAAATAATTGTCGTTGGGTTAAAATGTAATAGGTACTTTTTAATAGATGAATGAACGCCCTAGTTAAAAACCACAATAAATCGAAATTGTAAAAATACATTTTAACAACTTGGTATAGTTAGGTAAAATGTGAAGATACAATTCATGATGATTATTTCAAAACTCATATCAACGGCTTCAATCAAAAATAACATGTTAAAAAAAAAATTCTTTACTAACCTCTAAATTTCTATAAGGGATAATTTTTAATTGATAAATGATCACCCTATATATTTTTTTGACGAAAACACTGAACGGTTTAGTGTAAAAATCATGGTTCTTGATCGTTGATGAGACGGATAAACGAAATTCAAATTGGTAAATACAGGCAGGCCCTTCGTTTTAGCTTAGATTATTATTAAACTAAGGTTTTTTTTTGTTCATTTACCTATTATAAGTATCTTAAATCAGTTTTTACACTAAACACATTCAATGTTCACAGTAAACATGGATTATTTAACAATTAACAATTCTTAATGTTTAGGTACGCCCGGAAATTGAAGCTATGCTCCCCTGTGTAGTATGTACTAACCACAATAACTAAAACCGTGAACGTTGAAAATAAATTCTTACAATCAGCAGGCGACAAGTTAGTTTTGATTTGTATTGATAGATTAATGAACTGTTTAATGGAAGTTGGAACAATACACTAACTACGCGATGTTTGATTTCGTAGTGACTAGTGCAATAACCAAGGCAAACAAAAATTACAAGGTTGTTTGAATTGATGAACACGTTATTATTAATTAATATAACCTAAAATAAATAGAGCACATTAAACGATTAAAAACTAACAAATAAATTCTTATGTTGCAACATAACTTAACGAATTAATAAAGTTAATAGCTGCAGAAAAATCTCCTGATTAAGCGGAGTTCTATAGGTAGATTTAAATTAATTTATAGAATAAATAAACAACAATAAATAATATTCGATACAAATAAGAAGGGATGAAATGGGCATCTGACATATGTTTAATAACAGTGGATATAAATCATTCAAACAAACATACATTAGTCGGTGATATAACTTTAACAAACCTTGCTTAAATCTAATTTGTTGAGCTACCAATAAATTGTACCTCGTTTAAGTGTGAGTTTGATAAGTATTTTTTTTTTTTTTATTTAAAAAAATTGATTGTAGATATAAATTAGTTTCAAAAAGCAAAAACAAAATAATGACTATACACTTATGAGATACAAGTTATTTTGTCATGTAATCAAAATAATATGTTAAACACGATGTTATTCGAATACAGTGATAATTCTGGTATCTAAAACGCGAAGAAAATAAATAATTATAACTTAAAATATTACAATTATTAACTGTGTTATATTCTAAACGTAAAATAACGTTCGCTATACATACACAATTAGTGTAATATACATTTAAAATTACTTAACACGATGACACGTCGAATTAACTTATTATTATAATATTATATGCGCGGTGGTCTGCAGTCACAACTGGAAATTTGAGATTGTTTTGATTTTAATTATTGTTCCACTAGAATGGTACATTTAAAAAATAAATATTCTGAATTTCAATACAGTCCATATATATATATATGTACATACATACTGTAGTAACTAGTATTGCACGCTTGAATGGTTAGTCGGACAAAACGGATAAGTTGACGGAGAACGCTGCTGCAACGTGCTCGCCTGATGCATTTTTAGCTTCGACTACGTACTGGCCGATGTCGTCGGGTCCGGCTCTAAGGATTTTGATTTTGTACTTGTTGCCGGCATTTGTCGTCTGATAGATAGTAGAGTCGTCGCCGATGGGCACACCGTCTTTGTACCAAACAACTGAATAACAAACATGATCGGCACGGTTAAGACGAATGCAAAACAACGACTCTCGAAGGGAATGAGTCGCATATATTTCCAACATCTGCATGTCAAATAATATGTGGACAAAGCAACCAAGACGGCCGTATGTATTACTAGATATTATTCAATAATTATTGGCGTTTAATACCGGGAAATAGTTCGAACTTCTACCCCTTCAATGGACGCTCGCGGTCGCCTTAAATTAGTATATTTATTGGAGTTTAAAATTAAATATTTATTAAACAAATGTTGTACGAATTCATAGTTTTCTAGAGGTTGCTTATGTTTTATTTGGAACGTATTGAAATCAATTTTTTTATGTATTGTAAAAAAATATATGATTATCTTTATACAATAATTTGTAAATTGATTCACGTTTGTCAGCCCTGCAAAGATTTGAGCTTGCACAAAATAATAAAATAACAGAATTTTACTATAACAGAGTAGCTTCTATCTAGGTGCTATGTGAAACTTAAGTGTACCGTATAGAAATTAAAATTGTAATTTTGTATAGAACTTGGGATCCTAGTTGAAATATTAGATTCCTAAGGAAACTCAACCATCATTGTAGCATTTTATGCGACTGTTGTTTAAAAACTATTTTCTTATAGGAATTGTCCATCAACAGCTATTTACCTTCGTCAAGTTTTCCTTCGATAACGCAATCTACTTCGATACTTTCTTTTTCTTGGGCGGTAACCGATTTCGGGAACTTGTCGAACGTGATTCCCTTGGGTTTTTCGTTGGGCGCTGTAAACAAGGTTTGACACGATGAGTGATTGTGATGAAACTTTTATTTCTGTTTCCACTTACTTAGAACGACAATCGTGCAACTACTAAATGCCTCCCCGGCGTCGTTGAACGCCTCGCAAGTGTAAGTGCCAGAGTCTTCGGGGAAGACCTCGGCAATCTTGAGAGTGTAAACGTTGGCTACGTTGCCATACTCAAAATCTTTGCTGGGCTTTATCTCTTTGTAGTTGTGCAGCCAAACCACGTCGAATTTATTTGATCCTAGATAATAAAGTCATTTTCAGTGAGTCGAAACAATAATATTGTCTTTGTACAACAGTATTGAATTGTAAAAGAAAGTTACCGATGATCTGGCATTGTAGTGTTATACCGTCGCCGTCGGTCACCACTGCCGAGGTCAAATGGCTGACGACCACTGGTGGAGAATCGGTTTTGTTTTTACTGTTCGATATTTCTACAGCTGTAAAACAATTAGTGAAGTTGGCTATCAAATCGCAAATTATTTGAATTAATATTTTGAAGCTCGAAATTTAGTGATTGGAGACAAAAGTAATATTTTTATAAAACTTTAATCGTTAGTAATATTACCAATGATGTATGCAATGAACAACGGACACTGGGTTTGAGAGATGTGAGGCTAATTACTTGTAGCTAAATTGATAATGTTAGTTGTGTAGAGTGAATTAATTTGAGAGTAGCAATTTGAGAACAAAACCAAGAGATGAGCTGAGGTTGCTTGTGCACATTGCAACATTACAAGATAATTAATTAGTAAGGCATGCGATCTGTTAGGTTAGGTAGACCGGAGAGTAAATGGTTTGGGTACTAGGAACAAAGATAGAAAAAAGTGTACAGTAGGTAGAAATGAGGTGGATAGAAACATTCAGAAGGATTTCACTTGGGCGATAAACAATAGGTCAGAAAAGTATTTTGCTAAATTTTTTTGAAGTGTTATCGGATAAGATCACGGTTAGGGTGTAGTAAATCGACACCGTTAGTGAAATCGCTATTACTGTCATACAAACCTTTAATTGTTAGTTTACAAGACGTTTCTTTGGTACCCAAAGAGTTGGTCGCTTTGCAAACGTACTCTCCGGCGTCTTCGGGGAATACTTCGTTGATTTTCAACGTGGCCACTCTGTTTCGATACTTTAAGTCCAGAACGTTCGACGAACTGATGGTCTATGAAAAATAAAAACAACAATTTAATTCATGTAAACCAAAAAGTTACAAAAAATTGATGATTTTTTTTTCTTATACCTTTCCGTTTTTGAGCCAAGTGATTTGCGGCTCGGGGTCACCGGTTACTTTGCAAACAAGCTCCAAAGACTGACCGTCGTTAACCGTCGTGTCGGCCAGGCGACTCGAGAAGTCCGGTGGACACATGGCTTCGTCCGGCGATACTGCGAACATATAAATTCCAGAAAAGTTGTTGAAAATCACAACAAAAAGTTTTATACCAATAAACATGCAAGTGATAATTACATCTTAATTCTTTGGTTGAACTGCGCGATCTTGAGGGACTGCCGACGGCGTCCAATTTGTTACCATATTTTTTAATGCTCTTTCTGTCCGAAGAACTAAAGGTCTGTAAAAAAAAAAAATGAAATTAAACGTTAACACCATTGCGAATACATTGATTGTAAAAACCACTGCGCCCAGACCTACCGTGTCGCTAATCTTAGTTGACACGTTTGTGGCGACCGTTTTGTTTGAAGATACTGAACTGTCGCCGTGTACGTTGGACGTGATGGCCGTACGAGTGGTGATCACTTTTGGCGGGTCCCGGTGGTTTTGTTGATGATACCTGCGGTCTGTTGATGTATACAAATAAAAAATAAAAAACACGGGTTTTACTATATTATACACTTTGGAAAAGAAACTAATGCGTAGTTCCCAACGCCAGGTCACGTGGCCGGCAGATGGGTTCGATCGGCGAACAACCGTATTTCTATATCTATTATGTGTACCGTACCTCCTGAATGAAGTAAGCTATGCGATAATTCGGCCTGTTCTTGAGTTTGGTCGCTACCTATTGAAAATAACAGTAGAATAGAAGTTTATTAGATAAATAGCCATACGTGTTACGGATACATTGTGTGCAAGATCGGATTAACAGTAACAACAATAAATGGAGTAATCAAATGATGTAAATAACAATCTTAAATTGTTTGAACAGGCCAATCGATGTTAATATGAAGTTAAAGTTAAACCATTTTTATGAAATTGGTAGTATTGTTAGTTAAATAAAAATATTAATTGAACTATGATAAATAAGATATTTACAACCAATAGCTAGTTGCCAGCTGGTCTTTTATTAAAACATATATATTTTTTAATATATATGTATATTATATTCATATATTAATATATATTTTTTAAGTGTTTGAAAATAATCCTTTATAGTCAATTATTTGACTTATCGAATTTATTTAAGTGATAAATTGTTAATTTTTTTATAGAATAAATGTCAATAATTTTTGCTTTTAGGTAATTTGGTAAGCGAGATTTATATACCTTACCTTACTTAATACGTACCTATTGAACTATAGTTTAAAATATATAAAATTAGCCATATTGGTTTTATAACAACACAGGATAAAAGTTAGGAGATGACTTTTTTATAATTAAAAATATGCAGCTTGTTGTTAAGATTTATAAACGAGTATCTAAGATTATATGCTAAGAAACGAACACTTAAAAACAATTTTGAAGTACTTAAAAAAAGTAGTCAAAATTTATGTCTTCTTATAGGGACTCATTTAGTAATTAAATGTTTACAATAAGAAAAAATAAAAAGTGACTTAGCATTTTCCCCCTTGTACTATACTTACCATGAATTATGAACCAAAGTCAAAAATCATTTTAAGACATTTTTCATTGTTTAAAACAGTTATTTATCGTAACAGCTATTTTTTAATACAATGTTTGTTTTAGAGAGTAAATCACTAAAAGTCTTTCTCAGATAATTATTTTTGGGCTAATTAAATTAAGTTTTGTTTTTACAGTGATGTTAGTAAAACTTGTAAGCAAAATAATGCTGTTAGACCAAACTCATATATTTTAATTGTTTATACAATTGTATTTTCGAAAAACATTGATTTTGTTATATTGGACCACGCTACTGTTAAAAGTCAGTACCATAATATATTATGCATCAAATGACTTAATTATTGGTGTAGGTTATTAGCATGGGAATAGAACATGTTGAGTTTCGGTGAACGAAGTCAGGGTGTTTAACGAACTTAAGTTGGTCGGCATCGGGTCTCTGGAGTGAGTCGGTCTTAATTACTAAAACCGTCCAATGCTTAGTGGTTAAGACTTGCTTGTCAGAAATCCGTTCTGGTCACTAAAAATAATTTTTGGCTTACCCTCCTCCCTCCTGATATGAGCTCATTCGGGGAGCCAGGTAGCATGCTGTTATAGACAGGCGATTATAGGATATACAATGTTGAAAGGATTGCTTTAGAACGTTCATTTTTTATTTTTGTTAAAGCGAAAATACATTTTATTTCGACTTGTAAATGTGTACATACTAAAATGAGGTGTTAATATAACAATAAAACAATGTGTTTAATCCGTGAGTAAATATCACTCAATATACTCGTAATATGATATTGTAAGCGTACAAGAGTGTGCATTGGGAATTAAATACTGGTTTTCTATGTATTAAATAGGTGTAGGGACAAAACTCGGCATACAGCCTCAACAGAATATGTATATTCTTGTACATTTCAATTGAAAATTAATTGCAAAAGCGGCCTGGGGTACCTTCTACGATCACTACACAGCTGGTTTCGTCGGTGCCGTGCTTGTTAATGGCCACACAGCGGTATTTTCCCGAATCTTCCGGTTTGCAGTCTAGTATTTCCAATGTGATTACTCCGTCCGTGTGCGTGATGGTATACTCGCGTTTCGACAGTTCTTTCGACCCCTTGTACCATTGTATCTAAACAATCGTTCGATATATTAAAAGTTAAATCAAATCCACAGAGGCCTTCCACGTCTGAATCCGAGAAAACTCTTGTTACAAACGCCAAGGTAATTGCAAAGAACCTTATTAAAACTGTTTTATTTTAAAGAGAGAAAAAAATATCCGTTCTTGTTAATTTTCTGACCACAGTTTTTGATTTGATGACTGTAAATTAAGCCTGTTAACTGGTAGTTAAAAATAAAAATAAAAATACAAATAAAACTAATTGCTTCTTTCCTCTAACTCTAATGATAGACTCGTTGGTTTTTGTTTAGTAATTTTACTTCTATGACCAATGGCTTTTAAAAAAGGTATGTCCCACTCACCATGCAGATGGGTTCAAGTAGAAATTTATATTATAAGTATAATCGAGAACTCGTGTTGTAAATACACTTACGGTCGGTATGGGCGCTCCACTGAGACAGCACAGCAATTTGCAAGTTTGATGTATTTGTATAACACGAGGACGTAACAAGAACGTGAAGTTTGGCGCGCTCTCTTTCTCTTCTATGTAATACGTTTGAGTTAGTGGTTCGCGTCTCCTGACTTGTGTCACTTCTGGCCTGTAAGTCGGAGCTGCTTTGGGCATGGCTGTAATAATAGATTAAATTAAAGTTAAGAATAAAATTGTAAAATGTATAAATTAATAAAAATCGTGATTTTATGAGCACACGCACGTTGTACGTTGAGGAACACAACTTCTTCTCTGTATCCGTAAGTGTTTTCTGCTCTGATTATGTATTCGCCTCTGTCGTCCAATTTCACTCTGTTGATGATGAACGTGTAATCGTCTCCGGCGTATCGTTTCATAAATTTGACGCTTTGTCTTAGCTCGTCATTGTTGTGGTACCACGACAGTGTGGGCTGGGCGACGGCGATTACGCGGCACGTGAACTTTACACTTTGTCCTTCGTAACAGAAAGCGCTCTGCGGTTTGATGACGAAACGAGGCGCAGCTTGTCGTCGGTCTGATGCAATTAACAAACACAATATGATTTAACAAAAACTTAACAAAGTGACCATTGTGTAAATATTCCTAGTAGACTCACCAAATGAGGTCTCGAATATTTTGTATTTCTCCACCATAAGTTTCCTGAGTGCGCTGTACTCGGCGATTCTACCCAGCGGAAGGGCGTATGAATCCCAGTCCTTATACTTCTGTCGGATCTGGTCTCGCATCTTGATGTAGTTGGATTTATCGATGATACTGGTTCGGTCTGAATGGTCTCCCATCAACCACGGATGCATCAGACACTCGTGGGCGGTCATTCTCTTTCTGAACCGATTCAAATACCATATAAGATTAGAAAACGTTTAGATAAATTATCAATAAAAGGAATACATATTATAACTAACTCTTTGTTTTTAATCAAAAGTCGTCTTATGAAATCCTTTCCTTCGCCGGAAATATGGGCGAACGTCTCTTCGTCAAAGTCCCAATCGCACGCCTTGACGTTTTTCAGCGTTTCCACATCATTTTCGCCGGCAAATGGAGACAAACCACTTAGGCTGAAAAAACGACATTTTTATGTCAAAATGCTTCCAAACGGTCGTGCCTCATTTGATAAACACCAATAGACTAAAGAGGCTTTTACTTAGTTATTCATATTTTTATTATAGGCCATTGAATAATCAAATCGTATGTATTCTTTATCTCGAAGTTAATGAATTACAATTAAATGCACAGAATACTTACAGAACGTATGCAAGCACACCGCAGGCCCACATATCCGTGTAGAAGCCCACAGGTTCCCTCTCAACGATTTCGGGTGCAGCAAACTCTGCCGTTCCTGTGGATATTTTGACAATTTCGTTGGGGTCCAATTTGGTGGCTAAACCAAAGTCGATTAATTTCACGTTTGAACTCCTCTTGGTCTGGCACATAATGTTTTCGGGCTTGATATCCAAGTGAATGATATTTTTCTCGTGCATATGTTTAATGGCTTCGCATATCTGTCTCATGTAGTTAATTACTTCCGCCTCAGACATGCTATATCCCTCTGAAGTAATTCTCTCAAATAGCTCACCGCCGGACAAACTAGTAAAAAAAAAAATAGCGTTATTTCGCTTAAATCCAAACTCAGAGCTTATAGTAAACGAACGTGTGTTTTAAAACGTGGTTTCTTGCTAATCAAAATCGATTAGACAATTGGAAATAAAAATAAAATACTTGTTTTGCGCAATTGGGTATGTCAAGTTTTAGTAGGTCTTTTTCACTAAGTACTAATTTTACATTAGGTATTTGGAAGGCGCACACCACTTACAATTCATAAATCAAAACCATCTCGTCCTCGTCCTCAAATGCATCGTGCAGATTGATCAACTTGGGATGGTGTAGTTGATTCATGATGTCGATCTCGCGCCTGATGAGTTCTCTTTCTACGTTGTGTGCTATAGGTATGAACTTGGCGGCAAATATGTTGCCCGTTTTGCGTTCGCGGCACCGATGCACCACGCCGAAAGCTCCAGTACCGATTTCCTCTAAGATGTCATAGTCGTCGTAGACGGACTGCGATTTTATATCTACTGGCTGTGGTATGTACTTCGAATAAATATCGAACACTGTGGAAACAACAGACCGTAACATTATCCATAGAACATAGTTTTATTGAGAGTATACAATATATCCACTACTTACCATATTGATCGTAGTCTTTAATATGTCCGTCGGCTTTGCCTCGTACTTTTTTGCCATTTTCATCGACTAGAACATAATTGAAATTATCATTAGGCGTAGTACACAAATATTGACTATCAAGTTTTTCTCAACAAATGTTTTATTACTAAATTATACGTATTAAGAAAAGTTGTATTTACTTTCGTAGCGTTGAGTTTTCGGCGGTTTCTTCAACAACTCTTTGGTTCTGATCATGATTGATACGTCGCTAGGTTTGCTCCTGCCGTACACGTTTTCTGCGTACACCCTAAACTCATATTCGTGTCCGGGGCTCAAACCGGTCACAGCAGTCGAAGTGAATCGCGTGTTGCCCACACGTATCCAACTGCTCATTGGAATCTCGCGTTTTTCTATTAGATAATTGGTGATGTTGGATCCACCATCCCACATTGGAGGTGACCAGCTTAGCACCAGGGAGTCTTGGCCAATGTCCTCGATAGATAAATTGGTCGGTGGATCGGGGTGGTCTAGATAAATAAAACACATAAGTCGTGACGAAACTATTGATAAATGAAGCTCTATAATGGAAATCGAATATATAAGAAGGAATTCAAAGCCCAATGAGATGGTATGAAATTACACGAAGCGAGTAAAATGAAATAACAAAAATGTTTAGAAAATAGATCATTGTGATAAGAAAGCGAGGAGGACATATTCGAGTGAATAATTAAATTGAACATAATGAAGACACAAAAAGTTGTTAGTGACGATAACTGCAGAGGAAAAGATGATAACTGAGAAGGCCTCATACACTTTTGTGACTAAAAAACACAATAATGCTTTGTTTTACCCACCACTAATTTGTATCTTGATGATTGCACTGTCCACGCCCAAGTCGTTCTCTGCTAGAACGCGGTACGGTGAAGTGTCATACTTGCTTACGTCTCTTATAGTTAATATTGCGTGTCTTTCTGACACTTCTACGGCGAAATGACTTCCCGATTCGATCACCTCGTTTTCACGGTACCAAGTGATTTTTGGCTTGGGAAATCCGGTGAAAGGTATTTTTATAACGACGTTTTCACCTTTGTCAAAGAACGCAGTGTCTCTAAACCTCGGTGGAACGTTCAGTTTCGGTGGTGCTAAAAAATAAAAATAAATCAGTTTTTTTATAATAATGTGTTAATATATATTTTTGTTTGGACTACGATATCTTCCAACCCGTAGAACCCATTCCTTCAATATTAAGTATTGAACGCCAAAAATGTTACATAATATCTTTCAACTTAAAACCATAAGGTGCTATTACTTTTTAAAAAAAAGTGAAATTATTTTCTAAATTTGTATGGAATGTTTTTTAGATAAAGTACTAAAACTTGACAACAATTTAAAAAATATAAAAAATCGTTTCCCCTAGAAGTAGTAGAAACTCTTCTTTATTTTATATTTGCCCAATATGCTCCATTAATAATACCTGTTTTTTCAATTAAAAATATATAGGTAGAAACATCTACTCACTCATTATCAATAGTTCTCCACGAGTTGATTTTATACCACCCTTATTACTTGCTCTGCACACGTACTCATCAGAGTCCGCACCATAGACTCCGTTAATGATAAGAGTGTAGGTGTCTCCTTCATGGAACATGTGGTGACGAGCACTGGGAGTAATTTCTCGAGCACCTTTGTACCTATAATTAAAAACCATAAATCAAAATTGAATACGAAAAATAAAACGAAACAGAAAACATGGTAATAAATACTGCAGTATAAAATCCAAGACAAAACTATAAGTTAATTCAAGAATTGCACACAAGATAGAATATTAAATACTTACCAAGTAATTGTGGGCTTAGGTACACCAGTGATAACGCATTGGAATTGAGCGTTTTGATTTTGAACAGCTTGAATCTTACGCAGTGGTTTGACAATTTCTGGTGGTTGAGCGGCTTTAGAAGAAAATTAGATATCAGTATAAACATGTTATCGTAGTGTAATCACGTTTTAATCCTTACTCAATGGATCTTTGATCGTTACGGTGTTAGAAGCTTGACTGGGCAAACTTAGTCCGGCTTCGTTTTGGGCGAACACGCGGAACATGTATTGTCGGCCTTCTATTAGATTTGAAATGTTTATCTGGGTGGGAGCGCAAAGTGATGCGTTCACTCTCTGCCATGTTTCGGAGTCGATTTCCTTTTTATCGATCAGATATCCCTGAATTCTCGAACCTCCATCGTCCAATGGTCTGTCCCAGCTAAGGTTGACAAAGTCTCCGCCAATTTCGGTAACGGTGGGAATTCCTGGCGGCGATGGCTTATCTATTTTAAAAGTGCAAACATGTCAAAATAACATTCTTTAAAAATAAAATAAAATAAATTATACCATATGGCGATTTGGCTTTGATTGGATTAACTCCTTCTAACGGAGGACTGAGTCCGTTATCGTTGACAGCGATTACCCTAAACACGTATTCATTTCCTTCGGTTAAGCCTTGAACGAGGAAGTTGGTGTCTTTGCACGTGGTCGAAATGCATATCCAATGGTTGGAGTTGATGTCTCTACGTTCTACAATGTAGTTTGTGATCTTTAAGCCTCCGTCAAATTTAGGCGCGTGCCATGAAAGTGCACATGTGTGTTTGGTAACTTCAGATACGGCCAGAGGTCCGATCGGGGGTCCCGGTAATCCTAATAACAATGATTAACAAACATTTTTTTTGAAATTTAATTAAAATTAAATGTCTAATCTAAATTTTATCTCTCAATGTAAGTTTTATTGATCTGATTTGTTTATTTTTTATGTAATAAAGTAAAAATTTTATATAAGGAAATTTTTGTAATTTAAAGCAGAAAAACATTTATAAATATAAGCAGTAAGATAAATACACAATGTCTTTAATTATTGACATATTAATGGAGGCATCATATGTGACCATATGATTCAAGAGGTTAATAATTTTTATAAGTATGTAATTACCTGATATGTTGACGGTAAATGTCCCCGAAGCATTACCACTGGGGTTTTTAAGAGTTACAGTATAATTAGCAGCATCGTTCTTTTTTACCTCCTTCAAGAATATAATAACATAATCGTCGAAAATTGTCGATTTAATGCGGTCGCTTTCTGGCACAACAGTTCCATTCTTTTCCAAATCAACGTCTTCCAACGGGTCGCCACTGTAGAATACTTTGATTTTGGTGTTTTGGCCCTCGGGAACGTTGATCTCATTTGGCATACGTTCGATTTTAGGTGGGTCTAATAACACAAAAACCAATTATGTAATTAGTATCAGTTACAAAAAAGGATTTATTTTTATAACTCACGTCCTATTTTAACGCGAGAAGATGTCGTAACGAATCCAACAGAATTGTAGGCTTGACAAGTGTAGTCACCATCGTCGATTTCGGAAACTTCAGGGAAGTGTAATTTAAAAACACCGTTGATCGACTCACACTTGTACCGACTTCCAGATGCGATTTCTCGGCCGTTTTTTAACCATTTAGCGCTTGGCGTAGGTTTGCCGACGGCTTCGCATTTTAACGTAATTGGTTTGCTATATTGAACCACTTTGTTCGTCAGCGGAACTATGAAATCGGGTTTCTCGCCACCCTCGAATTCCCAAATCTTTACAGGAGTAGTGCACGAACTAGGTTCGCTTTTGCCAACCGCGTTTAGAGCGTACACTCTGAACTCGTAGTCAGCGCCTTCCACGAGGTTCATCGCAGTGAAATTGCAGTCAAATATAGAATAATCATTGCACTTAACCCACACGGCACTGCTGCCTACCTGCCGTTTTTCGATCAAGTATCCGGTTATCTTGCTACCGCCATCTGATAGGGGTGGTTCCCACTTAAGGTCGGCATAAGTTCTACCCACCTTGAGCACAATAGGCGTGCCCGGTTTGGAAGGTGGCTTGGCTTTGCCCTTTAGACGGAACGTAGACGTAGGCACCGAAGGTTTGCTAAATCCAGCAGCGTTCTTGGCCAACACACGGAACTCGTAGTCGTGCTCATTTAACAGATTGTGTACGACGTATAGCGGTTCCTTTACTACGTAATCGTTAGCCGTCCTCCAGTTGCCACCTTCAGTTAAGTCCTTGTATTCAACCTTGTAACCCTGGATCTTGGCTCCACCGTCGTGCACAGGTCGTTCCCACGTTAACGTGGCCTTGATTTCGTCAGATTCCAGTACTTGTGGATGACCAGGTGGATCGGGCACGGTGAATGGGAACTTTGCCGTGATCACGGAGTCCATTTCGATCGGTTCAGACACGCCGTACTGATTTTCGGCTCTGACTCGGAAGTTGTACTTCCTATTAGGTTCTAGACCTATAACGTCATAATGGCATGGTCGGACGAAACTGCTGAGTTTTGACCATAGCTGTGTAAAATCAATCGTACCGTCATGAACATATTACGTGGTAACAAGTTATACGAGTACGATGGTAAAAAAATGGCAAACTTACTCCTGAAGAAACTTCGTACTTTTCTACAATGTAGTTAGTGATTGGTGAGCCTCCGTCATCCAATGGTGGTTTCCAAGACAACAAGCAAGCTTCTGGCGTCAAGTCGGATACCTCAAGTGGTCCTTGCGGTGGTAATGGTTTATCTATTCGAAACAACGAAGAAATACACATTTGAAAGTTAACTGTTTAATTGAATCAACAAATTTATGATTTTAACTTTATTAATACTTACCGACTACAAGTACTTTACACGATGCAGAATCAGCACCGATATTATTGATCAAATGTATTGTGTAACTACCAGTGTCAGTTTTTCTCTTAGCACATTTATTTTTGAAAACAGTTTCTGTAGGTGATGTCTCAAATTTAATCCTCGAATCAGATATGATCTCTTCTCCGTTTATGCTCCATACCGGTTTCGGCAATGGGCTTCCAGTAAACGGAACGGTAATTGTAAATTCTTCACCGGCTATTACTGTCATGTCTCTGATGCTCAGATCACTAGTTATCTTTGGCGCAGCTATAAGGAAATATTAAATATAGTTAGCATATACAAATGAAAATTATTTGAAAAAAAGTAAGAATTATATAATAAACTTACACGCTGGTGCACAACATCTAATCGCATCTGAAGATGAACTCCATGGACCTTGACCAGCTGCGTTCAATGCTGCAACTCTGAACTCGTATTCGTGATTTTCAATCAAGTTGTGTACTCTGTTCACAACAAATTTAGTTAAAAATAATGTTTTGAGTAATGCTGGTTGAACCAAATAAATGTATGTATTACTTCAATGTTGTGTCAAGGATTATAGCATGAGAAGCTTTAGTCCACTTATCATCACTGATAAGGCGTTTCTCCACCATGTACCCAGTAACCGGTGATCCGCCATCGTTTCGGGGTTTCGTCCATTGTATTGTAATCGAATCTTCTGAAGTATCAATGCCTCTTGGCGCTCCTGGGGCTCCGGGTACGTCTATAAAATACAAGCTTAGTTAAAAAAATGTTCGGTAGTATAAAACTAATAGAATGAAATTACCAAATGGATGTCTAGCAGTTACTGGATCAGTGGTGATCGCCGGCTCAGATACTCCATATTTATTTTCAGCCATTACGCGGAATTGATAAGTTTTTCCCACAATAAGGTTTCGTACTTTGCACTGTTGTGATGCAACATAATTACTTACCTGAAAAGATAGTTTAAATAAACATGAAAACAATTTTTTCTATTAAACAGGTAATTTTACCTTTTGCCAAGTAGTAGAATTTAATTCTTTCTTTTCAACAATGTAGTTGGAAATTGCTGCTCCTCCATTGTCCGCAGGTGGACGCCAGAACAAGGTCAATGAATCACCATTCAATTCGTCGGCGTACAAGTGTTCTGGTGGTTGTGGTCTGTCTAAGACTTTTACGTGCAGAGTGGCCGTATCAAATCCGGACTGGTTGCGAAGTTGCAATCTGTATTGACCCGCGTCTGTTCGCTTAGAATTTTTAATTACTAAGCTAACGGAGTTGTCGGTCAACTATAAAGAAATAAAATAAAAGATAAAATATATTTGGTTTTAAAATTAATATTTAGACGATTTTGAACTTAAAATATTTACTTGAGAGTGTACTCTAGAATCGCTATCGTCTATGTTCTGATCGTTGTTAAACCAAACGGCGGTAGGCTTAGGGAATCCAACGTACGGTATATGTATTGAGAAATCTTCTCCGGCCTTCACCGTGATATCTCTAACGCTCGACAAATCCAAGCAGGGTTTGTTGGCTTGCTCTTCAACGAGAACGTTGACGCTAGGCCTGCTAGGTTTTGACCTGCCTTCTTCATTCACGGCCATTACTCGCCATTGATATTCGTCACCTTCTTTTAAGTTTCCGACCTAAAATAAAATTTAAGTTCAGACGACGGTCAGTGCATTTAAAAAGTAAAATAGTGTATTACCGTGCATAAAGTGGAGTAAATCGTAGGGCAGTCTACTTCCTTCCAATTGGAATCCCCCTTATTTTTCTGTTCCAACACGTACTCTTTGATTTTTGCCCCTCCGTCAAACCTTGGTGGACGCCACGATAGTACAACGCTATCTTTCGTGATTCTGTCTGGTTTTGGAGCCTCGGGAGCTTCTGGTACTTCTGCAGAAGCAAAGTAATTCCGTTAATAGTTGTGTTATAGGAATAATAAAGCAAAAGTAATGTTTACTCTTTTGTTCTTTAGCCGTCATAGGATTGCTGGGTTTGCTAGGTTTGCCGGTACCGGCTTCGTTGACTGCCATCACACGGAACTCGTAGCGATTACCTTCTCTTAGGTCTTGAGCAGTAAAACTAGTGTTCGAAGTAGGGAAATTGTTGCACTTCACCCAGTCGCCACCTCTTTCACGTTTTTGAACAATGTAACCTATAGAAAAAAATATTGACGTATAGAATAATACTCATTATTGAGTGAATGCACTTATTTTTACCTGTTATTGGTCTTCCACCGTTATTTAAAGGTGGTGTCCAGCAGAAACTACAGCTGTTCGGAGTATAATGAGTGACTTCTGGTTGTCCAGGAGCGTCGGGTGGATCAAATGGACTTTTGGCGACAACGGGAAGACCTTCTAGTGGTTCTGACAAACCATACATATTTTCTGCTCGCACTCTGAATACATAACGTTTTCCTTCATGTAGACCCTTCGCTGTAAATGTAGTATTAGGACAAAATCCGGGTATTGGTTTCCAACTGTCTGTCCCAAATTCGGATATTTCAACGACATATCCTGTAAAACGTTACCCCGATTTTATTCCATGAGGTATTTCTTTAGATACTTATTATTTGTACACATAATTCATATGTTATTTGTAGACAAGTACAAGATTGCAATACCTGTAACGTCATTACCACCATCGTCTTCAGGAGCTCTCCAAGCCAACGTGACTGAGTCATGCGTTGTTCCAGCGTAGTGCAATGGTCCTTGGGGTGCTGTGGGACAGCTGACTACTGAAACGTATATGTCTGCCGAGTCTTTACCGGACGAGTTGGAAGCCGTCACTGTGTACTTTCCAGCATCTTTGCGCGTCGAATTGTCCACTCTTAATTTGGTCAAGTTGCTTCCGGTTACGGACTAACGATTACAAAACTCGTTACAGTCGAAAATCGTATAATAGATTATAAACAAATCAGAAGGCACTCACGAGTATACGGTTAGTCACGGGTGGTGTTTCGCCGTTTATGGTCCATTCAATGTTGGGTGTCGGTGCACCTGATATAGGTATGCTTATGTTGATCGGTTCACCGGCTCTTACCTTCAACCGACCACCCATTAAAGCGTCCAAGTGCAATTTTGGTTTTTCTCTGGTTAGTTTTGCCGTGTAAACATCGGAAATGTCACTAGGCTTTCCAGAACCGGCGGCGTTCACAGCACTAACACGGTATTCGTATTGTTTGCCTTCGTGCACGTGAGTGTCGTCGTATTCGGTTTGCTATAAAGAGCGTGAAAATTCATAATTAATACGAGCTTGTAAAATAATATTTTTAGATACAATTACCTTAACCGGAGACCTGGTTATCTTAGCCCACCGGCCGGCCGAAGAGCGTTCCCTTCTTTCCACATCGTATCCAACAATTGGCGAACCTCCGTTGCTCATTGGAGCAGTCCAAACGATTTTGATGTGCTCTTGGTCGACATCTAATGCTTCAGGCTTGCTTGGTTTACCAGGAACGTCTACACATAAAACAATTTGTTGTGTTTAAAATTTGCCCGAAAACTGACTAAAAGTTCGGCGTGGCTCAACTAACCGAATTGGTTCTTAGCGATGATCGGTTCAAGTGTTGTGAGTGGTTCGGACATTCCTTGTAAATTTTCTGCGCGAACTCTGAACTCATACCGGGTGCCTTCAATCAATCTTGGCACGGTAGCATGTGTGAATGCTGGGTTAATGTATGTTACAGCCGGTACCCATCCACCACCATGTGTTAGATCTCGTTTTTCAATTACGTAAGCTCTGTAACAAACAACTTGAGTTAAATATAAAACGTTTGGAATTATTAAGCTAAATAATTGCGTACGTCAGTTCACTTCCGCCATTGTCTTTTGGAGGTTTCCAAGACAAAGTAACCGAGCCGGCGGTAATATCTTCGTAGGCCAAGGGTCCATCGGGCGGTCCTGGCCGATCTGTTCACAAAAATATTGTAAATAAAACAAGGGTTTGAAGTTAATTATTTTGAATAATCTTACCCAAAACGGTAACGTTAAACGACCCTTCATCAGTACCAGAATCGTTTTTCAACAGTAGGTTATAAACTCCAGAATCTGATCGTTTTGAATTCACTCTGTTCATGATCGTATGATAACCAATGGACGTGATTGTAGTTCGGTTATCTGGTTTAAGTTCTGAACCATTAAGCGTCCATGTTACATCTGGAGGCGGTTCGCCGACGAAATCAATGTCGACGTGTAACACTGTACCGGCTCTTATAAACAGGTCCTTTAGCGGCGTCTTAATTTTGGGTTTCACTAAAAAGTATAATTATAGTATTATTAATCAAGTGTTAGATAATGTACTGACAAAAAACTGCTTACAATGTCTGTGCTTAACGATAACTGGATCGGATGGATCACTAGGCGGACTAGGGCCAGCCTTGTTGTTAGCAATAATTCTGAATTCGTATTCTTGTCCCTTGAACAAATCGGGAACGGTGGCCTGCAACAAAACCATCAACACCGTATAATCGAATAAACCAAACTATCACAACAACGGTTACCCGTACCTTAGTTTCCCTGCCTGGCACCGTAAGAGCATTAACCCAATACGGACTACCCTTTTCTTTTTTCTGTACTACGTAGTCTGTAACGGGGCTGCCACCGTCATTCTTTGGCTTTTCCCATTGGAGTTCGACGAAGTTCTCATCCCAATCCGTAACAACTGGCTTTTCTGGTGCTTCTGGTTCATCTAAAACGGTAACATAATAGGAGTAATACGCGAAAGTAAATTAGATTTTTATTAGAAGCATAAAACAAATAAATGATGAATTCTAAAAGTTTAGGATGTTTTTCAGCTGGTTAAAATTGAAGAATGAATGTGAAGGTATAAATAAAAAATAAATAATCATTAGATTTCTTACAAATTATTAGGGTTTTAATTATATAACTGTAGTTTAACCACCTACCGAATTCGTTACGAGCTATTGTAGATTTGTCAGTTTCGAGTACATCCGACTCGCCGATATTATTTACGGCTTTCACCCTAAATAAGTATTCTCGCTTGTGGATCAATCTGATCACGTCGTGGAATAATGAAGTCGTCATTCCGGCGTCTGACCAAGTACCTCTGGAAATGTCCATTTTTTCGATGACGTAATGCAAAATTGGTGCTCCACCGTCATCGACCGGTTGTTTCCACGTCAGACGACATCCGTCTTTCCTAACGTTGGAGACATCCAATGGACCTACAGGTGGTGACGGACGGTCTAAGAACAAAATAAAACATTGTTAATATTTTCAGTTGACAATTGTTGTGTAGTAAATAATTACCAAGTACGGTGACATTAGCAGACGCTGAACATTTTCCCAAATCGTTTTCCAACGTTAACGTGTATCGTCCGGTGTCACTGCGTTGCGAGAACGGTATTTCGAATATGACCTGAGCGTTGTAAATTTGAATGTCAATCCTGGGATTATTGGTCACTTGCAATTCATTGATGCTCCATTTGACCGATGGTCTAGGAGCCGCTTCGATTGGAACGGTGTAATTGATTTTGTTACCGGCCCGTACGATGAGGTCAGGTAAGAATGTCGAGTCAATAACCGGTTCCACTAAATAAAACAAGAAAATCGGTATGATAACAAAAAAAAATTCACAAGAAAATGTCACATTGACTTACAGAATTTTGGTTTACACGTGATAACGGCTGATGGCTCACTGGGTTCACCGGGGCCACCTTTGTTAACGGCAATAACTCGGAACTCGTATTCATGACCTTCGCTTAAATCTGGTATCGAAGCCTTGGTCTTCTTTCCGTTCACAGTAGCGGCTTTCTCCCATGGTCTACGAGAGTAAAACAATAAAGAGTCGGTTTAATATTCAGTGTGTTTAAAGCACTGTTAACTACATTAAAGACATCAGCTACATTAAACAATTACATTTTTTTAAAATCAAACTTTAACTGAGAGAGAAACAATTAAGTTATTAAATCGATTATTGATACTCAATCATGAACTGTCGCCATCTCATGTAAGAGTCGGACCATAGTCGAGTGGACGTAAGGTAAACGTAGGTATACACAAATTATATTATTTATTTACCCGTATTTTTCTCGTTTCTCAATGACGTATTGCGTTATTTCAGATCCACCATCTTTCTTTGGTGGTGTCCATTCAAGGTCGACAAAGCTCTTGCCCCAATCTGTTTAAATCGAAAGATTTGTGAAATGTCAAAAAAATGTAAGTACAACTAAAAATAACTTACCCGTGGCTACTGGCGTGCCCGGTTTGTCCGGTTTTTCATACGGGTCTTTAGCAGTTATACCATCGAACGTGTTTAGTGGTAAGGATTCACCAATTTTATTGACAGCCCTTACTCTAAAGTTGTAGTTGTGTCCTTCAATCAAGTGGTCGGCTCTGAAGTATTGATAACGTCGTCAGTAACCGTCAAGTGTCGTAAATATTTTATACCAAAATTTTATTCAGGAATATACCTTAATGAAGTTCCAACAGCTTCTCCTACCGGGACCCATCTAGCAGTGTCAGCGTCCATTTTTTCAACCGTGTAATGCGTTATTTCCGATCCACCGTCGTCCTTTGGTGGATTCCATTTGAGAACACATGAGTTCTTTGTCACGTCAGTAGGATGTAGTGGTCCCTCTGGTGGTTGTGGTACATCTACGTAACGATTTAACATTTAGCAGTGTATACTACAGTGTATTTTAAAAACACATTTATTTGTTCACAACGTACCGATTACGGTTACTTTGACTTGAGCCTTATCCATTCCGTGAATATTTCTGGCCACCAAAATGTAGATTCCGTCGTCTGATCGTTTGGCATCAAGTACTTTCAGTTTTGTCGAATAGTCTTGGTTGCTTATACTTATGTTGTCTGTTTTTAGCAGCACGTCTCCCTTGAGCGACCATTCTTTTGTTGGGGGAGGCTCTCCAGAAACTTTAACGTCGAATTCGAACATGTTTCCAGCCCGAACTTTGATATCCGTAAGAGTGTTTCGATCAATATGGGGAGCCACTGAAAAAATTCATTTGTTCAAACGTGCATATCTCGTCAGAACGATATCCGTTAATAGAAATCATTCATTTTTTATAAATTTTAGCTTACGTTTTTTAAGTCTTGCCGTGTGAGTCGGAGTCGCTTCACTCGGTTCTCCTGGACCTGCTTTATTTACTGCGCGTACTCTGAATTCGTATTGGTTGCCTTCTGTTAAACCGGGTACAATTCCACTATTTTTGTCTTCGACTACTTCAGCCGCTTTGACCCAATTAGGGCTATTATAAGGATTAAAAACCGTTACAACACTATTAATGACAATGTACTTATGTACGCTTAAATTAGTTTTTACAAATAACAAATAATTTTTTACCTGTATTTGTCCTTCTTTTCAATGATGTAGCCTGTGATTGGTGATCCTCCATCAGATTTTGGTTTGTCCCATTCAAGCTCAACGAAATCACTATCGAAATCTTTGACAACAGGGTTTGACGGACGACTAGGTGCATCTTAAATCATATTTCAGCATTGAAATAGTAAGTAAAATGATTTAAGTGAAGTAGTCGTTACGAATTTTAAATTGTACAATAAATTATCTATTAATAAAATGTTACCGAATGGGTTTTTAGCTTCAATGCTTTGGTTAGCAGTCAACGGATCCGATTTGCCTTGTTTGTTTACAGCCTTTACTCTAAACTTGTATTTGTGTCCAGGTATTAAATCTTTAATGTCAAAGTTTGTTTCTGGTCCATCGGTCTCTCCAGCAGGCACCCAACGTCCTGTGGCTTCGTCCATTTTTTCTACGATATAGTTCTCAATAGGTTGACCGCCGTTGTCTTCCGGTGGTTTCCACGCGAGTTTGCAACCTTCTGCGGTTACGTCGGACACCTTTAATGGACCTTCTGGTGGGCTGGGTTTGTCTGCAAAATAATATGTTTAAGTGACTGACACGTTTTTATTTTATAAATATAATTTTAACTGGGATATGTTTTAGGGCTAGGGGTCAATGTTTTCCAATGAAGTGGAGAAAATGTTGAAGATTTTTCCTCACCGAGAACAGTTACTTCAGCGTATGCGGTATCTTTTCCGTTTATGTTTTCAGCTGTTAGAGTATAAGTTCCAGAGTCTTCTCGGGTAGCATTACGAATTATCAGTTTGGTATTGTAGTCTACATGCGTTTGTTTAACCCCATCGCCCGTCCGAATGTCCCTATGATTTTTAACCCATCTGGTTTTCGGAACAGGTTCGCCAGTAACCTAAATGGATAAATAAAACAATTACAATACTATTCTGATATATTATTGAGTTTACTCACTTTGATATCGAAACTTATGGTTTGTCCTGCTTTAATTTTGATATCGTTCAGGTTTGTGCGGTCAATATGAGGGGCTAAGTTACGTGGTTTGGTAACGATAGTTTGGGTCGGATCACTTGCCTCTCCAGGCCCAGCAGCGTTTACGGCTCTCACTTGGAACTGATACGGTTCGCCTTCCATTAGGCTAGGAATCGTGCACGTAGTTAGGCCAGCCGGCACCGTAAGAGCTTTCTCCCACGTTCCAGATTTGTCTTTCACCTCCACTACGTATCCCGTAATGGGTGAACCACCGTCATCCTTTGGTGGTATCCATTTAAGATCGACAAAGTTCTTGTCCCAATCTGTCACTTCCAAATTGCCCGGTTTACCGGGTTCATCTGATATAAAAAAAAAATTGGTGTAAATATATTATTTTTAAATTATCATTTACTAGTGAAATGTAACTGTAGTTTACCGTAAGGATTTTTAGCGATAATCGATTCTGTTGCTACTAACGGCTCAGATTCACCTTCTGCATTGACTGCCGTCACGCGGAATTTGTACTCCTTACCCGGCGTCAAGCTGTTCACCGCAAGTGCTACACAGATCGAGTTAAAGTATACTTTTGTTAATGGGGATTCTGCTGTTGATTCTTTGGAATATTTACCAGTATCAGGGGACCGACCACACGGTATCCAACTACCTTTCTGCACATCGAATTTCTCTACCAAATAGTACTCGATAGGAGTACCACCGTCGTCTTCTGGTCTCTTCCAGTTTAGTTGGCAACCGTCTTTGTGTACGTCGGAAACTTGAAGAGGTCCAATTGGTGGAGTTGGTTTGTCAGTTACTACAACGTTAATGGTAGCAGTGTCTTTGCCAGAACTGTTTATTGCCGAAACCGTGTATTGTCCGCTATTAGCCCGATTTACAGGACGAATTACTAGTTTTGTATAATAATCCACTATTTCTAGGTGGACGTGTGGTTCGGATCTACAAAAAAACGTATCGTTAAATTATTTTCTTCATTTATTAACCACAATTTTTATTTGTCACATTTACCTTAACGGCATGGCTCCGCATCTCCAGTCGACATGTGGTGGCGGTTCACCAGTAATTACTGCATCTAACTTTAAGGACGACCCTGCCGATATTTTTACATCCTGCAAGTTACGTCGATCAATATGTGGAGCCACTGAAAAAAATTTTTTTTTCATAAACATCTTAATCATAATATGTTATGTTCATAATGTGTACTCACAGAATCGGGGTTTCGCAATGAAGTTTGCACATGGTTTGCTCGGTTCACTTTGACCAGCTTTGTTCACAGCAACAACTCGGAACTGGTACTCGTTTCCTTCGACTAATCCGTTAACAGTTCCCCGTGGTTCTTCATTGATTGTTTCTCCAGCTTTTTCCCATACAGGACTAAAATAAAATGTTTAATCGTTAAACAATTTCGTATAGTTTCGTTTAAAAGTATAGTACCTGTATTTATCTTTTTTTTCAATTATATAATGAGTGATCGGAGTTCCGCCATCGCTAAACGGTTTTTTCCATATTAGTTCAGCGTGGTTTTGACTCCAATCATTGATTTCTGGAGCACCAGGTGTTTCAGGATTTGCTAAAATAAAAAAAAAATTGAATAAAATGGTCTGTTTCAACAATTGGAAATGAGATACTTACTGAACGGGTCTTTGGCAACGATGGTAGATGAGGTTTCAAGGGGTTCCGACTCGCCTTGACCGTTAAGAGCCTTGACGCGGAATTTATATTCATGTCCCGGAATAAGACCATTAACTTGCATTTCTGGGTCTTTTGTGCGTCCTACTGGTAACCATATTCCGTTCTCAGGATCGAATTTCTCCACCAAGTAGCCTTCCAACGGTTCTCCACCGTCGTCCTTTGGTTTTTTCCACTTCAATGTGCATCCGTCTTTATTTACGTCTGACACTTCTAACGGACCTTCGGGCTTGCTGGGCTTAGCTGAGAATAATATGACAAGTATAATAAATTAATACGCTTTTGTGATATTTGTTTAAATTCGCTGTACTCACCGAGAACAGTGACTTCCACTTCTTCCTCATCTTCTCCGTATTTATTAGTAGCAATAATCTTGTAAACTCCCGTATCGCTTCTCGTGGGATTAGCGTGATAAAACTTGGTATTGTAAGGCACGTTATCGATTTGGTAAATACTGTTTGTACGAATCTTTGAGTTGTTGAATCTCCATTCAACGTCAGGCGCCGGTTCTCCGGAGACTTTTACATCGAAAGATATTGGCTCACCTTCACGGATGGTTAGTGATTTGAGATTGCGACGATCAATTTTTGGGGCCACTAAAAAAAAATGGCATGAAATATATAATGCAAATGTAAAATTTACTTTAAACGTACATTTTCTTGGTTTGGGCACTATGGATGCGCTCGGCGGACTTGGGTCTCCTTGTCCGGCCTTATTTACTGCCCTCACTCTAAATTCATACTCTACTCCTTCTTCCAAGTCCTCGGCTCGTCCTTTGGTCACAGGTTCTTTGTTCTCGCCTGCTTTCATCCAGCGTGACGTTCCTTTTTCTCGTTTCTCGATTACGTAACCAGTAATGGGGGCTCCACCGTCGTTGATGGGCGGTTCCCACTCTAAGTCGACAAAATCTTTGTCCCAGTCGGTAATTTTCGGTGCAGTGGGTGCGTTTGGTTCGTCTGAATGAATAAAAATAGAAATGAATAAAGCACAAATCAAGTAACGTGCTTTCTAAGAATGGCTTACCGAACGGATTTTTGGCAATAATCGAGTGATCGGCAGTTAATGGTTCAGATTCGCCCTCGGAGTTGACCGCAGATACTCGGAACGTATACTCTTGACCAGGTATCAAATTTGACACAGTTAGGTTTGGTTCTTTGCTTCTTCCGGCCGGTACCCAACGACCTATAAGAGAACAAAATAATTAAAATAAAAATATCGTAGATATTCGGTTTCTTCAGCAAACATACCGGTTTCGGCGTCCATTTTTTCTACAACGTAATGACTGAGCGGCACTCCGCCATCATCTTCCGGTGGGTTCCATTTCAACGTACATCCTTCTTTGTGCACATCTGATATTTTTATTGGTCCCTCCGGTTTTCCTGGTTTGTCTGTACATAGAATGTAAACAAACTTCATTATTTAAAGCATAATATATAATTTTATAGTTCAATTTTTTTATACGAACTATACATTACGAATTTTCGTGCACTTAACAAAAATGTCATACCTAACACTGTGATATCGAATGTGGCTTCGTCTTTGCCGGAATCGTTTTCCGCTTTGATCACATACGACCCGGTGTGAGACCTATCCGCCACAGATATTGATACTTTAGTCCGATAATCCTCGTATTCCACGTTAAAGTTATCTTTGCTATCTAAGCGCGCTTTGTTATGATACCACACTTTAGTTGGAGGCGGTTCTCCACTGATTTTCACATCAATTTTCACGTGTTGTCCAGCCTTCAACGTTAAATTTTTTAACGTACTTCTATCGATAACAGGTGGCACTGTAACGAGACAATGCAAAATGCGTTAAATAGCAAAAAAAAACCATAAAAATAACGTTAATGAAATTTTATTTTAAATGTTTTTATTTTTACAAACAATTCAGTCAAATAGGCTCAACCGATTAAAACCATAATAATGTCACTTTGAGGCTGTACACCATATTTTGTTTTGTTTTCTTATAATTCATAAAATATCTCGAATATTAGACATCCACTGATTTGGTTTTGTTGAAATTAACAATAAGTAAATAATATTTTGTTGTATTTAGAGTTGAGCAGTAGGGTTTCTAATTATTGTAAAAGGTTAGATTATTACATAGTAAGCGTAATAGTAGTGGTGTAATTCGGCGAACGTAAGTTTCTAAACGGTTATTTTTTAGATAAGTTAGTTCCTATATAGTAGAAAAATTGAATTATGTTAGTTCTTACACGGTACGGTGGTGTTAACTCAAACGATATAAAGTATAAATAACTGTATACTATAGGGATCGGTACTCATTTGGTCTACGTTGGCTAACCATTTAATTTGCCAATTTATATCTTTTACTAGATTGTATTGTTTACATAATTGTTCAGTCTTCAACTGTTTTATTGTATTTAGGGTCCTACTGTATAAGTCTTGTAAAATCTTACCATTTCTATCTTTAGTGACTACTGGATCACTAGGCTCACTGGGTTTACTCATACCACCCTTATTTACGGCGATCACGCGGAAAGTATATTTCATGTTTTCTGCCAAGTCGGGAACTCGGCCATCGCATTTGTTTCCAATCAACTCCGTAGCCTTTTGCCATTTTGAGCTAAACACAGAAAGTGTCATTTGTGAACAAGAAATTTCTCGGCATTTTTCTGTTGCATTGCAATGGTTTTACCTGTATTGGTCTTTCTTTTCAATTATATATGAAGTGACTGGTGCTCCGTTTTCGGAAGCTGGCGGTGTCCATTTCAAGTGCACACTGTTTTTGTTCCAGTCTTTGGCGTAAGGTTTCCCTGGACGGTCGGGTTCATCTATAAATTAAAAAAAACATGCAATTAAGAATTTCAATGGACCAGCATTCAATTCGTTATGGATTTCGTACTGTATGGGTTCTTGGCCACGATTCCAAAGTCGGTTTCTAATGGTTCGGAATCCCCTTCAGCATTGACGGCTTTAACACGGAACAAATACTCTTTTCCCTCGTGTAGGCCTGTCACCTCGGCCTCAGGCAGTTTAGACACGCATACCGGAACCCATCTGCCTGTTTCAGTATCCATTCGCTCCACAACATAATGGTCAATTGGAACACCACCGTCATCTTCCGGTTTCTCCCATTTTAGTTCACATCCGTCGGCGGTCACCTCGGATACCTTAAGCGGTCCTTTTGGTTTGCTAGGAGCGGCTGTAACGTAATGAAAAATAAATAATAGTCTAGGTGTGTTAGAAACCACAGCATGGGTTAAATGAGAATCTTGCAACAGCTTCAGTTAGTTAGATGGGGTTTTTTTTTATCAGTCATTAATACACTTACTGAGAACGATGATCTCGACTTCGGCTTTGTCAGTACCAGAATCGTTCTTAGCCGTTATTGTGTAAATACCCGAGTCGGTGCGTTTAGCTTTTTGCAGTATAAATGTGGTCTTGTAGTCTTCGCTTTCAATGGTCAGTCTAGATGCCAAAATAATTTGTGGTCAATAATGAGAAACAGATAAATTGTACACGGTAAGTATGTATTTACCTATCATTGAATAGTATCGGTTGCCCGTTGAACGCCCAAGTTATAGTGGGCGCGGGTTCTCCTTGAACGTCTGCCTCAAACTTCAAGAACTTCCCTCTACGAACTTCCTTCTTATTCAAATTCTTACGGTCGATTTTAGGAGCCACTGGAAATAAAGAAACGCAAATCGTTATGAGCAAAGTTTAAATAGTTTAAAACTTTATGACAAAACTTACTAAATCGAGGTTTGGCAACGACCGATTTTGAAACGTCACTTGGTGGACTGGGTCCGACTTTATTAACAGCCACCACTCTAAATTCATATTCGTGGCCTTCAACAACGTCCGTCACACGACCAACAGTTCTGTTAAAAATAAGTACATTAAGCATTTTAGCAACATACAAAAATAATGCATATTTAAAAATTAAGTTTAAACATAAATAATAAAAAGGTTATAGTCGTTTTATGGTATTGGGTTATACCGGTTACCATTATGGAAGGTTATACAATATGTTTATGGGATTGGCATTGTTGTGCAAATTCTTATTCGAAAAAAATGAATTTGAATTATTTTATCTTTAATGCGTAGCTGAGAAGGTATTGTTTTTACAAAGACGCGTTTTTATTTATTTATTTTTTTTTGTATCTGGACTCACGATATCTTCTAAGCCGCTGAACCTAATTTTTTATGTAGCAACTTTATAGATCAGAGGAAAATTTAGAAAAAAGCCCAAAAAAATGTACATATTTTTCAACTTAAAATTACAGAATTTAATGGAATATTCATTACCAAAACTAAAAATACTTTTGAAAAACGTTGACAACCAAAAAAATATTACAAAAACCTCTTTTTCTAAACTTAATTATTTGTTTTTGAGCTTAGTTTTAGGTCTTTATATGTGAAAATTATACTGAAAGTAGATCTAGTGTGAGGCGTATCATAAACAATTTTCTCAAAAATGTAAAGTCATCATTTTTTTATTAAGGAAAAACTGAAAACACGGGAAAAATTACACTTTGACGGTAATATATTTCTAGGCTGCTATATTAAAGTGAATCAACGGGTATCCAAAAAATATGTTCATTATTTTGTTATTTACGATATCATATCCACCCTAATATTAAAAATACAACTTTAAGTACATTATTGACTATGATTTTATATATAACTACAGATACGCATCGAAGCGTTTTTTTTTAAAGTGATTTTATCACTTTCAGTTAAAAAAATTCTAAAGATCTGTGACCTCCGTTGATATATGCTCTGCCCTGGACTCGAACCCAGCTGAACTGGCTTTTTTTTTACAATTGTAATAAAAATAATAAGTGATTAGTACTATTCTAGCATAGCTAAATTGAATAGGAAAAGGAAAAAATAACAAACTATTTTTATAAAGTGTATCTAATGTGTAATCAAATATAGCATTAATAGCAAATAGCAAATAATACTCTAAATACATAAGATGAATATTTGTTTTATAATATTAAATATGGTATAATAATATTGAAACTCAGTATTTATTTTTCCGTATCATTAGAATCTAATTTACATATATTTTAGTTATATACCTAAGCTATATCCCTTATAACCAGTGCACAAGTGAAACAAAATAGTCATGTGTCGATGTTAAGTGGCATTAATAATCTAAAGCTAAAATTGACCATTTAAAATGTGTAAATGTTAAATTTCATAGACAATCTGCCAATTAATCGTATCTAATCGTATCAATTTGATATTTGTATTATACACAAAATCACAACTTTGTAGTAATAAGGTATTTTTAAAAAAAATCGATTTTTTAAAAATTTTCTTAAAAATATTTATTTTTCTATTGATATTATTTTGTATTTATATTTTACGTATAGAATCATATATCAAATTTAAAACAAATAATATTTTTAAAAAGTTCCGAATAATTATTTTTGAAATAGTTTAAATAATTTTCACTTGAATATAATGTGTTAGTTAAAAGATTTGTTTTAAGATTTTTTTTTAACAATGCACAACTATCCATCGTACCCTTAAAAAAATTTATATTCAGAATTTATGATTATTGCGAAATCTGAGTAATATAAAATTACTTACTTATTAGGGACGGTCAAAACTGGTACCCAATTTCTGTTGTCATCCTTATCTCTCATTTCCACAATGTATTTCTCAATAGGTGCTCCACCATCAGATTCTGGGGGAGACCATTCGAGATCGATGAATGATTTATCCCAATTAGTCGGCAATGGTTTGCCTGGCTTGGTCGGTTCGTCTGTGAGAAAACATAGAGAACAACAAGAAAACGGTTGTTAACAAAAAGGCTTTAACACTTTCCAATCGATTTGCTTACCAAACGGATTCTTGGCCACGATGAACTTGTCGGCCTCCAGATCATCTGATTCGCCTTCTTTGTTGACCGCCCGTACGCGGAATTTGTACTGTTTACCTTCTTGTAACCCGGTAATGTTGGCTTCGGGTTCGCTGGATTTACCGCACGGTATCCATTGCCCAGTTAGTGGATCTAACTTCTCGATCTCGTAGTATTCGATCGGAGTTCCTCCGTCGTCTTCGGGTTTATTCCATTTGAGTTTGCAACCGTTCTTGGTCACGTCCGTTACCTCCAGAGGTCCACCCGGTTTTGTCGGTTTGCCTGGATAAACAGATTTTCAGATCAGCGATTATTTCTTTTGTCTTTTCAAGCTAAAATTGAATAGTCGGTGCCTATTAGATATTTGTGGTTATTGGAATAATACCTAATATTGTTATGTCGAATGTTGCTGTGTCTTCGCCGACAGAATTTTTAGCCGTGATCAGATAAACGCCGCTATGAGCGCGCTTTGCCTTAACAATCATTAGCTTTGTGTTGTAGTCCATGTTGGTGATTTCCAGCGAATTGCCGGTGGACAAAATCTAAAAGTGTTTCAAGCCAGTTATCAGTAATTGTTACTTATAGAACTAAGTAACTTGAGTAATTAAAATTAAATTAGATTGAATGGAAAGCTCGCAATTTATATTAAAATTTTAAAAAAACGGTGCGCTAATTATGGAGGTAGTTACTAAACGTTGCTTACAGATTCCTTAAACGTCCAAGTAACAACTGGAACGGGTTCGCCACTAATATTGACGTCGATCAGTTTTGTATGTCCGACTTTCATAACCAAATTTTGTAAATTAGTCCTATCTATTCTTGGTTTTACTGTAAAAGACAAACAAAAGTTATGGCTGTGTCATAACTAGTTGACCGAGTTCCTTACGGAATTTCGCTTTGGCCGTGTGTAGCAAAGACTCTTCACTAGGTTCACCGGGTCCGGCTTTGTTAACCGCTCGCACTCTGAACTGGTACTGTTGTCCAGGTTCTAATTTTGGGACTTTGCCCTTGCAAACATTTCCAACCACTTCAACAGCTTTTACGAAAGATGGATCATATTTACTCTTCATTTCGATTATGTATCCTAAATTTTTTATTTTTTTTAAATTATTGTGACAAAAACAAATATTACAAAAGTATTTTTATCATATGAGTGGTTCTAGTGAACGGCGTCGTGTACTGACCAGTTATAGGTGCTCCACCGTCTCTAAACGGTGCGTCCCATTTTAAATCTACTGAATTTTCGTCATAATCTACGATTTCTGGTAATCCTGGAGCTGCGGGAGCATCTGTTTATAAGAAAACGTAAAAAAGTGTTTAATTACTTTTAATCGTATAAAAATTAATGTAAATAAAAAATTATTTTTGCGGATCATGACAATGTTTTAGGCCTACACAGCATACAAAAAAATTTTTTTTATATCTCTCGTACCGTATGGATTTTTGGCGAGTACGGTAGCATCCGTTTCCAACGGTGCCGATTCTCCTTCTTCGTTCATTGCTTTTACGCGGAAGTTGTACTTTCTGTTCGGCTCGAGACCGTTGATTTGGTGTTCTGTCTTTGTTGGATCCACGAAGCCGGCCGGCACCCATTTGCCTGTAGTCGTATCCATTTTTTCGACTAAATACCCAGTGATCGGCAGTCCACCGTCGTCCTTTGGTTTGTTCCAGTGTAACTTACAGCCCTCTTTGTGCACGTCAGTAACTTCAAGAGGACCTTCCGGCGGAGACGGCTTGTCTGCGCAAACATAACAGCGAAGTTAAGAAAGGTTTTCCCAGTTTGTTTAATAACGTGCTCGAAAAATAATCATTATTTACCTAAAACAACTACGTCTACTGTGGCTTCGTCGAAACCGGACGCGTTTTCAGCCCGTAATGTGTAAATTCCAGAGGTCTTTCTGGTGTTGTCGGACAGCACCAATTTCGTGTTATAGTCTTCGTTTTCTATTTTCACTGTACGTTCTGGCGTCAGTGGTTTGTTTCCGAATGACCACGTCATAGTCGGTGGAGGTTCGCCACGGACGTCCACGTCGAATTTCACTACTTGTCCAGCCCTCACGACGACTTTTTGCATTTTCTCGCGGTTTATCAATGGTTTCACTAGCCAAAATCAAACCACCACAGTTATATTTATTATTGTCAATTCACAAAAACACATGACTTACAGTTCTTGGCCTTGGCTGTGTGCATTTTGGTTGCGTCGCTGGGTTCTGACGGTCCAGCTTTATTTATTGCCCGCACTCGGAACTGATACTGGTGGCCTTCTTTTAGGTTTTTTACTGTTGCTTGGCACGCTGGTGTCTAAGAAAACGGGGAAAAAAATTAAATACACACCAGAATACAGGGTGAAATAAATACATACTTTAGTAGTTAAAATTTCATCCCAAACGGTAGACAACTTGTCCTTTTTCTCGATCACGTACCCGGTAATGGGCGCGCCACCGTCGTTTTTCGGTTCGGTCCATGTTAGGTCAACTCTGTCCACGTCCCAGTCGGCAATTTTGGGCGTGCCTGGCTTGCCAGGAATTTCTGTACGAAGAATATTAGCCAACGGATTATTAGTTATACTTAGGTCTCGGATTTTTGACACTTACCGTAAGGGTTCTTGGCGACAATGGTGCTTTCCGTTTCCAGAGGTTCAGACTCGCCTTCCTCGTTCATGGCTTTCACCCTGAACGAGTATTCGTGACCTTCCTGTAAACCTTTTATATCCATTTCCGGTTCTTGGACCCGGCCAACCGGAACCCAACGTCCTGTCTGTGCGTCCATTTTTTCGACCACGTAAGCCGTCACTGGTTTGCCGCCATCGTCCTTGGGTTTGTCCCACTTTACTTTAGCGCCGCTGGCTGTTACTTCTTTCACTTTAAGCGGACCTTCCGGTCTGGTCGGTGGACCTGAGTAAAGCAAAAGGTGAATTGATTAAAATTCATTGGACTGTTAACGTTACCGTCTATTACAAACGTACAAAGAACCGTAACTTCCACGGTTGCTTCGTCTTTTCCAAAATCGTTTTCGGCAATGATTTTATATACGCCAGAGTCTTTACGGACCGTGTCCGATAATGTGATTTTCGTATTGTACGGAACGTTCACGATCTGCACGTTTCTTTCTGATACGACCTGATGATCGTAGAATTACACAAATTAACAAACAATAAAAAAAGTAATTATTATTTTGGATTTCGTACTATCTACAACAATATTAACTACAGAAAACGCAAGTCTCGTCGTCAGAAAACTATCTGAATAATGACAATTCAAAATTACAGATTGTTTCATCAAAGCGACAACATAACAATAATTTTACATTGTGTTATTATTATTCACTGAATCATTATTTGGTTCAAGTAGTGAATAAAATACAAATCTACATTTTATTACCATTAAATCTACCGTACGCACACTAATCATAACTACTTATACAAAACACAACACTAAGTACTAAAAGATTTCAACATTTTATTAATACTAAAAAAGTAATCAAATCTACTGATTTAGTAATCTAAAATTTCCTAAAATTAGGAATTTATAAATTTATATTAGATTAACTACGAGGTACTTTAATTATTGAGAAATATATTATCATATAAAAAAACCGACGTCTTAAAAAAAATTTGTTTCACAAATCTACTAAACCGCAATTAAAGCTCTTATAGCTTTATTAATAAATATTTATTTACTCACAGCCTTTAAAACTTGTTCAGTCTGAAATGTAAAATTTGTTTTTGAATAATGTGTTTTATATTATTTATTTTTATAACTAATTTTTTTTACAACTTTTTGTTTTCATACATATTTTAACTTGATTCAGTATTTGTAATAACTGTTACAAATGTGTAAAAAACGAAAATTTCACAAACCTCTTTGTTAATCAGCTCCCATTTGACTGTTGGAGCGGGTTCGCCTTTTATGTTGACGTCATACTTAACTGTCTTTCCACCTCTTACCACAACGTTTTTCAAATTTGTTCGATCAATTCTAGGTTTCACTGTAAAACGAAACATATACACGTTCAATTTAGCCAAATACCAATACTATTATTGTATGTTATACTTACATGATTTGTGTTTAACGATATGTAGTTTCGTCGGTTCTGATGCGGGCGATGGTCCCGCTTTGTTAACGGCTACAATTCGGAATTGAAGTTCTGATTTTTCTTTTAGATCCGGCACCTTAGCTTTTAACTCAGTAGCCGGCACTTCTAATGCGGGTTCCCAATCTTGTTTGAACCTAATAAAAGCACAAAATACAAGATATTATTGTCATTACTTGTTATCTCTGATTGGCATTATTTTCAAAAATTGCGTACCTGTCTTTTTTTTCAATTATATATTTCTCAATGGGAGCACCGCCGTCCTTTTCAGGAGCAGTCCATTTAAGTGTTACACTTTGGTTGTCGTAATCAACGATATCTGGTGTTCCAGGCTTCGACGGTTCGTCTGCAAAAAAACCGGTCGTTATTGACCGGTTCAACAAAATAGTCTAGAATTTATACTTACCAAATGGATTTTTAGCTATTATGGTCTTTGTCGTGGTCAAGGGCTCCGAATCTCCTTCTTTGTTGACGGCCGTCACTCGGAATTTGTACTCCTTTCCTGGTTCTAAATTGGTCACGTCACATTCGGGTTCTTTAACACTGTCCTTAGCCGGCACCTTGGCCACTCGCACCCATTTGCCAGTTGTCGTGTCCATTTTCTCCACTTCGTATTCGGTGATAGGGCATCCGCCGTCGTCTTCCGGTTTCTTCCACTTGACTTTACAACTCTTTTTGGTTATCTCCGTTACTTCTAGCGGCCCCTTCGGTGCACCAGGCTTGCTCAGCACCGTAAATTCAAGAGTTGCCTCGTCTTTGCCCGACGCGTTCTCGGCTATTAAAGTGTATACACCCGTGTCCTTGCGCAAGGCACCGGTTATTGTCAGCGTTGTCTGGTGGTCGACATTTTCGATCTTGACCCTCTCGTTGTTGACGACTGTTTCGTCTTTCAGTCGCCACGTCAGAGTGGGCGTCGGCTCTCCAGATACGTCTACTACCCACTTTTGATTTCTGCCCGCCTTGATCGTGATGTTTTTCATACCTTCTCGGTCGATTCTCGGTTTTACTGAAACAAAAACCAAATGTGGTCAAACGCGGATATGTGTATAGCAAATATATGTTTATATAATAATTAGCCAGCTTACGATTTCTGTGTTTGCACACGTGTGGCTCGGTCGGCTTGCTGGGAGATCCTGGACCCGCCTTGTTTACCGCTTTTACGCGGAACTGATACACCATTTTTTCTTTAAGTCCTTCGATTTTCACTTCCGGAGTGCCGTCTGCCGTTTTAGTCACTTCGCTCCAGTCCGTCGAAAATTTGTCTTTCATTTCGACCACATAGTGTGTGATCGGTCGACCACCGTCCGATTCCGGTTTCTTCCACTTGAGCGTTACGCTCTTGTTGTCGTAATCGATTATTTCTGGTTTTCCGGGCTCACCGGGTTCATCTATAACCGAACAATATTTAGTTTAGAGTTGAAAACAATATACGTATAACCTTAAAATACCATATGGATTCTTTGCAACAATATCCTCAGAGGTCTCGAGAGGTTCGGATTCTCCTTCTTTGTTTACCGCCTTTACTCTGATCTTGTACTTCTTTTTTGGAGTCAAATTGGTAACCTTAAATTCTACTTTATCTGGACCAGACTAAAAATACGGTTACCGATATTAGAATAGTTGACAGATTTAATGCTTTGTTCGTCTTACCTCTCCTGCGTTCACCCATCGACCGGTCTCTATGTCCATTTTTTCGATGATGTAACCTGTTATCTCTGAACCCCCGTTGTCTGATGGCTTTTGCCATGACACGGTAACGTGGTCAGCCCTAACTTCTTCGACTTTCAATGGACCCTTGGGTCTCAAAGGCTTGTCTGCGTAATGAAAAACATAAATATTGTTATTTAATACGCAACCGGTAAACTTTGTTTGTAACCTTACCTAAAACAATGACTTCGGCAGTCCGTTCGGCTGTACCAGAACTGTTTTTCAGTATCAACTTGTATTTTCCGCTATCGGCTCTCACTGCCCTTCGGACCGTCAATAAAGTATTGCGTTCATATTTGTCGATCGTTATTCTGTAAAAAAAACAGAACAAGTTAGATAGAACGAAAAAAGATACTGAAGCCTTAGTATAGTTTAAAGCCAAATTTTTCATAGGGTATTTTAAGAAAAATTGATTTTAAATCATTGATAGAACATTTTAAACTCTTCTACGCAGTACAAACAGTTTTGTAATTATTTTTTTAATATAAGGTTTGTAACTATTGTATTGTACGATCTCTCACCTGTCACCGTCGTGCTTGATTTGGTTTTCACCTATTTGCCAAATTACTTCTGGTTCAGGTTCACCTCCATATTTGATATCGTATTTGATCACTTGTCCCTTTTTGACGATTATGTTTTTCAAGTCGTCACCAATAATCCACGGTTTAACTGCACATGATAAAAGTGGAGATGTAAGTGGTTCACTTATAACAGCAGTAAAGATATCGAAACTTACCGAAACGCGATTTGGCGATAATAGGCTTCGTAGCAATACTAGGTTCACCTGGACCCGCTTTGTTGATGGCTCTGACTCGGAATTCATACTGGGTATTTTCCTTTAAGCCTTCAATCGTGGCCGATGTTATATCACCTTCGTAGACTTTGCTTTTAACCCAATCTTTTCCGAATTTTTCCTGGTTAATTGAAACATTATTGATTTATTTTTGTTTATCATTTTTAAAGCACCACGAGTTTACTTTGTATTCTATAATGTATCCCGTTATGGGAGCACCTCCATCGTTCTCCGGTTTCGTCCAAGTTAAATCCGCATGGTCTTTATCCCAGTCAACGACTTCAACGTTATTCGGTTTGCTGGGTTCGTCTGAAACACGAGTCATTTACACCATCGATTATACAAAATTCAACAGTAAAGGTATAATTTAGGACTATGTACCCCATGGGTCTTTAGCCAAAATGGATTTGGCCAACGGTGTTGGTTCGGAAGCACCAATTTTCGAAACGGCTCTTACGCGGAATTTGTATTCTTTTTTCGCTGTTAAGTCAGTTACGTCTAATGTGAGCGGTGAGTCAGCTTTAACTTCAGCAACGTTGTGCCATCCGCCTAAAACACATTTTTTCCGATTAAAAGCATGTCAACGAAAATAAAAAAAGGCGGCCGTTACATACCTTTAACAGATAAGTCCTGTCTTTCGACTAGGTAATGCACAATAGGAGAACCGCCGTTGTCCGCAGCTGGCTGCCATTTGAGTTTACAGCTGTTTTTCATAATATCAGATACTTCCAAGTTCAATGGTGGTGAGGGAACGTCTGTAATAATACAATATAATCACGTCCGTTAATTTTAGAACTCTAATCAAAAATGCTTTCAACACTAATTTCTTCATACCTTGCATGTTAATATTAACATCTTTGACATCTTCTCCTTGGTCGTTTTTGAGTTTTATCTGATATTTTCCAGAGAGCTCGTGAGCGGGTTTTTTAATGTTATAAATAATTTTATCGTCATGCACGATGATCTCCACGTCTTTAGGTGACAACGGTTTGCCGTCCTTTAAGAGTTTTGCATCTATAGTCGATTGTCTTGTACCGTTTACTAAAAATGGAATTGTTCGTTTATATAAAAACTGTGAATATAGTACGGGATTCATGATTACCTTTGTAAGGAACCTCGAAGGTTAACGGACGCGTCACGGGTCCTTCTATATTTTCGTCAAACGATATTACAGGCTTCTCTTCGCCCTTTTTCACATCTAACAAACATATGGATGTCAGGTCGTTGGATTTGCACATTATCTCACCGGCGTCTTTCATCTCCAACTTGTTGAATATTAGCTGATGTTTTCCACCGCCTAGATTTTTTATTTCGATTCTTAAACGAAACACCATATTAGTTAGTCAATAAAAACAGACAGATAAGTACTAACTACTGCTACTAGACTTACCTATCCGATGGCACAATGGGTTTATCATCAAAGAACCATTCGGCTGGAGCCGTCTGATCTTGAAGTTCGACTTCGAAGATACATTTCTCCCGCTCAATGCCTGTCGTATCTTTGAGTTTTTTGTTGAATTTGTTTTGGTCTGTAAATATTAAATAGTCCAGGTAAGTTAAAAGTCAACTCAAATCGAAATGAAGACTGTTTACATTTAACAACGAGTTCGGCTTCGGTTCTGTCGGCGTTGGATGTGCATGCGTACAAGCCTGCATCTGTGATTTTTGCCTCGTTGATTACTAATTTTCTCTTTCTACCTTCTTTTACTATGCGGACCCTAACACGAAGAAGTCGAAATTTTAATATCTTCGAAAAAAAAAACAGTAAGCATTACTATAAGTTTACCTTTTGTCTGCTTTAAGATCTTGTCCGTTCTTGGACCATTTAACGTCTCCAAGCGCATCGTCTAGCTCACAAATCAACGTCACAGCATCCTTCTCCGTTACTTGCTGGTGTTTCAACACTTTGACGAATTTATATGGATAATCTACCAAAACAACGGAAGTGTTAGATATTGGGGCTGTCCATTGAACATTCAATATGTATGTTCTCGAGAAGAGAGACAAATATAGTTATTAAGTTAAAAAAAATATCAGATAAATGTACGCCTGAAGTTACTAGACTATACAAAGCATTAAGATTAATGAAAAAAATGTGGAGTTGAGCCAAAATAATATGACAGTAGAGAGGGATCAAGCTAAGCTATTAAGTCTGATTGATGATATAAAGTAAATATAATGAGAGATGTATGAGAATAGGTAGATCGAGGAAATGAAGAAGCAGATAAAACAGTAAGAAGGGTAAAAAGGTCTAATTTTTATTGGCTTAAGTAAAAAAAACCTAACCCACCACCTGGTGGTCTATCATGTAAGAATCGATACATACCGACGATTTTGGCTGTAGTAGAAGTCTTGTCGTCTTGTTTTTCTATGCGACAATAATATTTGCCGCTGTCGGTGAGTTCGCAGTTCTTTATTGTTAAGCGGCAATTGCCACTCATGTCCTTCGAAATACTGTACTTTTCGCCTTCGGTCAGTTTCAATTTTTCTTTGTACCATCCGACAATGGCCATACTGCTGCTTACCGTACATTCCATATTGGTCTCGTGTCTAGTGTAACCGTCGGTTGTCGAATTCAATGGCCGGATAAACGTGTAAACCGGGTCCGGTTCTATAAGATTAACATGTTCACGATATGACATAATTTGTATTTTAATTATTGTATGTAGCTATTCTACTTTTAACTTTTATAGAACTTGCGAGCCTGGGAAAGTTAATGTATACAGAATAAATTCTTATTAACCTGGCCCATAGCTTTTAAAACTTAAAACCTATTTACTAATGCAATTTGTTTAAGCAAATACTCGTTGAAAAAATAATTTCATTATTACGTTATACAATTGGTTCAACAATTCAAATTTACATACTTCCTAAACATTTTAAGTACCTTCAACGTTGAGATAAGCGGTAGAACTTATTCCGCCTATTTCAATTGTATATTTTCCAGTATCATCTACTTTGGGTCCCGTTATAATCATTTGGTACACATCCCCTTCGTTTTTGAACTTGTACTTAGATCCAATAAATATTTCCTGAAAGAATAAAAAATCTCGATGAATGTTGTGTACTTCATTCAAAAATCATATACTTTTCGTTATTGGACTTACGTCTTTGCGTATAAACCATCTAGGTTTCGAATTAGGTTTTGAGAACACGGCTTCGAAAACCACTTTTTTGTCTTTGCCTTCTTTAGCGTACTGGTCGACCAGCGGCTTCAAGAACGATTCTTGTTTCTGAACAAGCGAATACACAAATAATTATCGCATATTATATTTTAATAATCACTGATAATATTATTTTTAGTTGGCATTCCGTCCTTACCCGTTCTACTTTCTTTAATGCCGGCACTGGTATTTCCGTTTCCTTGAGTTCGCCCCAATCAGGATCTCCCTTTTCTCTGTCCCATTTGGCGTACTTTCTTTTCTTCAACATGGCCCTGAAGTCCATACCGCTGGCGTCTGCAAAATACAATATTCGTCGTTCGTGTCAACAAACGTTTCTAAATGCAATTCATTATTATCGCCGTTTACCTGAAACGTATAATTGCATTTCGGCCGTATCGGAACCGTGCTTGTTGGTCACGGTCACCGTGTACTTTCCTTCGTCGTTTGGCTTGACTTTGCGCATGCAAAGGGTAATCGTGTTGGTTTCGCCGTCAGTGAGGAACTTGAACCGTCCCCCTTCTATGATTTCGGTAATGCCCTAAGCACACACATAGCAATTAACGCGGTTGCTTGTTAAAGTAATATTATATATTACTTTGTAGAACTTAAACGTAGGCGCTGGCGTGCCTTCCACCTGCACGGTTATGTAGCCGGTCTGATCTTCTATGGCCGAGTAGCTTTCGGCGACGTCCACAATCATTGGCGGTCCAACGGGGCCCACGTCCTTTAGAGGAGTCGAAGGTTTGTCGATTTTTTCTTCGAGCTCCGCAATGCTAGGACGTCGCATTTCCGTGCTAGGTCGACGACGCTGTAAGTTTAAATGTAAAGAAAAAACAAGTTAGAAAAACAAACGTTTTAAGTCACGCCAATTTATTGCCATTCACGTGGTGCTTTTCACATTGTATACCCACTACATCCGTTTTCTCAGCACAATGTTACATGTTCAAGACACCTTAGAAGATAATGCTAAGCTAATAAAAAATTATTTAACTACGGCTATGTCATTATGTACAAAAATTAATGTTGTGTTTAAAGACTAATACAATAAAATAGTATAACATAAAGTATTATTAATATGATTATTATGTACAATTTGTATATATATACAATTCGTTTGGACGAAATGTTAATGCGTTCTAACTAATAAATGAATACTATCAAGCAATCAAGTAGGTGCGCGTTTATTATTATGTACAACGGTCTTTTGATTAACTAATCTACTAATAGGATAGAATTGCATACATGTGTGTAAAAAGATAGCTTATAATGTACATAAATAAAATAAATAATGAGTTAATATCTATAATATGCTGAAAATTTAAAAAAAACTATATTCACTAAAACATTGCAAGCTTAAAATGTATAAATTACATATTTATATAAATAATGTAAAATGTAATACTCTAGAATATAAACTAACTACTTGAATTTTAGTAGATAACTTACAAATATGTATCCTTTAATTGTTTTGAAATATAATGTAGTTTAGAGACAAGTGTTATTTTCAAAGTTATAATCTTAGTTAGGTACACAATTTAAGAATCACACATTTGTGCCTAATTATTATTATCATTACTATTTACTACAAACTATTGCACACTTGCATGTCTAATTTCTATATTATCAGCGAACGAGATGATAGCTGTTAAATCTTAATTTTTATAATATTATTGTATCTTTATTTTCCATGTTTAGATAAATGTATTTTGGGTTTCATCATTAACGTTGGTAACTGATTTTTGTCGTAGGTAATACAAAGATAATATTAGATATTATACATATACATCAAAAGACAAGGTTGATAAAAATTTGTAAAATAAAGATGATACAGTTTATATGTTTTACAAAATAGAACACTATATTTTTTATTCTATAGTTCATATAATAGATAATATTTATACTTCAGTAACAATTACATATAATATAATTATGATTTTAATGTTTTTAGTTTCATTAGTAGTGTCGTTAGGGATTTTGCGGATTAACCGGTAATAACCAAACAAACGAGCACAGGACCAACACGACTTACCAAAGACGGACAAAAAAATAAATCCAAACTCGACGACACAAAAAATAAAAACAAAAAGGTTTAGACGGTACAAAAAACAAATAACAATTTCGGATATAGTGATAAAACTGTGATGAGGAAACAGTGTGAATGAAACCTCACCTTTTCATCAATAACCTGACCCGGCCGCAATTTTCCAACCTGCATAAACATAATGTAATTGAAAGCACTTTAAACAACAATTGCGGTTAACCAGAAGTAACCGGGGGAGACGACACAAAGACAACGAGACACAAAAATTATATTTGGAATTTCAATCGAAGTTCGATAACATTATTGTAATTATATGATATTATTGTTATTGTTTGTTTTTGACATCGCCAATAACACCCGTGGTGAACAAATGCCAAAACAGCCGATGAGGGTAGAAAACCATTGTTATGTTTCAGTTTTATTAATTAAAATACCACCAAAGAGACGCAATGCGAAAAGACAAATTGGATTTTCAACACCCTCACCTTTTTTTCTTCCAGGACCTCTCCGGGCCGTAATTTTCTATTTTCCTAAAATTAGACAATATTCAACATGTATTTTTCTAATCCCAAATTCGGTTTTCTTACAAATTCACAAACAATTCTAAGGAATCCTCAAATAGCGCGTGAAAATTATTATTCTATACCAGTTTTTCTTTTCACTGTAGATGCGACAATTATTATAGTCTTATATATTGCAAATACAGTTTCCATTGTTTAAATTTTTTTACACATTTATATTTTATCGTTTGGTTTTGATTTAATCGTAGTAGCATTACATTCGTTGTGTAATTCTTTTATGTATTCGGTATAGGTAACTCGGCTACAGTGAACTATATTATACTACATATTTCTATCTACTCTAAGGTTGCAATTACGAAGATTCAACACTAGATTATTGATTGTTATACTAATAATGAAAAAAATAAATGTAGTATGCATAAAAAGCTTTTGCGATACCTAATCGTTGGCGCAATTCGTTCATTAGAGCACCATTACGATTTGGAAAACAAAATGAAAAATGTTTCGTTCATTATATTATAATAATTTCACAATTCATTTTATACTAATAGATTTAGAGTGGTAAAGAAAGAAAACAAAGGGCGAGATGTCGTGAAATAAAGAGTTTGTGTTTGAAATAGAGAAATAAATGTATTTTCCTGGGTGACTGGAATTGCCGGACAGCCCATACTTACTTCGTCGCTGATAATCAAACTGGGACGACGTCCCTTGTCCTCAGGTGGAGGAATCAGAGATCCACGACGACCACTCGTCGATCCAGAGAGTCCCAAAGAACTCTTTCGGGAATCGCCTGGCGATTTGTCTCGAATCACTTCAATCTTAGGCGCTTCCGGCGCCTTGATTTCCGGTACACGACCGTGCTAAACATAAAAAATAGATGATATTTTTAATTGCTCAACGATAACCGAATGGTTTTCCATGTTTAATAAAATCATGTGAGACATCGAATATAAGTGCTGGTCACGGGTGATGGAAGTATTGGATGTTGGGCTGTAACTGGAAAAGCCATGCCTATTACCTGAGCTGTACTCGAATACTCGAATCGGCAGTCGAGTCGTAGTAAAAAATATGAAATTAACAATATTATCCCTTAAAAGCTCGACACCTATTTTGATTACTACCACACAATATTTCTATTCGATACATAATTGAATTCGGTCCCCGTCTTGACGCCTGTGATTAGAAATAGGAAGAAAGAATGATTTTGTTTGTAACTTACTCTAGTTTTCGGTTTGTCGTCCGGAGCATCAAAAGTGATGCTCGGCTGTTCTTGAATTGAACTTTCATCTTCAGACATAACGGAATAGTCGGCGACACTCACCTCCTGAACAAATTATTCGTTATACAGATGCAATTAGTGCTGTTTTTTTTATGGTAGGTACTTACCGGCGTTCGGTCGTCGATAGATTTTGTATCGTCGAACGAATCCTGCGGAGTTGTCAACCTTGTTCCCTGAGAAAAACGAATATTTTATACAATCGACAGAATATTCAAGTTACATTATTTTTAGATTTGTATTATTTTATTTAGAGCACAATATTACACATGTTAATTTAACATAATCAGTTAGCTCAGAGGTAAGAGTACTCACATTTGTTATTGACGGACGCATTTTCTTCTCTGGTTGAACAGGTTCAACATTTTCTTTTGGTGTCGGTACTTTCTTCTGAAAATATATAAAATCATTTAAACAGTTATTTACTGTTTCTATTTACGTTTCGGTTACATGATAGTATAATAATTACTTTAATAGAAGGTCTTTTTGCCTCAACATTCTTCTCATCTGTTTTTAAAGTTTTGTTTTCTGCGGTTGATTTCTAAATAATTATAAGAAAATGCGTAGTTAGCAATAACACGAATATAGGTTATTAGAAAAACATGTTATGATTATATTTTATACACATATACATTTTATTTTTAAAAATATATCTTCTTATTGTATTTGTTTTTTTATATACAAAAATAGCTACAATAAACTTACATTTAAGACAGACAAACGTCGAGGTCCGCCGATTTCAACAATCTCTACTGGCTTAGCTTCAGGTTGTTTCTAAATATATATATACACATATATGTTATAAATGCATTTTTTCTAACTACAATTTTACTCTAGCACACGCTCAGTATAAATAGTTACATTATCTATTATGCATGTAAACATATTAATAACGTTGACAGTTTAAAATCTATTACTTACTCTTAAAACCGGCCGAAGTTTTACCATGTCTCTGTGTGGTATTAGTATTTCATTTTTGGCATTCTAAATACATTGTAACAACTGGTTAAACTACATAATATCACACGAAATATTTCTACTATACAATTACACTAATGGTAGATACTGTATTATATCTTTGTCATAAGTAAAGATTTATTGCATATTAAACTACCTACAAATCTTCAAATTACAAATTACAACTAGCTACATAGAAAACTTACTTTACTGCAGGCTTATCGACTTCTAACCACCATTGCATCAGACATTTTAAATATTGTTTAAATATTAGGGCTTTTTAAAATGATAAGCTATTGTACGTTATAGTTTACAATAGTTATTCTAAAATTTATTTTAACATGAATAATTAGCATATTAGAATACTAGATTGAGAATTAGTACTAAAATACTTTTAGAATAATAGATTGATAAATATAATTTGAAAGTTGTGATTTTGTTAAGCATCTTTAAACGAAATCTTACTTTGACTAATGGCTGTTTTTTGTTTGCTGGTCTTTCATCGTCAGCAGACCCTAGTGTTGCATCACTGGCCTTCTAAAAACACAAAAAATTCAATACTTCTACCTACATGCAGTATATCACATGCAGGTTAGTCCTAAATAAGTAATACAACTATTGTTACTTTTATAACGCTTATTTAAAACAGCAATGTTATTATTTATGTAAGATTTTAAAAAAATATATAAATTTGTCTAATCGAAATATTCCCATCACTAATGACTACTAAATACTACACTTACTCTTACAGATGATCTTCGCCTACTATCGGTTTTATCAGTGTCAATATTTTCCAGAATGTCACTGGATTCCTAAATACACACATTGAAGGTATAGTCTAGCGTATTCTACATGATATACTAACAATGATTTCTTGCCATAGCTTACTTTAACAGATTGTCGTCGATTAACTTCTGGCTTATCGCTAACGGCCGGTTCTAGGGAGTCGGTAGGTTTCTAAACACATAAATGCCAACTATAGACTACTTAATGATACCGAATAACTTTTCATACTCACTTTAACCGATGGCGACGTCGTCAGGTATGTTTGGTCAGCTCCGACTGTTTCTACTGTATCAGTATTTTTCTAAAGGCACACACACAAACTATAATCTACTGTACTACTAAGTACATGAGTTATAACCTTACTTTTATCAATGAACGTCGTTTTATATCCGGTGTTTCGTCTCCGACCGATCTTACGTCATCGTTGGGTTTCTACAAAATACACCAAAACTGTATACTACTGCAAATTGGTCAGTAATGTTATGGAACAACACAGATTTTGCATTATCATTTTTGAATATTTGTACAGATGTTTTATTACAACCAAGTTGGAATCAAAAGCCAAGTTCATAATTTTATTAATAGGTATATTACTTTTTAGACATATTGTTTTTTTAATTAAATTTAATAATAATGACTTTCATTTCAACAAAATCTATTTTCCATCTTTACTATTAATAGCGTTATAAAACGAGTCCTGCAGACTATAAGCTCACTTTGACCAGAATTTGTCGCTTAATTTCTAGTTTCTCATTATTAACCGGTCCCAGTGTATAGCTGGGTTTCTATAAACGAAGTAATTCTAACTATAAACTACTCTATATGTGTGAATAGATTCATTACTTACTATAAATGACGGACGTCTCTTAGATTCTAGTGTATCGTCATCGACCTTTCCTAATGTGTCACTGGTCGTCTAAACATACAGGAAAGCTATACTGCTGTGCACTAAGGAATTGAATAACAAACATGTCCAGTACTTACTTTTACTGAAGCTCGTCGTTTCTCATCGCCAACTGGTCCCAGAGTATCGCTGGGTTTCTAGATATATACATGCTATCTATAAACTACTGTACATGCATACTCAACGATTTATTGTAATACTTACTGCATTCGACCAACGCCTTTGGTGTTCCAATGATCCTCGTTTCACATCTGGTTTATCATCATCAACCGGCTCCAGTGTATCGCTAGGTTTCTAGATACATTCATGTTAGCTATAGACTACTGTGCACAGGATTTAACTAAATAATACTACTTACTTTAACCGACGGACGTCTCGTAGTTTCCGGAGATTTGTCTTTCAATGTCTCTGAAGTTTCACGAGATGTCTATAAATACATTGTATCTATAAGCTACTGGATACACAGAACAATATACAAAGTACATACCTTTACTGATGTTCGACGGTTAACATCAGGTTTCTCATCATCGACCGGTTCCAGTATATCACTGGGTTTCTAAATACATATATCCAAACTATAGACTACCTACTTAATTTACAGAGAGTAAGCTAAATAAATATATATACTTTTACTGATGTTCGTCGTCTTACAAATGATTCCTCGTCGACCGATTCAAGGGTATCAGTAGGTTTCTAAATATATAATATACAAGCGATCTATATACTACTGACTACTGTATAGAAATAAGTAAAGATTAATATTTACTTGAACTGAAGCACGTCTCTTAGTCTCTGCTAATTCTTCATCATTTGATTTCAGTGTTTCACTGGTTGTCTAAAGGTACACAAAGGTATAAGAACTACTGAGTACAAGTGCACGTAAACGGTTTGTTAACTTACTTTTACTGAAGTTCGCCTTCTTACTTCAGGTTCCTTATCGCCAACCAGTCCCAGAGTATCACTAGGTCTCTAAACACACATATTTTAACTATACTCTACTGTACTATATATGCCACTTAATACTAAAAACGTATAACAGCATACCTTTACCGATAGTCGTCTCTTAGTTTCCGGTACATCGTCTTCTGTGGTGTCTAAGGTGTCAGTAGTTTTCTAAATATATACATAATTTATAATTATATCAAATCTATTAAATAGCGTGCTCAAGAGGTTGGTTATACTTACTGACGACAGCTGTTTAGTATTGGGTTTATCCTCGTCGACAGATTTTAGGGTATCACTAGGTTTCTGTATTATATACATTTTTACATTTTAGACTAGGTACTTTGTTATGAGATAAATCGACCCAGTTCATGCAAAACACATTAAGTCCAAAGTCGTCGTTTTCAAGATTATTAGAGTACAATAAATAACCACAGACAAGTACTACAAGTAGATATCACCATATAGTATCAATGTTGTTGTAAAAATTATGTTCAAGAAATTTGAATTGCAATTAAACGAAATAGCAATTTAAGATGAAGAAAAAAGTTATTTCATAAAGGAAAATGTTTAAGTTATTCATTTTTAAACTCTCATTTTCGAAAATGACGATTTTGGGCTTGCATCAACGGGGTTGATATATATTTTGTATATATATATATATATTGTATGTACACATTTTTTATTAGGTAATGTTAGTGCTTACTTTTACCGATGGACGTCGCCTAGTTTCTACCGCCTCGTCTTCTATATTATCTAGTGCATCAGCGGTTTTCTAAAGACACATGCAATGTATAGACTACTTTGTACGTAAAATAAGTAAATTGTTTACTTACCTTCACAGATGATCGTCGTCTAACCTCGAGCTTTTCGTCCTCAACCGTTCCAAACGTGTCGCTGGTTTTCTAATGATATACAAATTATATCAATACTACATATCTACATTTGTTGAAGGTAATTGCAAACTTACTTTGATCGATGTTCGGCGTTTAACTTCTTGATTTTCGTCATCGACTGAGCCAAGTATATCACTGGGTTTCTAAATATAAGTATGCAAAGTTAAACATCAACAATATTTACAGAAAAAAAATTTAAGCACATACTCGTAAGAATAAAATGGATTTCCTTACACAAACGTTATCTAATTCATATTTTTTAAAAAGATTATGACTGATACTCTAATTGTCATTAGTGTTTTATTAATCTCTAATTTTTAACTATTATAACTCATTTTTAGAGTTTGGTATTACGTGGACTAAAATATAATAATCTTGAATAAGATGTAACCAGCAATTATAACTCTCACTTATAGATGTGAAATATGAAAACGACAAAAGTAACATAAAGAAGACTACAGAACAACATTTTTTGACCAGTCATTGATAATAGAAAAAATGAATTGAGAAGGAAGTTCACAAATAACTACACAAAGAAATGGGATTAGCGCCAGTAACTAGCTACATAAAATGCCATATGACAAATAAGATGACTTCGAGGGACATGTAAAGATGGTAACTAAGTATGAGATAATAAGTATAGTAATGGAATGGAAACCCAAAGAAAAGAGGCCACGATATGTAGTAGAAAAATATCTTAAACGCTAGGAGTGCAAGATTGGTAGGTAATAGATCAAGAATAGAGGAACCTGGAGTGATGGCGGTAAAAACTCTTAGAGAGTAATAGGTGCTAGAATAGGAAAGTAAAAGCTTGATCATGTCTTAACTGTTATTATTATTCTATTATATTAATCTTTAGCTATGATGAGTCTAATATGATCCAGATAAAAATATTCCTAGTAATCATGACCAAATATGCATTAAAGTGATTGTTTATCAGAAAAATCGGAAATCAGCTATCCGCTTTTACAGTGTTATGTTGATATTGTACTGGAAATTCAATGCTAACAATTTGCTATTAACTCATGTATAAACTCATGCAAAACAGCAACTTACTTTTACCGACGGTTGTCTCTTAATATCTGACTTGTTAGTTTCAAACGTTTCAATAGTTTCGGAGGTCGTCTAAATACACACATACATATTTCTGTAGTTTATAGTTTACTTATTTACAAGGACGTTAAGAATTGGAATCTAAACATACTTTCATCGAAGAGTTTCTTCTCCTCAACGGAGTTTCGTTAATACTCGATTCGGGAGAGGAGGAACTGTTATCATCATCATCGTCTACTTCCATAACTTCGTCGTGGTTATTAATAGTATTTTCTTTAGAAGTTTTCTATTATGTTATTAAAAATAAATTAAGTATATAAAAATGATCTAACTTTTAAACAACATGGCGGGACTATTGATTTAGATATTGAGAATACTATTACACGATGATAAACGGTTACTTTTTATGGTTTTACATGCTAACTATAAGTTTTTCCTTATTTTGTGAAATATGTATAATTATCTACTTTCTATCGGATGTCAACTAACTACTAAATAAAATCAAAATTTGCTTAAATGTTAAACACAACGGAGAGCGAATGTTAGGATAAGAACTTTTCTACATGATAGGAATGAAAAAAACAAATTAACTAATAAAAAAAAAGTGGAAAATTTCTAAAGACAAAAGTTATGACTGTACTTACTTTTAAAACTGAGGTCCGACGATGACCTGATGTCTGTTCTTCTTCAACTGGTTCGACCGTTTCGCCATCGGTTGTTTTCTAAAAATGACACGCCGGGTACAAACAAATAAATATTTACAAAATTCTACTTTCACTAGAATACCGAAACTTAATGTTTTATAAAAATCATAATATATACAATTCGAAGTCATTTTATTGGGTATTTTTAAGTTGACACTCACTTTTAAAACAGATGAGCGACGTGATCCTATTTGTATTTCTTTTTCGGGTGAAGCAATACTATCGTCGTCAGTTTTTTTCTATATACAGATTAGAATAGCACAAAAAAAAAAAGATATATACACAAAATATTCATACATATGTACAGTAGGGTTTGGATACAAGAAATATCCGAGTATGTACAGAGGAAACACAAAAAACTAATAACCTACTTGATTCACAAATAAACGGTTTGTACTTACTTTTAATATTTTCTTCTTTTCGCCTGTTTTATTCTCCGATTTATCTTTAACCGATTTCTACACATAAAAACAGTTGATACAGTTAACTATATATTGTTCAAGGAGTGCTGAAATTCCAATTTTTTGAAAGAGTTTGGAAACCCACATTATACCCACTCAACATTTTATTTTGCAATACATTTGTGTAACTCGCATATTGTAGTTAGATATATCAATGAACTGACTTACTTTTAACACTGACGACCGACGTCTTTCTTGAAGTTTGTTCTCAGTGTCTTCCGTAATAGAGGTTTCACTTTCCTTTTTTTCCATTTTCTTTGAAAAAACAAGATTTAAATTTTGTTTAGTTAAATCTGTCTAGTGGATATATTTTTATACTAATAAATAAATAATAGATAGTATTAATTATTTTGTACCTTTAAAATCGAAGAGCGTCTTCTTGTCTCCGTTACTTCTGTTGTCGAAGAAGTCTCATTAATTTTCTGAAAATGTAATGGAATATCAATAATATTTCAAAAATATAATACTTTTAATCTAATAATTTATCAAGTGATTTCCTGACAAGACGTCGTGGCCGAGAGGGTACCGCGGCAGTGTTTCTACGCTCTAGCCGTGGTTCGAATCTCGGTTGCTGGCCGTTTTTATAGCTGGGTGGGACAACCGTCAAGGGAGAGAAATGACCACCCGACTAGAGCAACGGGAAACCACCGCACCATAACCACTTCCCCAGGATTGTAACTCTTGAATCTAGTAGACAAGTAGTCTCTAATAGTCTCTAGGTTAGGTTCCTGACGAGATGCCGGGATAAGATATTTTTTTGTTAAAAAAGATTCGATAACACATGCAATTAATTGACCATAGTTAACTGTAACTATTAATTAATTATAGTTAATGAAGTTGCCTACAATGGCAGATAGCTGAGTTGCTTTCAAGTAGTCATTTTTTTTTTATAAAAATGTTACCTTTAATATAGAAGCTCTACGTTTCTCTTCTGGTGGTGCATCTTCACTCTCTTCAGTCTCCAACGTTTTCTAACAAAACAATAAATATCAAATCGTGAATTCGTCCGATGAATTTGGTGTATTATACAAAACTGCAAGTGCCCTAATCATCTATAAGAAGTACAATGCATAATATTTGTATTACCTTAGATGCCGCGATAGAAGATTTTCGCTTGATAGTCTTTTCTTTGGTTTCTTCTTTCTATAATTTTAGAAATACGAATACGGATTTTAGAAATGCCAATAAGATTATTATTTAGTTTTAATTTTATATTACCTCTTCTTCTTCTTCTTTGTCCACTTCCATTTTTTCTAAAGAAATATAAGAAACAACGAACAGTATAGTAGTCAAATGCTAACATATCGAATGAAAAATGATGAAAATTTCTATTTTATATACCTGAGACATCAAGTTCAGCATACGATTCATCACTTCCCAGATAGTTTCTGAATAAAATTTTGTACCTGCCACTATGTGATAATTTCGTGTTGGTAATTACCAAGCTCGCTCGTTTGCCATCAAAGCTAATAACTGTATCCGTTGATTCTCTGACTACGACCGAATTTCTAGTTATCAAAAAACAATTGTATTAAGTTTTTGAACACATGGTGTTTACAATAAGGTTATTTAGTTTAGTCATTAGTTTACTTACTTGTACCACGTGACAGTGACCTTTTTGTCAATTTTCGTTAATGTGGAAACGAATTCAATTCTATCTCCTAATACAGCAGTCTTTGTAAAAAAAAATTTCTTGTCAAAATTAACGTTCGACGCTTATAACAGTATAATATTTTAATCATTAGATACTCACTCGAAAATAGCTCCAAAATATAGCATTAGAACAGCGATAAATGTGAGTAGTTATTATAGCTAAAAAACAACTTTTTTCTTCAATAAGCATTTTGTACATACACATTTTGTACGACCTAATTTACCGCTCACAGAAATAAAATGGCGTACAGCGAACAATTTGACTCACAATACTATTATTAAAAATATAACGGAACTAGTTTAACTAAATTAAGCGTTAAATAATATAATAATTTAATATGACTTTTTTAAATTTAAGTCATGGCAAAACATTGCATTGCCATTTATTGACAGTTGTAGATAGAAACACTACAAACAAATTACAAGTAATGCAACAATTATTTACTGCATTAATCGTTTATTGGCGGCAATATTTTAGTACCTTATACCTGAGAAAGAGCCATTTGCAAAATATATTATTTAGGAGATACGTTTGGAAAAGGAGTAGTTAAATTATTGATATTGAATAACGAATGTATCCCAAAATTGTAGCAGATAATAATATTTTATCATAATAAATACACTATTAAAGAACGATAATGACATATACCTAATATTTATTGATAGTGGTGCTTATCACATCTGTACGATTGTATAACATTTGTTCACGCCACAACCGCGTTACTACGGTTTCTTAAATAACATGTTATAAATAACGTTAGAGCAGCAGACTCGCAATATGCCTTGAAAAATGCTCATGAATATATTTTGAACCGTGCCGTATCCTCTTAAATAGTATCAAAACTAAATAGTAATGGAAAAGGACGTAGCAGATGATTTGAATTCTAGAGAGGAAACTCTAAGGAATGTGAAAAATATGAGGCGTGTACCGAACAAAGATGCAGATTTCAAGTGGATGATGTTTCAAGACGAACTGGAAAAAGACCAAGAGAGAAACCCGGAAGTGGACGATTGGTCTATGTACGATGGTCAATATCCTCGTGTAGGCCCGTTTATGTTCTACAGAAATAAAACGCCAAAAGACAAAAACGAATAGAGAAATGCAAAATTCATCAACGAAAACAATAATAAATTAAAAATGTCATCTCCTTAATAACGCTCTTTTTTTATTTTATTTTTTTATCGTAGGGCGTTTTGACCGAGGTAGGCTCTATTAGGGCCTAGTTCGTTCGCCGAGTGTGCGCAGGACATTTCTACCATATACTCTAATCTTCTATTTCATCTTCCAGCCAGAACCGCACTTGATTCTTGGGTGAAGTATAGTCTCTGTAATATTAAATTTGTACGAGCCCGAAAAAGACCTATCCAATTCAATCCCGTGTTGAAGGATAATGCCCATAATATCCATCCTGAAATCCATCTATGTTTCCAGAGAAACATAAGAGAAAAAATGATTTTAATATTTTACCTGATAGCATCCTGACGTTCCTGTAGGGGTTTGAATGGAAATATTATTAACGTTGATGTGTTCAATGTTAGGTTTTGAGGAAATAGAGTGCAGATTTAGATTTTAGGGTATATATTTGGCAAATGGTTTTGGACGTTACACATTGTGTTATTTTAAGTACGTTAACAGAGCCACAAACATGCGAAGAAATGAATAGACTTACAATGGGCTGGAGTTTTTGACCAATAGTCGGTTTTTCTTCTTTGTCTTCAGCGACTTCTTTGACTTCGATAGGCGTGGATACTGCCTCGCCCTTCTCGTTTTTAGCGATCAAATTGTATACACCTTTGTCGGTGGTAGAAGCGTTTTTCACTTCCAATTTGACCACGTACTCTCCCTGTTAAAAAAAATAAAAAACGAATTGTGTTTAAAATACATTTAACGCTTGGAAGTATTTAGTCATCGTTATTACGTCCTTAACACGTTCGATTATCGTTTGCCTTGAAACGTTGTCTCTGATCACGGTGTTGTCTTTCTTCCAAGTGCATTGGGGCTCGAAAATGGACTGGATGCGACACTCAATGACAACGTTTTTGGTTCTTGATATTGTGACAACACGTGGGACTTCTTTGATCACAGGTATTACTAGGGAACAATATTAAATGAGACAATATTTAATCCAAGTAGATATACAGCAAAGAGACGACCGTCGTGCCACATAATCATCTTTCACTTACTTTCAATATTGAGTGTTAAATTCGCATTCAGTTCACCATTCCCGTTTTTTATACTACACTTGTATAAACCAGTATCCTCTTTACCCGGGTTCTAGGAAATACAAATCGATTTTCGCCATTTAAAAACAAACTCAATAACAACTATATCACGTTTGCAAAAGCGATAATACCTTTAACTCTAAACAAATGTAATACGAATCCGCTCTATCCTCGACTCTCCAAGAAATCTTTGAGGTCTGGCTGAGTACCTTTCCGTCGTGGTACCATACAACTTCAGGTTTGGGATTAGCCTTCACCGTGCAATCCATTACGATAAGTTTACCGTTCTCCTTTGACTGAATCCTTGGTTTCACCAAGAATGTAGGAGGATCGCCCTCCTGTTCCGGTTCGGTTTCGATGTTCAAGTTTAAGTTGGCGTTGCTCTCGCCGTGTTCGTTTTGAACATGACACCTGTAGGTACCGCTATCAGGGCCAATCGGGTCCTGAACAAATTGTAACACGGTAATGTTATTTATTGATTTGTAAAATCCACATGGGTGTTTTGACTTCACCTGTATGAGCAAAAGCACTTCGTATGTGTTGTCTTCTCCGTTTACTTTCATTGTGATTTTGGACGTCTCCGTTACCACTTTTGTGCCTTTGTACCACGTTACTTCTGGTTTAGGATTCGCCTGGCACTTGCATCTGAGCGTGATCAGTGTACCGGACTCGTTGGGAATAATTCTAGGTTTCTCGATAAACGATGGCGCCATCCCAGAACCAGCATCACCACCTGTAAACAAAAAATCAAAACAAACGTGTCAAACAACTCGGACCCGAGCGGTTCGGATATCATTCGAAAATCGTCATCGTTTGTCTCTACCTACCACTAAAAAATGGTCACAACATCGTTTTATTATACCTGAATTATGTTATACGACGTGTCTAAGGTATAGTTTAGGATAGCATGCGCAGGGTGTTCGGGTGGAGTTAATGGGTGAAACAGTGATGTGTTGTTTACAGTTAAATCCTACGGGTGCTCGTCACAAACACAATATTTTCGGGGGGATATAAATACCTTGGAAGTTTAATGATATGTTTGCATTGCTTTCGCCGTATACGTTGCAAGCGTTACAGCGGTAATTTCCACCATCCTCTTTGGTAGGATTGGTTATTTCTAATCTAAGTAAGTATACGTCTTTGCCGATAGTCTTTTTCGACATTTTAATGCGTCCGGTATCCAATAAAAGTTTGGACGCTTGATACCAGTTGATTTCAGGAATAGGGTTGGCTTCGAGTTCGCATTCCATAACCAGAACATCGCCTTCTTGGTGTATTACAGGTTTCTTCGGGAATCTCGGTTGCTTTTCTTCCGGTATTCTAAACATATATAAACACCATTTTCTGAGTCTAAATATATTACACATTGAACATAGTTTAACAGTAGGTACTAACCGTTAGTATACATGCAACTTGATATCACATTGAAATAGTCATACACATACATTAAAATACTTAGCTATAAGAACGTTAGTAAGTAGAATTTTAGATCATTATAACTTTGAAGTACAAGAAGTTATTTAAAATAAAAATGAAAAGTAATGTACAATACAAATTTGAGGATAAGTTTTGTTGAGGACAATTTTTCGCAACAAACTCGCGTTATTAAATATAATTAATCCTGGAGGGGGGGGGGGTTAAATTAAAGAAACACAAACAATGCACATAGTTATTGTTGCAAAAATTATAATTGTAATGCAAATTATATACTAGATTAACAACCCTTTGTTTTTCTGTCAACATTTCTCTGCCTATCAACGATGTTATTATTGTAAGTATGTAAGTAAATAAGTAAATAAAACAGAAGACAGTAGATATCTCTACGTCTTTGAAATGCCAATCAATTCGTTTGTACTTACTTGAGCTGGCCCGTTTCGTCGTGTAAGTTCAATATGACTGCAGCAACGCACTTTCCGTGCTTATTGTTTGCTTCGGCTTTGTACTCTCCACCGTCGGCCACCTCGGTGTTTTTTATCTGTAGCCTGGCCAGATAGTACAGTTTTTGGTCTATATCCAGTGACGAGGAATACTTACTACCCGATATCGGTTTTTTACCGTGGTACCTAAATGTAAAAAAAAAAAAAAAATACGAAAGAATTAAAGCATAACTGTCGGTTGGAAAAGAAAAACGACCTGTTTCGGTCGTACTCACCACTGGACTGTCGGCTTAGGGTCTCCCACCAAACGACATTCTATTATAACATTATTACTATCTTCAGTCTGTGTAATTATGGGCCTTTCGGTAAACGTGGGTTTAATCCCATCTTCAGGTACAGGGGCTTCGTCACCTAAAGTGAAAACTTACTAAAAACCTACGGTTCGTCACTGTTGTACTTAAATTTTACACAGTACGTCGCTATATTTAAAATTGTATAGTAGTATCGTAGATTAGGTTTATAACATCAATAGTCTTAGTACTATTATTATCATTATTATTTTTTTTTTTTGTAACATTAATAAATGTCATTTTGATAATATTAAATAAAAAGTGGGTGAATGGGTCCTTAACCAAATGGAGAGTCGCGCGTTTGTTCTATTCATTTTTGTGATATTTATTACATATTATGGTAAACGATCATTCACATTTATAATATTTAAAATTAAATTCAGACTTCGAGACAACTTCAAAAATCACACACACACAACTAATTCAAATATAAACTCAAAAAAAAAAATTACAAATCTACGTCAAAACTTTTCTAAATAAGTGAGTAATAATATTATTAGGTTAAATAATTTATTTATAAATTATTAGTGTTGTTTTTAAAGAAAATTAACGGGATTATTATTATCATTTTGACTTTCTATTTTTGATAGACGTTCTACACAAAATCCAATAGTGTTTTAAAAATAACATTTATAGTCTGCTTATGAACGCCAATTGCCAGTAGTGCTATTCTTGGCATTAGTAGCGGTCCACGAGAAATAAGATACATTCTATTATAACCACTACAAAAAAAAAACTACCGTTTTTTTAAGTTATTATTGTGTTAGTATATTATCTCTATAAAATTTTTCCCCGTCAGCGAGACGATCTACGCCATGTCAACTTTGTTAAGTTGATACGTTAAAAAAGTTGTTCTTATAGATATTCAAGTCAACTAAAAATGTTTAATTATCAAATTATCAGGAAAAATGAAAAACCGTAAAAACATTATGTGAAATTTTGTTGTACATTTGAATAATATAAATTTTTCTGGTGATCATTAATCAGAGTAATGATTATTGAAATTCTATACTTAGTTTGGAGACTGAGAGACTTATGCAATGACCGTTTCGTTGAGGTGGCCAAATGCACTCGAATAGTTAGAACTACATTCTTGTTTTGCCCCACAAACACACACTTGAGCGTTACGGGGCTATGCTATTATTACACGATCATGAGTGCCCATATTCAACAGAGTAATAATAACCAATTGACAAATTGTAATATTTGAAAATACATTTTCAATGAGATTTCCGTGTCGTATTCGAATTGACATCCGTTACACAATCTATAGAGTTTTTAGCTTATAGCACTATATTGGACACTACCGACTGGACGCTGTCGATAAAACCACCAAAACAGAGTATTAATGTGTTTCAAAATGTTTCAACAAAAAAACAATAAATGAATTAAAGACTTGAAACACTTATTGGATTTCGATAGAATTCTATCAAAAATCATTATACATTCACGAGTACACGCAAAGTGTAATATTATTTACAAGAGGCGAAGAAGAATAGATTTCAACAGGTAATTACAACTATACAGTTTGCAAATCTAACTACTATAATGTGTACTACACGCATAATCTTACAAACAAACAAAACATCAACGCAATACTTTACCAAAGTACGTACATACATACAACTTACACAAAAACTCAATCATATAACAACTCAATAGATACATTTATACGTGTCAATCAATACTATTCATAAAATTAATAATACTTTTCAAAGAGCGTTGACGTATATTTTATGAAGGGCAATTTGCTTTAGACTACTGGCTGAAGGTGGTTAAACGAAAATGTAGGATGTTCGTTTATGTTATCTCAACAAAAATCCGTTCTAAACGGTATTTAATGAGATTTTTGTATTTTTTTTAAATTATTTTTATTAGCTTCTACGATAAGTATAAGCGGTACGCACTAGGCAGCAAAACTTTTATAAAATTACTACGTGACCAATCAAAAATTAAACTATCCGTAATGCATAAAATTTAAATTACATAACATATACTAACTGTCAAAATTGAGACTGATAGTTGCGTTGCTCTCGCCCAATTCGTTTTTTGCCGTGACTTTATACTTGCCGGCATCCTCGACAGTGACGTTTCTTATTTCTAGAGTTGCTAAATAGGAATGTCCATCTTTATCTACATATTGCTGTGAAAATGAAATATTTAATATTACAAAGGTATAGAGCATAGTATAGTATAGTATAGCATTGTATTACAGCAGGGTATGCAGGGTCATTTAGTAAATTATATCGTATAGGGATTTTATGACTGGGAGTAAGCCTGTTTGTGTGGCAGAACTTTAAGTTTATAGCGTTTAGGTTACTGATACGCTTACGGGTTTGTCTTTTAAATTTTATACTATGAAATTCATAGCAAAATAAAAGAAACTGATTTCAGATTCTACAATTTACATAATTTAAGTATTTTACGTGGTTTATTAGGCATACTTGGAATAACTAGTAGTTTCACTTATAATAATCATAATAATATATAGTTTAATAATTGGAAAAGCTATACATGGGCTGTAATGTACCTTGTGTCTAGGCGAATCGATCACTGGTTTTCCGCCATGAATCCACGATATTGTAGGTCGCGGATCAGACTGTATAGTGCACTCGAATAAAAGCCTCTTGCCTTCGTCTTCTTGTCTGATGGACGGTTTTTTAGAAAACGTCGGTGCTAAACCGTCAATTTGTCTAATAGTAAATAAAAATATTTTATTAACGAAAATCGGGTTGTTATTTTATTTCGAGAAGAAGACTTTGGTAAGCAATGAGCAAAGCCATATTTGTAATGTTATTGACTACTATAAATGAAAAACAATTTTTAACCTTTAAGCTGTGAGTTTATAGAAACAATTATTGATAGTCAATTAAAAAAATTTAGCTCTAATCCAAAATCGACGAAAATAACATTATTTTTAAATTTAAATTTAAAAATGAATTATTTTGCTAATTAACAGCTGTTTGAATACCACTGAAGATCCCCAAATAATAATAATAATAATCATTTTTCTTGATAAAAAATAAAAATATGGTTATATTGAAAAAATATACCTAAAAAAGAGCACTTAGAAAAGTATTTTTAAAAAAGAATCGAATTCACTATTAATATTAAATAAGAAAATCGTTTTTATACATAATTTTGTTTTAATCTATCCCTCCCGATAATGCAAGCTGAATCACGCTCTTCTAACATTTTAAACTAATAAATTATTTCGTACAAATATACTGCTGTAAATTAATGAGTAGATAATAATACTCTACTTACTTATCATGTGGTTCATCAGAAGCTGAAAAAAAAATGATTTTATAGTATTGTAAAAATAAAACAAAGATATAAAAAAAATAGTGTTTAATAGTAGTGATTTTTTTGTGACGACCCACGTAAAATCAAAATCTATGGTTTAAAAAAGAGTCATAACAATAAACAACGATTTATTCCACACTTGCGTAGATTTAAAATACTTAACTAAAATAATTTGGCGGCAAATTTTTAGCCAGTCATAGGTGAACGCATACGAAATTCGCCAACGTCTAGCTTAGCCATAATATAGTCTATGTCATTAATTTTGAGAGAAAGACCTCATAAAATTTAATAATAGCTAGTATTGAGAAGGACAACAAATAAAAAGGCTATAAAATAAAATCACAATAATTCTTACTAACATTCAAATAAAGTATACCATTAAAAAATCATATTAAAAATCAGAAAAATAAAAACGCTGGACGTGGCTTAAACTTATAAAGTTTATTTTATGTCTAATAAATGAAATATTTAGCATTGTTAAATATATTAATTTATTTCAAATTGTCATAGTTCAAATAATGAAGTATTTTCATAATTTCAACTATTATGACATTATAATACCATAAAAAATACGTAAACAATTAATAATGTTTCTAATTATACACAACTTCCCAAAAAAATATTAATTTTAAATTATTTTAGTTTTAAAAGAAAATGTAAAAAAGGTTACCAATAACTGTATTCATTTTTTTTTTTATTGAATATCACACTAAAGTTTCAAACGACTCAACATATCGAACGACCCATGAAGTGTTAGAAATTTATATCCAAACAATCAATGAACATTAACCATTTACCATAGTCCTCTATCAGAAATTATTTTTAAAAAATGCCCTAACAAATAACCACCAAATAAGTACAGTATCATAATTTAATTTTGTAAAAAAACATCTATACTTGAATTTACATTTAGAATCATTAACAAAAATCCTATTTCTACTGGTTCTTCGACGTACGACATGTTTTAATAACCGAGGGTTAAATATTTGTTCAAGTAAAGAATTGAGACTTATGATAACAAATATTGGCAACGTAGTAATCACCGTTTATTAATTTCTCGAATTTACATTCCGCACCCATTAATATCAGACTGCAGATTCATTGATAACGACTTTTGATAGGTAATTGGTGTCTGCTAACTGAAATTATTTAATTGTTGGCTAGATAGAATAATTATTGTCTTTGGCAATTTTTCTATAATCAACAATCAGGTTTTAGTGAATAATAACACATTTTTTTAAACCTCACACAAACCACACTACCAATACACATACACAAGGATTTATGTTGAAAAGAACACTTATCAATGGCTTTAGAATTCTGAGGCCATTTCAAAACGCTCGTTGGTTGAGCGGGTCTACGTTCAACGAAAAAGAACTATTACATAAAAGGTTGGTCACAGAAGAGACATGTCGCCGTTTCAACCTATCGGATGATGACTTGACTGATGTGATGCACGAGATGACCAAAGCAATGGACATGGGCCTTTCTAAAAGCAAACAAAACCTGGCGTCGGTCAAGTGCTGGAATACGTGCATCAACCAAATGCCAAAAAGCAACGTAGCAGGTCGGTTCCTTGCGTTGGACTTGGACAGTTCCAAGCTCCGAGTTTTGTTAGTGTCATTGACTGGACAATTGGATAACAGTTCGAAGTGGTCTTCACACACGTACATCGATAAACGTCTGAAGACCGTCTCGGGACCCGAGCTTTTCGATCACGCGGCCCGGCGACTGGCTGATTTTAGCAAACAGTTTGGCGTGTACAACGATCGACTACCCATGGCCTTAGCCTTTGGCTTTCCAACGGAACACACCGCTCCGGACGAGGCTAAGCTGGTCAGGTGGACGAAAGGGTTTAATTGCTCCGGCGTGGTTGGCCGCGACGTAGTGACCATGTTACGCGAAGCCATAGAACGGACCGGCATGGTTGCAGACGTGGTAGCCGCGGTGAACAATACCAGTGGCACGCTTGTGGCCAGTGTGGTCGACGAACCGGCCACGCGGGTGGCGGTGACCGTGGGCGACGGATGCAATTGCTGTTACGTGGAGAACGTAAGCAACGTTGGCACGTACACGGGCACGTCCAACACCGGTAAGACGGTGATCAACACGGAGTGGGGAGCTTTTGGCGAAGACGCTGCCCTCCAGTGGTATCTGACCGCACACGATCACTATTTAGACGACCATTCGTCTCATCCTGGAACGCAGACTTTCGAAAAAATGGTATCGGGTAAGTGAATTTGAGTTGACGAAGACTGTCCCTCGTTTTGATAAAAACACTTCTGCCGCTTTAGGCATGTATATGGGAGAATTGGTTCGGTTACTGTTATTGGACTTGGTCCAGAAGGGCGCAATTTTCTACGGCAGAGTCACGCCGAAAATGCTGTTAGCGTACAGACTGAAGGCCCGTCACATGGCCATAGCGGTATCGGACAAACCAAATTCGTTTAAGGGCGTTCGTTATCTGTTGGAGTCTGTGTTAGGAGTGCAAAACCCCTCTGACATAGACTGCGCGCTGTTCCGGCACATTTGCGAGTGTGTCACCAAACGATCCGCCTACCTAGTAGCCGCCGGCCTAGCCAGCGTTCTCCGGCGCCTAGAACCCGTCGAACGAACCGTGGTGGCCGTGGACGGTTCAGTTTTCCAGTATTGCCCTTTGTATCCGCAGATGGTGGGGCAGAAAGCTAAGAAACTGACCGAAGGCCGAATATCGTTTGATCTCCGGCTGAACAGACCCATGTCTAGAAGTGAATTTGGCGCAGCCCTAGTGGCCGCTACCTTGTCTGAGCCACATCAAACGCTGGACACGTCTTAGTTTCATGATTGCGATGAAAACAATGTGCTAAGTATAAAGGTTTTTTTTTAATAGATATTTTTTTTTAACATTGTTATAGTCATATACCATCTGCAAACATCAATACTACTAAGCCTTCTTTACCGAAAACATATGGAAGTATGTGAAGTACTTAAGATGTATTTATGTGAAGTATGTATAAACATAAAATTTGGCACTGACAGAGAGTTGTTCATTGTTTATGATCATATTCCCTATGTGTATATGTGACCAACGTAGTAATAACAAAAAATACTTATTTCTCGGGAACCCAAAAATCGAGCTGAAATCTCAGCGAAATATTCATTCAAATTAATAGTTACCATAATACTAATCTATATATATAAAAATGAATGTATGTCTGATTGTTTGTCTGTCTGTTCTTTATGCATTAGTACACCATTCATCCGATTGCCATGAAACTTTGGGAAGTTGTTGAGTACACTCCCGCGAAGGTAACTGGCATAGTACTTTTCGAAAACTCTAACCCAAAATAAACACTTGGTTTGTAACCATGGTGACCAAGGTACTCGAGCGAATGGTAGGTGATGATTAAAGGAACAGACCGATTCCATATACCGCGATTCTGGGGACGCTATTAAACATTTTCACGATTGGAACTACTGACTTTATTTTATCTTATTTGTTATTATTTTACTCAGCCCTGGAAAACTAAACCCCGGGCAACACCGGATATGGACAGCTTATATCTTTATAAATTTAAACTTGTTTTTAGTGACAATATTTAAGAATGACATATCTACAATATAATTTTTATTATGGAAGGTTCCATAATATTTCCATAGTACCACTAGACAAGACATAATAAAAATATTGGTCTTTTTAAACGTTATAAACAGATAACAATAGCAATTGTTTACGCTCTTGTTGCAACTTTTAAAAATCTTAAAAATGCTCAAGATATCAATTTAGGTAGATACAGGTATAAACAAAAATGTTGGATAACCACTCAACTATAGCTATACAGTTTAAAAAAAAATGAAATACTTACGGCTGAAATTCAAATTAATCGAAGCCGCCACCTCGCCCATCTTATTTTTGGCCTTAACCTTGTATAAGCCGGCATCCATTTCGACCACGTCGTCCAGTTCCAGGATGACCACATAAGTGTTGGTGGCCACCGCCTGGATTTTCATTACTGTCCTGTGGTCTTCGGCCAGCTGGGTTTCCCCTCGGAACCACGATATTTCCGGTTTGGGACATCCTAGCAGTCGGCACTCGAATATCAATCGGTTGCCCTCGTCTTCCTGTCGCAGCTGCGGTTTCTGCGTGAAACTCGGGGCAAAATCTTCGGCAACGCCCATGGCCGCCGCTCGTTATTGGTAATACAATTCTATCCTATTATTACCGCAGAGAAGAAGAGGTATTTGGGTGAATTTCGTTTAACACGTGAAATTCATGCTCGGTCCTTTGTGAAGATTCCTACATAATAACATTCTAACAACAAAAAACACACAAACGAATTAGTTAAACCCACATGCTACAGTGGGGTGGAATAGTGTAAGTACAACCAACAACTTTTGGGAACTCGATTAAACTCTAAACAGAGGTAGATTCAAATAGAATTTATACGTTGACCATCTAAATTCTTAAAAAGTATTTCCTAACGAAGAAATAATATTAAAAAGACAATACATTACAAATCTATAATCTCATTCATATAATTGTCTATTGAATACATATAGAAAATCGTCAGTAAAATAAACTCTACAGATAAATATTTGAAGGCAATCACATTTTAATTGAAAAAAATTCACTAAATTTACGATCACAGCGTACGTCAAAATTTAATTTTGTTGCATGCAGTCATACTATTTTAACTCTAGCAACACCAAGAAAAATATAGAGAATTGTGAATAATTAAACTTTTGAATTTAACCTGACCGTCTTATCAGGTCAAAAAGAGAGAAACTTTGTCATAAAAAAAATAGTTTAACATCTTCAAAATCAAAAAAATTATGAAAAATGCAAACGCACCGAAATAATTTTAAGCATTAGATTTCAGTGATTTTAATCAAATATATTTATAAATTATAAGTATAAATAGGGTGTATGTTTTAAACGTATATAAAACATTATATCAGTGACATCTGACAACTGGATGTAAATTATGAGGTATATTGAATTTTTTAAATGTTTACATTTAAAAGTATTACATACAAGTATTTTCATTATAATATTATTATTGAAGGACAATATGCTGTACAAATATATTAATCTAATTTATTTTTCTATTTAATTAAAAAACCAAACATAATTTTACAAAAATATATATTATAATATTTTAATCGGTAATGCAGCCACACGAGTATCATACATATTATATTTGTTACAGTGATTTTATTTCATAAAAAAATTGTATAAATGTTACCATCATACAACATAATTCTATGTAAACATATTTTGGTAGTAGTTTAAATAAAATAATTTATGGACAAAAGGCTATAAGTGACAACTCGGTTCTAACTTGACCGATTATAAAAATTAATATCCATGTGTAATGGTATTACGAATGTATACTGGATAGAGGTAATTCGAATTCCCATATAGCATAGTTTTGATGTTTGTTGTAACAATAGTGTAATTTATTGTCAGACAACTGACAAGTAGATTTCATAGACAGTAGTATAATACAAATCTAAAGAAATCAATTTAGTATCTATATACCATGTAGGAAAGATAATTAAAAATACAGTTAATTATTTTTGTCTATATTAATTATAACAATATATCACATTTTTGGCAAGTACTCGAGTGACATTATTTTTACTGCATTTTTACGAGATTTAATATTCTAAACGTTTATTAATTATTGTAAATGTATTTATAAAAACTTGGAGCCCAGTCAAAATAAATTTAAAAAATATGTTATTATAAAAGTCTGCAAAAAACACATAATAATAACTCTTATATTACTGAATTCAAACATTTTTATATGCATTTTTAATTAATAAGATATAGACTTAGTTAATGAAATACTATTCTATAGTAGTGTTAAAATTAAAACGGCGTATAATTAAAAATCATATGATTTTCAAAACATTTTTGTTTTTACTTTACATATAAAATCTAAACTAAAATTTGTTTATGGTGATGATATTTTTATTTACAGTCAGTTGGGCGAGCTTTCTATTGACCAATGGTTGGTTGCCTATGTACACAGATTACTTATATAGTACTCAGTATAATATAAGTATAGTATTGATATTTAGTAGAAAGATAATAATAAATAGTAATAACAAATAAATATAAATTAATAATATGGTAAAAAATATGAGATTTTGAGAGTTCGTAAGTTATTTAAATTCGGCGTAAACAATTGATTTGATAATATTGAATACTATAAAACTAATCCGCATATAAAAAAAACATGAGAAATACTCCTTTTACATAGAAAAAAACATTGCAATAAAAATATAATAAGTAGTTTAGTAATAAAAATAAAAATTGTTAAAAAACATTTCTATAATGATTATGTTTTTAGTAGTTTTATGATAATAACAGTTTATTAGGGATGTAAAGTTCCAACTTGGAACATATTCTATTTAAAATTCATATATTTACCACTTAACTGAAATAAAACGATTTCAATTAGTATAAAAATAATAATTAACTATAAAAGTATATGCTTAGCTTTTCCACTAATTGTATAATTTTTTTTTTTATGTTTTGGCGTTGTTTTCAGTATTTTATTTTAAATTTAATTACAATTTTTTTTTCTCATCAAATATGTTAAGTGCCTATCAAAACCTCTCAAGGAAAAGATAAAAATTTGATTTTATTATAATAAATAAATGTTACATTAATTATAATTATATTACATTAGTATAACTATAACATTGATTTAATTTTAAAAATGTAAAAAATAAACAATTTATTAGGCGTTTAGGGATGATTTTGCTTGCCTAGATTATTCATACCTTGGTTTTACAATAATGGGATAACATTTTTAGGAGAATCTTTTTCCTAGGATTAATATTTCTTTTTTCGGTAACTTAATAGAACAGTGACAATTCTGGAAAAGTGTGAATTGTTTACTGATTTTTGATAAAGTATTCAAAGAAATGTTGTAAATTAATAAAGTTTTATTTATGTTAGTGCATAACCAACTTCTTCTTCTTCTTCTTAACAGCTTAGCGGACCATGTAGATCCATCGCAGCCACACTATTTCATTCTATCAGGCCCTATCATTCGCATCCTTTATTTTTACGTTTTCATGGATCATTTTTAAATCTTTTTCTACTTCATCCTTCCATCTTGTTCGGGGTCTTTCTAAAGATCTTTTTCCCACAATTCTTCATTCTGTAACTCGTTTTATTGTTTTTGCCTCTGCCCTCCAAACATGTCCAGCCCATTCTACCCTCTTGCTTTTGCTGTACGATAGTATATTTGGTCTTCCATATAAATTTTGTAAGTCATTCTTATGTCTTTTTTCGTACGTTCTCGTTTCTATATTAAAAACTGGGCCAAATATTTTTCTGAGCACTTTTCTTTCTGTTGTACTTAATTTAGAGTAGTCGCCTTTTGTAGTAGCCCACGTCTCACACCCATATGTCAACACTGGTCTCAAGTAACTTGTATATAAAGTTACCTTCTATTCTCTCGATAATAACTTCGGTTTGAATAGTTTTAATCAACTGTAATAACATCTGTTCGCGCTAGATACTCGTTTTTTTATTTCTTCGTGTAATTTATTTTTGTTGTTTATATTTATCCCTAAATATTTAAACGCTTCTACTTTTTCAAAAACATAAGAATCTACTTGTAAACTTAAATCATTTCTATCGTTCCGTGAGATACACATATATTTTGTTTGCCCCTGGTTAACTGCATAACCAACTACAATACATAACTGGTAGGTTCGGCTTAGTTATTTTGTATGTAAAACTATTAGGCTAACGTAACTATGATTATGTTTCTTACTTTTTATCGTAATAAATAAATAAATCATTTTATCTCATAGGGTTTTAATAAGAAATTACATTTTTTTTATGTTGTTTCTGTACAATGGGACCTCAATTTTTTATATTGTTTTTTTTTTTGTTTTTACCCTTTAACAAGATTTTGATGAAACAATTTGTTTTTTATTTATATTTACTAAATTAGTTTAGCGTTGTTTCAAAATTAATTTGGTAGCGTAGAAGGTTTAAATAGGCGTTCTTCTATATACAGTATACGCAATGCGTATATTTTTTTTTTCAGTTAAATGGTACTTATTTAATCTAAAAAATCTAATTAAAAAAGGAGTGGAAATAATAAGTTACAATGATATATACCTTTGATGATATAAATAATATATTAAATTCAATACAACACCGTATAACTCTTGTATACTGTCATGTTGTGTGATAAAGATTTGAGTGTATAATTCAGTAATGTAATGAGAAAATACTACTTGTGAAAAAAATACTTGTCTAGAATTAAGTTGTGAAATTTACTCATTCTTTATAATTAGAAAAACAAATTATGTTTTTGCCCAAGTCTATATTTGGAGTACACGGTGCTACCCGAAAGACTGAGCTTCCCACTCACAGCCGGTCTCAACGAGTAAACAACACAAGTTCATTGGTTTCAAAGGTAAATTCATGTCTAGTAGTTTTATGTGAGATTTTTCTTTAAGTTAGCGTTAGTAATTTTAATGTAAAACCTCATTTCGGGGCAAAGATTTTTGATACGAATGACATTATTCTTTTTATACGAAGTAATCTGATCACTTGTGAATAAACCAAAAATATTCATGAAACAAAAATAATCGAATTTATCAGGTTATTTATTAGGCGTTAAGAACTTGCAATGGTCGGTAACACCGAAAGAAAATATTTAACGTAAGATACTACATTTCTTAAAAAAAAATAAACAGTTGGAATTATGTAGTTTTTTTTTTTTTGAATAAGTAATGGAGATAAGTAATTGTAAAGTAATATATAAATACACTATGATTTAAAACTTATTTATTAAAAAAAATCTATTGAGAGTAAAATATTAAAGGAAAATTTAGTCGGAAATTATTATATTATTACTTAATGATCAAAATAAAACTGATTTCAAATACTATGAATTTTCAACTAATGTTTTGTTTGTATTTGTGTTTTGATAGGATGTATTGTAATTTTTCTGCCTATAAATAATTATGCTTAATTAGGGGTTAGGATATACTGATCACCAATCATGCAATGATTAAAACTACTTAAAACTTTAACTGATTGATACTAGGATGTGAATATAATATATGAGTATTACATGCAACACTATGTTAACGTTATGTTATTAATAAACGAAAAATTTCTAAAACGGATTCAGCGATAAACAGGATTCACACTCCAATATGACAAGCGTTATAATTTAGATTTTTTAGAATTGAAAGCATTTTGGCTAGTGGACTGATTCTTATATTTCAACTTGTTTTAAATCGATTAAAAAAAATCTCTCACTTTTTCGATAGCCTTTCCATTAGAAAACTGGCCAACACATTGATCGATGATATTTACTATTTTTTGCTAGGCGGACACAGATGTCAACATCAAAATTTGGAAAACTTAAGCGTCACAGGCATTACAAACAACATCTGGATATGATAATAATAGTTTATCTAACTTGTGGTATATGAAATAGTTCTCTCGTATCAGGCTCATGTAGATAGATATAGACATATAGATTAGCTAGACAAATGCAAACTTGTTAATTTGATTTCATAAAAAATTCGGGTAGTTTCAAAGTTTTTATTTTCGTCAATAAACACAGTTGCTCTTAGCGGTGCCACTTGTTTACAATACAATTATTATTAAAGAGCAATCTTACTTTTATGGTCATCGGTATCGAAATATGAAAAATGTGGGCCACACTGGTCGAGTAAAGCCTAGACCGCGACATGATATTTTTAGATTTTTTTTTAACGCCTCGTACACCACAGTGTATAGTATTTATTAAAATCTATTTTAAACCAACGCAAGTTCGTGTTATATTTAAAACGAATACGTGTAATCTTGTTAAAGGCTTGTTTGTGTGATCGAGAGAACACGTCTCGGTCATAATTTTATAACGGCCAATAAAAAACAACTATTTCGTTGGCAAGACAATAAACAACCGCTTATGTGTTTGATGAATTTTATAAAATTTAAAATATAAGAAAATTATACTTATTCGCTTATGCAAAGTGGAAAATAAAATATCATAAAAAAAACTTGATTTAATCATATTAAATTTATTTAAATTATATGTATTTCTATTTTGGATTTGAAAATGATATGGAAGAAAAAAATTATATTTTGAACTGACTATAAATGACAACTCTTAATAGCCAATAAAATTAATTCCCCCAAATTTACTTTTATTATAAAAATGTATTATATCCATCCATAAATAGTATTATTGTAGCTAAAAGATGACACAAATGCTATAGTAAAATCTCAATTGCCACGCACTACGATTAATTTATGTTTAGACTATTTACTAACTAATTAAGAATTGTCAGTGCGTGACATTTACTATTAGGTATATATTTGATTTAACATACAATTTGAAACACTGAAAATGAAATAATATCTAAACATTATAGAATTATGTAGTAATTATAACATATAGAAAAATTTAAATAGAATAACGAGAACGACTTTTTTGGATAAGTTTAAGTATACATAACTATTTTGCTAAAAACTTAATTTTAAAACTGAAACACAATACTAGAATTTGATATTATTTTTAGATTTGTTATTTTACATGCTACTTACACTATTATATTAGCTCATAATACAGGGTTTTGATGCAACAGTCCAACTAAGAAACTTTCCAGATAAAATTAAACATTTAATTATTTTTATTTTTAATATCATTTTTTTTTCTTATTGTTAATGTAAGATTTTTGCACCATTTGTTTTAATGATCAGAAGGTTATTATTTTGTTGAAACATTATTTTTCTGATCAGATTTTAATTACTCATATAATTTTCTTATTTTGACTACATGTCTGCTATAAAACTACATTAGTATAACTACAACTTAAATTTCACCTTGCTATAATTATAATGCGTATTTTTTCATAATAAGAAAATTGTAAGTTTCATTAATGAAAGAAACGAACTCAATATTTAGTCGATTGGTGTCAACTATATTAATCAAGTTAATAACTTCCAAAATATAGACTAGACTAAGTGGCACAACCACAGGGAAGGTTAAAAAATTACATTAGGGTTTTGAATTTACTGTTAATTCTTTAAAATATTTCTGTTTATCGATCAATACATAATAATATCTTAATGTTAATTATAGGTACGTTGTGTTTATAGTTCGGTGCCTCATTTTTTTAGTGTGAGGTTTGGTTACTTTTAATAAAATTGTACTTGTAAATTTAGATAATAACTTTGAGTAGAATTTTTTTTTCTGTTCTCCCCTAATCCAATTATTATATACTCTGTATAAATTACATTCAAACATTTACGTTACATTGAAAAACACTGTGAAGTTATCAGTCGTAGTTGAAAAATAAACCTGTTATTCACCAATCGCCAATATTTCTAACTGTTTAATGTACAAGGAAAATTTAAAATGACCATAATTAATATTAATATTAATTATATTATAAATACATATAGAGTGAGAATATTGTGATGGATGTATAAAATGACTAGGTGATACAAAATAAGGAATGAGTATATTGTAGGAAGATATTTCAATGTTGCTCTAACAGCAAGGAGAATAAAAGAAAACAGATTGAGTTGAAAGAAGGAATGAGAAATTGTAAAATAAATAAGAGAGATCACGATAAAGGATTTAGAGGTAAAGGTAAACAAAATAAGAGTGGGAGAATATAATAATTAATAAATAAAGACATGTTTGGATTGAATAAAGAAATTTTGACGAATACAAATCAGTAGAGAGAATGGGAGAGAGCGCGTACTTCGCTAAATGACCATATTTGTAAGAGATAAGGCGAAGAAGATCTATCTATTTATCTAACAAACGTGCAATATATTAAACAATGTAAAATACAATAATACTTGTATAATATTTTCGATATCGTAATCGGTTATACATATTGTATCTAGCTATTAGGTAATATGGAGCTACTTAATTTACAAATTATAATATAATATATTATATTATTATTAAAATAATGTTGTCATAATATTTTTTATGCATTTCAAATGCAAATCTGGTCTGATGAAAATACTTGAAATACACAAAAAAAATTCAACACTGTACATAGTTTACAAATTAGTATGGTTGTGGATTGAATTTCGTCGTGTGAGTCGACATAATTTTGTCAGAACTACAGTTACAACAAAAAATTCACCTCATGTGTAAAATTAGGTTCTTGCTAGTACAACTGTCATTTATGATTTTGTCTAGGACCTATAGTGGACTTACTAGTTTTCACGCAGGAGTGCTGGACAAGACGGGCGAATGAGATTTTTTTTTTTTAAGTGCAATTTTTGAAATTGCCGAGTGTTACTATTACTAAGTTATCTAAAATAGAACGTCTACATGTGAGAATTGGACCAAAACCAATGTAGCGAGAGTGAGCATAAAAATAAAGATGACTAATAATATTTACACTAATTTAGGGCGTGGACACTGTCCAAAATAGTTTATGTCATGCAATCGTACACTCGGTGCAATTATGGCTTTAAAACTATTAATTGAAAATTGATCATATCGCAATTAACGCATTATAATGCCAGTGTGCAGCTGTGACTCACCCTTCGCCGGCGCACGGTCGTCCCGGATAGACTATTAAAGGACATTGATAAAGCCTGCGTATGCTGCTTTTATTTTTAAGTGAATCGGATAAGCCAAGTGCCAAACAACAAGACTGGGAGCATAGAAAAATAAAAAATATAATAACACGTCCGCAAAGTTTAATTTGTGTATTTTTTACCAGTAATATTGAAAGACGAAAAATCGTTCCAATTTCCGTTTTATAAAAATTTCAATATAAATGTCTTCGAATAGGTTTTCAACATTAGGCACTACCTACTTAACTTGTCAGGGACACGGACAAATCGTTTAGCGCATTGGTAAAAATTAGAGCATTATTAATAAGTTTAGCAAAACGGCATTAAAATTTTAAATAAATGCATATTTTTAACTGTATTCTCATGCGATTACTCGCTTGGTTTAGCAATGGTAATTATTTTCTTAAAAAAAAATCGATTATTTTTGTTATTATGTTTAACGTAACAAACGGAATAATATTATTGCTGATTAAAATATCGATAGATCTCAAAATTATCATTAAAACTATTAGGTATCTAATGAATAGGTACCTTGACAACGACAAATATTATTAATTTGAACACGATTACTTATAAGTTAGAAATTTCCAAAAAATATTGGGAATGTTGGATGGGATATTTTTTTGGATGTGATATAAAATAATAATTACCCTTGTGGCATTTCATATAATTTATCCAAACAGATATCACTGACTGTTAACGTGTAATATTTATACTGCGAGTTTGTCAAACATTAATAGAAACGGATTAAATAGTAAAATAAATTGATATAATAATGGCCGTCATGTGAATAATTTTAAAAAACTGATTTTTGTTAATCAAATAAAAATCAATAAATGCTGATGAAGTTTTTGTATTGTATAATAAGCGTTAAATTGCAAAACACCAATAGAATTTTACCTTCGAATAAGCAGCTCCATAATATGTATAAAAAAAATCACTAACACAGCACATGACCACAACTCAGCTAGCACTAACGGCAGTCCATTGCTCGGTTCTTCGAGAGAGATATTTTTAGCATGTGAATCTACCGAGAGAAACGTGAGTCGGGCACAAAAATTAAAAAAAAACCAAAGAATAGGACACATTTTTCTGACGTCAGATGTATTAACTAAATAGCTAAGGCGATAGAATCTCGAATTTGACACTCCTTAAGTAATAATAGTTTTTTTTTTACCAATCGACTGCCTAGACGTTTTTCTATACCTATAAATATATATACATACATAGTTATATATTTTATTTAAATAAATCGATCGAGCCAAATTTATACAGGCGCAATGACCAACTAACATAAACAATGGGATTTGATAGACAGCTGTTGGATTGAGAACAAGAAATAATTAATCAAAAATATTCTATCAATGAATGATAACTGTGGGCCAAGCAGCGTGTAAATTTATTAGTATTTCATAATTTGTGCAATATAAGAATTAAACTCTCGCCAAAGTGGAGAAAGATGGCCGTCGAACGGCCTATATTATGTTTTCTGTTATTGCACAACATTGCACATTGTAACAAAATATTATTTTAGTTATTTATGTAAATGTTTGGTATTTATTTTGGACACTGCCTAATTGGTTTTCTACTGGAGTAAAGTATAATATTCAAAATGTTGCATTAACGTAGCGTCTAAAATCAAATAATAAAATTATAAAGTTTTAATAGACAAGACATTTTGAAAATTAATGTTGTCAATAAAATGTTTTACCATTCTATAAAATATACTATTGAATGCTTTGACGTATAAGGATATAGTTTTTGATAAAAAATTACAAATTAAAAAAAAAAATTGTGTTTATAAATTTAAAAATTTTGCATTGTTGTTTTGACTATACTTCAATAATTTTCAAAATTACTGATTCAAGCCCACTTCTTAACTAAGTACTTCGTTTTTTTTCATGATTTTTATTGTGCTTGGTTTTTTTTTTTTTTATAATTGTAACATTAAAAATACCATATCTGTAAAAATGTCATTTAAAAAATGTTGTAATGAACGAGTTGTAAAATTAATAGTTATATTAAAATAGTTGAATTTATATAATTAATAATAATATAATAAATAAATAACAATAATATTAAATAATATAATTGAACATTTTATAAAATATATATGTTATAATTAAAGTTATAATAGTAAATGAAAACCACGTTTCTAATACTTATTAATAGTACACCGAGTTGAAATAATAAAAATTAATATAGTATAGATAAATATAGGTATATCATCACAAAAAAACACCCAGTACTTTTGATGGTATAATATACTTTAGAATGTATGGGATTTCTTATTAAAGCACCCATAGAGTAATTTGCTAAGTTTTTAGGGTAGGTAATTATGAATACTTATCTACGACCATGAGAATTAGTGTTCAGAGTACAAAATATAAGATAACCTGAGACAACATTTTTAAAACAAGCGAATTAAACATCTTTATTCTACATGCTATACATAACGCCCACCTTGTTATCTAAGTTGTAATTTGTATCTTGTAACACCTGAAAGTAAGCAATAAAGACGTTTCTAAAAATAACAAGAAATAACGAAGGTATTCATGAGTAAATTTTCACAATCGAAACTTGCTATTTTTTGCTGTACCTTCCAATGGCGATAAAACACATAAAACCACTAAAGACAACAAAATCCCTCTCAATACAAAATCTCAATAACAGATAACAAAAATCACAAAAAAACAATTCTGTCAAAAATAAAATGGCGACCTTTTTAAATGCTAAAACCCTTTATATAGCGTCTAAAATCATCGTTGCTTACATAACCGCTGGCAATGCATCGTTCAAATTAAATATGCCAGCAGTAGGCATTGCTTACATTTAAAAACTAGTCATATAACTTGTTTTCATTATTTCTTTAGAACACATTGCTTTCGAATGGAACTAAAGTGTGTTACTAATTTACTATGTTGGTATTTTTTGTTAAAGAATTAGTCAAGCTTTGACAGCTGCGCACTTGATGATAGACCACAATAAATAATCATACAAAACTAAAATTGTTATTCAGAGGAAATGATGTGATTAGTAAGCCAGAACGGATTTTTAAGAAGCCAATATAATTTTAAATTGCTTGAACAGCATGTTGTTTTTTTAGCTGTGTAAAATAAGGCAAGTTGTAAATAATGTAATCTAAAAATACAAACGTTTTGATGTTATATAGTGCAGACCGTGGTATCTATAATTATTCAATTTTGTTTAAAACAAAATTATATCATTTTTAAGCAAATTATAGTTTTTGGAATCATTGGCGAAATAAAAAAGTGCAGGGAACACAAAAGCCAACAAAAAAAAAGTATTTAAAAGTCGTTAGAAGATATTTAAAACGTTTTGAAAGGGCTATTTAAATATTATAAAGGATCAAGACTATCATTAACTATTCTGATTATTGACTATAGTAAAATAAAAATTTAGTTTATAAAATAAATATGTGTAAATAATATAATAGAATCAATTTTAATATAATATTATGCAAATTCGTTAAAATTTAGAAATGATAATAAATAATAATTTTTAGATCAAATTTAGTAATTTGAGACAATAGCCAAATAATTAGATCATAGAAATTAAAAATACGATTTATTGTTTAATTACTGAAAACGATCTAACAATAATTTTAGTTGAAAGTTACAGCACAATACAATACATTATAATTTTAATATCGATAAATCACAAGTTGGTGAGTATTTAACAGCTAAACAGTCCAGAGAAGATAGCTAATTGAAAATAGAATAACGCAGGTTATAAATTATAGTTGATGTCAACAAGGTAGAAAGTGTCTCACTTGTGTTAAATCCTTGAAATATAATTTTTTTTTCTAGTTAAAACTTTGACTGATTGAGAAGGAACAAATTACAAAATTACCGCTTTTAGATTTATGTTGCTATATCTTTAAATCCTTAAAAAGAACAAGTTTCCAATTACGCTTAAAAATGTATTACTTTATTTCAATGCATTATAATTAGTTCTATATTTCAGTCTTTTAATTTTTTATGTGTTGGCAATAACAACTGTAAAGTTTTATTAAATTCAGTATTTGTCATAACAGTTATGCTCATAACTGGTTATTATCTCTAATTTTATCATTTCTTTTTAAAAAATCAATTAAATATTTAAAAAAGTATAACGATAACAAATTGTACTAGAAAGTAGAAATATTATTATGTATGATCAACAAACAACTACGTCATAAAATTGAATCAATATTGTAGCAAAATCAACGAACACAATTATTTATGTCATTAAATTATTATCAACACCATTACCGATAATTCAAAGCAATAATAATCATCATGCGGTTAGTCGGTACAACCAATTAAAAAACAGTTCCTACTATAAATAAGCATAACTTGTGGATTTTAATTGGCCGTCATTGAAGTACGTTATATTTAGAAACTAATCTACAAGTCGAAAACCATAAGCTTAATTTTTTTTTTTAATGAATACTGGATGCTAATCTTCAACAATTTTCTTTCAAAACAAAAATATTTATGTCCATTTAAAAAAAAACCAACACAGTCTTAACCAAGCACGGTATAAACCAGCACAGTAAGAAATTACCAAAGTGCGGTCCAATATCCACAGATTCGCATCGGAGCGTTTTCTTGAGGGTGGTTTTTTGGTAGTTGCATTTATTGACTACTTTTGTTAGATAGATTATACTATAAGGGCAGTTGTCTTATAACCAGATAACCAGATGGTGTCGAATGGTGTTCCAACTCCATTATACTAACCTGTTATTATGTTAGTTTGTATACGAGCTACAAGGTTAAAGACTGGTGCATATTTATAGAAACTTCTGTCATATGCTAAATTATGTAGAACTATTTGAGGTATATTATTTCGTTCTTTTAGACCTGTGATTTAGACGTAGTAGTAAAAGTAAATTCAAAAAAACGCTTCGATGTGAATCTGTGAATACTGGACCCCACTTTGGTAATTTCTTACTGTGCTGGTTTGAACTGTGCTTGGTTTGGACTATTCTGATTTATACTGTACTAAATGCAGAATATGATTGGTTTGGACTGACCAGGCTTGTTTTTTTTTAATGTGCACATATTCGCGTCGAAACGTTTTATCGGATTAAAATACTTCCAGATTAATAATTGTCATACTCTTCTTACCTTACTTCATATAGTACCTGATATCTATTGTGCTTGTTTATGCTTTAGCCTCTACTATGCTCAGATTACGTTGATAAATACTGTCTGATAAATACTTATTTGTAGCTAGTTAATTTTTACTGTACATGATTTATAAGATAACGATATTTTAGTTATCTTTTATTTTGTTATATAAAAATTAAAAAATGTAACAATAAATTTTAATTTATTATTATAATCAGTGGCGGCTATCCCATACTAAAGATGAATCCGTCGATATACCATTAAAATTGGGTGGTCATGTTATTTTATGTCTCATCGAATATTTTATTTGCCGCTTTTTCAATGGTTCAATCATAAAAAAATCCATATTATTTTTCGTGATCTTAATAAATATAATATATAAAAAACGAGACTTTAAAACGAATTATATAATTGTGAATTAAAAAGGTGGTAGACGATAGTTTAGTATATTATATTATTAGTTAATAAAATAGTGACTAAAGATGATAATAGTCACACAATTAAAATTATTCACAATTATTTAAACACAATTTACATTATTCATATGAATGTGTATTAAAATTAAAAAAACAAGAAACCTAAATTGGGACCACCCTATTGTTTATGTATTATAAGTACTTATTTTGTTGTGTATACTGGTAAAGTAAGTTACTAGTATAAAAGTATTAAATACATTTGAATATATAGTTAGACAAAGCTATACTTTATTATACATGCAGCCAAAAGATTTAGGAATCATAATTTTGTATGTCATCTAATTTAAAATTGAGTTATATTTTATTCATTTTTTATTTTGTTCGATGTACATTTTAGAAACCAACTAATTATTATGTTAATGTTTCACATCAATCTAAATTATGTTTTTTTTAATAGTATTTTATTTAATTGTGTGATTATTATTTTTAAAAATTATTATATTTAATAGGAAAGTATGTTAAAAAATGTTGTTTTGTGTATTTTAAAAACTAACTCTATTTGAAGTTTAATTATATATATACATATATATTCTTAGTATAGTCTTTTTTAAACACCCATGAGAAGTTACAACACTTCACATAACGTTCCTAAAGAAATTAGTGTGTGATAGCTTATCAATGTTACATTTGACCATCACAATTGTAACATCTGGCGGCCTGGCATTAGCATTACCATTTACCAGAAGCATCGGAATATAAATTATTTTTTTTGTAACTACGCAGATCAAAATATTACTTCTTTGCGACTTACCTGAGATTTGATTTTTGTTTGATAATTATGTTTGTTTTTTGATTTGATAATTATGTTGAACAACCACTCGATTGAGCTAATTCATACATTAATGATATTATTATTGATTAAATATTTAACCATAAGCATTATTATTAGTCGAAATCACATAATTTATTAATGGTTAATTAATACATTACACGTACTTAGCCAGTTTTTGGCGACGCTGTTGGTAGATCAACTCCCGAATTTAAAAATTAATTTTTCAATTTTTATATGTTTTATTTAATATTTTATGATTTTTTTCGACAAATAATGTGGTTCTAGAGTCAAAATATGATGACTAGTATAGCTGTTGTTAAATTGTGAAATTATTTGTTAAACATATAATATATCTTAGTATTTACAAATTTACAGTTCTAGAATTATATTAATTAATATGGATCGAATGGAAAATAACAAGACTTTAACGATATGTTGTCTTGCAAAATCTCATAAAAGATGTTAAACAAAAATAAATATTTAGTTGTTTAGATACAAATTAAGTTTTCGATAAATTATGTTTCGATGAAAAAAAATTATAATTTAAAATATTTATTTTTAATAATTTTATGTCATAACCTATTAAATAACCATAATTATTTTTTTCATTACAAATTAATTAAAAAAATAAATTTTAAAGAAAATTATATACGCCTTAAATGTTAAAAGCCTTTTTTTTACTATAAAATTATACTAAATAACTTCCACGATTTTCAACACATAAGTTTTTTTGAGTGTTTATTCAATTTATACTCATTTATTTTGGATATTTCTAAACTGGCTTTATTTTTAAGCCGCCTCCAGATTTAAATAAAAAAATTCTTTGTTGTACATTCAACGTATTCTGCACGTTTTAATCATTTTCTAAAATATATTTCAAATCAAGTTATTTTTCTTGAGTTCAGAACTGGTTAGCAGAATTACAAAATTTGTATTGTGTATTTTATGTGTTGCTTAGAACTTTATACAAGTTTATACAACTCTACAAGCAAAAATTTACAAGTTTAAATAAATCAATTTAAAATTTTCTAAGATTTTCTAGCATCTATTTTCTTGTATTAATATTTTCAAAGGTTATTTTTTGTAACAATAAAATTAAATCTTTCGAAAATTCTATTGGAATCCTATTTTTTCGATATTGTTTTTAAATTTGTACATATTTTTTTAAAATATGTTTGTGTACGTGCATTCGATTTACTTTAGTCTTAAGTAAATTTACGCCATACGTATAAAATCAACAATACAGTCTAATAAGATTCAAAATGGCAGCGTACGACGTCTGGCAGCTCTTTGCCTATATGTATCCATTTCAACTTTTGTGTTTACATAATATTGCGAAACAGACTTAGTCCACCTCGCAAAAAATCTTGTTATTTAGGGCGGTATAAGAAGTCAAAATAAGTGTGTTCAAACAAATCTATGATATGTAAAGCTTAAAAATAAACTAAATATTTATCCCCCCCTCACAAAAAAAAAACTTATTACAACTTAAAAGTTTAATTAAAATTGTTTAAATAAATCATTCCATAATTTAGGTTGTATGCAAACAAAATAATTGAATAAACAATAACGTTCGTTTCGTTAACGAACAAATATCAGTAACATTTTTAAAACATTAATTAATGAAAAATTAAATAAATATACCTTTGATTATCTTTAAATAATATATATTTTATTGCTTGATACTGGTTATTCTGGTTGTAATATCAAATTTTAATCCAAGTTTTGTATAATATACTTGGCCGAATTTTTCAATAATGTGTTTAAGGTTATTTTTTATCTTAGTGATTGCCTCTATTGTTGCATTGGAACTGGCATTTTCAGGAATTGGCGTTGAGTTTATCGTATCTGCTTGATTTTGCGAGTGCGACGGACACAACCAACAATTAGTTTTTAAAAAATCCCTCAGAAGATTGGCGACCAATGATAATATGTCTTTAATAAATATACATTCCGCGTAGACCAGGGTTTTGACGATCACGTTGTTTTCATCGACGTATGCCTCTCTAACGAATTCTTTGTTTTCAAAGAAGCGCATACGAAAATACAAGATGTTGGTAACGTACCGCTTGTATAGGGTTTGCTGGGACAGCTGATAGAAATACTCTAGTGCACTGATCATCACAACAACCATTGTGTTGCTGCGTTTTATACACGAAACCAAATAGTTCAGACAATTTAACGTTTCGGGAGGATTTTTCATCTTCCTACACAAAACGCCCAGTTCTTTTAAATTATCGTCGTAATTAATTAACAATCTGGCGTAAGAACAGCTCAATAACTGGTGTGTTCGTTGAAGTTTCTTTTCTAAGTTTTCGGAACTTACTACTTTATGGCTGTTCGGGATCCGTGCAAGCAAACTGTTGACGCTATAACGTCGTCCGTCCTCTACGATTTCTTGATTATACAACGCGGTCCATCCGGGAAAGTTTAGAAGTGCTTCCATCTGATCTACTCGTTCGTCCGTGGCCACAACCAACTGATTTACCGCACATAGCCCAACAAAATAGATAAACAGTTTCGGATACATTTTCGGTCGATACTCAAACTTGTTTTGACCTAGTTAAACGGTAAGAGCCCACTGTAAAAATCGCGTACTCACTAACTACTAAATGTTATACTTACCTATTCGAGCGATTTTCGAACATGTGCAATTGTATTGGTTGTCTATGAATCATTTCCGTATTATTGTAAATATTGTTATAAGTTGTGCTTCTAAACCAGCATTGTCGTATTTTACAAAATGAAACACGGATCTTTTCAATATGTTTTTAACCAAAAACATTTTTTTTTTTTTTAAATGTATAGGCATCTTATTACTGTTCTAGTTACGGGTTAAGACTTATTAATTCAATTGATTTGTCAATTGAATTGCAGTCTTTATAAAAACAATACGAATAAATAATACTTAAAACATAATATATATTATGCATACATACGTATAAACGGGTACCTACGTTAATCATTAAGATTTCAACATTATCAATTAGGCTGGTCAGTGGTCAGTCCCACTAGTGGGGATACAATGTGCAGTTATTATTCAATGGTTATTATTTTATTAAAATATTGAACTACCTATTTTAATGGTTTTAGGTACTAAAATTTAAAACCGTTATTTTATAGGAATGTACAGTTTGATTCGTGTGACTTGTAGCATAATTTACAAGTACAGTAAATAATAAATACAACCAAGTGAAGTGTCCTGATTTTTAAGTTTTAGCATTGTTTTTCTTTGTTTTTTAAATTATTGCTTGGTTTAAATGATAAAGTTGAGTTCATCTAATTATATTAAATGTATGTACCACAGGGCATAGGTGCACGTAGAACGTATAAGGTAACATGTAAAATATACATTAGGGTTACTATCTACTGATAATTTTAAAATAGTTTTTTATTAATACATTCAATTATTTTTCCACGATATTAATATATAATTTTTTTGGTACCTATAGCGCTTCTAAATCTAAAAAGTGTTTGTTATATAGGTTAAGTAGGTAAATAATTATAAATATATTATTACAATTCCAAACAGCAAATTATTTTCAACAATGTATATTATGTACAAAACATTTGTGAAACATTATATTCCACGCAAAAACATCATGAGAACTTTTAAACGTGTTTGATATAATGTGTAGTTTTTTTTTATTTTATAGAAAACAAATACCACCCGATCAGAGCTCGCGCACCAATCCCATTGATCGTGTGGGCCGTAGCGCTGTCCTGTTGTAATCAAATCTCATCTAAGTCTTCCTCGTCAATTTCTTACATGAATTCTGCATAAAGTTCTTACATAAAGTCTGGATTGAAAAAAAATCCCTCAACATAGCCACATAGCATGTTGATGAAGATGGTGGGTCAAAATGTAGTTTCGTGTTGTGTTTGCCTTGACACTGTTGACAATTGCCCGACCTGCAATCCTTTGATTGATGATCAATTCCCAAGCAGTTAATACATAAACCGTGCCGTTTTGCAATTTTATAACGTGTCTTTGGCTTTGCGGCCAGGAATTTCGAGCACCGATTAATTTTGTGAGCCTCACCAAGACAGACAGGACAACCTCCATTTTTGTTTCGGATAGGTTTTTGTCTTTTGTGTACTTCAGCTGTGGCTGATGTTACCCTGCGTTTAATCCCTCTACCAAATTCTTTCTTTGTGTTGCTGTGACTGCCAAGTTTGCTCGTTTCAATGGATTCTAGTGAGGTGCTTCGCATATCGAGAAAGCATATAAGTTGGGAAAGGGACGGTAGCGAATTGGAAGTGCATGATTTCTCCCATTCCTGCCTTGACCGGTCAGGGAGTTTCATGACGAGAAAATGAATGCCGACCATGTCCCAAGATTCCACTGGAACGTTTAATTTTTTGAGTGATTGCCAATGTAGGTTAAAGCCAGCCATCAATTTCCTTATCGCAAAGGACGATTCCCTTTGCGCTTGTTCTAATGTAAACAGCTCGTTCATGTGGTGGTTCACCAGTCTGCGCGTGTTTTCGAACTGGTTTTTCAACAGTGATCTCGCAACTTCGCAATTGTCCGATGTGACAGACAAAGGTTGCACAATGCCACTTGATGTACCTGATAAATACGTCTTAAGGTAATGCAGCTTTTCGACGCTATTTAAACGCTGGTCTTCATGTACTAGTGAGTTGAATAGGTCTCGAAAAGATAGCCAATCCTCATATTTCCCACTAAAATGGGGCAAGTTCACAGCTGTAAGTCATCGTGAATTAGTGTGCGTTCCCTGTTCACTTCCTACTGAATGTTTGTCTAGGGTTGAGGCTGCAATTAATTCCCGGCCCTTTGCGTATAAACAAAAATATAGGTTGTCGAAACCTTCTTGAATTTTCGGATTCAGAACATCAGGGGCCAGCATTTCAATTTGTAGATGAGCATCTTGGAAGGTGATGCGTATGTTGTCTGTCTAAGTCATCCAGACGTACTTCCAATTCTCGAGTGACCATAGAAGTTAGTTGAGGGAGTAGTAGGTATTCCGTGAGGAATGACTCGAGTGCCTTAAGCTTGGGCCTGTGCCCAAGAACGGATTATTCGTGCTCTTGCTAGTTTTCCTTCGTTGGAATTCATATTTTGTGTTTACCGAAACCACACTCTGCTACCAATGTTTTCGTCAGTGGCGAATGTTGCGTATTTCTTAATATAAGTGGACACCTGAAGTTAACTGAAGTCTGCTGTAGGTAACAATAGTATATACCGAGAATGTTGTGCGGCCGTGGCAACACCAACTATGTAAACAAAACAAAACAACGGCGTAAACATATATATATATAAAGCCAACAGTTTCAGTATACAATTTGTTTTTTATAAGTGATCCACTTAATATCTCTTAGGGTTTAATTAGCTATTTAATTTTTCTTTTTCATGGTGTTTGTAATCTCAATTACTCACAGACTTGTATTTTTAACCCCCTTCGCAACTAATATTTGTTATATCAACTTTTAAAACTTAAACGTTAACGTATATATTTCATTAAATTTTTAAATAAAGAATATTTCACTAGTAATATTGACTAGTCGATAACCAGTTTTGAGCTACTATTTTTAAAGTAATTAGAGTTCAAAAGTTAGGGCGGGAGGGGAAAGGCGGTCGAGTAGTACCTACGCGCAGACAAAAATAACGCTATACTCCAACTTTCCTTTTGTCCTAATCTTCAAGCTTTAATAACTTTAAAAATAATTATCCAAAACCGGATATTGACCAGTCAAAATTTGTAGTACCTTATTCTTAGTTTAAAAAGTTAATTAAATATAATATACGTTACTAGTTAAGTTTCAAAAGTTAATATAAAAATACTTTGTTTAGGGTGGGGTTAAATTTATGTAAATTTGTGAGAAATTGTGATCGCATTGTATAGAAACACTGTGAAAAAGAGAACTGTAATTACTAATTAAACCATTTGAAATACTGAGTGGATCACTTTAAAAAAATCTCTATGTAGATCGATATGTCCACGTATATTTCAAAAACATTCATGTTTTAATTATGACTCATGATAAGAAATACTGTAGACTGTAGTACGAAAATTGTTTCTTGGTACAATGTCAATGCCTAGTTTATATTCTGCTACCTATAGAGTAAAACATCTTTATAACAGCTATGACAAGTCAGTGTTTACAGCTAACGTTCTAAATGTATCAAGTTCTCTAAAACAGTAGGTAGTTGTTTTATACATTTTTAATGGCAGCAACTCTTTATACAATGATACCTAACACTAATTCTCCGCCTATTTAATTGGCGACGGATCGAAAAATTGTGACCGGTTCTGACCATCCTGTCATTTTTGTGTGGTATAAACTAAACTAACATCGCCAACTGTCTTATTTCAATCTAGTGTTTTTATACTATTATATTGTATACCCGTTTTGTTTTGTTTTAAACTGAAATATAATCATTATGATTATTACTTTTGGCCTATGTTTACATAATAAATCCAAAAAGTCGTCAAATCATGAATAGTATAAAATAACTTGCATAGACGGTAATATGCATATATTTTGCTACAAATGTTCTATCAACAAGAAAGTAAGCAAATTAGAAATATATTTGGCAGTTATTTTTGTTTTCAACATTAATATACATAGGAGTTATTTTAGGTAAACAAAATATAAAATAGTGACTAATTATATGTTTGAATGAGGAACACCAAAATTAATTTTAATCGTCTTTCATTTAAAAAAAATTCAATAATTTTATAACTTGATAAAATGTTAATATACAGCTAATAGATTATTAGCTAAACCTGTTTTTTTTTAATGTAGAGTTAATTTCATATTTTGATTTTATCCGAGTCTTATAATTAAAATAAAGACACGCACAATTTGTTTAATTATTATTTTAGGTATTTAATAAACATTTACAAATAATTTTTGGTAGGCTTAAGTTTTAATTTTGAAAGGACTTGTCGGCATATTTGAAACAGTCCGATTGTTGTTTTCGACAATCTGTTGACATTTTCCTAAACGCTAATATGGGTGAAGGTCCTTGTTCAAATGTCGGACGTTTGACAAATGACAGGTGTTCAAAAGTCCGAATGATAGAAAACACGCGTGCCCAAGTGTCACTTATTACAATAATAACAATATCGTTTTTTACTTAGCATAGAAAATATAAATAGCTGTTGTCATGTTACGAAGTACCTATGTAGCATCTTGTAAATATTTATACACTAGCTAGTGTATCCGGGTTAATGCAGTACAACTGCAGTAAAATATTATTCCCGATGATCACCGTCATTCCCTCATAATATATACTCGGCTATAAAACCCTATCAACGTGGACTTAGGTTGATTCAAAGTATGGGGCCGTAAAGCTAAAACTCGTGCATAATTGTTGATCTTATAATAGAAATGTTATACGTAAAACGAGCAAATGTTTGCAAGCTTGAAATAAATTTTAAAAAAGGCATTTAAAAGACTATAAGGTTGGAAAAATTGTTTCTTTGTTGATAGTTTTATTAATTTAGAAAAATAACCGCCGCTCAAGCTCAAGATGATCTGGGTGGGCAATACATTTTTTATCCTTTGCTAAAATATTTTCTCTCATCGAATATAAAAGCATTGGTTGTTATAATTGTACATAATATTATGTGAAAAACAAACGTGTTATGAAATATTTTTTAAAAGTTTTGATCTACTAATACACAAATGACGTAAGGTTCTGATTGATAGAAATGCAATTTCAATAAACTGTAATCGGGTTCTAGAGAAAACAAGTTGTCGTGTTTATAGATAGAAAAAAATATTCTAAAGCTATTAACCTTTTTGACCTCATATCGAGGCTACAATTTAAGAAATTTCAGTAAAATGATTAAACTAGCTAAACAATCATACTGCAAATTAATTTTTTCTAAATGATATTCATATCTAGTTCTTTCATTTGTATAATACATTTTGACTAATTTTAAACTTATAGTATTTATAAGAGCTTATAAAATTTGTTTTGAAAGATTTTCTATTAATGAGACTTTTTAGTCAAGTCAACACGTTAAAGTTAAATAAGCCACAGCCCACAATGTTTTTGGCGAAGTAGGGGAAGGAATTGCGGCCACTGAGCGAGAATTGAAATATCTTTGGAACTGAAAGTTTAGAAATTTCGTTATTTCTTGAAATCGAACAATAAACTTGTTAGGTATTATGTATATAAGTTTGATGTTTTTAAAACTAAGTTAATTTGTTTTTAATTGCAAATGAACGCCATTACCCATAGACCTATAAAGAAATTTATGTATTATTTATTTATTATATTATTTCACGACGAAACTTCGTTAATGGCGCCTAACACACACACATAGGATAGATTAGGTACAATAGGATATAACAATCCCTGGTAGATGAGGCGTAGGGTATAGGTAATAGTTAAAACTTATGCTTATACTTATACTATATCATTGTCTCTTTTGTTTTTCGATACCTATGGAAAGGTGATTTCGTTACCACAAGTTAAAATCAACGGAAACAGCCTAGCGGTCCATGTAGGGCCAACGCTGCCCCTCCTATATAGGGAACCGGTGTCCTGACCGACTCGCTATCCAAACCGTAAATGCTCGACGAGACGTTTCTATAACGGCTTTTATTCTATAAAAATAATATTGTCATTTTCATTATCGAGAGCCGTACAAATATGGTTAGTCCCGTCGACCGAAAGTTGGCCCCGGTCCACCGGACGATGGCCCGCGTAACTCTATACGCATCGGCCGTATATTTTTAGTCGCGGTTGCCGGGTCGCGCTTGCGCCGATTTTCGCGATTATAATTTGTTTTTTTTTTTTCCTGAACAATAAATATAATATATTGTCGTGTGTACTTGTTGTGTGCTCGGCGTTAATGTGCCGGCTGGCGGCGGTTAGGTGCGAAAGAAAATCAGTACAAATGTCTTCTCCGTCGCCATCGCCCACCCCTCACGGTAACCGGACCGAGAAGGGTCTTAGGGCATCGGATTCCCCGGTCGGACCCGTCGATCATATTATCCGAACGCTTTAACTATCAATGAGCCGTCGTGATGTGACACTATGGCGAGGAGCATCGCCGCCAACCACGGTTATTTATACTTATGGCCGTTTAAAAATAACCAAGTGTTTTTCGTTGACCGTCCGCCAACAGTAAGACGGTATGCATAGGTCCTTCTATCGTTTCCCCCCAAAAAAATTTCATTACATCACACCGTACGCGCCGCCGGTAATTAAAAATATTTCCCTTGAAGGAAAAACATATCTCTTATCAGCCAATTGTCTTATTATCTTCTCTCTACTCGACCCCTTATCCCTTTCCGCCCTCCACTCTTAACCTTCCCCTACCCTCCCCGTCCTGTCAAATATTTAGGTTAAAATAGATTAGGTCAAACTCATGATGCAATTATTGTCTACAGCCATAAGACATTCATATCAATAAAATAAAAATTATAACGATAGTCAACAAAGTGCACAGTAAAAGGAACTTGTGTGTGTGTTCGGCACCCCTAGTTTCGAAAGTAGAACAGTAGCAATTATCTACGTTACATATTATATCAATGTATACAAGAGCTAACATTTTATTATACTATCGGTGTTCAAGCAACCCCTCTTTTTTACGCCCACGACTAAACGAGTAAAAATATACTCGCCACAACCCACAACCACCGTGTATGACGGCCAAATAGCTTTTTATAAGTATTATATTCATCCTATGTTATATAATTGGCTTCGTGTGTGTACATCACAAAATCTCCTTAATCTTGTTGAAGTGAAAATTTATTTATCAAATTACACAATTAGATATCAAATGTATTATATATTTTTTTAGTGGTTAACGATTATTTTTAAATACATTTTTAAAATAAAAAGACATGTGCGATAAAACGCTTTAATATTATTGAAATTATAATATTATGCTAGCTAATGTGATGTAGTAAACTACAATTTATAATTTAAAATCATATGTTAAGATACTTATATATATATATATATATATAACTAGAATAAACAAACGTAATATACTATATACATGTTACAAAGTACAACAATAATATTACAATCACTGTATATACTATACTCGTATATTAATTCTGAAATAAAGAAAATACAACTTAAAATATTCTTCATACAAAAATTAAATCTATACTCTCTGACATAAGCATACTACTAGCATACAACTAATTACACAACACTCATATATATTTAATAGAAATAGGTGTTTCTTAAAAACCTATAATTCATGGATACACAATTTCTATAAAGGAAAAATAATTTGATCAACATAAAATCTAAAAACTAACTAAGTTAAAATTTATTTCCAATGTGTACTTAAAATCAATTAAACTTAATTATTTAAGAAAAAACCCACTTAATTTAATTGCACAACAAAATCAGTCTTATATAATGCAAATAGCATGCGTAATTGATTGTAACTATTTATATAAGATGGATACAGTTGTATAAATGTAAGTAATTACAATAACTTACTTAATTAATTTAATCTTGTATAATTAAAGAATATCTATAAAATAAAAAATTTAGTTTAAATATTCTAATTATGTTAATTTTAATTAAAATTTTATTTTGGTAAACTCGTAAATTAATTTCTAATTACACAAAATGATCTCAAACGCGTGTAAAATACTTAAGTAAATCATTAAAAATACAATTAATAGCATTTAACAGGAATTCATTTTATGTGTTTGATAATAAAATGTAATTTAGCAAAGAAATACCGAGTACACAATAATTAGTTGTACACATCTAAAAAAAGTATAAAATATAACATTATATTATTAATACCAGAAATTATAATCCTAAAATTAATTTTAAATGAATATTATTTTTTTAATACAAAATACAATAAAAAGTTAAAAAGGATATTACAAAATGAAAATCAAAAACGATAACATTGTAACATTTACTTGTGTTCTAAAGACGGCAATTATAAATAATAATGGTTTTCACAGATTAACCAATACAATAAATCACTGGTGTCAATCTTTGGTCTATCATTTTACATGGACTTGTATAAGAAATGTTAAAAAGTTTATTCACAATTAATCTTCAATATTAAACCCGATAAATCCATTTACATAACTCTACATGCTTATATAATATAACTATAACTAAAGGGCAAGCTTTAATAATTACAACAAAGTATCTACAGTTATAGTACCCAAGGTTAGGTTAGGCAACTTATAAGTTGCTCATTATAATATAATATAATTACAATGATAATACATGATAAGTAAGCTTTAGGTATGAACATCCTACCTATTTACATTCTTTAAACCAGAGTCGCTGTTCTAGTCTGAGGAGTAGCGTCGTCTTGGTACCAAGATAACATTTCGTTAGCAAACACGCTGTCGTCCAAAACTCCATTATTAGGTTCAAAATTATCCATAGGACAAACAGTTTCTTCCATCAATGACATAGTTCTAAAAAAAACAATTATATACAGTTAAAACACTTAATGGATTTGTTGAATACTTGATATGGGCTCAAAATGACTAACTGAAAATTAAAAACTAAATTAAGAGCTTGCTAAATGATCGGTTTACTAATGATTTAAGTGATAATCATATTTAGTTACTAATCGCCTAGTTTCTAATATAGTTCTTACAAAATAGTGTGTTATTAAAACAAATTGTATATTTACTGGTTTGCCAGAGGTTGGCAATTAAGCGGTTTAAGAGGCTGATATATTCCTTTGTTCTGTAAAGGTGGAGGGGGAGGAGGCGGTGGCATAGCAGGTTCAGCAACATTAGGAGTCTGAGATACATCTGAAGAAGTGCTATTGGAATTGCCAGATGTTTTTCTATATCTTGTACTGTATTTATAGAAATCTGACATTTCAAACGGTTTAGTCACTTCACGATACGGTTGCCACTTCCCGACTTGGACTACTGTATGATTTTTAGGAGACTCGAATGGTACCTAATTAAATAACAATTGATTAACTGAAAATTATCATATGAAATTAAATGTCAAATTTTATTTACAGTATCAAACTGATTGACTTGTGTATCAAACGTTGAGGACTTCACTTCAAGTTGTTGAGTTATTACTGGGGGTGTAGCCATTTTCCTTGGAGGAGGTGGCAATTCATGCTTTGCTGGTGGTGGTATTGAATCCACACTACTGCTGTCAAGTGAAGTTTCGAGCCATTTCTTTTCCGATACTTTTCTGTTATCTGGAGGGGTAACCTCGGGTAACACCTTTTCCGATTGTGGTTGATTCTCATTTTTAATGTTTCCCAAAGAGTGTGTTCTCATTAAACTATTTTCTGGGTATGTTTGATTGGGTAATAATATTGTACTTGTAAAATGTTGCGAGTTTGAATATCGTGGCATTGATAGCACATTGCTGTCAACGTGATCAACACTACTGTTACTTCGTGAACTAGAACTTCTTGTGTGTCTTCTATCCAAACTGCCAAATCTTAATGCAAAAAAGTATAAAAACAATTATTATAACAAAAAGAAACTCATTACTCTTGTTATCAATTACACTAACCTGTCTCTATATTTTGAAGTAAAATCTTGTTCAGGCATTTTACATGGCATGTCGTGGATGGTTGATACGTGAGCAGAATTGTTATTATAAATTACACCATTGTCTTTTGGATAATTCCCTAAAAATGTTTGAATACAAAATTATTTTTATCATATTTGATATTATAGTCAACAGCTGATATTTAAAGATATTACCATGGTCTTTATCCATACTAATAGTAGATCTTGGTAATAATATAGGTTGAATACTAGATGTTGTGATGGGTTCGTGCGAATTCCATGTGTTATGTATACCATTTCCAATTCTAAAATATTGAAAAAGTTTTATATTATACTAATATTAAATATTGAGATTAACTACAAAACATTTCAGCAAAATGCATTATTTTATATATATAAATACATATACATGCATATTTAATAAAACTATTATACAACAAATAATCAATAATAAACTGCTCATATACAAATTTAAGTACTTATAAAAATGCATACACTTTGTTTAAAAAATTAAAACATGCAACATCATAATTTCATAGCTGTAATTTTTCAAACTATTAAAATTAAAAGAATATGCTAACTCTTTATACTTTAATAACATGTTATTAGTAGGTTTATTTAAAAAAAAAAAAAATGACAATAGTTTACTAATAAAATGTGAAAGAATCCGGTATTATTGTGGATTACATAATATTACCATCAACTAGTAGCTGAACGGGCCTTGAAGGCCAACGCTGCTATCATGAGATGGTTTCTTGATGAGTTTGCTATCCGGGACGGGTCGTAAGTCCGTCGCGGGAGAGAGGAATGACAGTTCCTTTTCACCAAGCGATTGCTCGCCTGGCAAACAGAGCGCCCGTGACCGAGTGTCGAACAGTGAGAGCTAATACACTGCCTCCTTACCCACTCGGCCACTCCTCCTCACATATTATTATAAAATGTATTATTATTATTATTATTACTTAATTTACCTTGGATCATGTGAATTTCTTTGACTTGGAAATTTATTGTAACTGTGAGACTGCCTTAAATTAGGTTTGTGAGATAACATTTTTATGGACTGAACATTGGGGTCCTTAGGCACAACAAAATTACCATCAGATACACTATGATTGTTTGTAAAATCTAGTTCAAAAACACACACAACACAAACTATAATTATACATTACAAAACAAATCACAATGGTTTTCTGTATCTAAAGCATTAATGTGTTTAATATTAAATACAAAAAATAGCAAATTTAAAAAAAAACTTATATTCTGTTATTTAACTTGATATTTTTAAAGAGACTTGGGAGTGAGATTACAGCGAATGTTGTAACAAATAAAGTAAGTAACTAAAATACATTTTTGAACAGTAGCTTTGAGTAGGTATCATAATTTTAAGTGATACAAATTTTAATAATTTAACAACCCCTAGCTCCAAAACTTCTTTTTATTCTTCTTAAGTTATAGACTTTAATAATATTGTTTTTCTTGATAACGTTTCACTCACAACTATTATTTTACAAAGCTTTAGTTTATGTATCTATAGGTTTAGCGTCTATGATTTGAATGTAATGTCAAAATTATAGCTATAGCTTTTAATTTAAAATAGAAATGTTTATTATAAAATTAAGATAAAAAATATATAAATATAACTAGCATTCACTAATAATAATAAAAATTGCAAAAAAACATATAACACAGTAAAAGCACTCTAAATATGACTTTAAACAAAAAATGAATAACACTTTAAATTAATTTACATGCATTTAAAATTATATGTACTAATAAAGTAGATAATTAAGAAACGTAGAATAAAACAATGTAGTATATAAAAGATTATTTTAAAAGAAAATTATTTTTTTCCAATTACAATACATTTTAAAAATTTTATTTAATTTATTTTCATAAATCGAAGTTTATTTTGTGAATTTTGTGAAAAAATTGTTATCACTCGATACAGTATTTACCATAACGTAAATTTGATTTAAAAATTAATAATAAAAATACTATTATTTAAAAAATATGTATATATATACTAGCGTGACACAAAACCAAAAACAATGAAAACCACTTGAATTTTACTTTATGCAATTTTAAAAAACAAACATTCCATTTCATAGAAAAGTTAAACTAAAGAATTTTTACTATTTTATTTTAGATATTATTTTTGAAAATGAATAGTCGTTTTGATTTCTAAGGCAATTATACTTTTTTTATTATGACAACTCAATTAATTCATTAAACGAAAACTATATTTAGTAAAATAATACCTGGTATATAACTGCTCTCTGGACGAGGTTTCTTTTTTACTTTTTGATTATGACATAAATTAATTCTCATCTCAAGTTCTGTTAATCTCTGCTGACTTTGCTGGTACATCATGCGATGTTTACGTCTAACCGATTTGTTAGCCGTCTCATCATTAGCTAACCCCAAGGCCGCTTCTGCAATGCCTTTTTGAATTTTGAACTCAAGTTCAAGCGATGCCAACGTCTCTTCCTAAATATGAGCATAAATATATTGTAAGTACACAAACATGTGTCAATAACTTAATGACTGTACGGGCAACAACTCACATCTTTAAATTTTAATTTGTTTATCAAATTTTCAGGATAAGTAAATGAAGTGCCAATGCGTCTACGAAACGTAGGTGGCGTTTCCCCAGGATCCAAGGGGATTTCCGGGGGTAGAGTGCCTGTCAACTCTGCCTCTTGTATACATAACCGCTTGAGTTCACGGTTTTTCTCGATGATTTTGGCTTCCAGAGCCTTGCGTCTCAACTGCAGACTAGCAACCATTGTTTTATCTTGATCAGAAGGTTGTTCTACAACATGTATGTCAAAAACGAATGATCACAACGGTTTTACCACAATACCACCGAACACTACTTCATCAACTGGGCGTCGTACACACTTTTTTTTTTGTGTACTGAATTTTTTGGTACTCACCCATAACTTTCAGAATACATGGCGAAATCCTCAGTATATTAATAATATGATCATAAAACAATCAAGTAGGTGGGTACACTCACAACTGGAACTCGGCTGTTGGGTCACGATAATTCGGATTCCGTCACCAACAATAACAATTGAACGAGGAAAAACGGTTCGCGGATATTACATTATTTACATAGCGATGTAAACAATAGGCATAGCTGAAATTCAATGCCATGTCTTATCATCGGTTTCCGATTGCTTAGCTAAAAAATATAATATGCGTCCGTCCAATAGGCGATTTCGACGACGCAACGCCTAAAACGAAACAGCGCAACGTTTCGTTCAGATGCGCTGTCGTTGAAACTGTACCTCCAGTACTTTCATGGAAGAAAAATTTAATTCATGGATTGACATGTATATTTCAATAAGCGAGGCAAATACAATTCTGTAATAATATAATACATTACAGCGTTGATTTTTTTTATAGTGATTAGCACAATATACGATTTATAATAATTATTGTACCTTACTCATTTTACTATTAAAAATTATACATTGTTGTAATAACTAATATTTTTAATTTTTATGTAGTACATAAAATGGTCGTTTATAATCTCATTTTTTTTTTAAATATGTATTTATGTGTTATTATACATTGTTCAGGCTAGACGTAACATACATTTTCACAAGACCCCTCTTGTAAAAAATCTCACTGTCTTTGTTAAAACTACTTTAAGCACCCATGCGAAACTGAGATGATATTGCTTTTAGTAGAAACTTTTTACAAAAATGGGTTTTTATTTATTTACTTTTGTGCGCCGACTCACGATATCTATTAAACCGCAAAACCGATTTCTTTATGTGGCAACTCTATGGATCATAAATCGTACCTGAATGATATACTATGGCCCAACATTTTAATCTTAACATTCTCATCTCCGCTACACTTATTCTCTGTTCAGTTTTCTTATCTACTGCCCAACATTCCGACCCATACAACATTTCTGGTCTCACTACCGACCTATACAATTCATCTTTCAATCTCATAGGCATCCTCCTGTCACACAAAATACCCGACACACTCCTCCACTTCATCTATCCACAATTCGTTCTTTTTTTCACGTCCTCCTCGTACCTACCATTTTTTTGTACCACCGGTCCTAAGTACATATACCTACTCTCTTTCCTCCATATTAAACAATCTATTTGTAATCTATTCCATCCACTCTTGTAAATTATATAATGTTCTTCTCTCTTCCTATAAAAAATATTCGCAACTGCCAACTCTATCGCTGCGTAAGATCAAGTACTATCTCGCCCATATCGTTTCTCTCTCCATAACAATAACCTCTGTGTATTATTATTATTTATTTTAGTATAATACTATAATCTATAAAATATAAATTGCTCCCAAAAATAGTTTTACTTAAAAAAACGCTGGTTTATAAAGCATTTTTTCTCGTGTTTCTTTTACTTTCATGATTTTGTGATACGATTTCAAAAAAACTCATTACTTAATATTTAGCTATCACAACAATATTATCTCAAACCGCAATTTAAGAAAATTCTTAAATCCATTGTCTGGCCGTTCTATAAAAACCAGAATAAAAACTGAAAATTAACTTGAATTTTTTCTGTATTATCAGAAAACGAAAATAACTTATGTTTATCATAATAATAAATACCTAGCAAGTGCTTTAATTGTATTAAAAATTAAAGAAAAATCGTATACCTTCTTCGTGTATTCAACCCATAGGTTGGTTTACAGTTGTATACATCCGACCTCTCCATTCGTCTTCAGCACCACATTTCCATAGCGTCCAATGCTTTCTCCTCCCTTTGTTATAATCCATGTTTCATATCCATAGGTAATAATGCTCCAAATGTATGTTTTTATCAGCCTTATTTTCACTGTCTTATTAATTTTCTTCGTTATGAGAAATTTGATTTTATCGCTAAATGCTGTTTTGCTTGATAACTAACTTTAAAATAAATAAAATCAATAGAAACAAACCGGTAAATTTAATCGTTTATTTAAAAAATAGTATGTACATACATTTTTTCATAACTGAAACTCGAGGATAAGATTCAAAACAATGTGTGTTAAAATATGATAGGTATATTTTTGTTGTTTAGAGTGTATTTTCTTCTAATAATCAGACTGGTGATGGATACATGTTTCTCAATTGTGAATTGATCTTTATTACTATTTACTTTTTCAGTAATTCTTCTTAGAACATTTTTCTGATGTCCGACTCTATTTGTTTCATGTGGAGTTATCTTGATCTCCCCTTCCCTGGATTCCCATTAATAACCTCTATTACCCATTTGTTACTGGTCCTTATCAAATGTCCTAAACAGAGGATATAAGGGTTGTTTATTTAGGATACATGAAGCGAATTTGTATTTTAAAACCAATTAAATTTTACATCGTTGTATAAAATACTAGCAAGTAAAGTATGACCTGGACGTAGCATAAACAAGATGTCCTACAAAAATTTACTAATATCTACTAGGAAAACGAGATTTTATAATTTGGTTTTTCACAATAATAGATAATTGTATATATTATTTTTTAAAATTACAATATATATATATATATTTTTTTTTTTAATGTATGAAAAACATTGTATTAGTGAAGTTTTCCGTTTTTGAGAGGGTGAAGATTGAACATTACATTTATACATTTTCATCCCAAAAGTACTTTTTGGCTACCAATTCTGATCGATTAGATTATGATGTATGAGACCAGTTGGCAGTGAGACTATTTTAGAAATATCGTACTAACCGAAAAAATATAACGTTGTAAAATTAATATCTCAGTTTCGCATCAAATCTCAAAACTGTGCATGATGTTGAAGTACTGAAATAAAACTGTATATCAGGTTTAATTTGAATTCTTCATAAGTTATGTAATATACTTCTTTTTTTCACCCATCTTAGTTCAACTATTAACTAGTTATAGACTATTTAGATTAAACCGACACCGACCTTTGCGCGGTGGTTTTAACTAAGGGTAGATTATAGTTGTTTGTATTATATTATTTTATTTATTTTTGAGCGGATGCCGGGTGGCGAAGGCCGGGTTAAGGGTTGACATAAGCGACAAAAAAGAAAATGCTGGCTCAGCTATAAAAGCGGATTTTACCGGGCTCAGTTATCGCTAATGTGTGTATCGATAATATATTTAATATACACCGCACACACGCCTATTACACAGATATTACATACATGAACTCAGATGTGATGTGTGTGTGTGTTTTACCAGCTTTTCGAGTTCTCTTGTTAAAAATGTCATCTTGGCCATTTTCCTTCCATTTGTCTCTCGCTCACCCGTTCCTTTCCTCTCCTTCGATACCTTTAAACCCATCCCACGAGGGCATAATGGCATTATATAGAATATGAAGGGCACAGGGGGAAAAAGGTAGTAGTCACATTATGAAAATTTTAGAGTAAAGCAAAAACAAAGTTCGCGAATTACTCTCCCTCTTACATAAGAACAAAAAAAACACATTAAATGCTACTCTAATAATAATTTATTTAAACAATCTATTGACATAAAAAAAAATTAATGGCATAAATTGAAAAAAACTATTTGAAAAAAAAATTGTCATAATGTGTTTACTACCGTTTTCCCCTGTGCCCTTCATATATATTTAAGTATACATCTATGTATAACGTAAAACATACATGGCATTGTGATCAGCAGCTCTCTAGCCATTATTAATAAATCGACAATGTCGACGTCCCCTATATGTATTTATAATATGTATACATAACATAAATCAAGCTATTTCGTTTTCGAATTATCAAGATATCAAACAGAATAATATTTATTGTAAGGGGTCTAATACCACGAAAATAGGAAATATCTTCCCCTAACTCTAAAATCAAAATCTAATACATGTACAAAAAAAAATTTTATATTTTACTATCGATTTGAAACATCCTAAGTAGTTGTTGTTCTTAGAGGTTAAAGTACGCTGTTTCAATTTGTCACATTATAGACAGTATGGACAAGCAGTAAACGCCAAATTTAAAAAATGTAAGTTTATTCATAAACCGGGTAGTAACTGGATAATTACATGTTTTGTTTTTCTAAGGTGAAACGCAGTAAGTCCATTGAAATATCTTTAAGAATGATTATAAAATGTGACTTGACAAAAATATTGTCAAATACTAGGAACAAACACAGTAGCTTGTCCAAAAGAATAAAGCAGTATGCACAACGATGATGCATATTTTCTTAGTAAACTGATTTTCCAATTCATATACTGAGGATTTACCTTGTAGTTTTAGCTAAAATAACTTTACTGTATGTACACTATTCATGTACCAACACTTTATTGAGATATCAGAGTACTAACTAAAACCATTACGTTTTGATATTTTTGTTATCAGTTAGTACTAACAAAGAATACAAAATTAAACACCAAAAATTGACAGAACATGATCTTTATGTAAAGTTGATTTTTCTTGTAATACACTAACCGTACTAAGAAACATGTAACGTCTACTTAAAAATGAAAAAAGTAAAAATAATAGACGAAGTACAAAACAAAACTTTCAAAAATATTTTCTTCCTACTCAAAATATAAATAATTAAAAACAAAATATATTTTTACGACTTTTGAAAGACATTGTTTATTCCCAATTTAAACAACACAGGGTATGCGACAAGGCCACTACTTGTGTTCAAGTGCGCATACCTCTTAAAGTTTAACACTGAAGCTTTATTACATAGCTCATTTCAAAGCTGACAAAAAAATGTGTTAAAACCCTAATTGTACAGGTTTTAAATATGATTCAAAACCTTGGCTCTCTGGATAATATGCTGCATAAAAAAATAAGACACAGGTAAAAAACAAGAAAATGAGCATGGTTCTAGAATATTTTTACCAACCATAATTATCTTAAGACATTTTCAAGGGTTAATTGATAATTGGAAATTTCTCACAAAACAGAAACAAAAAGTGTTTTTTTCATAAAAGATTTTTTTGGGAAATTCCACGTTACGGTTTATTTTTATTTTCGACAGAAATTTTACAAATAAACCCAAAAACTCTGTTCTTAAGGCATCTTATACAGAATCATTCTGTTGACCGCGACATTTTTTTCTGGTACACCCTGCATAATATTATGTGTACAGAATATATTTCTCAATAAACAAACGATTTTCGGTTGTCGTTCTCATTATATTGTGGTGGTTGTAAAAATACGTTCTCTACTACGACTTCTCGCCATCAATATTGTGTAATACTGTAACGAGGCGACGGCTCATGTGCGGGCATTGCATTTTGATCACAAAAAAAAAGGACCCGAAGAGGAGACGGAAAAATGTAGAAAAACCACACACACGTAGGTATGAACAAACGGTAGTTTTTTGCCCATACGTCCAATTAAATTTGTTTACCGACCTAAGCCCGTCAAACTGGCTCGTTTTAATGGCCAACCATTGTTATCGCACGATAATGGGACGAAAGTAGAAAAACTTTAAACCTAATCCGAAAGAAAGTTTTTCCGTAACAATAATATCACTACAAGGTGGGCTCGATACAATATTCGATTTTCCAAAAAATAATTTTAGTATAATTGTTTTTCAACAGTAGCGCTGTAACGATACACAACGTCTTGTTCAACCCGTTTGATAACTTTGAACCGCATTAACTTTTTGTCGTTTTATACACGCTTTGCTACTTATCTACAGGTATGGCATAAAACTAACGAGCTATAACCTGTACACATAGTAAATAAGAAACAATTTATTTGCTGTATTCGATTAAATTCGGAATTCTAGAAAACACAACTAAAACTTGTTGGGCATTTTTTTCATTCAACTTTAAAATTAGTCGTACATGATGTACGATTGTAGATGATATACTGCTATTTAAAAAAAATTTAATTTGTCAATCATATCCCCACGGATACATAATATAATAAACTAGATTACTAACTGTACATGCAGCCAATAGAGAAAATTGAAGTTGCCATTTTCCGCCATCTTTGTGGGAATTAGGACATTATCATATTAACAATGGCGCAAATAAAATACTATAAACACAGATATATATAATAAACTAGATTGCTAAGTAGCGATAAGAATTGAAACCGACGGTCCGCCATTCTGGTGGGATTTATGTGTGTAATCAATGCATATAATATAAATATCTGTATACATTATTATATCAATATTATATATAAATATATATATATGTGATTGTTATAAACATATATTATTCTCGCGTGATAAGGTTCCCACCAAGATGGCCGAAAGTGGCTGCTTCAATCTTCTCTATTGGTGGCATGTACAGTTAGCAATCTAGTTTAAAATATATATCTATGACTATAAATGACAATACCGGAGGATCAATGTTAATTTGTATTGACTCAGAAATTTCCCCCTCCCCTCCCAATAACAGTGTTTCCCAAATCAAGGAATCAAAATAGCATTATTCTGAATTGATGTCTACACTGAAAATTTTACATTGGTTTATCAAATTTAAATCATTATCATACGTAATATGCATTCGGTATATTTCTTAAAATATATGGCCACACTGATATTGGGGGGAAATGTTTGCGGCGGCGCAAACAAGCATTGGCGGATACTGGGGAGTGGGGTTTGAATGAGTTTTCAGTTCTATTGGGTGCCTATGTACAAAATAGATCAACAATGAAACAAGCTTAAAGCTAAACTGTTAGCTTTCAATTGTCATTTGGTGGTTCATGGTTAAATTTGTATTTTTAATTGTGTAATGTCGGATAGTATGGAAAAAATGTGTGTTTGTGGCAAAAATCGTGGACATTTAAATTGTACAAATTGGCAAAGACATCTGGATAACAGTAAGAAAAGAAAATTAAAACCAACTTCTCGATCCATAACGACATTTTTTTTCCACACAAAAAAAACCTCGATCTAGTTTAAACGGTAAGTTATTAACTACCCATAAATTTACTATTTTTTTTATTTTGTGCTGTGTGTTAAAAACAAACAAAAATAAGGGGTATTTCATTATTAACAACAAAGTAACCCCTTACCTTTTATTGGTTCAATATTTTTATTGTTTGTATAAAGCAAATATTTGCAGATACTTGGACGAAAAATTATTTTGGTCGTCCGGTTCGAAAGTAGTTGGCTTATACATCTGCCGTGAAAAAGATCACAAAATTCAATATAATAATATCATAATTCTTATTCAAAATAAATAACTAAGAATGATCTAGTTTTCATGATTTGATTTGTTATGATGTGTAGTTTTAAGGCAACGTAGTAAAAAAATATTGAAAAAATTTAATTTTAGGGGGGAGGGGAGCGCCACAGTAGTCTGAGAATGAAATTTAGGTGGCAAAAATAGGCTACTAAAAGTGTTCAAGAATATATAATTTTGTACACTATGAACTTCTAAGTATGAACAACTAGAGTCAAAGACTGAAGCCTAAAATATTACCAAATAATAATTTGATTAGCCTCTAATAGGCTGTTAAGTTCAAAGACCGCGCTTTTTTTTGCCATGTATTATTAATAATGGTAATTAAACTATGAAAGGACCTTAGTTTTATTTAGATAGTTAATTTTACAGTTTCAGAAATTACTAAATAAAATTAATTTTGTTTTATGTACAGGGTGATTCATAAAGACACTTATTATCTCCAAAAATAATTGCAATTTGTAGTTTTTCTTATTGAACATCACAATAATCATTAATTTAGTCTTTAGATAATGATTTTACAATATTAGGGAATGAACTGTGAAAACATTTTATTTTTAGACCACTGTGAGGCGCCTCCTTTAAAAATTAGGAAAATTATGTACTTAATGTTATAATTATTAAAAAATATTGTAGGTAAAAACTTCAATTTAAAATATTGAAAATATTTTTAGGCACAATGTATTTTGAAAGCGAATTAAATAAAATATAAGAATTTTAAAAAACGTCCCTTCATATCGGCGGTGGCCATCTCGTAGCAACTGCCACAGTGTTTCTAAATTATAAAAGCCTGGCCAAAATAGGTAATTTTTTTAAATTCACCACTTAATTATGGCATACAAAACAATCTTATTATTTGCATAACTTTTCATGGCGTCATTTTATTGACATATTTTAGTTGATAAGACGTTAATAATAATCTAAATTAAACTGATCAGTTTAAAAATAAATTATCTTCAATAAGAAAAAAGATTAAAACAAACACATTATTATAAATTTAACGCATCGAATCTAAAGTACTAAAAATAGTAGTTACAATAATTAGAATAAAGATTTCACCAAAAATAGCAAAATATATGGAAAGACACTCCATCCAGTAATAAACTAAGAGAAATTAAAACAACCAAAAAATGGTTTTCAAACGTATCACTGACAAGAAGACAGGACATAATACTTACAAGAACCCGAATTGGACACAGCCACTTCATCCACGCACACCTACTCAGCTACGAACCTCAGCCAATATGTTCTACCTGCAATAAACCAATCTCCATGAAACACATCATCATAGAATGCAACAACTACAACAACGAACGTCACATACTCAACCAGCCAAACAACATTCAAAACGCACTAAAAGAAAACAACGAAGAAAACATTTTAAAATTCATTAAATTAATTAACTTATGTAATAAACTGTAAAATTCAATATTGTACTAAAAAATGTAAATGTAAATGTAAACTAAAGGCCAATGACCTAGTTTTCAAAGCCATATTTTAATTAAAAAAAAATAAATAAAAAAATAATTAGAATACATTTTTATTGTTACTATATTTGTTAAAAAATAGCGTTCTTATTAACATGTTTTTTGGTATAAAAATTGACAGATTTATTGTGTCAATAAAATATTACAGAACCAAAGTGTACCTAGTAAAATTATCTAATCTAATCTATCCGGAGTAAAGGTAATAAAATCCAAATTTAAGTACATAGACAAAAATGTTAAAAAAATGGTCGTTTTCAAATGTTTATGTTAGTTTTCTTTTGGCTTTAAATAATATCTTAATTTTGATATCTGATTGATATACGATTTTATGTATAATTGTTTTAGGGATTTGTCTACACAAATCCTAAAAAATATTCCTTAGGAGGAAACTTATGTTATTTTACCGTTAAGATGTCCCATCAAAAAATATTTTTAAAAAAATTGGCATAAAATATATTTTGATTGGTTGTTGTATCTTTTTATTAGAAATAATATTTGTTTACGTAGCAATTTAATAATAAACTTATTCATTTGTTAGGGATTGTTGCATATTTTAATGGAAGTAGACCGTTTTTTTTTTATACATTTTCTTATTTTCTCTTCTGTATTCTAATACAAATTCTAATTGATAGAAGGTTTATAAAAAATAATTGTTTCAAAGAAGTAGGGCGAAATAATGTTTACAGGTACAAAAAAACATATCATTGTAAAATCAATACCTTTTCAATTTAGGATGCAGGAAACTAACACGTTCTCATTTTAGCTCGTACGCTTGTTTTGCTTCCTATTCTCCAGTTTGTGTGTTTTTTTTAAATATTGGTCCGTAATTTAAAAATGAATTTAACCAATGATCCAATACAGTTTAACCTACCGACGTTGCACTGGAAAAAAGGTTCAATTTTATTCTTCATCACTTATCGACAACGCCTTTTTTGAGAGTTTTGTTCGTTTGTCTTTAAAAACATCCGAAATATACAACGTTGAACTGTTGCAGCAATTTGAAAGTTTGTGCGTTAAGCTATAAAATAATTTTTATTTCTGGATGACTGTCATTACTTAAAATTCTATAAAGCGAACTGAACTTAAGAAATCCATCTATTAGTCTACAGAATATTGAGGCGGCACAATACGAAATATATTATCGTTGAAGAAACGATTTGAAATGCAAACACGATTTTCGTTTTTTCCCAAAAATATCAAAGAGTCTAAATTTTAATCAAAGATACATAATATGTGTTTTATAAACCTACTAAAAATGTTTATTAAAATATTATGAATGATTAAATATTTGATAGTTGAACTTTAAAGTGATAAAATGTCGAACCTATTTGTATGTCATAAGAAGAAGAAAAGGAAGACTAACGCATAATTATAAATATTAGGAGAGGCTGAGAAACGAGACTTAATATTACAATTTACATATGAAAAATCTTCCAATATTATTACTTCATATAAATTATTACTCATTAATATTTTTATATTTATAATTTACTATTTGAAAATTGTATTATTATATTTATATTTTCTTAATATTTAACTTTAAACTTTCTTATTAAACCGATATAGGTACGTGCTATTAAATATTAATATAATGATATTTTCACCTATATATATATATAAATATAGCACAAAATTATATAGGTTCTGTAAAAATGTCTTAAATAAAGATTCAATTTCAAAAAAAAAAAAAAAATTGCCAAAGCTATACTGAATTTACATCTAATGTAATAATAAAGAACAAAAGAGTGTTTTATACACATATCGGTGATTATTATATACAATTTCGCACCATTGAATATTCGTGGTTAATAATTTCGCATAGCTATATTTTAATACCCAATGGGAATTCTCTTTATGTCTTTTTGAAAAAATAACTAATACCAACCAAATGGATGAAAGCTTTTAACAAAATGGAGACTATAAAAAAAGCGCTCTGACACAGGTATAGCATTAAGAAAAATATATTTCCTTGCAGAATATCAATGTACGGCATTCAATATTTTAAAAATAATAATGATCAGGTCGACATGATGTTGCGAGAAATTTGTAACAAAATAACAATGTTAAAATTTTAATTTTTAATAGAGTTTCAAGATTAATTTATTTTAGAAAACGACAAATCATTCTTAACTTACTGAGCTTTCTCTAAAAAAAAAATAAAACAATTGACCCTATTAACTCAAAGAAAATAATTATAGTAAAACAGATAATTTAAGAAATTTAAGAATTTTATTTCGATTTATACATTTTGACCATTTTTTTGATAAAGTTTTAAGGCCGAAATTTCGATGTATATAAATCTACCAATATGTTAAAAATAATTAAGCTGTTTATTCCTACACTTAAATTGTTAAGCCCAATATAGCATGACATGAACGCGACACAGTAATTTGTTTAACTGCTAATAAAGTAGTTGTATTGTAAAATGTAAAGCACTTTCAATATTTTAGAATTATAAGATTATAATAAAATATAAATTTAAACAAGTCAAAATCTTCAGATAAGTCAGATGTGGCTGATACTTTGGAAGTAATTAAAAAATAACTTTCAAGGCAACGCTTCGATGCGAATCTGTGGATAACAAACTTCTTACTTTGCTATCCTGAAATTCGTGATGAATGGGATTATTTCTGGTTCGTCAGCTCACTTTATTCCTCTAACATTAACCTAAGAAAAACGATATTTCAAACACTGTCACGTTTTTGCATGGGCCATTTGTGTGAAGAATGTGATTATGAAATAGAAAATTTTTTATTATTTATTACATTATAGGAAAATAAACATTTGTTTGTCAAATATGTTTGATTATTATGCATATTGTTGAATTTTCAATAAACTATATCGTTTTAAATTTCATAATAATTAATAAAATATAAAACGATGTCTAATGCCGGTAAACAAAAACAATTCATTGTTAAAGTTTCTATCCCTAAAATCAAATTTAAAATGTATACATAAAATCCATTTGTCTCTATTGTATTTTAATTATTGATACCTGACAGCTTATCATAAGCGATGATTAAAATATCAATAAATAATTGTACGTTGCATGCAAATATTTTTAACCGGGCTACATAAAGTATTATATTTAAGTGGCTTAATTTATTGGGAAATTTAATGAACTAATAACATTTAAAATTAGAAATTTTTTACAGATATAAAAGCATGGATGTGTCCGTCTTACATTGCGTTACTAAAATAAGAGAAACCGTTTTAACCCTAGAAACAGCATAAGCCGATACCTAAAATATTGATTTTTGATTTCTTATTAATTCCATAGGATACTATCATAAATGTCATTGGTGATAAATGATGTCATAAAAAGGCAAGAGTGAGGTTAAAGCGTCAGAACTCTTACGCTTGTTTTGTTTTTGACTTTATAGTAGGGTTGTAATTTAAATTTGAATCTTCGAATATTCGATTAGTTTTAAAATTATATGCATTTCTAATTAGATTGAAATTCCTAAATTTATCGATGTAGAGGAGTGTTAAGGTAGTACTTGAAAATATTTTCAGTCTGACTCTACCCAGCCCGGACCGATCTAGTCCAATAAAATAAATATAACTGGTTGGATTGACCTGGACTGACTTTATTTTTTATTAAATAACTCAAACTACTTTTTTACGTTATTATTATTATGAAAATTGGTTATGACATTGTCTCAAAAATGTTACTATCTTTCGATTTTATAATAGGTGTTGTAGCTCTAAAGCTACTATATGAACCGAGTAAAACGCATTCTGCGTTGCTATGTTTAGATGATTTTTTTTTAATTGCTACCAAGGATGCTGTGATAGTCCGAAAAAATAAATTAACTATTATAAAATAGACCTGATTACTAAACTAAATTACACATCACAGTTTTATTTTTAGTATAAGGAGGGATACAAATTTTTGTAGAATCTGTGGATGATAAAATTGTATATATTATAGTTCCATTCTAGATCTTCCTTCGGCCTAATTTTGAGACCTAAATCCCTAAAACTTTGTTTGAATAAGTGAAATATCAAATAAAGAAAACATGTCTATCCCTTCTAGGAGAATAAAAAAATTATGATCATTTATGATATTTTTTTGTTTTAATGAAGTTTATCGGTAGTAATATGTTTAAAGAATATTCCATACAAATTTAGAACTAATTCGTCTATATATAAAAAGTTATAGCGTGCCGTATCTTTAAGTTGAAATGTATGTAAATTTGTTGGGCGTTTTTCTTGATTTTAAAGGGGAGGGGTGAACTTTTCTACTTTTTATCCACTTAAGTACTAATCGGATTCAATTGCAGATCGACAGAGTTGCCACTCAAGTAAATCAGTCCATAGGGGAAAATGTATTGTGTTTAGTGTTTACACACACAAAAACAAACTACATCATCACCATCCTATTTTCTTAGCTTTGCACAACGTCTTAAAATATATATCTACCAATAGAGCTTTAAGCTTGGCATCAAACTTCATAATTAGGAATTATTAACCGAATTATGTAATGTTTTGTATATAATTTATTTTTAAAAGCATATTAAATTTTAAAAAATTGGTAATAATAGGTTGCATTGAAATGGGTTTTCCAAGATACCAACAGTTTAACAACAACAAATTATTTTTATTTGTAACATTATTATTAACTCCGCTATTTGTGCACGAATAAATTACCATGAAAATATGTACAGAGTGTTGAGTACATATTTGTTTTTTGACGGTTATCTTTATTATAATATATTGTATGTTTTCAAAACCAAATCCTCTCGTTCGCAGCAAAACATTTACATAACGTTAGTAAGCCGATAAGCTCCATTTCTCCCATACTAGCCGATTCATATTTTTTTCACGAATACAAAATAATAATAAGAAGAACGCTTTTTATTAAAAATATGTCAATTTTGAGCTTATGCCGTAATAAATATTTCAAAAACTAAACATCTACTGAATCCTTAGGTCAAATAAAATACCCCCGATGGCAATCTAAACTCTAACAAGTCTTCGTAAGCCGCCCGGTACTGATCTTATGTTGAATAGAGTATATACAAGCACAAAAATTAGCAGTCGTGTATAAACAATACACTATTATATTCAGGGTGATCCATTTGAAGTAAGACACTCATTTTCTCAGGAAATATGAATATTGTTAATGAATATTTTTTGAAAATAATTTTTATCGTGTTCTTGTAGGTATATATTTTACTATATTTATAATACGTTGACATTTTTATCTTCATCCCTTAAACGTAAAACAAGTATAGATTTCGTTTTTTTTTAATAAGAGCATAATAATTAATATGTTCTTAATCCATTAATATGTAGACAATATTTTTTTAAAAAATGTTGGTCTTGTAATTTTTAATTTTCATCAACCTGTTCGGTTGCTAAGACTTTGCAAAGATATTACACTTCACCTTATAATATTATCATATGTCTTCGGTTTTCCAAATTCTTGTAGCCCATAAAATTCATGTTTATGTTCGCATTGTCCGATAGGTGAGAACACCAATAACCAGACACAATGAAATATTTTAAGATAATGAAAGACAACTGGACACTGTACCTTATCTATCTATTCAAACACAGTGACGCCTGACGGTGACAGTGTTATCGACGAGGTCAATATTATTATTTAATGAGAAACTGTTGTGCTACTGTTGTAAAAGTTGAACGAATGTTCGTGAATCAATGAATATTTATATTTTTCAAACAAATCTGTGTATTAGGATGTTCGTACTTCGTTATTTTGGGTCTAATGGAATTTTAAGTTCTATATAGGAAAAACTGATTAGAAAATATTTTTAAAATAATCCCTTAGTACTTTCCCATTTTTATCTTCCTCTTATCTCCCCACGGCTCTTAACATTTTCCAATAAAAATACAAGGGAGTTTTTTTTTTTAATTTTGGTTTGTATTGTTTCGCATGCCTTTACATGAAAAAAAATCTGAATCTCTACGAATCGCTTTTAAGTAGGAATATATTCGAAGGCACATTTTTGCTCGAGCTGTAAAGTTAGATAAAAATGTTTTGTATGTGGTTTAACCATATAAATTCTATTGGCAATTTCACATCGTTTTTTCCCTGAAAAACGTAATAGCGGCTAAAATTATCAATGCAATTTTCACATTAGAGATCGAATAAAAATGTACTTACAAATTCCTTCATATTTACCTTCCTATTTGAAAAAGAATCGCATAGGCTTAGATTTTTTTAGACCATAAGAAATGTGAGATAATAAAATACCCAAAAAATACTTATGTACTTTAAATAGCAAATTTCAAGAGCCATGGATAAAGATAAAAATATAAGCAAATTTAGGGATTTTTCTTTTAAATGTTAACAATTTTTTCTTACATAAAAATTCCACCAGACCGAAATAACAAACGCTTTAAAATATACTGCAATAATGTTAGATAATAGTGTATAAATTAAACCCGGCTGAAATTTTAGAAAGTAAATTTTAAGCTATATTTTTACAACTACGCAGAAATCTGAAATTTAAGTATCGATTATAATTATTGACGTTCATTAAAAAAATTACCAAGTTATACCGAAGTTGCGAGCAACATAGGCCGATTTTGTAGTACGTCTGAAAGTATATATTATATATATCTAATTGTTTATTATACCATAAAAAGACATCTCTTACAACGTGAAACCTTTAAATATAGAAAATTATGTGTATTTCTTAAATATAAAATATAAAATTAAGTATGTATAATTCCTTGCATCTACCCGCACGCCTTAAATGCTTCTCAATTACTTATGTATTATGTTAATCAAGATTCAAATGTACCCATAATGTTATTCTGGCATAAAGTACACCGCAGCTTAGTAGGTACCCGGGCTATGCGATCGCGTGTTAGGGGGAGAATAAATTATCTGATTAATCAATCAATTATTGTAAATAATGTATTGAGCACAAACCCGCTGTTGTGTGTTATTTTACACGCTACACTACGGTTACATTGTATAATTAATAAGTAATAGTCGTTACAGCGAGCACCGATGCCAAATAACAGATTCGAAGATACAACGATAATTGGTCGAATATAATATATAGTTAAACGGCTGTCGCGTTCAATTATAATACTAACCAAACAGTATAAATTATAATATAGCAACAGAGATATTAACCTATAACAGATATAGCAGACTATTGATTGATTTCTATCGTTAATAATGCAATTTCTATCAAACAATACTGTTAATTACATCTACTAAAATTGTAATTGTTTTATATAAGTATGCACAGTTTTGTACATATTCCTTTGTCCTACGGCCTAATATTAAATTGTCTTTCGGAAAAAGTAATTTTTTTTTACCATTATTTCATTGGAATTATTGGACATTTTCATTATAAAGCTTCGTCCATATTTTTTAATAAATATTCAGTCTCTCTGTTATACTAAAAAGTCTGTTATCTATAATATGTATTTTTAGCTATAAGAGTTTAAATAATATATGTGACTAAACGACGTATTCAACTAAAAAACTTTATTCGCACACATAGAACGGAAAATATATTAGGTAGGCCGTAGGTCATCTAAGAGCAAACTTGGGTGCATTCAAGAACAAATGTATACAATTAGATATAACGCAGTGATTATTTCTTTATTTATCAGTATAGTTAACATGGTAACGGCGTGCATTTGTTGTTTGTCACTGTTCTAAAATATTTCCACTAGGCATCGTATCCAGTTTATCACTATTAAAATTTGTCAGTAGCGACGTTATTCACTACACATTATAAACTACCCCTAATTATTTGTATGGTAGAGATGCGTAAAATGGTACCGGACAATTCTTATACATCCTATATGAACATATTTTAAAAAAGATGAATTTTTTTATCATTATAATTTTTAAATGACGGAAGTCTTTTGTATAATAAATACAAAAGATATAAATATGGTATTATACTCTTTTTCGGGCGGTTTAATGAAAAAACTTGACAAACAAATATTTGGTAAAAGAAAAAGTAAATAAAAAATGATTTATAAAGTAAACAAAAAATATGACTTCCACGGGAAACGAAAGGAAAAAAGTTGAAAACTTTAAAATATTCATTTACTTTCGATTTGTGTGGTTGACTGATAACAGTCATTAGTAAGATGAAGATATAACCTAGTATCGTATCGATTCGACGAAAACGCACCAATATCTATTATAATATTATATCAATTATTTATATACTATAATTACTTTTACATAGTATATGGACTGCATGCTTTTCATAGCCTACTAATGTTACTTACGAACTTTCGCTGGTTATATTTATGGCCAAGATGGATGAGACCATAAACGCGTGTGTGTAGTTGACAAGTCGACGATTGACGGTAATTAACCGAATGTCAGCAGACACACGTAGTTATAATGAGAAACCAAGTTTATTGTAAGTATACACAACATACTAATTTGTCCGTTGAACGGCGAGATGAAAGAAAACATGTCCATGTGGAAATTGAAGCTATGCAACTGAATAATACAATTATTATAAATCGTGTCGATCAGTCAAAATGTTCAACAAATTATTCTTCATTTAGTTGGTAAGTTACTTTATACGTTACTATTTTACCACACTTGTACTTCTCAAAGAAGTTTATTATCATATGGATTGCTTAAACATAGGTACCTACTTGAAAAGTATTTTGACTGATGAATAAGTTTAGAAAAATATTACAACTACTGTTAGGATAACTTGTATAATCGAAGTTAGGAGAATCAAGTATCAAGGTTTTCCAATTAAGTGTTTCTTAATCTTTCTATCTGTACTCGTTTTACAATTTTTCAAACATTTTTAGAGATATAAAATAAAAAGCCAATGATTATCATTTTGAAAATATAATTTTTATTTTTCTCTCCTGTGAAACTGTTTTTAAAGCACTCAATAAATAATTGAAACGCAATACTTAACATATTTCTTTATGAGTCGATATGATTTATCTAGGCTAGGTTTAATGCACCCCGATTTTACCAATTCAATTTACAACACAAAACAAAATCAATTGCTGCTGGATTCGGACGATATTATATGGCTATATCTAAAGTTTGTGTTTCTGGTGGGCGAGAAGGATTGAAGGGATTTTCGGTCGACCGGGCTGCCCAGGTACTGTGCAAACGATAAAGTTCCCCGACTTGATCTTCAACCTCCCTACTGCGGTTAAACTCCAAACTCGGTAAGTTTTTGAACTTTGGGGTAATTTTCTAGAGTGAAATAACAGGTAAACACATCATTACACACGCGAGTAAGCTCAAACTTTATTATCACTTACGACGTGGTACGCACAATGGTTAGTTTAAGCGCCATTCAATTATAACTATTCCTATTTAATAACAACGGTACCACGGTCATAATTAGTTATTACCGCCTTCGTTCATTATTAGTACACACACCTACCTAAGAGCGTGTCATTTTTGCTGTGTTGCGCACGGGTCATTCCACGTGTAGTCCTAATGAGTAAGCGACTATAGTTCAAAAAATGTTTATCATACATTCTTTATAAGTCCTTAATGATAAATTTGTTTTAAAAAAACACATCATGTTCCCTACTCTGTAATTTAACCGCCAATAGTGGTAGAGACATGAAACCTGCACAGTTAAAATTCTAATTATGTGTACTTTAAACTTGTAAATTAAAAAACAATTTGAGTTATAGTCGCACATCCATAGGTGATTTCACCCGTACATAACATAGCAAAAATGGCATGCTCTTAGATTTCTACAGCGTGATTCATTAAGGTGGTTGATAAGACACTCGTTTTCCCTAAAAATAATTGAAATTTTGTAGTTTACTTTAGTTTAGGTTATGTCAATTTACATTCTTTATTATTTTTTTCCAGAACTCAAACTTTCTTAACTTAAATGGCAACATATATATATATATATATATATATATATATATATATAATTTAAATTTAAATTAAGAATAATTTTCTGAAAATTTGCCCGGTTGATTACCAGTTTTTGATAATTACTTTGAATGTTAGTAAAGCTAAAGTTTAGGAAGGAAGGAAGAGTGGAGTGTAGTATTCTTTTTATCTGCCCTTCTTTTGTCAACTGCACTCTACCTCCTGTTTTAAAATTTTACCTCTGAAAACTTTAAAAGTAATTATTCAAAATTGAAAATCGACCAGTCAAAATTTCCAGTTTTAAAAGTTGATAGCGCTCTGGAAAAAAAATATAAAAATACAAATTTGGATATTTACTAGTAGGTATTGTAAATAAACATTAGTTAAAGTATCTCCAAAACGAAAAACAAATATATTTTCAAAAATAAAAACCTCAAAACTTCTATTGTTTTAAGGAAAAACGAATGTCTTAACTTTGATGAATCATCTTTTATGTAGTGGTCAAATGAGCGCCGTTTCACCCGTTTGTTTATTGCCACCTGAGGGTAAATCGGCAAAAACGAAGACGTTTAGACGGAACGATTGGAGATAATCGTTATAAGTATGAGCCAAACGAGGTATTTACTGTACACCTACAATAATGTGCGAAGCGTGTTTAACTTTAATGGAAATTTATTTACAAAACGTTTCATTGAATAATTATTATTTCATTGTACGTTTCTTATACGGTGTATTATATATTATTATTATTATACCATTGAGCAGATATTTAATTAACTTTGAGCGGTATCCAGGGTAGGAACGTCTTTGTACACTAGGACTCGGCGATATTAAACTGTTACTTAAATTAATTAAACGCAGATGGGGCGAGATGAAAGGGTGCGTTTTGCCAGCGTCGAAACCAAATTGATTACCAACGGCTACTTTCGCCTTTCGGATTCGCATAAATAAGTCAACGGAATAATATTATACCTGTAGGTACCGAAAAATAATAATTTTAAAAAGTTAAAAGCCCGTTTGGTAATTATTGTACACGTTTACATCTTCGTCCAAGACCCTGTGGAAAAAAAAATACTTTCTATACAGATATTGTACTATATTATTTTTCCTTTGTTTACTTTTTTACTTATTGTTTTTTTAATAAAGAATAAGAGGCTAAACACAGCGATGAAGATATAACCCTACCCTTTCCTCCTCTCCCCTTATCCAGTAAAAGTAAATACATACATTATAAAAAAAAAAGGTGATAATAATGAAACATCTTTAATCTGAGGGAACAAGCGTTAGTGCGACGATTCTTTCATAAGCTATATTGTACTTTATATAAAAACGTTATATCTTGATATAAAAAAAAACATTATTATTACCTTTACTAAGTTTTTACGTCATTGGTTATACTCAAATTAATAATTTAAAAAAATGGGAGATATTTAAAAAAAATGTTATAACATGGCGCTTATAACACATTTAGTAATAAACATTTTATAGAAACATTTGAGACTTATATACTATTTTTTTTTTTTATAATATCTAACCTCGGAGGATTATAATCAATTAGTCTACACTCTACAGGGTATTCGAATCTTTAGGATCATATTGTTTTATTATGTAAAACAAATTTTTAATTTTTAAAGTAGGTATCCATTTTTGTCTGTAGTATGATAAAGTTTAGACATTTTTTATTTAGAAAACAATGTTATACACAGTAAGTACCTGTGATATGCTCGTCGTGTTTATTGTTTATAAATTTTCTTGTCACTTGATTTTTATTCATTTTCTAAAAAACCCCTTATCTCTGATTTCAATTATTTCAATAAAAATAAAAAGAAACGCTGAATGAAAATACCTCCTGATGTACGTTGTGTGATACTGTTGTCCAAGGGCCACCAAAGTGGGTTTGTAAATCAATCAATGACAAAAATATTTAAAAAAATTGTAAATAAATCCTACGACATAAAAAATTAACTTCCTACGAAGTATCCTCATTACTGTACTAATAAAAGCACAATTAAATTTTATATGAAAATTATTATTTTGATTCAACGTACTACGGAAACCTGTTGTGTTTTTTTAAATAGAGACCAGACGCCCGATGGGTACTAGCATTTTGTTCGTTCTAAGGTGTGCAGAGATGGGAATGAGTTTGAGTTTGGACCACGTCAAAGCTGCACGTAAAGCTCATTAGTTGTGAGATTGATTGCCGGTACGTAAAGCTTCGATGTGATACTGACAGTGATTCATCTACGGGTCAAATACTGCACACACACAAAAAAAAGGTTCATGAAAAAATGGAAAACATATTATTTAAAAGAATTAATACATTTTAATCCGGGACGTGTGTAAACGGACACATGGGTACAGCACGAAACGGGTTAGTACGTGCCTTATTCATAAACGTGGCCGACACAAAAAAAATGGTCATGTCGCATTGTGGACGATTAAAAGGGTTTAATTAATTAATCCGAATAAACGCATTCGCACAGCGCCAATCGATCAAAAATTCTATAAGCTGTTCGTGGTGCGCGCACCGAACCGGAAAAGGCAAACAATAAATGGCAGTGACAACAGCAACTCAGCACCTCCTCCAATTAATTAGTAAAGCGCTTCTGTTTGACGACACTGTCGTATTGTGTTGTCTCGACAACAGATACGTTAGTGCTGCAATACTCTTTGGTCGACATGACAATATAGAGTTAACAAAGTACAATAATATTATCGTTAGTCAACAAAGCGAAGCGAATTTCCAGTATCATATCCGTACACTCATCATAGAACCTGCGCGTCAATCGATATTTTCATTAAATGAGAACATAATAACTACTGCATTTTTAAAAATTTAACCTGCAAAGGGTCGGTGGTCGGGACATTTTGTATTTAAATAGTCGTTAAATTTGCGTTTGTTAAAAAAACCATTCTAGGTGGGAAATTATTGTCCCATGTCGCATAGCTCCGCGGTATTGATATTACATGTTGAGCTATTGTTGTGCAAAACCACTTGAAACCGTTATAGCTGTTATTTTAACGGTTTTTTCATCTCCATCGGAATGCTTTCATTTACCACTGTACTACTCAGCAACCCTCGACTAGGAAACGGTAAAGCCACTGCGAGCGGGTTTAATGTCGAGATACGAATTTTCCATGCGTTTGTCGCAGCGGGGAACTTAATAATAGGTATAATAAACTGCCAATACGTGTACAAGCCCATTGCGAATATAATGCACCGCTGTCATTCATTATATTTTACCGTCTTTGTGTCTATCACGCGCACAACCCACCGTACGTTGGGAAATTACTCGTTATTAACTACTATTGTTTCCCCCGAAATAAATCAATACCTATTAATATTCAGTATTATCATTATTATTGTTGTACTCGAATTTTGAGTTTACCTATATAATATAACGTCTGAGGTCTACAGTACATTTGCGTAACATTAAAAGCTTGAATTTTATAAAATAAAAACAGTTTTTTAAAGAAATTTATTTTTTAACCTCAAAAAAAGTTTTTGAAAAATTCAACAAAAAAAATTTAAACCTTATTTCTGGTGTCAAAATAATTTCTCCATCACCAAACTTTTACCAGATGTTCTACTCATTTCTAAGTAAGTATTGCATAAATTTGGAAAATTTTCGTTCAGTCACTTTTGTGTTGTGGGTCATTAAAGTAGGTAGTTTTCAGCAAAATACCCATGTTTGAAGCCGTAAATTAATAGCAAACAAAAAACTTTATTGGTTCAAAGATGATATGGATCATAAGAACATAACTTAAATTTTATATAAACAAAATATTTGTTTTCAATTTTTAACTTTTTCACCCCCAAAAAAGTTTTTGAGAAATTCAAAAAAAATTTAAAAAATTTCTAGGGTTAAAAAATAAAAAAATATATTTTCTTAAAATATAGTTAAAGTACACTTAATTAGAATTTTAACTGTGCAGGTTTCATGTTTATACCACTATCGGCGGTTAAATTACAGAGTCGGGAACATGAGGTGTTTTTGGATCTTTTTTTTTTTTAAATTAACCTACCTAGGTCCAAAAAAAAATTAAAACATTTTTTTAAAATTTTTTTGTTATTAAGGACCTATAAAGAATGTATGATAACAATTTCAAACATTTTTAGAGTATAGTCGCTCACCCATTAGGTGATTTCACGTGGAATGACCCAGTTATAGAATGAAACTATAACATGTACAATTCTATCATCTACAGACTCTACAAAAATCTTTAGTTAAACTATTTTTTTAATAAGGAAAAACCCCCCAAAAATGGGAAAATTACACTTTAACCGTAGTCAATTTCCAGAGTGCTATGTATGAGTGAATCAACAGTCAACAGGTATTGAAAACATTTTCATTATGATGTTTATAACAATATATGGGTAACAATGGTAATACATTTTTATAGACAAACGATGAACCCTCATCATGTCCACCCTAACACTAAAAATTAATTTTTAAGCACAACATTGACATCATTAGGTATAATGCTTTTATCGATATTTGTATATGTATCTGAGAACAATGGACCACCTCCCTTGTTCACTTTATACTATTACTACTATTACCCACTTCGTATAATATATTCTTACTGTGCCGGTTTATATTGTGCTTGGTTTCGTAATTTATTTACGGCAAATTTGAAATAATTGTTATATTTTTAATAATATATAAATAAGCCGTTTTAAATATTCAAAATAAAGTTGCTAGTTTCTCAACAATCGCTGTGAATCTATCTATACCTCTTTTCAATTTTATATCAAGCAATTGTATGTTATCAACAGAGATATGAATACAACTAATAACAACTAGAATTGGTATTTTTTTTTTAATTATCAACAGGTAAAATTTGATACTATGAATAATACGAGTGGTAAGAAAGTTTAAAATTATATCTTTAAATAAATTTAATTTTTCTAATAGACTGCGTATAACATACTAATTATTATAATCTGTATTAAATCTTTTAAACTTATTGCTGAGAATATGGCCCACAAATACATTTTAAATTTAGCGGTTATACTTAAATACGGTTCATTTTAAGTTTCGAACGATGCTTAATAAGCTTATGCATGCTCTAACTAAATATTTAATTAAAGTCCAAAGTTTTTAATTTAATTTTTTTTAATTAAATTTCCTCTTAGGGGAGAAGGAGTTTTTAATTATTCATTAATAATAAGTATTATATCATAGTTTTAACTGCGTGAAGCTTACAGAGATCTTATTTGTGTGATAGTCTACTATACTCTCGACCTCATAGAAAGATAACAGAAAAAAACGTATAGACTGTAGGTATAGAGTATTGCCAATTAAATAGCAGAGAATGTTTGCATTATATGCATGGATCCATAGGTTGGCAATGGATGATAAAAACAGTATTTTAAATTGAAAAAACTCGCTTGACGTCGCATAAATAAAGTCAGATTCAAACGGCCGATAAAAACCCATTAAATGAAATGATGGGTAGTTTTTATTTTGAAAATAATAAAAATCGTACCGCAGCACAAGAAAAAATACATTAATATTCAGGCGAATAATATGGAAAAAAATATTCTAACCTTTTTTTTCCCTCAAATAATCGCTAACCTGGAAGGGAACTGTTTACAGACTACTTCCTCCAAACTTAACTCTGTTTTTTTCGCACTTCACGTGATACAATAATTTGGTTTTCACTCGCGGTCCATTTAATAAAATGTTTGTGGTTTTGTTGCTTCCGATTTACAGGCAACTTATTTAAGTTAAAAACTTGCAGCTGTTCCGGGATACATCCTACCTGATTTGTTTTATACCCATTACTACTGTCACAGCTGCGCTTGTTGTATCTTGTCACTTGATGTGCGATCAAAACGTTTTCAATCTAATGCTGTGCTAGACTATCTTGTTATATATACAAATAAATGCAATTGCACACAAACGTCTTACCAGACGTGTCAACCAATAGCTGATTATTGAAACGCTAGATACTAGATATGTATTATATATTATATATTATATACTATTACAACATATATATATATATATATATAAATTTACAAGTTTATATAGCCAACAGTGGCCAGGAGTTGGTCGAAATTAGGCGGGAGTACACCGACGGCACTACCGGCTTCCGGTGGTGGCGGTGGCCGCGGGATGTGCCAGCTGTGAGCTCATAGTGTGTTATATGTACACAGCGGCGGAATCGTCGTCGTACACCACCGGGTGATGTGATCAGGTCGCGGAACGTACACCTATACGACGGCGGCGGCGGCGGCCGTGGTGTACGTCACGACGTAACGCCGTGATGGTTGCCTAGGGAACGGGCGGCGGCGACGGTATTCCCTCGTAAGTCCTGTAAATGTATGTCTGGGCGTGTAGGTGAGAGCGTGTGCCGGCGGGAAAATAAAAATATATAAAAACGTCCGACGACCGCCACCATCGGGGCTGTTGTAAATCGATCGGCGGCGCAAGCGCAAAACGTTTCGTAAGTCGTCGTTAGCGCGTATCGCCCGGTCCCGTAACTCGCGCGCGCTTGGCGGCGTTTTGATAAAAATAAAAATAAAATCAAAAAAAATTAAACTCACTACGGCGGGCGAGTCGGGTCCGTCGACGGTCGCCGCACACACACACATACGCGGCCTCTCTCGTACTCCGCCTGAGTCGTCACTTCAGTGTACCAGCTTAAAGCGCGTACGCCGGGTGCGTTTCGCTGTTGTTATCGAATGCCAGGCGGCCACGGTGCGCGTGTGCTTTCATTTACGCTCGCTGTCTGCGTGCCGAGTGGCCGTACTGAGTGTAACAACCCGGTGTGCGTGTGCGTTTTTTGCTCGCGTGCGACCGACCCCGGACCCGTTTTCGACGAGACCACCCCGGCTGTGGACCCGTCGTCCACCGGGTGATGTGAACAGCCGCCAATCGTTGCCGTCGTGGTCTTCGTGGTTCTACGACACGAGCCGCTCATCGAGAACAGCGGGGCGGCCAGGCGTCGCGGGCACGATGACACCGCAGTACGCACGGAGACGCGTGGACCGACGGCGTCGTCGACGGTGATACCCCGGTCATTACTCCGCGCAGCATGGCCTCGGTGGCCGCTTGGCTACCGTTCGCCCGAGCGGCCGCCATCGGTTGGGTGCCGATCGCCACGCACCCACTGCCGCCGGCGCCGGTGCCGAAAGATCAGCGGAAAATCGACGACGAGAAGCTGCTGATCAACGTGTCGGGACGTCGGTTCGAGACGTGGCGGAACACGGTAGAAAAGTACCCGGACACATTGTTAGGCTCCAACGAACGCGAGTTCTTCTACGACGAAGATTGCAGAGAGTACTTCTTCGACCGGGACCCGGACATATTCCGGCACATACTCAACTACTATCGAACCGGCAAGTTGCATTATCCCAAGCACGAGTGCTTGACCAGTTACGACGAGGAACTGGCGTTCTTCGGTATACTGCCCGACGTGATCGGAGACTGTTGTTACGAGGACTACCGGGACAGGAAGCGGGAGAACGCTGAAAGGCTGATGGACGACAAGCTCTCGGAAAACAGCGACCAGAATCTGCCGCAGCTCACCAACTTGAGACAGAAGATGTGGCGGGCATTCGGAAACCCGCACACGTCCACCGCCGCCCTCGTGTTCTACTACGTCACCGGGTTCTTTATCGCCGTCTCCGTCATGGCCAACGTCGTAGAAACGGTGCCGTGCGGCCATCGGCCCGGTCGAGTGGGCACACTGCCTTGCGGAGAACGCTACAAGATCGTGTTCTTTTGCCTAGACACGGCGTGCGTGATGATATTTACCACCGAGTACCTGCTCCGGCTGTATGCCGCCCCGGACCGGTGCAAGTTTATGCGCAGCGTCATGTCCATTATAGACGTTGTAGCCATACTGCCGTACTACATCGGACTGGGTGTCACCGATAACGACGACGTGTCCGGTGCGTTCGTCACACTCAGGGTGTTCCGCGTCTTCCGAATATTTAAGTTCTCTAGGCACTCGCAAGGACTCCGCATACTCGGCTACACGCTCAAGTCGTGCGCCTCCGAGCTAGGGTTTTTGGTGTTCTCACTGGCCATGGCCATCATCATATTCGCCACGGTCATGTTCTACGCCGAGAAGAACGTGGAAGGCACCAATTTTACGTCCATACCGGCCGCGTTTTGGTACACCATCGTCACCATGACCACTCTCGGGTAAGCATGACCACAAGCTTTCACAGTATTCGAATAATTATCGCTTTTTACTATAATGTGATATTAATTTACTACTACTACAACCGTCTTATGGTACTAATTTCCCCGTGTGCTAAACTCTTGTTCTATTGTTGCTGCCTATAGAAAAGTAATAATAGCAATCAAGTTTACTTATTCTTTAACTGCAAAACGGCCATCAGACATCCTTAGAACGTAACTATATGCGTGGTTCAAATGCACGTTCAAAGTGCCAACGCAGTATATTCAGCCGCCTTATATAACCCGCACAATAAAAACACCGTCGTTCTAACGATTTAAACTTCTTTCATAATGACTTTACTCTATAGCCTTTGGCTCGCTTGTAAGCCGCAAATAAATTCACCAAAAACGTTAAAAACTCTTTTCTTTTGTGCCAAAAACTATAAACAATTATTTTAATATTGGATCTAATTGTTAACTTTCTAGAAATTCTTCGGCAAGACTAAATAACGGTGCCGTCTTTCATGCAAGCGAGGTCGAGTCCACTTTTTAGCCATTCATCTCTGTGTCTCAACGTTCTGTCCGTGACTAATAATAATACATGCACCCGTTTATTTTGCTTATCTTGGCTTTTATATTTATATTTACTGGATTTTTCTACCTTTACAATTCATGTTTACTGTAAATTCTGTCTTATTTTTACTGCAACTTCAACAACCTACCTTCTAAATGATCGATTCGAATAACTCCAGTCTTTTTAGTTACTACGCAAAAAAAAGTACAGTTGATACCCTGTTGCGGTAGTGGGTTTATGCCTTTTAAAAAAGTTTTTCGACATCCCTCATCAAAACGAGTGTGAGCCACTAACACACATTTATCTCAGCACTCTTATTTTTCCACTACTTTCATTTCCTTTCATCATAAACGAGGCATTTTTTTTTTTACTTGGCACACCTGTTGCCACGCATATGGACTTATCCGACCGCACTTTATTCCACTTGCCGTATTTTTCTTGAATTCTACCATTCTCTCAGATACATCATAACCGATCCCAATTTTTTTAGAACTCCTCGAGCTAGTTAATATTCGTTCTTTATGTATTATAGGTATTTTTTATTTGTTACTCGTATCTACCGTCACCATTTATTATTGTATAAGCTATGTTTGAAACACTACATCATATTATTTTAAATCCACACGCGCGCAGTATCATACATTCTATTTGATCAATGAACGGATGTAAGTTGTGTTGTCTACGTAAAAAAGCCAACGTCATCTTTGATACAGCTTTCAGGCTGTTATCCCGTTTAAGACGTGGACCAATAGAATGATAGATATATCACCGTGGCCCGTCCACGTGCAAAATTAATTTCGAAGCGTTCAAATTGGCAACGTTACAGCAACGGACAGACTTACACGGTCAATTAAGTACCCGTGTATTTAACTACGTCTATTTTGGGTGACCGTATATTGATTTGAGTCCGGCCGGTCTAAGGATTGCGAATGTCGGAGGTTCGGCAGATCGCAAAGGTGAGAGAAGTATTGAGCATTTTGCCATCGCTCTTTTTCACATTTCCCAACAAACTGATTATGTAAAAATTTGCATTTGTAGAGAGCCGTTAACATAAATCGACTATTATTTGTTAGCTATATTAGTTTGACCCGCGTTGTTCAAACAGTAAACCACCACAATCGTATAACAAAATAATAATTATACAACGCTGTTATTGCACATTTTGCTTTTATTATAAACGCAGTGCCGCCCGCAATTGTATATTTGCATGTTTATGTGGAGTGTATGCGATATTTATGACCCTCTAAATGTCCACATTTCACTTCAAACGAAATCCATTAACCAGATTGCATTCTCCATAATATTATGCATATTAGATGGGTTAAAGCATATTAAACCATGCGTGTTAGCTTATAGACAAACAATTTGCATATTTTTTTGTTATTTATATTAATATTAATTGACCAAACCAATATATAATGTGTTTTGTTTAATTATTCTGCTATAAAAAATATTACAGGCAATTTTTTTTCAAGAAATATTGAAAAAAAAATGATTTTATGTTACTTTAAATCTATGTTACAGTAATTATTATTAATAATTTTAAAAAAAGTCACTCACAGTTGTTGGCATTATGACATTTCCTATCGTTTTAAGATCATTTTTTACTTTTATCAATATTATAACGCATAGTAATGCTAAATATGCAGCCACTGTATTTTTAATTATTATTTTGCATTCCTACATCCATTACAGGTATTCAATAAATTTTGAATGCTTACGATACCAAGTTTTACATAGAAGGAATTGCGTGTCGCGTGGGTTGTATTTTCGGCACTTTTCGTTTTTGACTTAAAATAAAGCCTATAACTCCTCCAAAATAAAAAAAAACCCACAAAAATTCAAAATAACATTTTTTTTTTATTTTCGATAAATGACAAGTATATAATACTAATATACTGAAACTTATATAGAGATAACTTATCAATGAAGAGTTTTGAACAAAAATATATTTTAAAAAAGTTATCTGGGTTTTGACATTATACGGATACGTTCGAAAAATTACTATAGTAAATCTTGTTAGCATGTGAAAATCTTAAATTACAGTTTTAAAATTCGAATTTTAATGTCTCAAAATCTACAAAATGGTCTAAAAAATTTAAAAAAAATACTTTAAAACCAACAAATTTAAAAAAAAATGCAAAATACTATTTCTTGTTGTCAAAAAGTACATGAAACAGATTTGTAACAAAAAACGAGCATCGCAAGCTAGATTTGGAAAACAATGCAAAGTACTTTGAAATTTCAGCCCTACTTATAATCTTAAAAACATCATAGTCTACGGCTATGAACAAAGGTTGTCTTTTGACGTTTTTATGTCTGCTTTGTTTATAATGTTGTTGAGAATACCAGAGCAGACACTCTTGCTAGCATAATATAAATCCCAAATGCGTTTTTAAATCTTTATAATGTAAGCAAGTAGGTGAGAAAATCATTTCAATCAAGTAATGTAGTAAAAACACTTATACAACGTATTGTTTTACACATCTTGATTATAATTTATAAATTGTTATCAAAATTAAACATATGCTGGAGCTAACGGATAAAACTATCAAATCATTTTGTTTTCCAATCAAATGCTAAGCCAAATCACGATCAAACCGTTAACCTTATTTTAAAAATGTTGTGTCGAAGAAATGATTCTTTCTAGAACTTGACCCATCCATTACTATTCACACGGTCGCCAATGATTTTATTTATAAGATTGGTAATTGCAATTTTCTCGTAATGTTTATAAATTGATAGTTAAATAACTAGTTTTGAAAAAGATTGCGTTACCTCACATTCGATAGTGTACAGTTTTCCCCGAAGCAATTTCCACTATATATTATAATGTAATAGATTTATCTGCTTTTTCAAATGAAAATATTATTGTATAGTACCTAATTCAAACAATTTTCTTGGACCGATCGCGTTGTTTGTATTTTATTTTGAGATAACATAATCGTTCAACGCTGAAGTCAAAAAATAACAAAGAAATGGTTTAATCATTAGAAAATACTAAAATTTAGGTATTTAGATATTATTAAAACGTATACAGAGTAATAAATTTAACGTAAGACGCTAATTTTCTCAGAAAGTAATAACAATTATACTTATGTGTTTTTTTTAAAAACGATTTTGTTTATTTTATTTCTACAAAATTATGAAATATTTATTATTTTTAGTATTTTCCTGAGCGCTATATATTTTTAAATTTGTTATTATTTTCAAAAGAAAAGAGATGACCGTACACAAACTGGTTTGAACCCCGAGTAACGGCTTGATTGTACTTAAAAATTATTAGATATTTAACGGGACATAAACGTAACATGACGAACATTTTTTTAGACCCTCTTAGCCAAAAGACTTTATGTTAAACGGGTCACCCTGTATATATTAGATTATAATTAACAATATGGTTTGCCCAATCGTGCGAAAACGACCTGACTGAATATTTGTGATCAGTAGTGTTAACAGCTGAGATGGCGCAAAGTATTTTATTTTAGAAATCATCATTGATGAACGCCAAACATCCATACTATAGCGATTGGTAATAAACAGTTTACTCGTGCAAGCGTCAATCAAACAAACGGTTTGTTTATATGTTATCTCACGTCTCTCATAACAAGAGCACTGCAAATCCAGACAAAAATATAATATACTTTAGTTAGTAGATATTGTATATGTATACAACTCACTGGACTTCAGTCCCGTTTCTATTGCTTGGAAAACGATCACTATATATTTATATGTATTATGACAATTGTATCATAATATTTAAACCGTATACAATGTTATACGCCAATATAAAACTCCATTCTTTGTTTTTTCAATCATTTTCAAATATTACTCTATATTTTTTATTAAAGCTAAGATGGTGTATCGAACATATTTACTCAAAATAATAATATTATTAAAAAATATACGTTTTTTTATTTTTTTTTATATCTGTAGCTACTAAAATACAGAAGTGTAGAAACACAGGATTTATTGCATGTATACAATTTTGCATTAGACGCGTTGCTCATTTTTGCAAGCACCAACAATAAAACAACCAAACGAAAAAGGCACATGCAAAGCTAGTAATATGATTTACACTCACTTTAAAAATAGGTACGAATACAAGGCGCAGATGTAGAATCCAACACACAACGGCAGTATAATGTTCAAAAAAAAAAAACAATAAAAACATTTTTAATGACGGCAACGCCATAGTGGTGGATATAATATGGAAATTCTATAGTGAATTTTGTTTAAGGAATAACAAAAAGTGTAGTCAGTTGAAATTATATGTTATTGGTCTAGTCAGAATAAGCATAAAAATACAACCAAAAGTACAACTTTATGCTAGTAATTACTATTTCTGCAGTTAAGACAAGATGCGTGTAACAAGTGTGGTTTAATAATTTAAAATGTAGCACAGAATATTTAGAAATAGAATGTTAAAAATTTAATAGAAAAATCGATATTTTAATATAACGTGAAAAACGATTTCCGAATGAATAGTTGCAGTACTATTATTATTACAAAATGCAACTATACCAAAAATACAGGAAAACAATTTTTACCTATGTAAATACCGATATCAAATTCAAACTTTTGTTAAGTTACGCCCATGAGTGTAACAGATAAGCAGTATATACTTATCCTAGATTCAAATCCAGAGGTCATGACAAGATTGTTTAACTTCTTTCTTTCTTTCTCTTTATACTCTATATTTAATAACTATATACATCTTACATTCATATTGATTTTAATTATTTTTTAATAACATAAAATAGTATCCACTTTTTTTATACTATTAAAGAATACATTAAATACAAGAAGTGCACTAGTTCCCAAGTATTAAGTTCAAGCAATACTTTTTATCTCAACCAGATGGTTTGAATCCTAAATGCTTATATATGTTATGTGAAGAGCTGGAAACGTAAAAAGGTCCACGCTGGTCCCTTAGCCAGTATCACAAGACGTCAATTATTCTTAAAAAGCCGACCATATTCACGAGGCTTCTCTCTGATTTAAGAAAAAGGGTCAGAGTTTATTAACGGACGCTTACTCGTTTCTTATCATTCACATTGCACTGCACAGCAGCAAATAAACGACAAGTATTTTAAACGCAAATCCTCAAAAACCATTGTCGAACCGTTCAAATTAAATAAAGATACCTAAAAGGATAATACTACAAAACGATCAAATCCGTGATGTACACATGATAGGTCAAAACAAACAACTGAGATGGTTTCATCGAATAAAAAGACCATATTTTGTTATTTCTTTAGTTAGTTTAAAAAAATGTAATACTTACTGTACCTATAATTTCTTTAGTTTAGCATTAATAAACAATGTAAGACTTTTATAAGTATAAGTTTGAGTTTTTGGAGGTGTTGTTTGGTAACCAATTCCGTTTTTTAATGTGCCAACTAATTCTTATCATAAACACATTTTCTAATAATTCTAAATTTTTTTTCTTGATAAATATCAATTGGCTAAGACAAATAAAATTTACCTAAACAGATCCTTAGGCCAAATGTCTGTGAAGACATTGTGACTAAAAGAAAATAATTGTTTGCGATAAAAAGAAAGCTCAATCGATTTCACATTTGCACAATGATTCTCTTTAAATTATTTAAATGAAGTAATGATTTGTAGTTTTGTATCAAAGGAGCTTACGAACAGAAAATACATAAGCGTTTATACTTCTTGAGCAGTCACTGGATCCTATTTAAAATCGATTACGTCTGTAAGGACAGTAAAAACGGTCGGAAACAATAAAAAATAACGCTTAGACAAAATATGAAAACCTTGAACTTGACGGTTTCGCGTTGAAGCCAAAACAACAACAAACCCAATGGACAATATAGACACAACCGTATGTGGCAAAAGGATTAATTAACAAAAGACCATAGGCCCCTAGTGTAAAATATGGCAGGCGATAACCTATTACACACCCGTAATTACCTTAAAATTATTCTGCACGCGTGCATTGCCATTCGCAATGTCCGGAAATTATTTTATTGTAACTGCAATCGCACCCTCTCGGCCAGGAAAAAAAATATATATTTAAATTTAGAGACCGCAGTCTTTTCGAAGTTTGATATGTATATAATTCAATTTCGCATTGTTTAATTAAATGACAATAAAAAAAAAATTACAGTATACTTAAGCCTAACGGCTAAAATTATAAGACATGGAACATGCTTTAGCCTGCTGGCTCCTGAATAGTGATTATTTCTGATCAATTATCTCTTTTGTGATTTATGATTACAGTAAAGTCTTAATTATAATATTTTCTGACCAAATGTTTACATAACGACGACGAGGGTTATTATACGTTTAAAGTAGGCGCGCTACTTTAGCATCGCAATTTAGTGTCGTTTTCGGGTTGAAGTGTCAAGGATAAAGCATGTTCCATGCTAAGATCTATAGACAAAATTTGCGGACTGCAAATTTATTTTTATAACAAAATTAATCATCGATAAAATATCAGTACTACTAGTGACGGCCGTTACTGTGATAATTCCATTTCTAGTCGTTAGGATATTATTACTATTTTACTTTTATACTATTGTCTTAAAAATGTCAATAAAAATGTGTTGGCGTCTTAACCTAATGGCCCGGAATGTTCCATACAATTAATTAATAAACCGTATCTATGTTGGCTTCTGCACTGAACGAAAAATAATGTTGTATTCAATAGAAATGTAGACTAATTTGATAAATACATAATTGCTATTGACCACGTAAATGTTTTATCAGCATAATAATGTATTGTTTTTATAACAAAAATGTTATCGCGGCAATCGAAAAACACATTCCATCAATAGTAAATTTATCAAAAATGTGTTATCTATGACCTATACAGGTTGATTCTTTTATCATGAACCAGTCAATATCTCACTGGGTTTAATTAATAATTTAATTTTTTTTTTTTTTATAATGTTTTTATAAAACGTTATCTCAATTTTTCACAATTTTTTTTGTTTTACCCCCCTCCCAACTTAGTTTTTTTGATAGCAAATTTTGAAATTTAAACGGTAAGTGCGTTTGTATGCGTTACGCATATATTTCATTATCTTTTTAAATTTAGAATACTGTACTAAACATTTTGACTGGTCCATAACCAGTTTTGGACAACTATTTTTAAAGTTATAAGAGTTTAAAAATTAGGATGGGAGGGGTAGTGCGGTTGAGAAATGCACGCAGATAAAAATATTACTACACTCCACCTTTTCTCCTGCCCTAAACTTGAAACTTTAATAACTTAAAAAATAGTTATCCGGAACCGGTTATCGACCAGTCAAAATGTTTAGTGCATTATTCTTAATTTCAGATCACATTGTATAAAAACAATATGAAAAAAAAAACATTTAATTTCTTATTAAACCCCATGAGATATTGAGTGGCCCGTGATAAAAAAATCACCTTGTATTAATAATGTTAAACGCATGTTACATAAACTTTAAGCTGTACCGCCGAATGGTTACGCTGATGTATAATAATAATTCTATTATTATTACATTATAGGTTAAGGCCGAGATCATTCAGCTTATGTAATTGGGTTAGAGCCGTGCATTTTTAACGTAGGTAATCCATTTAAAACGTAGAGTGCGGCGCTCGTTAGTTTCGCTGTAATTGAAAATAACGGACGAAAATAATGACATAATTGGCTTTGGGTATATAAACGTGTTATTATTATTATTATGTTATGATTTCCGGTCGTACAACACCTTTGCGGCACATCGTTCGCTCGCGGAAAAGTCGAAGAAAATCTATTTAGAGCCAATTCACTACGACACTATAGTAATAAATAATAATAACATTAGAGCAATGGCCAATGCTTCGCTCGTATACTGAAATAACCGTTTGAAAAGGCATTTAGCGTTCCCGCTGAATAATATCTTACTTACAATATAATTATAATTATTATACGTCTTTAGCGCTGACATTTCCCTAAATAGACCTGACCGGTATAAAGCCCAACGGACAACGGTGACACTATTTCAACAACGATAGTATATTTTGTAAATATGTAGTGGGAAAATTAACTAAATGGCAATGCAATTAAATGAAAATAGGTCAAATAATAAATTGTTGTGGTTACTGAGTCCAAATTTGACTTCTTTTAATGGGGTTAGGGGGATGTTATATTTTAATTAAGATTAATTTCAAGTGACCTATCGATTTATGCGTACTTGCTATTTCACAAAAAAAAAAAAAACGATAAATAATAGTAAAAAACCGTAAAATTTCGAAAAATTATAATTTTTAGGCAATCTTTCAATTATAATCACGCATTAATTTTAAAATCGCTAATATTCAATGCTAGGAACTATTTAAATATATTCAATAGACCTTATGCTTTATGTTAAACCAGTTTTTGGCGTGAAGCTCGGCGCAGCTTGATTCGTAGACTAAGTTGTAGGTACATTTTTCAAAACAGGGTAATTTTCAAAAGCAATTAAATAATTACTAATTATAATGCAAAAACAAAATTGTGTTAATAAAAAATGTAGCCCTTTATTTGTTGTTTCATTTGGTATAATTACTTATTGCATAAAGTTTTAATTATTATTTTATTACTTAAGATACTCGAATTCGAAAGCGGGTGGGACAAGTAGGAACAAATAGAGTCAAACAATTAGTGTTATTTTTATAGTATTACCAAAGGGTAAAAACATATCAACATTTTAAATTGTCTGACGACAGAAGACCGCGTATCGTTTAAAAGGTAAACTTTAGTCTGCGGCTAATACCAAACAACCGTTGGGATTACCTGCATTCCCGACACCAGACAGGTCGATTCACAAAACCCTTCCTCGCAACGCCACGCCATGAATTTGTTTTAATTCCAATCGATTAATGATAACATATTTTTTTATGTAAACACGTGCACTGGTCCAGTGATTTGCGTTGCTTGATCATACAACATAGAGACATAATCAACACAATTTTCGAACACCAACAAAACTACTGTACAACAATATTGTACAAACATGTGTGTTGTAATTCACAGTTTGATTTTGGAAATATGATCTTAGAACATCAAACAGTTGTTGAAAGTTCACTATTATTGCATTGGCGGCAGTTTGTTCGTTTAATCGTATACTCGAGTTCATCAAACGAATCCGGCGTTTTTTTAAACTTTAGAATATTGTCAAACCTAAATAGAGTACATGGATAATTACAGTCAAGGGTGTTCACAAACTATGTGCTAATGGGCATGAGTAAGCACGACAGAATTTATTCTACAGTACATTTTTGTTAAGTCAGTTTATTCAACTTTTAAAATGCTATTGAAAAATCACTAAAATATTATATTTTAACTGTATTTTACGGATAACCTTGTAATAGAAATACATTTTTTAAGACCTCAGCGCTCTATAGAAAATAACAGGTATTGAAACAACTTTTTTTTTTACAAATGAGTTCAACTGTTTGAAAAAAAAACTTTATTTATAAAAGGTTAAAAAAAAAAATTTCAAAACTGTTAAATTGAAGTTCTAGCTTAAAAAAGTTTTAACTATTTTAATATCTATTTAAATGCCACATAAAAGTTTTTATTGGGCTTTTAGATTTTCCCTCTTAAATAAAAGTTATATGTACAATAAAATTCAATTATATTGATTATACTTATATTATTTTGATACACTATCATCATTTGTTTATTTAAATTAAATTTCTCAACTAATTAAAAATATTTTTATGTTAAACGCATAGTATAGTAAAATTATTATTAAGTTTTCTATTATGTATATTGATGGTTACATTTCTTATTAACAACAACGTAAAAGCATATTACTTTTTTCATTTACCCTATTCATGCTAAATCATTTACCCTTCAAATGATTTATAATAACTGTTAACTTTTATAACTCTAGTTAGAAAATAACGGCGTTGAAATTACTTCTATCAATAAAAGTAAAAGTTCAAAAAACAACTTTTATACTTCGACATGTATAAATATAAGTTCTATTTTTACTTTCATTAAAACAATTAACGGTTTTTATTCGACAGAGACCCGGTTTCAGTCGTATTCATAACTGAAGCCCTAAGAGTTTTTTTCCGCCAAATCCTTTTTTGTTATATTTTTTGTCCATTCGTGCAATTTATCCATGTGCACTCCTAGCCCTCAACAGGTGGCACAGTCAAATATTTATTTTTCTTAAATAATACGATGTGGGGACATCTGAAAAGAACCCATATCACTATAAATAGTAAATAGTAATTTCGATGTGGGTTCCATAATGTATAGATGGTGTATAGACCCGTTCAGTAGACACAAATGTTTTGCCGTTGCGAGGGATCAACGAGGCGCTATTGAACGGCAATCTACCCTTAGCCGATATGTCGTTAATCGGCCTGCGTGCCCTTTTGTGCTATGTATTTTCGCTGTACTTGCCGTAACTTGTACTATATAATTATAACGCGGCGGCGAGTTCGGTCCTAACGGCCTTTCTCGGTAAAGCAATAATCGCGGGGTTGTGTATATATGAGAACGGTTTTGTGCCAGAATATACAGCGATGATGGGTTTACAACAGTACACCCTGAGCTCGGTTTTAACCCCTCGAGCTTTCTGTCCGCCGGCGTGTAGGGTGGGACGTTTTTGTTTTTGCACGTCACCGTATTAATATAATCCTCTTGCAGCCTTGGTCAGCTTCAGTATTACTATATATATATATATATATATGTGTGTGTGTGTGTGGATATATGACGTGTACAACGCCAATGGGAAAACGGTCACGCATCTTAACGGCAAAATAATAAAACCTAATATTATATTACACATACATACTTGTGTGTTATGATCGGCGTGGGATAAACGGTCCTCCCGCGACTCGATTAAATAACCGAAACACACCATACACTTTGTTTACAAAAATAATTCAACATTTGACCATCAGGCAGCTCGCCCTTTCGAACATATTACGATTTAAATATTAATTGAATTCGTTCCAATAGTGTTAGACTGACACCTTATTGCAGGTCCGCGTCCGACAGAAAATTCATTTTTTTAGAGAATTTAGGAAGGAGGTAAAAATAATACTTAAATATATACTACTGTACCACTTAAATTAAATATTATTTATAAACTTTAAAAGTATAGATAATATTCAAAACTGATTATCGATCGAATTGTCATCGACATATTGTTAGTTTGAAAAGTTAATTAAATATATTATAATATGTTACCATTTAAGTTACTATAATAAGTTGATAACGGGCTCTGAAAAAAAAACGACAAAATTGGAATTATTTTATGAGAAAATCAATTTCTCGCGGTTAATTGATCACCCTGTAATACACACATAACAAATTTATATTAATTTTCATCCTATCGGTTTATCGTCAGTGATGTTCTTAACGGAATGTCGTCACGCGAGGGGTCTTCGGTCTTAATCCTGGCTTAAAATTTACTGAATTTCCGTTATTACGTTCCTCTACACGTCTCTCGACTGCTCGTGTAAACCGAGAGGCCGTTGGCACGCTTTAAGCCGATCGATATAATTATATATATATATGCTGTACCTACTGTATAGTATACATTATATTGTATAATGTACATTATACACAAATTTAAGTACTTTTTTGCACAAACCATCGAATTCCACGGCAGATAAAAGCAACGGTTTTGTGTACATCTCTACTGGATACATATATATAGGAGAAGTGGTTACGATCAGCTGTTGTGTCATACCGTAAAAGACTCATTTCAGAGGCCGTCGCTTTAATTGTTATTATATTATACTCGACTTGCTTTTGTTCTTCCCGAGTCCCGGCATCAATGGGAACGCGAACAAAACCGAATTAATTAATTCCAATTACTGCTGTCGAGCCTTTTTATTTTTATTTTTACGCCAATTGAATTTTAATAGCCCCACAACGTATGTGGTCGTGCGTTATTAATTGCTGCCATAGTGATCACACACTTAGCTTAGTGGACAAGAGAAACAATAAACGATCAACACCTTATGCATACTAGGCATATTAGTTAATATGAAACCTGGTCAAATGTTGCAAAAAATATGTTATTTTACTATAACTGTCAACGATTCCATTATTTAACGAAGTTAAAATTGTTAGTCTGTTACACAAAACCAAGTCTTGTACCTTGATTTTGCCATTTTAGGACCAATAAATTATCGAACTAAATAATTAGGCCATTAATTCTATCCAAAATGTAATTCCAACGAACCGTTTATCATATTTTATACGGCGATGAATAACACAAACGCACTAATTTAATATCAATAATCAGTTGTAAGCATTTGAGTAATTGGTTTCGGAGCAAACAAGTGTTATTTGAACGGTTCACATTCCTCGGCCGAGTACTTCTTTATTTCATCAGTTTAGTGTTCACCTTAAACAGGTTGATTATTTTAATATTAGTCAATACAACAGCGTGAGTTTCTCGAATTTCATCATTTTTTCTCACTTTCTTTCTCTCTCTCTTTTCATTCACTAATAAACTTACAGAGACTAAATATTATACAATTTAACCGATTAATGGTATGAACTCAATAATTGTTTGAACTACACAAAAATCAAGCCCACGCAACAAAACATAATATTAGAAAACGTTTAACCGAATAACGCTAATTTAATTTTACTTCGAGATCATTAAAACGAATAACGTTATACATTTGTTTCTTTTTAGATAGTCTAACTGAAAAGGATATAAATAATTTTTAATTATTCATTATTTTATTCATTATAATAAATATTTTTAAATTTGTCACTTTATTTCTTTTTTGGATAGCTAGATACATCTCTTTTAAACTAAACACACCTTACTTTAGAGAGACTAAAAGACTTATTAAATGAATGCCAAATTCAAATTATCTGACCCCAAAATCAAATGAATTGACCAATTTTAAAATTTTTTATCTTATAATAAATAAATAATATTTGTATAAAAATTATGGAAATGAAATTTTTACACATATATAAAATTAATAATATATTATACAAATTTGTAAAACGACATTCGTTTAACGTTCTTGGAGCAAATACATGTATAACGTCATTTGTTATGCCGTTCTCAGAACAAATAAATGTTTTTTCTTGGAGCTAAACAATTTTAAACGTTATTTGTTATAACGTTCTGAAGCAAAACAATTTATGACGTCATCAGTAATCAGTTCCAACGTTCTCGGAATAAATAAATGTATGACATTATTTATAGTTAACGTTCATGAACATAAGTTTGAACTGTACTAATGAATAACGGTTCACGGTACCCCGAAGTTATTTATTCCAGAATAACAATATTACCTATCCATTTTGAGTTATAAATGTATGTAAGGCTTTGTGATTCTCGATGACATATGTAAGCTCACTTCGCGATACAAATCCATACCTTAAGATGTAATTGTTTTCTATAAAATTTTATATCGTCATATGATCTATGTGTGCTGGTTTTAACTTCAACCTACAATACCTAACTACAGCGTTAAAAGCGTAACTAAAGAAGCTCAATCATAATATTTTACAGTTTTATCAAAATTGTATATTACTTGTTATTATGAAAAATGTAGTGAACAAGGAAGTACGGGTGAGCCGTGTGTGAATCTTTAAAATACTAATAACTCAAGTAGTATTTATCCAAAACTGATTTCATTCAGTTATTGTTTTCACTACATTATTTTGCTTTTCATAGGATGCTATTTACCTTTTAAAAGTCACCCTCTTAATATTATCCTTTAAAATAATATTCTTAACTTAAATATAAAATATAATTTTTGGGAATTGCATATAATAAGGATTTTATTTTAATATTTTTTTAGCATTGTAACATAAAATTTGAATATTCCTGTATATGGGCACCAAAATAAGTTGATATAGAAATTTTAAATTGATTTAATTCAAACAAAATGTAACAACGGACTTCTAATCATTTAAAAACTCACTATTTTCAATTTAACTTTACTTGTAACAAACTCTTAATTAAAAAACTAAATGGATAAATATTTGCCCTTAGGATTTTAATATTAATGTTATATCTTAATGAATAAAAATTCAAAACAATAACCTTCTCAACCACTTTATGGATCTGTCACTCGTGTCTCATCGCTCATTCATATTTTATACTCAAGATCGTCATTAAAATATTCTGTCTACTTTCCTTTCCAATTTACACTCAGTTTATCTACTCGTCATTTTCTCGATAGACTTCATCATTAAATAATTTATCCGCAAGAAAGCCATCTTAAAAATGTTCTATTGCGATAATTATTGTACAAATAATTATCGTTGTACTTGATTGATATTTTGTGTAATAATTTGTTCAACTGTAATAATTTTGTAACAGAAAGCTCTTAAAAAACTTAATTAATACTCTTAATGGATTTGCTATATATTATGACATTATCAATGCAAGAGACAACTTAACCGGACCAAACCCTAATTGTTTTATTTTATCTATGAAAACTAGTTTATTTTATATGAAATAGTGTTATACTCGCGAAACTAAATGTCGAATCACTTACTAAATGAATTTATTGGAAATTCAAAGTGTATCCCACGCTCTAATATCATCTACGTTTCACATATTTAATGTGCCTAACTGTTTTTGTGTTTACTGTTCGGCGATAATTGAGCTTATGTTTCCAAAAGTATATTTATATGCACAAGCACAATGAAGAGTACTTCTTCAACATAGTAATAATTTATTATTAACTATGAACACGATTATATGCTAGAACCGTACTATGAACTGCCAATTGGTTCGTCAATAGTCATTAAACAATGCTAAAAGCAAATTGTAATAAATAATCCTATTATGTTTAATGATAAAAGAATTTCCAAAGAAACGTCTTCGAACCAGGAAAGTGATCTTATAAATTTTTTAGTAGCTTGAAAAATTTAAAATAATAATAGATTATCATCATCTATTATTAGTTGTGAAAACAAAAAACTTTTAGGAGATATCGCACAATTATTGCTTAAGTACCATGTTCGATATCTTCAACTATATGATGCATTAATAATGCAAAGGTTTGTTTTGAAAGTCCATAATTCATTAACGTGCTATTGGTTCATTAAACGTTTATGCGACCCGGTAAAAGTCCTTTCATACCATATGACATATGTATTTCGATATAAGTATTTGGTTTGTTTGTCAGTACCTAAAAGTTTTAACACTGCGCCGTGTTGTTATGCAAATACTTTGCTAACAATTAGACACGACCAACTATTAGACAAAAGGGTAAAGATATATTTGTTCTAAACTCGTGATCAAAGCGGAATAAATTATAAAATAGCCGCAATGTTTAAACAGTGATGAAATTTAGGTCATTAAGTTAGATTAAATAAATAATAAAATTAAGAAAGCGAGTAGGTAATTGTCAAAAATGCTATATTTCATATTATTAACATTATGAACGAGGCGACGATTTTAATACTGTAATTAAATAACCGACGAAGTTATTTAACCGGAATTCAATTAAGTACGTAACTGTCGTTTTGAATTTTTTATTAATGGGGTATTCAACCCCGTTAGACAGAAAATATGTACCTCGGATTTTGACAAATATTTTTATATTTAATACCCATCGAAAAAAAGTTTTCGATTTTTAACCAATATTATTTTTGGTTAAACAAACTTTTTACTAGGTATGTAATTTTGTAAACATAGGTGACACTTTTTAATTATAAACAATAACTTACTGCAAAGTTGAGTGTCAAAAACAAACAAAGAGATCAAAATGTTTGTTAAAAACTTAAGAACAAACAATCCTATACATATTTTTTTTATTTAGTTTGTAAAGAAAATAATATCTATAATATATAATAATATATTATAGTTGACCTTGATTAAGATTTAATGAAAATTATAACCGATAACCATTTTTATATAAATATTTATATTTATAATACTACTAATACAAAGTTCCACGCTACTACTAACAGTATTTAAATTTATAGATGAAAAATTAACCAAATAGCACAGTGTGCGTGCATAAAATAAATCATCTTTTCTCCCTGCACTCCACGCAGAGTGGTGTGCAGTATTATTTGTATCTACGTGGATCACTCGACCGAATTTACCCTCCTGTCCAACTGTCCTAAATTTTAAACTCCAATAACTTTAGAAGCAATTATAAAAAAACTGGCTATCGACCATTCAACATTTCCAGCAAATTATTATTAATTTTAAAAGCTAGATAAATAAGTTATTATTTAATTTTCAAAAGTTGAAAAAGCCCTGCAAAAAATTAATAAATGTAAATATTTGGTTATTTTGTAATATTGTACAATAATATAAACAAAAATATTTTATATTTTCCTAGAAAATGAGTATCTTACGTCAAAATGATCACCCTGTATATAAATATGGCGATTTCTATAGCAAAACTAATAACAATAGAAGTATTTTATGACTGTAGCTTGAACAACAAGACCTCATCAATTTTGCCGAAAAAATCCTTTTGAGCGAAAAAATGTCCTTTACAATTTCAAACAGGTTTCAGTAATTTTAAACAAATAAATTCTACCTGCAATAAATTTAAACTCGTTTTTTAAAAAACTAAAGAGTTTAGAACTCTCCTAAACTTATGTAAGAAATAATTAGCCTTGATTTAAAGCAAATTGTTGCAATTTTGTGTTTTTTCAGCTAGAATGTCAAAATAATACATTAATAAGTGGTTCTATTTTGAATTATTATATAATTAATAATAATATTAATTGTTTTGTATGAATAAAAAATGACATAATAGTTAATTATATTATGTAACGCGTAGAAGAAACTTGCTCAAGTTAAAATAGGAAAACTGCGTATCATGGTAATTGTTGTTTCAAGCAATTTTCATAAACCATCTTTTAAAAACAGAAAATATAAATACATACAATAACAAAATAATAAATACTAAGTTCTTTATAGATTGAACTCAAAGAAGACATAATACTGTTTTTAAACTTGACACAGGTATAACTTTTGGTATAACGGAAATTTTCAAAATAATCTATAATTACAAACATTAGAAATATTACCAGATTTTTGTAAAGGAATCATAAACGACCTTTTCTTAACAGAAGGAAAATACTCATTATTAAGGGGATTAAAGGCGATCTGTTTTTTTTTTGGAGGGGGGGTTTTACCAAAATATCTGACTAAAATTCGACTATACAGGATGGTCCGAATTTCCGACAGGAATTTTCATATGACTATTTTCACATAACACTTTCACGTGTTTATATATAAGAGATACATCGAAAACCGCTTTAATTTAGTTTAGTTAACTAGCTAAGAAAACTCGCTACAATTTGGCGGTGGCGTGGATTTCAGGTAGGTTTGTTTCAAGAGAGTAACCACAATCTCCCATTTGGCAACACATTACGTACATATATAATTGTACTTATTACTAAACTTTCAGATATAGTCTTAAGTAGTCTCAAGTAAAAAGTAATAAAGTGTAATAAATAAATGCAGACCAGGATAATCTTATCAGACCAAGATGAGTTTATCCAGAATTATTATGCATGTAACCCATTTTTGTTGCGCATTAAGAATAAAGTATTGAATTTGATTCCAAAAATACATTTAAATCTTTCCAAAATTAATATCTTCTATTTTTAAATGCGCAAAAACTTAATTCGCATGCAAATTATTCGTATTGATGACTACATATAGATTAGCATAACGGATTTAGCATCTACAACTCATAACCCGATCATATTCAAGAGATGTAGATAAAGTCAAATGTATTGTGTTATTTTTTTTTTTGTATTGCAATACAACAACTAGCTCTCTAGTCTGAGTCGAACTGTATGAACTGTACTTATTTTATTAAAATTGTTATTATATCACCTGTCTATTTGCACTGTTCCTACTATTTCATAGTTGTTTGCATTTCGTTTTTTTTTAGGTTATCGTAAAATCGAATTAAAAGTGATTTAGAAGTCTGTTCAAATTGTATTATTGTTGAAATAGCTTTCTCGTTTGTGTGTGTATGTTTATGTATAGTATAATACCTGTGCATGTATAGTTGGGATAACATACAAAGGAGGCATTAGAAAACAGTGGTCGTCCGTTGAGCATTGCCTTATTGCACACCGACGTGCACTTATAATATAATATACAACTATTAGTATGTACGCCTTCGAAGAGGATAATTTTCATTTCATTTTTATTTTCCATCCATCCGTGTTGCATAAAAGCGAGAACAAAAAAACTACACACATACACACGATTTAAATATCCTTCGATACCGAGCAGTTATACGGGTATGGGCACCGTTATTATTTTAATATAATATACAATATATAACACATGCTAGCCCCGGTCGGTCCATCGGTACACACCAAAAATAATATTGTAGTAATCGCGACGACCGGTGCCAAGTATGTATTAGTGATGAACCGCCGCACTTGGCTCGGTCCGACGTTCGCGGTGCGCTTGTCTGTCGCGTCACGTCGCCTTGCAGATGAAGAAACGATTAGAAACATCCGGAACTCGACCAGGTCGCGGTTCGTCATGGCCGGTCATAGTTAACAGCTATTTTTTCGTTATAAAAAAAAAAAAAATGAAATATTGTTAAAAAGAACAGCTGTTGACGGGATGGCGGATTTAGTCGACGATCCGCATAATAACCCAGCGCCTGGGCAATGTTTATTCAATAAGTGTAGCTTGAAGCCGCAAAACTTTTCGGGGGACATTAAGAAAGAAGTAATTTTTTTCAGATTAAAGGCCTAATATTCGGTCCAACGTATAGCAACGAACTTGGTTTTCGCAAAATGCGTCCTACTCTGTGGAAAGTTCTTGGCCGGCGAAGCTCCCTCCGCCGTCAGTTGTTCCCAGACGTTACCCGAACTCGAAAAACAAAATTACAACTGGAAACCCGATATATCTATACATATAATTTTATTTATATATATATATATATTCTCGGTAACGTTAAGCGTTCGCACAGATTTTCCGATTGACCCCCAGCTCAATAACATATCCATGTTAAATAGAATCACAAACATCGAATACTCGACCAACTTTTAATTGTACGGTCATCAGTAAAAAAGTCATCACTTCCGTAGGTTTTAGGAAAAATAAGCTGAACAATTATTTTAAAAATTTACTAATTTGGTTTTTTTTTTATAAATATATTTTGCCATTATTGAAAAACGAAATTTTTTACATAATACTTCGGTTAGAACATTTCAAATTGCGACATGTTTTTCAAAATCAGTATAATTTATGCGTGAGGACCAAATTAAATTTTAGTTGATTTAATTTGAGTCTATGCTTGTTCGGCTTAAATATTAGTTGCATGACAGTTTAGAACAAGCTCATCTTTTGAAGTTATTAAACCATTTTGGAAAATAAAATGTGTAGCCTTTACTAAAAGTGCTCTGATAGGTTGTTTTGATTTTTAATTCTTATCCGATTTCAGTCAATCTCCAACTATCTTGGTTGATTCCACGTTATCAGTTGATTATAATTTACAAGTTTATAGCAAACTAACTAACAAACTCGAATGACCAACGTCTATGATTGCAATTCTCTTATGATTAAATTAAAATTACTGCTCCGGCAATTGGTGGAAATAATCAGTCAGTCACGACTAGTTACACGAGCAGTTTTTTAAATTTTAATACGGCTATAATATTATACCATTATCTATATATTCGACGCGAAAAACATTTTTATCGCTTATAAAGTAGAAAGAAGATCTCAGTAACTAGTTAACTAACATAGTAAAAACCGCACGTTTTAATGAGATTTACTTGTGTTTTTTTATTTGAACGTGTCGTTGTTCAACTGTCATTCAACCGAATTCAGTAGGTATTTGTTGTAGGCTTTAGTTATAGTTTTTTTTATCCGTGTTCCAGTTACGCCGTCATTTTAATTATAAATAAACGTCAAACTTCGTGAATTATGAAAAATATGCAAATTGGAAAAGTTAACGAGTTACGGACTTCTGTAATTAAAAGCATGCGGTTTTTTTTTATCATTACCACCACACCGCCACCACCACCACCACCACCTCCTTCGGCGCAAACCCATACAAAGATTAAATTCCGAGAATTTTGATACGTTAATTAAAAATTACGAAACGTTTATAAGTATAACGATTATTATATGTAGAATGGAAGCCGCCATCATAGTTGGAACAACTGCGGAATGTAAGTTTTATTTTAAATTTCGGACGAGATCATATTCCTCTTATGACATTTTTTAACTCCTAGTTTAGATTTTCTACATTCTCCATTCGTTGTATAACATTATAAAGTTCATGAAACATATTAACTACTAAGATTTTCTACCCATTGACGCAATTGGTCGGTTTTATTCTACCTTATATATTGTGAGCTTTTAATTTAAGTAAATAAAATATGACGAAGGTTTCAAAAATCAATGACATAATTAAAATACTATATAGACCTTAAATAAATAAACAGAAAAGCTACCACAGTAAAATTAGGGCATGGTTGGGACAAAGTATAGTACGGTCAGAGAAGCCTTCTGAAATTTTATAACTGAGTGATAAAACCATTTTGAGACAAAACAAAAGATTCGATGCGAATCATTTGCAATAAACCCATTAAATAAAATTAATTAAATTTTAATTAGAAATAAAAACAAATAGTAAGAATGTTTGTAAAATAATTTGGTATTCATCTAGCTCAGCATTTTATAGGTACATTAAAAAAGAAACCCAGCACAGTGGTCATAACATGGAAAATAGTAATTTTTGTAGAAATATTAGTTAAAAAATATAAAGTTTAGTCAAATTTTATTAATGCATTAATGAGAGCAATTTATTTATTTATTAGAAACGTTATGTGTTTATTTCCAATGTTTATACCCGACAGTGGAAGGAGGGTAATGCATTTAGTTGTACTGTTTAGTTTGAAATAAATAATGAGTTTTATGCTTATACGTTTATTTTTATCAATTGGTAAATATTGGGGTGTTGGGTGTTCTGAAACTTTACCAATGGAAAAATTATTTGGACAGCCTTATTCAAAATCAACTGTTTTGTCGTAACTATTTGCAGTAAAAATGTTCTAGAGTACATTTGCAGTTTTTTAAACAAAACTTTTTTGGTCTTTTGATTATGTGAACTTGGCTTCGTCATGGTCACAGCGTTATGTTAAGACCGGACTGGACTGGACCGGACCGGTAATGGACACGTTTGGGGTTTTCGCATATATTCCAGACGTGGTAGACCTAACCGCACGTCGCTACCACACAAAGTTCTGACACAATGTGTCTCTTGCAAAAATAAAATACAAATTATTGTACCCTATTCATTAGAGTGCTCGCAACGCCTGCGGGTATTGGTCGTCCTGCAGCTGCTGCGGTCTCGTATAGATTTCTGTCATGTTCTACAGACGACGAAGGGCTGATTTACTGTCACAGAAAATATGTATTATTTGCCTAACCCCGCGTTATGCACACCACGGAAATAAAGTTCAGAGTTGAACGCCCGTGCAAATCAAAACAAATTTAAGCACAAAAAATTCTCGATTTCGTAAAATTCCATGTTATTTTATACATTCACACTGCAAAGTTGGATATATTATTTTAATTACATTCACGAAAACGCGACTTGATGTATTAATCACTTTGTTCATTCAATTGGTCCAACTAGATTATGGTTATTCGTATTCCTGATAATCTACTCTAATGACAGATACATATTTATTTGCCGTCTCTAAAGCTACATAAGGAACCCCTGAAAAAAATATATTTTTCAAATATCTTGATAGGAGCAAGACCATATTGTGTATTGTGATCGACAATAGAATAACTTGGCATTCTGTCCGTGGATGTGTGAACTTGTTCGTCTGTGCAATTCCTATGGCCTACGCTTGCCGCTTGAGATTCGAATTTTCCCTAAAGTTTATTCTGTTGTTTAGATGAACTGATTAAAATTTGGTGGTGATTGGGTTTCATTTTGACGAAAATGTTTTTTCTCGCGATATTATAGTACGTGAGTACCTAACTGAAATTTGCACAGCTTATGTAGTTAACTAACTCAACACGTGTTAAAAATATCGGCTCTCTAGCTTAATAATTGTAAAAGTTATGACAATTTTTCTGTTGTGAATTGTTAAGTCAAAACGGTAATGGACCTCTTGTCGCGAGAATCGCAGAAGTGGCCAAAACATATCGATCAGGGTTGGAAACATATTTAAAAAACAAAAATTATGTTATCTGCTTAAGGTAACTTTATTTAAAATTGTTGGTTAAGCTTAACTCATTAAGTATGGAAAATAAAAAGTAGGCAACAATTTAAAACTTTTTCTCAAAAAAACTCATTTTCTAAAAATAAATTTAAACACATATAACTAGACCAATTTTCGAGATTGGAAAACGTTTCTAGTCTCAAAATGTTCAGAATTTAGTGTAGAGTTTGGAATAACCAATAAGTAAAATTTGATTTTGCGACAAGAAGTCTCTTTTTGCTTCACAATTGAACTTTGTTTTAGACTTAGAACTTGGTAAGAAGTGTTTTTTGGTTATGTTAGCGTTAAAAAACAAAATATTATGGAAGTTATGTGCCTATGATTTGGCAGCGGAATTTTATTTTATTTTGTAAATCTCAGAATACCCCTTAAATACAATTACTATAAAATATAATTCATATTATTTACAATCAGTCAAGTGGTGAACATTGTAAAAATACTATCATTACGGGCGCGTCGTGTGAACTTTACTTATACTTTTACATAAAAAAGTTAGCACATATTGTTTCAAAACTAAACTTCACTTTTTATAAGTATAACCCGTCCAGTTATCTCAAGTCAGGCTACTAGATCTACTGGACGGATTATAAAATAATTATAACGAAACGATAATCTACACAATATTTTTGATATTTTCACACCAATTTGACATAAATCGGTATAATAATTCATTAATAATTATAAAAAAGTCAAAGAAACAACGAAGCTTATCGGTTTAGATATTGTAAACTCCTGCTTCAAGATAACATTATATAATACCGTGAATTTTTCAACTAGAATAAGAAGTGTATGATAATTGTTGCTATATGTATTTGTAGTATAGTCAGATTAAATTGTTAATTCCCTTTGAGCTGAAATTTAGTGCACAATTAGGTATTGTGGTCCTATTAAACGTGCTAAAAGCCGTCAGTCGAGCTTCTGCCGTACGTTAATGCTTAATAGAATGTCATTTTTTTAATTGTTCACGAATTCACCAAAAATAAAGGCTATACAATTTTAAACGAAAATAACATTTTACTCTTAATTCAATTTAATATATTTATTGTGTCTATACATTTAACTACATGCAATGCAGTATGGCATGAGTCTTTAGGCCAGGGAATAAATTGTTGGTTTCATTAAAATGTATAATTGAATCATAATAATTAAAAAATTCTCTCTCTTCTCTCTTTCCAGCTTTTACAGTCCGTTTAGGACCTTCGCTACCTCAACCACTCCTTGCCACCTATCTCTGTCTTCGCTGTCTTCAATCCTTGCTTCTTCTGAGATTTCCGTGAGATTCATCCTCACCCTGTCCGTCCATCTTTATCTCGATCGACCCCTGGGTCTCTTCCGTCGAGTCTTCCAGTAAACGTGTTTTTTTCCATACCTTCCGACCTCCAAATATGACCCGCCCATTCTAACCATTAAAAAATTGTTTGTCCATATTTCAAGTGGGTAGATATTATCTCATATGTCGCTTCGCCACTGCATTGATTTAATATACTATTACTATTTCAATTACTATGATAGTCTAAGCTTTCGAGCATTTATAAATATATATATTGAGTGGTTCACGATAAGTTGATCACATATTATTATTTATATTGATGATATAAAAATGATTAGTAAATATGTTGATACCAATAGCAATACATATAAATCAATACAGACTGCTCATTAAATATTTAATTTTTGATATGTGGTGTCAAAAATGTAATAACTTTAAAAAAAAAATTGAATTTGCTATTATTATAAAATGTATTTATTGTGTCTCGGTTACCTTACGACGTCCAATCATGAATCATGATACTAAGTACTAAATAAAGCGTATGGATTAAGAAAGAATTTTCATCGTCATTTATATGCTAATGCAAAAGTTTATCTTTAAACGTGCGTCATTCATACACTTGGGTTTTAACATATTTTGACAAAATTATTATGGGTTTGACTATGCATTATTTTTTGGCAGCGGTTTTCGCAAGCGGGTTAACACGCCCTAACAATGGCCTTTTATACGCGCGGAAACCACCCGTGGACTCTACACGACAATGAATTGATAAAAAAGTAATAAAAACAAAATTAAATAAATAATAAACAACAACTCCCTCCGGAGCACAGATAAATTTAGGTATACACAAACGATCATTTAGGGTACGGGTTCCCATACAAAATATCTCATTTCAACAGTGTGCGGTTTTTTTCGCTTCGACCCAATAGCCATTAAACGCAAAGCCCTTTCCACGTTCGGTGTCCGAATGCCCATAGATTTGGTATAAATTATAAAATGTATCTAAATATAATATAATTATATTGTGCGTCACCCGAAGTCCATACTCGGATGGTGGTGGTTTGTACTAATATGCATGCAGATATCTCGTTACATTAAACCCATTTTATGTCACTATATATACTTAACGGTTCCAACATCCCTATTGTTAACGAAATTAGAGACCTCGTTAAAACTTTTTCATTTGATCTATCCTTTAATCGCCATTAATCCTGTGCAATAGCTTTGAGAATACTATACTTACCAAGCCAAATTGTGTGGTTATAAATTACCGATGCCTTTATAAACTTTGTAAAAAGCAATAGTGCGCTCAACTTTAGAAGTTGGATCCATACTGTGAAACTCACGGCAATTTGGTTTAATGGATACAATTTAAAGAGTTCAGAGAAGATTCATTTAGAGGATAGCTTACAAAATTAACATGTCCTGGTTAAATATTGTCGATAAAGAATATCTGTGTAATCACAGATATAACACGATTTTATAGACTCCTTATTTTTACACAAGCTTTATTTAATAAAACGATAGTGTTTTTATATAATGTGATCTCAATTTTCCACAAATTATTATGTTTCTACCCCCCTCCCAAACTAGTTTTTTTGATAGCAACTTTTGAAACTTAAATGGTAACATATATATTTTTTAAACTTTTTAAATTAAGAATATTCTACTAAAAAATTTGAATGGTCGATAACCAGTTTCGGATAACAATTTTTAAGTTATTAAAGTTTCAAATTTAGGGCAGGAGGAAATGTAGAGTGTAGTTTTATTTTTATCTACGCACATTTCCGAACCGCACTTTCCCTCCCATCATAACTTTCAAACACTTATAACACTAAAAACAGTTATCCAAAACTGATTATCGACCAGTCAAAATGTTTAGTACATTATTCTAAATTTAAAAAGATAATGAAATATATGCGTTACCACTTACCATTTAAATTTCAAAAGGTGCTATCAAAAAAACTAAGTTGGGAGGGGGTAGAAACATAATTAATTGTGGAAAATTGAGATCACATTATATAAAAACACTATGAACAAAAAAACTTAAATTATTAATAAAACCCAGTGAGATATTGAGTGGCTCATGATAAAAAAATCACCCTGTATACCGTTTCCCTGTGCCCTTACAGGCGATAGCAAATAAAATAATATAACCTAAACCGCGTATACTAACCGTTGAAACTATATTCAAGCACAAGCAAAAAAACTCGGCTTGACTTATTCCTATGTTGGAAAACCGTTTGTCTTGAACCTTGTTCATATTGAAAAATAAACAAATCCGTTTTGCAGTATTCTTAAACCATTGGACATAATTGCCAGATGTGTAATTTGTCGAAATTCGGTAAATATAGGTACCTACTTTCAAAAAATTCAGTTTTTTTAAAATATCGGATTTTTTTACCGGAGGCGTAAGGAGCTTTCCTCATTTGTTTAATGCTTTTTGTATAGGTTTCCGACAAAGCCGCATGCAAAGGTAGCACTCCCGCAAAAGTAGTTTAACGCGAATTATTATAATTGACACGCGTCAAACGCACTCTGTTGGCCCGTTAACTTGTTGCGGGAGTTTTAATATCGTAATGCCGTTATGCTGCCGTCTTATTCCCTTTCTCCACCGGCTTTTCCCAGCGGTACACTGTGCGATGGGTTTTCTTTGGAAACCGAATAGCTAATAAAATCACTCAAGTAAAAGCGCACGTGTTAGCCGCTGCCTACCTCGGGAGCGGCGAGAGGCTTAATACGATTTCGAAAAACTGACGAACAACATGGTCTGGCGCGTGGCACATTTTCCCATGTCCCGATACATTACCATTACCCGTCTACGTAATGGCGTACTCAGAGTTAGGTACTAGGTGAAACTAAAATACATCATCAGAAAGTATATGGTGCGGTATACCGTTAATGTGCATAATATGCTAAATATAATGTATGCATAAAAATAATACACCTAAGCGAATAACGGTAACGCGGTACGGCTAAAAATACTTAGTCTGATAAAGCCCTACAAAGTGAATTATGTTATTCAACTAGTGTAGGGAATAAGTTTTTTTACTTGATTTTTTGCTTATTTTTCAGTTTACTGATTAAAAAAGTATTTTAACGTCAAAGCGCTGAAAGACCGAAGCACGATAATGTTTTTAGACTTTGTTAAGGGAAGGGAAGGACTGGGAAGGAGGGAGAGGGAGGTAAATAAGAAAATCATAGCCATGAATTCGATGTAAGAAAAACATATTACATTCTTCGAATAGTCACGCAATTTATGGAAAGACCTACGACCTAAAACCATTACCACGTTAATATTAAAACATCAAATCATTATTCGTAATTTTCACGAGTTAGTTGACATCTGTGTATTTTAAACTTCAACCAAAATTTACCATGAAAACAAAATAAGTTTTTAAAATTACGAGTTATGAATTTTATATATACATTTTTATACCTATTTTTAATGTTTGAGTCATAAATCATCATTTTTTTTAATACTTTCTTACTATTTGGAATTCTAACTTATGTAAATACAATTTATAGGACTTTTTTAAAGGCAGCCTAAAGAGTTTCCGAATAATTCATTGGATCATGAATAAGTCTATTCTTATTTACTATATTACATCTAATCTCGAATCACATCCTGACATAAAAATGTTGCTAAATTTTGGATGAATCTCCCGACATCAAACATATGTATGTCAATTTAAGAATAAAACAAAACATAATTACAGTTTTTTTAAAGTATTTTGATCATATGTCGGCTCTACCCTGTAGCTGTGCATACATATGCGACTCAAAATAAAAAAAATTAGCTACATATTAATTCAACAAGATTTGTTTCTCCTAATTCAAAACTATCATTATTAAATGAAATACGAACTTTATTTTCATAGCTTTGGGATTAAAAAATAAAAAGAATAACATATATTTTATACCTAGATGCCCTTTATTTGAAGACACCTGTAAGTATAAACATATAATGTACAGAATGTTCCATCTAATGTAAGACACTCATTTTCTCGGATATTATGAATATTTTGAAAATTTTTTTTTCCTATACTTGTAGGTACATATTTTACTATATTTTTTAATAAGTTGAAAATTGTTATCTTCATCCGTTAAACGCCAAACAAGTATGGACCTCGTTTTTTTCAAATGGGAACATGTGTTTTTAATTCCATAAATATGTAGTCAACACATTTTAAAAAATGCGTTTGAATTTTTCATTTTTATCAATCAGTTCCATTCAGTTTGACTTTGCCAACACAAAAAATTAATAAAATATAAAAACTCACCATTGTCAATATCTTTTCAGCTACGCATCGGAGCCAAAACGATTTCAAACAAAAAACTTAATTTTAATTATTTTCCGAGAAAATGAGTATCCTCCGTTAAATATACCAGTCGGTACGATAACATAATTTACTTTAAAAACGTTGGTCTAATAATATATATTAATACTGTAAGTTAATATTATAACAAGCAGCCTTATTTATGGCCTTATTCGTGAGATCACATTTTTGTTACATATTCGTTAGATTTCTTTTTTTTTTCTGCCTATCAAAAGCAACGTAGAAAAATAAATTTTTTACGCATTTTCGGATAGCTCAAAAATGAAATCTGAGGGCAGTGTTGCTAGCATATAATTATTATTGTTACTGTGCGTTTTGAAATGATGGAAAAAAAGATATGAATCGTATCCGTCGAATTTTCCCTAGAGGGGACCGAGGCTACGGTAGCGGCTTTTGAAATCGATACTGTATGGTTTTTTTTTTTCCTTTTAGCTTGAGGGTTAGTGTAGAATGATACTCTGCGGAGTTTAAACGCGCTATAACTGACGATTAAACCACTCGAAAGAGACGACGCATTTGCGCTATAAAAGGCTCGCAACCCATATAGTATATTTTGTTGGAAATATTGTCGATTCTTTCAAAACTTTGCGTTTTTCACTGAAAAGTTATTTATAATGATATGTACATGTATGATATTAGACCGTTCGAGAAAAAAACATATTTCGCTACCCCCCTGAATGTTTTTTATTTGTCGAAAAGAAGAAATGTTTATAATGTCCAGCTACATCTAGGACAACTAGAAGTGGTTCCTATAGAGCCATATTTTCCCAATTTGATTAACGCGTAAAAAATATATTTTTCATTAAAATCGTCATAACTTTAGAACGTATAAATATTTTTTTAAATTTTAAAAAAGATTCCAAAAGCTAACACTTTTAACTTTAAAATACTTTACTAGACATTTTATCTTGTTAATTTTTATTAATAGAAACAATGGTTTAAAGCAGTGGTTCTCAAACTGTGCACTGACTAACTTTAATTCATTGTAACTAATTTAAAAAACGAAGAAAAAGTTTCAAATATATATAATTGTTTTAAAGGCACAAATGTTAGCTTGCAGAATTTTTTTTGAATTTTTACAAATTTGTTTAAGTTTGAAATTATATCGATTTTAATGAAAAATATATTTTTATGTGATAATGAAATGAGGAAAATAAGGATCTATAGGAACCACTTAAAATTACGAGAATTACTAGAATTACTAGAATTACTAGAATTACTTAGAATCCCTTATAATTATATAATTATACTTACTGAACTCAAAAGCTATAAACATAATACACACACTATTGAAGATCTTGAAACTAATATTAATAATGTAATTTAAAGGTGCTTGATTCACACTTAAAATTAAATAAAACAGGATTTATGTAATTTAAACAGCAAAATATAAAACTAATTTATCAAATATATATTTTTTTTGTGTTAAATTTATATATATATACAGGGTGATTTTTTCGTTATATATATATATATATATGTGTGTGTATTAGTGTATAGAATAAAATATGAAAATGATTATGAAAAATGCACCAGCTTAACGTTTGTGTTGTTGTTGGGCAGGTACGGTGACATGGTCCCAGAGACTATAGCTGGAAAAATCGTCGGTGGAGTATGTTCGTTGAGCGGAGTGCTGGTGATAGCTCTTCCAGTTCCTGTAATCGTTTCCAACTTCAGTCGTATTTATCATCAAAGCCAAAGAGCGGACAAGAGAAAAGCGCAAAGGGTAAGGCTTTTGTACAAATCATTTAATAAACGCGAAGTGTTATTAATTAAATAACAAGCGGCGGTTATCCTTAAATGTATCCACTTCGTAAAAAAAAAAAAAAAAAACCCGCACCGTGAACAATTAATTTTCATCCTGAATATTGTTTGACCCTTAAAACCCGAACATGGTTATTTGTGTGACTGGAAAATTAAATAGTATTTTTCTCTGTGTGATATACATTAAAGAAATGTGCGTTGTTAAAATATGTGTAATAGTAATTGTTTTTGTGTAAAGTCGCGAGTATTAACTTTATAACATACTAATACATTAACTTCAATGAATAACACAATACATTTTTCAGGTCTCTACTGCTATTTTGATTAATGGATTTATAAAGAATAATTAGAGAAGCTAAGACGTGTGTTTAAAAATATTATGCCCTCCGTTTGTTCAAAAAAGTTTAGAATATATGAAAAATTATAATTCAAAACGTATAAAGAGTTTTTTATTATAACGTAAAAAGGCAAAAATTAGTTTGTATTTATTAAAGTCGTTTGGTGTTATATTAATTTTCTTAATATATTTGTTTTTCTATGAATAACGAGTGATCAACAGTGATCTTGAAACAGTGTCTGTTTCAAAAAAAAAAAGTTAATACTTTAGTATGATTAAAGTTGAGCGACATAAACACGGTAATTGAGGTTTACGGCTGACAAGTTCCAAGTTTATAATAGTGTGATAAGTATATTAAGGCAAAGAGTAGATATGTTGTCAAAGAAACATACAGTGGTAGAACAAACCCAATAATTGTATTCTATACTATATACAATTAACCTAAATAATTAATAAGTAAATAATATACATAGTGTATGTATATACATATATTAATATACATCATAACATACCGAAATAAAATCTTTACAGACAAGATTCGAGATATTTTCTTTGCTGTTTTATTATTATTTATTAGATTAGATATTATAATAACGGTACAGTAGGAGCAGGTAATGCAATAATAGTAAATTTAGCCCATGTTCGATAAGTAAATCAATTATTACTAGAAATATTTTTTAGCACCCCCGTATTTTATATCATTTTATTCTTTATATTGCCCTCGTGACTTTATACAATATGATTAATATTAACGCATATTTTATTTCACACTTTTTTATATCCGTCACACGGATCCACTCGACGAATATTAATGGCGTATACTCGTGTGCGTATATGCACAAAGAGGTACAGGGTTTTTTTTCTTTTTAGCTTGGCTATAAAATAAAATAATAAATATCTTTTCACGAAGTGTATAGGATACTGCCGGATTTTGGTGAGTTTATAACGTATATATAGGGTGATTCATTAAGGAAAAGCTACTTATTTTCTCTTAAAATGTTTGCAATTTTGAAGTTACTTAGCTTAAAATTTAGGACGGTAGGTGGAGCAGATAAAAATAATTCTACAGTCCTTCCTTTCGTCCTAAATGTTAAATTTGATAACTTAGAAGTAATTATCCAAGACCAGTTATCGACCAGTCATAATTTCCAGCAAATTATTCTTTTATATTTACACAATAGGTACGTTTCAAGGTTCAAAAGTCGGTGGAGCTTTGGATAATACTAAATAAGATAAATATTTAGTAATTGTGCAATATTGTAAACTGTAAAGTAACAAAAATGTTTTCGAAAAGAACAAAATACAAAGTTGCAACTATTTTAAAAGAAAACTAGTAGCTTGTTCTTAATGAATTACCCTGTATATACTTAAAGGGCGTAATGACTGTGCGGGTATTGACGATATTCACTATGTGGGTTGTTGGGCGTGTTGCAGAAAGCGAGGCTAGCGAGAATTAGGATAGCAAAAGCATCGTCAGGGGCCGCGTTCGTCACCAAAAAGAAGGCAGCCGAAGCCAGGATGGCGGCTCAAGAATCTGGACAAGAGCTTGATGAAAATTACAGAGAAGAAGACATATTCGAGATGCAACATCATCATTTGCTCCGATGTTTGGAACGAACCACCGTGAGTAAATTATCGCATATTGTGTGGTTTGATATGTTTTATTTTTTATTTGTTTTTCTCCCTTTCTCTCTCTCATATATCGACTCAACTTGTTCATTGTAATATTTTCCTGGTCAAATAATATTTTTTCTACATCTCGTGTGTACACAAGCGAAAACCGTATTCCACCCTCGGCAAACACCGCTTTGACATCTACCCCGGCCATTCTCATTATACTTACACCGTTAATCAAATAGTCGTTCACTTATAAGTTGTATAATATTATATTTCGATTACATCGCAACGGAGATTAATCGATCTGGATCGTCGAAACCGTGTTTGTACGTCAAATATCGGTTGTGTAACCTAAATAACTGCTAACATTTAAAAGCTGAAAGGGTTTTTAGTCTCGAAGATTGTATCTTGAGCCTAAAATGTATCAGTCACCGCCCGTTTTATTATCACGCGGGTCGCGTAAGATACAAAACGAAATGTTTTATCTATTTAAGCAAGTTTTGTTTTTTAAGCTTCGACTACTATAGCCATTAGCTGTTGATCGGTTTTGCTGTTTATTGTGGGCATGGCATGGCATGGGTCGCCGCTAAAAATCTCGGGTGGTCACCCATCCGGGATCAAGCATCAATCGACACAGCTTAACCTCAATCATTTAGGTTTGTTAGTTTAGTTATTGCGAAAATGCTGTTTGTGTAAAAAATAAAAGACAAACAAAAATAGTAACTAAGTTGTTAAAAATAATGATTATACTGTTCAAACGATCAACCATTATTCGATTTTCACAAACATTAAAATCGCTATTATGTTAATGACCGATTTGTTTTATATTATAGTAGAAACTCTCGAAATGGTATCAGGAATAATCCGTAGGTATGTAATACGAAAAACATGAAAAGAAAAATTATATTTCACTACACTGCTCATCTCATCTTTTTAACGCTTATGTGTATTAACTCTATAAGTAATTATTCATAGCTGACCAGTCAACATTTTCAGTAAAACACTATGATTAAAAAGTAATGATAACATATATACGTTACAATTTAAACTTCTAAAGTTAATAGAGCTCTAGAATACCAAAAACAATAAATATTTTATATTAGGGCATCTTAAAACATTGCAAAAAAACATGAACCAAATATAATAAGCGTTTCGGGGCAAAATCAAAAAAATGATAAACTCGTCTTTTTTATGGCAGTTAATCTGGAAACTACTGCTAATGCAGCGTGCTCTTATACAAGTTTGTCCAATTTTATTTGTAGTTCAAAAGCATTGAAAACCATAGTAACACTGAAGAGTTTCTTTTTCATTTTCCGCATATACTCGTATGCTTTTGACACTTCAATCAATTTGCCCGGAACCCTTCAAAAATTATTTCAAAAAGAAAAACTACTAAATTGCAATTATTTTTAAGATAATGAGGCCATTACTTAAAGTTGATCACTCTATACATATATTTACAGTATTGATTTTCGAGAATGCATTTTTTTTAAAGTTCTTATGTTTGTTAAAAAGTGTTTTATTAAAAAAATTCTTTATACATGAATAGATCAAATATTACCTAACCTTTACCTAATCTAATCTAACCTAACCGATACGAAACAAAGAAAGCTGTTTAACTTTCCAATGAGACTGTTTTATGTCTCATTGGCCGACTGCATAACATCATAGTTAATAGTATAGGAACTAAAGGTACCTAGTTTTCGAGTAAACCGTATAAGGATATCGACTGAGTTTTGATAGACGAAGCGTACAAAATCTATACGGCGAGTCAATAATAGTTTTCTTTATTTACTATTATTATGGAAATAAAACATTATACAAAAATCCATAATAAAATCAAACAATATTTGTAATTAATTAGTTACTTTGTTGGCAGATCATTGCCAAATTTAACATATTCTACATTAGTATATACTGTAAAAAAAATATATTTCTGCACAACAGTTCATTTATATATGACAGATAAAAGGGAAAATGTCAAACGGGAAAAAATATAGGGGGAAAATATCTAACAAAACTGAAGGTCAGTGAAAAATTGGTAATAGGAAATATTCGTATTCTACGAATAGTAATAAATAATAACACTGTAAAATACGATTTTAAGAACCATAAGTAAGTAAGTCTGTAAATTGTCTAAAACTTTAAAGGTAATTAAAAAATAAATTGGAGTGCTAGAGAAATTCTGTAGCCAGATTCAGGTTCGAAGAAAAAATCCTATAAAATGTATACAAAATTTTGGATTTTATTCCGAAATAAGGTCGATACACTGGTATACACCGACACTTTATAGTATATAGTATATACAGTGTACTTCAGCAGTCTATCAATGGACAATTATTTTTACTTGTATCACGAGTATATTATGCCATCGTTTTCAATAAGTTAGCTTACATTATCAAATTGCAATTATAACGGTCGAGCGAGTTTCATTGTTGTAGGTATCAAAACGATACCTATTCACAAGTTGAAAATGTTATTTTAACTGTTATAACGTACACCGAGGGTTGACGGTCTTCGCGGATTCCATTATACGAAAATGAAACGAATTTGAGAGAAAGTTTAGTTAGTCCACCCCATGTGAAAAATAACACTTTAAGTCATAATTACGATTACGGCGTGGCACCTCAATTATAGTAACACTTAATAAAGGCAATAACCACGTCTATTTGTACATAAAAAAATTTAATTTTACATATATATACATTACCTAAGCAATTTCCACCGCCCAGATAAGGACATATAATTACTGTAGTGTTTCGGTTAAAATCATCGTTGAAATATTCTTTTTTATAAGCTTAATTTATTTGCAAATAAAAAAGATAGATGGCAAAGCATTTATTTCTACCCGGTTGGTAAACAAATATTCGAAATTTATAAGTTTAACTATATGCCCAACGTAAAAATAATTCAGAGACGGATTTCACGTTAGCTTCTTCGGTTTTAAAATGAAACTTTTTCGTAGCTAATCTTAGGGTCATTCGGGAAAAGGCAGATTTACATTTTAAATGAGAATTATGCCGAGGACGTCTAAAACTTTTAGCTTACTTCATACGTAGATACAGTTTGAGCGAATATATAGTCTCCAAACGACAAAAATACTTTTCATTCAAAACCACGTCGACGATACAGTTTTCATTTTATACATTCATGCACATTTTTTGTACGAAATAAAAAATAGATTAAGAAGAGTGATTATTAGAGCAACACCTCGTGTTTAATGTGTGTCGTAAGTATTAAGACGGTGGATTTTTCGCGAAAACAGTAAAATACGTTCAGGAAATGTTGACTTACACCGAGTTCAAATGAAAAGGTTCACAGTCTTTCAAGATTAATTCAATCATTTTGTGGATAATTTGGAGAAACCAAAAAGATATAATAAACAGTAAGACTGATGCATTGAAAGAATCACCTTAGCCTTGATGCGTCTGGCTCAGAAGATTTAGTTTTAAATATCTTACATCGTTTTTATCACTATATCCACTTAGGAAGGTCAAAAGTTCAATAAGTTCTACTGTATTTTTCTATTCAAAAGTTCGGAAAGGACCTCATATAAAACTTAGGTTTTGCAACGCCTTACCTACTTGGAAACGTTGAACCCCGTCAAATAGTTTGACACTCGATAATTTTTTTTCTTATGACAATAAAATGTCTAAACACATATAACTGATGTACCTACATTTAGCCTTTTTGCTCCTTGTCAAATATTCGAATAACGCTTTTTGTGTAGCGACCCACTATAACTTTTTTTTACGAATAGGCTAACGGCCAACCTTCAACGGTAAAATTGAATATTTCTCTGTGTTACATTTGGAACGTGCATAAGGTACATTTGTAATCATACGAACAAAAACTACTATACTACTGAAGGTTATATTTATTATATTCACTTAGTTATATACACTATGTTCAACTCTAAGCTTATCGAGAAAAACAAAATGTACTAAATGTAACTATTTTTTTAACCATCCAATCATATTTAACAACACAATATGTCCAATTCTTCAAAAACTCATTACAAATATTACACAAATTACCATGGCCTAAAGCTAAATATAATACAGATCTATGACAACCTAGTTATACATTTTGTAATGACAAATCGTTTAACAAGTGTCTATGTTTAAGAAAAATCAATTTGATAGTCATATTAAAATTATTATTTCATTGTAAACTAAATAATTTCACAAATCAGAATTAGTATATTTATATTGATATAAATATTTTATTATATTATTTTTTATCTTTTCTTATTAACAGCTAGGTATAATATTTAATTAAAAAATACAAGAATCTATTGCTATTGATGATAACTTAAATTTGAATGTTTATATTTAACTTTAAAACATTTTTAATTTAATAATTATTTTTAATGTCAAAAAAAATACAAATTCCAATTTTAAACTCCATTTGGATCTAAGATTTTTTGTTCTTTAAAAATAAAAAAGGGTTGCCTAAAAATATCTTAATCCTTAAATAATAAAATTAAGAAATCATTATTTTAAAAATTGCTTTAGAGAAAATCTTGACGGCCTGATGGCAGTTCAAACTAAGGCATTTACATGTTTATGAAAAGATAATCAAATGGCCATCTTGATAAAATAATAGTTTTTAACTAAACCCCGACTAGCTAATTGGCAAATTAAAAAAAGCACAGTACAAATGTGCTACACTGAGAAGTCAGAACAGTGGTCCAAAATTGTTTTGAAGAAGTAAAATATTTCAATGTAATCAAACAGTGCAATGCATGCAAACGCAAGTAACCTTATAAGTAGAATAAAACAAGGTCGAACTTCGACCAACTTTCTATAAGAGCTTTCAGGTTTTTATCATGTACGAATAACAAAATTGGCACGACAAATTATGACCCATAGATCATTTTTTTTTTCAAAATGATAAATGTTGTTTTTAAAAAAGTTGACACTAAGTGTATCGTATACGCACGTAAAGCGTCAAATGCCATAAAACGAATCTATTTTTCTCTAGTGATTTGCTCATTATATAGCAACGAAACGTCGATAAATCCAGCCACAGTATTTTGGAGAATAATGATGTATTTATTATTATTATTATTATATTATTATTTATTGCGGTATCGCCATTTATTTATTATGATGGTACGTCCTCTCATTTTAATCACAATGCGTCAGAGATAAATTTATGTGTTGAACGGTAATTATAAAAATCCGGGTACATTATTTTAAAACGCTGTTATACACTTTTTTTATGCACTATTGTTTTTTTTTATATGCCGCTTTTGTTTGTTTATAGACTTAAAATGAATTAATGCATTTTATTTTGAGGACTTTGAGCGTCTACCCTCAAAATATAACTATAATATACCCGATCTGTCAAATACTAGAGAACACAAAGACGTGGTCGATATGAAAAATAATAATTATCTTCTAATTGTTTTAGCGATTAGACTATAAACAATACTAACTAAACTATAAGATAAGATAATTGTGTCGTTTAAAAACAAGTACGGTAATAAATATATCTGGTTTTTGGCTAAGAGTTATTATTAGCAAACCATTTGAGGGGATCTGGATTACAATGATTTTGTTGTTTGTCTGCTTTATGAATATGTCTATGTCTAGAGTATCTCAAGAAGTTCAACAAACGAAATTAATGTTTAATTTCAATACAAACTCAAAACCCTCTGCAGTAAAATACAGCTTGTTGCCATAAATTAATCAAACGCAGGTGATAATGGGAGGAAAATATTTATGCTATTTGTTTTTTGAAGTAGGTAATTGTATAAACACTTTTTTTGACATTTTCCGTTTACCTTTGAGCATACAACTCGTTGAACTAGTGATTTAAAATCACAAGAATGGCCTTTTTTTTAACTACCATGTTCACTTAAATAGTAAAAACCCAAAACACTTTATTCGTATTTTCAAAAACTATTTGAAACTTAGAAACAAGTCCAGGTCGTTAATTATCAATACAATCGCATACCTACCTACATACATATGAGTAAAATATATATATATACATATACAAAACATGTGTGGGATTCTACTTCCAGTGAAGTAGTCCCATTCTTAATCTAATAATTAGACTAAGTCGAATGGCTTCAGTCGTTTGAGTCGTCTGATGTCTTGCGAGTTGTCGAGGAGTTGTATGGCAGCTGTATTTGAGTGAAGCTCCAGTCTTTTTGCGTGTTTGCGGGCAAACCGGGTAATTTCATCCTGCACGGATGTTATTTTTAGATCGCAGTGGATGATGTCGTTCTTATCATACCGATATGCTGCAACAACGGTACGAAGAGCGATGTTTTGGCAACGTTGGATGAGTTCGATATTAGACTTACTGGCGCAACCCCATAGTTGAATACCATAGATCCAAATCGGTTTAACGATCGATACATACAGGAGACGTTTGCTGGTTAGGTCTAGCTCGAAGTGTCACCCAACTTGCCAATACAGTTTGCGCATTTTTTCTTTGATTTGCAACTTTTTCTGGCGTACATGATGTTTCCAGTTAAGTCGCGAGTCAAGGTGCATTCCCAGATATTTTGCTGAATCATTTTGTGGGATTATCTGTTGATTTAGCGTGACTGGGATGTATGCGGTTTTACGTAGCGTGTAGTTGGCGTGCACCGACTTGTCACTGATTTTTATTTTCCAACGCTTTGTCCAGTCGTAAACGTTGTTGATTGTCACTTGTAGGATCTCAGTCGCAGCTTGTTGGTCCTTATTGGTTGACAGTATTGCCGTGTCATCGGCAAACATAGCTATCGTTGTGTCGTCATTAGTTGGAATATCAGCTGTATAGAGTAAGTACAAAATAGGTCCGAGAACACTACCTTGAGGTACTCCAGCTGATATACTCTTCCAGTTAGTGATCGCTTCTTCGTATCTAACACGAAACTGTCTTTCAGTCAGATATGATTTGAGAAGTGCACACCACGTATGTGGGAGCTGCTCTTGCAGTTTTAGTAATAAACCTTTGTGCCAAACTTTATCAAAAGCTTGGGCCACATCAAGGAATACACCACAGCAGTATTTTTTCTCTTTCAACGCCTTACTGATCACGTTCGTTAAGCGATGAACTTGGTCGATGGTCGAGTGTTTATGGCGGAATCCAAACTGGTGATCTGGTATGAGTTGTTTTGCTTCAATAAGTGGGCTAAGACGCTTAAGAAGAAGTTTTTCGAATAGTTTTGACATGCATGGTAGAAGCGATATCGGCCGATAAGAGGTGGCTTGTTCGGGCGGTTTCCCAGGTTTGAGCAACATAATTACCTCCGCTCTTTTTTCCATTGTTCGGAAACAAATTTCGTTCGAAAGATGGCGTTGAAGATGTGAGTAAGGTGGATGATTGCCTTCTTAGGTAGCTCTTTAAGGATGCGTGGGCTGATCTCGTCGTATCCAGGTGCCTTTTTCGTGTTGATGTTGGTATCGATTTCATGGGCTACTTCAAGTGGTGTAAAATTCCGTATGATTTCTCTTGTAGAAATAAGTGGCTGACATTGGATGCTGTCAAGTTCAGAAATTATGTTGTTTGGCTGAAATACACGCTCGAGATAATGTCCGTATACTTCAGCTTTATCTTGTTCACTGCGCGCCCAAGTGCCATCTTCCTTTCGGATGGGTGGTATATGAACGCGAAGTCTTTTTAATCGTCTTGTGGCTTTCCATAACGAGTAATCGGAATCGGCTGTTGCAGATAAGCCACACAAATACGATTTAAATGTTTCATTTTTCACTTCTTTGATTTTATCGTGTAGTATTTTGCTGACTCGGTTCCATTCGGTTTTATCGGATGGGTGTCGAGTTCTGTGCCAAATTCGTCTTGTTCGCCGCTTTTGTTGAACAAACTCTCTGATTTCTTTCGGGTAGTTAAACTCGCGGTCGTTGCCTTTTTGAGCTTCAGATGTTGCCGTTTTTGCCGCTTCAACAATGTCATTAGTCAGTTTATGTACTACTATTTCGATGTCTGTTGACGACTTTAACCGCACAAAAAGAGTGATAGCTTCTTCCAGAATATTTCTAAACAGGTCCCAGTCCGTGTATTTGTTTGTTAGAAACTATTTTCGTTTTTTCATAATGACATTTGAGCTTAACGATAATAACACAGGGATGTGGTCGGACGTTAGCTCTGTTAGTCCTTCAGCTTCAAGATAATTAGAGGAGATGCCTTTAATTACGAAGAAGTCAAGCAGGTCGAGGATTTTCTTAGAATCGGTTGGCCAGTAGGTTGGCTCTCTAGTAGAAATTATTTCAGCATTTATAGTGTTAGCTACTTTTAGTAGAGCACGCCCTTTCGGAGTGATCAGTCTTGATCCCCAGTGAGAGTGCTTGGCATTATAGTCACCACCAGCAATGAATCGGTCTCCTAGCGTTTGGAAAAATGCAGTAAATTTAATTTCATCTGCACCTCCTTGCGGTGGGCATTAAATAGCCGTAACCGTGAGGTTATTATTCCCATCTTTAACACGAACACTTGTAGTTTGTATGTACAGTTCTGAGTATTTTTCAAGCTCGAAGTGCTTTATGGTATCTCTTATGATTACAGCTGTACCTCCACGTTCTCTACCACTCAGGTGTAAAGTTGTATAGATTTTATAGTTTTTTATTTTTAGAACAGTCCATGATGTGAAGTGTATTTCAGATACAAGAGCAATGTCAATATTTTCAGTGTTTAAGAAGTTTTCAAGTTCTTGTTTACGTTGTACTAACCCGTTGGCGTTCCACGCTATGATCCGCAGTGTACGGTTCATTTATTTTTCTTTTGCGCGTTGTTCTTAGCTTTGGACTGGTTATTATTTTCTAACCTATCTAATCTAGAAGTAACATTGTTTAGCGTTTTTGTAATGTTAGCCAGAGCGGATAATACCTTTTTTAAGGAGACATCATTATTTTCCTGCTGTTGCTGTAAAGGCTTTTGTGTCGTCATCTGTTGGGTACTAGAAGAACTAGCCGTTTGAGCATAGGTATTATTCGTGGTTACTTTTTTAACTGACTTTTGCTGAATACGCTGTACCGCAGTTGTCTTCTTTGGATGCACCCGTTCTTCAGCCTTTTTGTAGGCAGAGCACCCCTTCCAGTTGGCGGTGTGAGCTTCCCCACAATTTGCACATTTAGCTTTTGATTTTTTTGGTTTTGAACAGTTTCTCTGTTTTATGACCTTCGCCACATTTGACATAAACCGGTTTTTTGTGACAAAAATTGAGGGTATGTAAAAAGGATTGACAATTTTTACACTGTGGCACTTCTTTTTTTTTTCTTGGAGGTTCGACTTTAATTTTGTGGTAGCAAAGACTGTCTACTCCAAAGATATCTTTGTTATTTGCTTGCGGATCTAGGTCCACAAAAAACAAAGGTAGTTTTATATACTTCCATTTGCTGTTTTTTTCATTTGGGTTAAGTTTCTTTTTAATTTGGATATTCGAAACCTCGACTGCAGAATGACCTAGGTCGGCAAGGTCTCTTTTGATCTCGCAGATATCAGTATCTGGATGTAAACCGCGTAATACAACACGACATTTTTTTTTCCGTTTTTAGCTGATATCTGTGATACTCAATTTTGTTTTCGTCTAAAATTTTTAATGTGCGTCTGAATTGGTGTTCATCGCCTGTTAGGATTTTTATGTCACCGTTAGCATTTGTTTTTAGCTGTTGCTCGTGACCAGCAGCTTCTTCGCGTGTTAAACAACTAATTAAATGTTGTATATTTTGAACACCACAAGCCGTAATCGGTGGTGGTTTGTATATTTTGGGCACAGTTTTAACAGAAGTGTTTTCTCCCAATTTTGTGCGTTTTTTCTGCGGGCTATAACTAGCACCTGAGCTAGAACCCGTTTCTTCATGTAACTCTATATGACTAGAGTTTTTATTTGTATTAGTATTATTTATTTTACTCACTTGGAAGTCTAACAATTGGCTCTGCAATTGTGCGATATTCGCTTGTAGATCTAATACCATTTTTTTTAAACTTTCGTTTTCATTTTGTATTCCATTTAAAATTGCTTGGTCAATAACAATTTGATTTGGCGCCGTGTAAACATTGCCTGGCTGATTAGTAGAATTCATTGCAAAACGACGTACAAGCCACCGTTTGCGCGTGACCTAGTTAATTTATGATAAAACACTTAACACTCTTCCGTTGTTAGCGAAAACATTTTTCATGATATCATTATTATTGATTAAATTATTCCCTCAAACACACTAAAGTAGCTTTTGCCATCACCTCATATTACAATGACGACATCATTTAAGGGGTCTTAAAATTAAATTACAAAAACGGGTTGTAAACAGACGTTTGAAAATTGAGGGAGCAAGTAAATTATACAACTTCATCACCGCTTACCGTTTGGCCACAATTAAATTAGTTATTTTGAAACTTGCTAACTAAATCAAATACTAATTATTTTGCTCCCTCCGACAATAATTTAATAAACATAGCAATTAAATAAATAATTAATAGTGAACGAAATGGCCAGTACGATTTTGTTATTTTATTTTGAACTTTTATTAATGAGCAAAATGAAAGTACTCGATTACGGAATGATTCATTAAGGAAAATGTCAGTCATTTTCTTGGTAAATAATTACAGACTTTTGTTTTTTATTTATGTTGTTGTAAAATTTTATAAAATTAACAAATATTTGCCTTATTTATCCCGCCCTAAATATTAAACTTTAATAACTTTAAAAGTACTGACTCAAAAACTGATATCGACCATTAAAAATGTTCAGCAAATATTCTTAATGACATTCATTTTCATTAAGTTTCTAAAAAAAAAAACTACAAATTTCAACTATATTGAGATAAATAAGTATTTTCTCCTTAAAAACTCATCCTGTATAATATTCATTTGTGTTTTTTTCTTACTTAAACTCTTTTGAAAACAAAATTTATAATATAAAAGATATTATGCCAAAAAATAATATCATCATCATCATTTAGCTTAACGGGCCATAAAGGCCCAACGCTACCATCATGAGATGGTTTCTTTGTGAAATCGCTATCCGGGACTGGTCGTTTTACCCACTCGGCCATTCCTCCTTCTCAAAAAATAATATATTGTCAATAAAACACAAATTCATGAATATAAATATCATTTTTAGTCAGATATTTAATAGTGAAAGTACAGTTTTTCAAACTATTTTACAGTTAGTTCTTATTTTTATCGTATTGCACTTGTTTTTTTATTATTTCTTTACTTATAACATATCTAATATAGATTGAGCCAACTGAACTTTTTATTTTATTTTAATGATACGTAATTTCAAAATTATAAATAATGTTTTGTTATTCGTGGTTAATGTTTAAATTAAATAGTCAATAAATAAAGCGACAAGAACCAAAGAACATAAGTAAAATACTTTTCAAAAAGAAATTTTTGATCATACAGTATTTATAAAGAAGACGTTTATTATTTGTGTTGTTTTATAATTATTCTTGCATTTTTAAAAAGAGATATTAAATAAAACTAATAAACATCATCCATAAGAACACTTTATTTAATTATTCTCTCCTGTAAAATGTACAAATCACTCATACGCGTTAGATTCTCGTCACTTCAAGGTAACAATACCGTTGAGACGGGTTATTCACTACATTTGTTTTAATCTTCTATACAAAAATAACTGAGTAAAATAATTACCCTAAAAAATTGCGTTTTGTTGAAATATACTTTTTACATTCAAATAAATACCTAATTTGTATAAAAGTCATTATTAAAGCCTTATCCTTTTTGGTAATAAATCAATTTATAAGATGCGTATGGTTAGACTAGAAAAATGAAGGTTAAGACATTGGAGAAGATCGTTTGAGTGTAAGTATGTAGGTTTAGTACAGAAAACAATACTTCAGAGTTAAGGTTAAGCTATAGTAGTTTTAGAAATTGAAGTAGAAAACCTGCGGTGTTTTAAAAAAAGAGTAGAGTATGTAGAGTTGAACGTTTTAAGTATTTGCTAATTGGGAATACTCAAGAGAATGATGTAATTTAATCGAAGATATTACGAGTAAACTAAAATAAATCGTGTGGTCTGATGTTATAGAAGAAGGTAACAGGTGTGTTGTATAACAAAGAAAAACTGACACTTAGGGTGCAAGAATAGGTGTAAAAAACTATAGTGAGGTCAAAAATTATGTTTTGGATAAATGAAAAACGATAAGAAAATGTATAGATGGATATAAGTACTGTAAAAGTGATAAATGAGACAATCTGTATTTGAATGTTTTGTAAAAAAAAAGCATCTTACTCTGTTTTAACAATTTACATTATAGACATTTTATGGGCCATCCTGATTAAAATGTTTAAATAATTACAGATTTATAATACGAATATTAAACTATATGAAAATGAATTATAATTATTATTACAAATTTGTTTTTCGGTTGATAGGATAGAGAGTTTGTGGAACTAGAAGTGCCATATAATGTTCAGTCAAAAAGGCCGTGTTCGCCATCTCCCCTACTGAGCCCAAGCCATTCGGCACTAAGCAGGGTGAACTTCCTAAGCTCGTGCTGTACAAGATGCTGTAATCCACGGTATCAGGTTTGTTAGTTTCTATATTCCATACATGCGACACGTTGAGTGGAGCTATTCAACGTGGGTATAATAAGTAGAGTATATAATATGTATATTTTTCATAATGGTTGTTAGTCAATTTAGATACTTAATGTAGTTAAAACTATTATCTTATTGTAGCTCGCTAAATTAACTACTAATTCTGTAGCTGAGAATCAACTCAATCAGTTCTTAGTCATTTTATTCTAGTTTTTAATTTGAATTACACAGTTTATTATAGAGGGGGGTATAAATTACGATGGAAATAAAACGTAACGCATATGTACATTTCAAGTAATCTAATACTACCCGAATAATATTTTATCGACTAATCTTAGTAGGCTACATTAATTCGAAAATAAAATGTTTGCTTGAATATGTATGTACTGTACTGACAGCATAACCTTGAGAGCACACAGCTTTATGGTTTACAAAAATGTTTTAAGAGTTCACCTTGGTTATTGATTTCAGTTTGGCTTCTTCCATTTTTTTCACCATATGGAATTTTGTCGAATTATTCGTTTTTATGCTATAACATATCGTGTCCAATATCTTAGTGTACGTAACATTCGATTACAGGATGTTGTATAAGGCTGTAGCAGCCACTAAAAGAGTTTTATAATTACTTTCTTATGGATATATTTATTAGAGACCACTGTATTATGATCTACATTTACATAATTTGTATGCAATATTGTTACGCTTTATTTCTTTAACCACAGCTTGGTCTGTATACAAGCTATAACGACTTTAACAGCTGAAGATTGCTTCTGGTCTCTTGTTCGCCATAGTTCAAGGCTTTATTGTAATCGATGTCATTAATCTAGTTATTGTCTAGGCACTAATTAGTAAACCTAGTAAACCTTATAATATATAGTTTAGAATCTATGCATGTAAGTACCCGGCTGTATAAAATATGGCCTCAACGATAGCGTGTATACCGTATTGTGTATTATTAATGGAAACCTAACACTAATGGCACGACTCTGGCCCAGAAACATTGACCGTGGTTTTTGTAAATACACATCTACGGTGTACGACCAAAAGAGACCTCTCGGCCGGTCTGATTACGGACACGATTCCTCTCCTCTACCGCCCCCAACACACTGACACACACACTCGCCGCTCAAAAGTAGTTTTGTTCTACTAGTCTTTATATACTGTATATATATTAATACTTTTAACACAAACGATATTATATTATATTATTGTATTGTCATCATTGTTATCGTTTAATTAGCACTTAACCACGCGGTCCGGTATTAAAAAGCTTGTGCCGTACGCTGAAACATGTTGTACTGACACAGCTATAATAAAATCAGTGACGCAACTAGGGGGGGGGCTTAGCCCCTTCTGACTAAAATTTAGTTTGAAAACGTGTGATGGTATGTATGTAGGGTTGACCCCCACGGCTTATTGGTAGTCCACAGTTTTGGTGAGGACTGTTGACTCCCCCCTCCCCCAGAATTTTAACCCTAGTTGCGACTGTATAATTAAAATTTTGTATTTTTTTTTTTTTTTTGATTGGGAAAACTAAAAATATTTGCAATAATCCTAGTTGGACGTTTTTCAGATGCACGACCGAGAGGGCTCGCCGGATTCAGCGGCCGAACCGGTCGCGAGGGAGACGCTGGTGGAAGTGCACGTGAACAGTGCTCAGGCCATGTCAGTCGGCATGTCGAGTAACTCTCTGGAGTACAACAGCTGTGACATGGCGTTATCGAACAAGGACACTCCCGTGGCGAGTACCAGCGGATCCGGCGGCGGCGGCGGCTTCGGCGGCTGTGCGAGCAGCGATGCGGACAACATCGACGTCGGCGGCGGAATCGGTTCCGTCCCCATGGTGAACATGGCTCCAGCGACCCGCCAACCCAACATCGGCAATTCGTCCGTGGTAGTCAACATACCCGAGTCCTATCCCAACTCGGACGCCGAGTATGGCACGGCTTCCTACCCGCCGTCCCCGTCCATTACGGCTGCCGATGCCGACAGATCGGATGTGCGCATCACGTTCCTCTAGTGCGTCTAAACGTTTTTTATTTATTTATTTGTTTGTCTTATATTTATTAATTGTTTCAATAGACTTAAGTGTAGCGCGTTGTGAATACCATTTTAAATATATATATTATTCAATTACTATATACAACCCCCCTTGCCTCCCCGACCGCTACAGTCGCCGGGTAACATCTAATACCCGTATAATCTGCACGTCGAGAGCGCGTTCAACCATTTTGCCGCTATACCCGACCTGTAATAACATTACTGAACCGGCCTGCCCGCACAAATAACAATAACAAACAAACATAGTAATAATAATCAAATTATAATATTGTACGTGTGTTGAGTAAGGAAACGGGCGATAAAACTCCTTCTTGGAAAACTAATCCTAGGCGGTAGGGAGCAGAGGATCTGCACTGTACGAGAAAAGCGATTCGGCTACGGCACATTATTATTAGTTCTTACTATTACAATTACAATGTTGAAGCAATGACCGGATTACTAACCAAAAAAACCCATTAAAAAACAAACCTATACTACATTAATCATTATAAATTAAGATGTGTATATATTACGATATTACGATGATATATACATATATATATCATCGTGTCAAAAAAAAATTGTTTAAATTTTTCAAAAAATACATAGCTTAAATATTATTTGTAAAACATTTCATTATTTCAATTATACGAATTAACTATAAAATTAATATCGTGAATATTCAACTAAGAAAATGTTAGTATACTTAACATCTGCCTATGAAAATACATTCGCATAGGCAATTTTATTTTAAAAAAAAATGTTTGAAGTTTATTGTTATTGTAATTATCGTATGTAAACTATGTGCACATTAAAACTCATATCATTTTAAGCCATTAAACGTGTGAAGTATTTTTTATAGATAAATGTTATGTTTTTTTTGGAAAATGCATATTATAATAATAAAAACAATTACTTACTTATATTACGTTGATTCTTTTAGTCGTATTGTGTCGGTTGAAAAAATTTCATCTCTTTGATTTTTTAATTAATTAAAAATTGGTCGATTTTTCAGTATTTTAGCGAATTTATAACAAGTATTTATCTTAACTTATACAAAGTAAAATTTTTGGTTAAAAAAATTGTATTTACTATTTTTAAGAGTAATTTCATTCGATTGGTCAATGGAAAACCGGGCATGGTGCCACATAAACCATGTCGCTTCTCTAATTTAACGCCCTCGGCGTGCATACCTAATACAATATGTATGTATATAATTACACTATTATTATGTACATAAGTTATTTTATAGTGTAACACCTGTTATCGTCAACACTCTGGCATCAGTTATTGTCTTAACGTTATTATTATTATTTATTATAACTAAGTATTAATAACAGTAGTAATAATAACTATTATATACTATTGGCTGTCCAATTATTTTTTTGTAATTATATTACATTTTTTTTGTTGTTGTTGTTATTATTATTATTATTATTAGGTCCGTATAATTGTAATAAGATCTTATAATATGCCAAATAATATTTGATAGTTACCCGCTACATAGCTATTATATAATGAGTAATTTGCAGACGGATGAAAAAAACAATACTTGTTATGTGTTAATGTGTGTTCCGCTATTATGTATGTTCTTCGAAACAAATACAAACTATAGTAAATAATAATATTCCCCGTGAAACAACTGTAACAAAATACTTTCCTTGTTTAACCTTACCGAAAATGATAACTACAACAATTTTCTGTCCATCAGAGACTACATAATTTTCAACACTTTCAGACATATTACACTTGAAGTAGTACACATACTTGTGGGTTTTCCGCAGTAAAAATATAATGCTATATATTATAACTAAATGAATAGAGGCAAATTTTTCACTTTTTATTCTTTTATCTATACAGGACACATTTTTCAAAAATCTCAACAACGTTCAACTACTTGCTGAAAACCTACACCTGCTATCGATATTATTTTTAAAATAACTATAAACCTTACCTTCACTATAAATTGTATATTACCATGTCTTGTAGTACCGCATAATATACAAAGTTGACAAAATCGGGTTTTTGGTTTGATTGTAATTATTAACTGCCACGTTTATGTGCTGTCGTTAATTTGCATTAAATTAATCCTAGTTATGTTATTGTGCATTAGCATTTGGGAAATATTTTATCCCAGAGTTATATTTAATGTAATTAGATGAATTTAATTCAATAGTTAGTTCCCATTAAGCGAATGCTCATTAACGACTGTATATAAACGTCGTAATTGTATCAACTAAAGTAATAGTAATAAACAATTTCATATTAGATATTTAATTCTTCTATACGAATAATGACACCAATATAATAATAATAACAACAACAAAAACACTGAAGAAGTGTTACAATGAACAAATTCTAAATTGTTTTTTTTTTTTACCTAATTAAGATAAAGAATCATAATGTACTTGGCCATATCTTCTTATTGTTGTTCAATTTTGCTGTCGGAGCTATTTTAAGTATTTTAGTGCTCGACTGCTGGAACAATATTTTTAATACTATGTATAATTATTGATTAAAATATATTTAGCTATACGAATTTTGAACTAAAAAAACATTCAAATAATTAATAGTAATAACAAATATAACATAATATTGTGTATTATAAAAAAAAAAATATCATTATCCACGTGTATTGTATTTAAACTTAGTTTTTTTTTTATTACTCGCGCTAACTCAATAGTAGATTTTAAAATATTTAAGCACATAAATATACACAATATATATTTATTATATTTATATATTGATAAGCGTAACGATCGCGAATACTATTTTATAATTTTTACATACGTACTTCCTTCCTTTCTCTTTTATTTAACCGAAGACCGTTAGCGTTCGGTTGTGGTCGACAAATTTATAATAATTTTGATAATAATGTATAATATCATCACCGATAGGTATCGTTTTTCCAATGAAGAACTTTTAAAATACATCTTATTATAGTTAAATTTGTTGTTATTTTAGATTCGTATATATATTTATTAGAATGATAGTACATAATATTTCATTGCCATTACATAATTTACAAAAGTGTGTTATATAAAGTGGACTTCGAATAATTGTATTTAATATATTTAATAATAATGTTAAACAAAAGTACTGTTGAATAAAACTCTTTAATTATTTTTTTTTTTTTTTGAAAATTCGCTACCTATTGTTGTATTTATTAATTATGTAAAACTTTTAAGACTAAATGATAGTATTTAATGCACAATGTATTTAACACATTGTGTGTCTTTTTTACTGCAAATTAGTACTTTCTTGTACTGTAGATTTTATTTAACTCCGCGGAATATTTCTGTCCGCAAACGCGTTATTATTATAACACAACTATTGTTATTATTATTGTATATTCCAATTGTACTTCTAAAGTTATTCTGGCTAACGTTCAACGCAATTTTATTTAAAAGCCACTGATAATTAATAATGATGATGGGCAACTACAAAAGTATATCACAATGGGTACTTTGGAAAGTTGTTTTTGCAGCCTACATAAAAAATGGTATCTAATTATATTTCCTTTAATAACAAAAGTTGGTCAGAATAGTCGGAGAAAATTGTTTTAAAATATGTATTTACAATCTTCGGAAAGTTTTACACATTGTTAAGCTATAATTCCCGCCGCTAATTATTTGGATCTATATTTGTTTGCTTTATTTAATTATTCATTGAATTATATCTTATACAATTGAGTGAAAATGTAACGGTCGCCTTCGACAATACCCAATTGTGTTTTTCCAAACTTAAACACTGTTTGGAATGTTTTGTTTCACCAATCGATGGTCTATTATATATTATAGATAAATTTATATACACTGTATAAGCATAAAAATGCGGTTGTCTCCCCCGACCAACTCCCATATTTATATAATGAACAAACAACAATTCATAATAATTATCTTAACATAACAATTAAATGACTTACCTAGATTGATTTTGAAAACGCAGTGTTAGAATTGGTTATTTCATTTTTAATAAAAGAAATCTTTAAAATCATATATTAGGCATACGTTTTAGTTTATTTATTACCTTTGTTGTTCCTAAATTACACATATGGATTATATTTGTCACAAGTGGCAAGTATGGGTATGTGTGTGTGTATATATATATATATATATATATATATATATAAATATACAACTCTAAAGTCTTAATAGCGAAAAACATGTACATACAATCTAAAATAGATACTAATATAATATTAAAAACTGAAGATGAGCCCCCATTGTAAACCAGCAGGTTTCGCATATTTTGCCAAAAAAAAAACCACTTTTCAGCTTGAATAAACAAAATGCTTTTTGTTCGCCAACATATACTTTCTAGCTTTTGTAAGGAGCATTTTACTGCAGTAGTTAAGCCAGACTACAATGAAAATAAGTTGTACATAACAAAATTGGGACTTTTTTGAAATTTGTTTTTTAACCGACTGGATAATTTTGATAAGTTTTTTCATCAATTAATCTAAATTTTACTTTAATTTATTAGCTAATTATAGACATCAGTAGTACTTATCTTTGTTTTTCCTTTTTTTTTATTTAGTAAAATTAGGTATATTATTACCTATTTATTAAACAATTTAATCTCATTATAGCCTCTACGGCAAGAGTATATACATAATACAGTGCAAACAATAAGTTGAGAGTATGAATTATAAGCATTTTACATATAAATTAAGTATCCACAAACAATAATACGTTATTATTATAGACGGAGAAGTGGTGACATTTTTTCCCGATATGCGAATTACCGCTAACTTCCGCCGTTATAGATAGAAATTAGAAGTTAAATGCTCTGAACATGCAAATATTTTTTATATGAGTTTTGGGCCTTTTTTTTAATGTTAATTACAATATTATATATAATAATAATAATAATTTATTATTAAACTATATATTGAAAGTTGAAAATAGCCGTGTATATTTTTAAACAATTTTTTTCATTTGTGAAATTTAAATAAATTCAAATATAGGAAACTGTAAATTTAACTCTAGTTTATAAATTTTTAATTTATATCTAACTAACAACTTCGAAGGTTTCTGAATTCTGAATGTCCACTGATTAAATTTGTATAATAGGTAAACGAAAAAAGTGGAATGTAAAAGTTTTAGAAGTATTTTTGATACTTACCTTAAGACCCGTCATGACATGTGTTAGAGTTAAAGAAATGGCTCCTAAGGAAACCATTTGTTGCTGCATTTAAAGCTTTCGATAAAAACTGAAGTAACATTTAAAAATTTATATTTATTTCTAATACTCATACTTGGAGCTTCAAATATTAGATTGAAACTATTAGGTAATAACTAATAAGCATTTACATGTAATGATTATATTGTGTGCACTAAATCACATACTTGCACACAATAAAATAATGTCATTTTACATAATATAAGTTATATATTCTATAATCAATTGTATGCACAAATACTAATATCGCACACAATTATCAATTATTTATATATCATTTTTAGTATATTTTTTTTTTTTTTACATACAAATATTTAAATATCAAATATTTTTTTTATTAAACCAACTCAAAATTAAGTCCGACCTCAAATGTTCAGTCATCATTATTGGTTATTGAAAATAATGAAAACATACTTTCTAGAATTGAAGGCTGGACAAGTTCATCTTGAGGGTTTTGTTTCGGCTAAAAGTTGTAAAGCAAACTGTACATTTGAAGGGCTTCCAGTAGGTATGTACGCGCTCTTATCTTACCAAATCAAATCTACCTGAAAAAGATCTCAGGCAGAAGTCACAACGAATGTGGCTTTACATTATGACATTTTGGATTTAATGACATAAAAATTAATAAAATCTATTCGGTGAATGTATGTGTTAAGTACTTAATTGTAATCACACCTTCAAAGTTCTTTCCTGAACAGCTGTATAAAGTCGATATACTAAAATTAGTTTCTAAGCCCCAGATTTTTTTAATATTTTTAAGTTCTAAGCAACATAAAAAATGCACAATACAAATTTTGTAATTTTTTTGACCAGTTCTGAACTCAAGAAAAATAACTTGTTTTGAGATATATATTTTTATAAAATGATTAAAACGTGCAGAATACGTTGAATGAACAACAATACATTTTTTTTTTAAATCTGGAAGCGGCTTTAAAATAAAGCCAACTACGAAATATTCAAAATAAATGATAGTAATAAAGTAAAAATAGTCTTTGAAACGTTAAGACCCCTGGATACCGACAGTTTTTTCAGCCATAGCACATCATTTTATGTTCATCGCACAGGCCGAACCAGCAGGGACGGCGCCAAGGGGAGGCGAGGGTGAGCGGTCGCCCCCTCATAACAAATTCTTGCCCTTCTCTCGCCCCCCAGATATTTTGCTAAATAGTATAATTTTAAATATTTGATTATTATTCCTAAGTAACTTTCCTAAAACCCAGATTTTGAATAACTGTATTTTTATATATACAAATTTAGTTATTACGGAAATTGTGAAAACAATTGTTGTTTTGATGTAAACCTGTTTATCTATACAAATTTAGTTATTAGTTATGACATTGCCACTAAATGTGGCCTTTTTTTATCAATATATTTTGAGTGTTTTTGCAATCGGTTATCAATAATCCGTCGCCCATATAATTATGTGTTTTGGTGTATATTTATATATATATATAATTATAATATTTACGTTTGTGTTTGTGTTTTCCAAAAATTTAGTGTTTATTGACGGATTGTTTTAGTTTAATAGAATGTAGGTATAACACGATAACTATAATCTCCACTGACGGGTTGTTAGGCGTTTTATAAGCCTTCATTTTTACTTCGACTTTCATAAATTACAATAAGAGCTATATGATGGCCGACAGGTAAAAATAACGCTTATTTAAAAAAGTTGCCTTACTTAAATTGTACACTAGTATATATTGTCCCTTAATCTGTAATAAATTCATATTTTATACTATTTCACTGATACATATTAAAGTCATTCACTGATAAATCATTATAATAGTTTTTTATTGACAGAAGTAGGTAAAATTATTGTGGTTGCCCCTCCAAAAAATTCACTTGACCTTTCCCGCCCCCCTAGGAAAAAAATTCTGGCGCCGTGCCTGCGAACCAGTGATCCGATAAGCAATCTAAAAACAGATATGAATTTGTCATGAAGTTAACTTGAGATCGGTCAGAATATTTTTTCAATTTTTATATTAAACCCTTTCCAAATTTAGTTTTACAACTTGAAATTTTATAAAATGTTCAAACATGTTTTATGCGTAGTAGGAAAAAGATATCAAAAAAGTACGCTGAATTAGTTTGCAATGAAAAATGTACTTATGATTATTTATTAGGTTATGACATAAAATTATTTAAAATAAATATTTGAAATTAAAAATTTCTTTTATCTAAACATTAGTTAACGAACACCTAATTTGTATCTAAACAACAAAATATTTAGTTTTGCTTGACATCTTTTATGAGATTAAGTAAGACAATATATCGTTAAAGTCTTGTAATTCTCCATTCGATCCATATTAATTAGTATAACTATAGAACTGTAAATTTGTAAATACTAAGATAGGGTTAGGTGGGGTAAGTGTGTTAAAATAGTTTAGCTTCGATGCAGGGCGGCGAAAGTATTGGTTTTACTCTGATGTAGGCTTTTTTTTTATCTGTATACACGTAACTTTTTAATACTGAACCAATTTCTTTTAGTAGCAACTTTATAAATCACAAATTTCATCTAGTTGGTACTTTATGGGGGTAAAAGTTGAAAAAGTTTAAATCTCCGCACTTGAAATTAAAAAAAAAAAACCTACGAGTTTTTAAGTTAGAACTTTTACTGGCTATAATTTCGAGAAAAAAAATTGAATCAAATTGAAATTTATAAGGAATATTTATTTGGTATGCCCGCACACGTCAGTTGTATCAAATTTAAGTTAAACCCATTTCCCAACCCCCTAGGGGGGGGTTCAAGTTTTTTTAGTTTTTAGCCGTAATTTTAGGACCTTTAAGTTGAAAATTTGTCAGTAGTTAGAACTCATATGTGTTCATAACATATTAAACGGAAAACAAATTCGGCACTACAATTTTTTTTTAATTGCTGGAAAACTGTGTTAACGCAAATTGCCTATATTTTAACAAAAACCCCAAAAATCTTAAAAAAAAAATTATCAAATCATTAAAACAATTTTATGTAGATCCATGCAGAAAGATACTATTAAGTTTTGTGCTCAAGTACCACTTTTGACTTAAAGTTTACACAAATTCAATTTTTGTATTTTTTTACTAAAGTTTTTTCTGGCTAGCGATTAAGTAAGTATTATAGCTTGTTTGCTTATTAGATTACTTAAGTGCTTGGTTTCAAGTTATCAAGCAATCAAGTAACTAAGCATACAAGTAATCAAGTGATTATGCTTACTTGATTGCTTGATTATTTGGTTACTTGATCATTTTTTTACTTTTATGCTTGGTTACTTAATTGCATGATTACTTGAAACCAAGTATTCAAGTAATCTAGCGAGCACTTAAGCAACCAAAATAGCGATAATGCTTACTTAATCACTATTTTGGCGAAACAGCAAAGTTAGAAAGTATTAAATTGAGGTTCTGTATTCACAAATAAGCATCAAAGCGTTATTTGAAAGTGATTTTATACAATTTTATCACTTTTTTTTTATAATAATTCCTATAGACCTCTCCGTCTCCCTTATTGCTTCTCAAGTAACTAAGCATACAAGTAAAAAATTATCAAGTAATCAAATAATCAAGCAATCAAGTAAGCATAATCACTTACTTGATTACTAATATGCTTAGTTAATTGACTGCTTGATAACTTGAAACCAAGTATTCAAGTAATCCAGCGAGCACTTAAGCAATCAAAACAGCGATTAAGTAAGCATAATATCTTGTTTACTCATTAGATTACTTGAGTGCTTGGTTTTAAGTTATCAAGCGATCAAGTAACTAAGCATACAAGTAATCAAGTAAGTGATTATGCTTACTCGATTGCTTGATTATTTGGTTACCTGGTTACTTGATAATTAGTAGGCACTTAAGTAATCTAATGAGCAATCAGGCAATCAAACAGGCGATAATGTTTACTTAATTGCTATTTTGGTGGCTTTAATGCTCGCAAGATTACTTGAATACTTGGTTTCAAGTAATCAAGCAATCAAGTAACCAAGCATACAAGTAAAAAATTATCAAGTAACCAAATAATCAATCAATCGAGTAAGCATAATCACTTGATTACTTGTATGCATAGTTACTTGATTGCTTGATAACTTGAAACCAAGCACTCAAGTAATCTAATGAGCAAACAAGCTATAATGCTTACCTTATTGCTAGCCAGTAAAAACTAAAGTAAAAAAAAAAATTGAATTAGTGTAAACTTAAAGTCAAAAGTGGTACTTGAGCACAAAACTCTGCATGGATCTACATAAAATTGTTTTAATGATTTGATAAAAAATTTTTAAAATTTTAGGTGTTTTTATTAAAATATAGGCAACTTGCGTTAACACAGTTAAGATTAAGTAAGCATTATAGCTTGTTTGCTCATTAGATTACTTGAGTGCTTGGTCACAAGTTATCAAGCAATCAAGTAACTAAGCATACAAGTAATCAAGTAAGTGATTATGCTTACTTGATTGCTTGATTATTTGGTTACTTGATAATTTTTTAATCTAAATAAATTATACATTTTACAAAATAATATCCTAAGAATAATCTTAAACAGTAAAAAAAACTTTATTACAAAACAACAGTTACCTTTTTAGTAAAAAACAATCTAGAGTAACCCATTTCCCAAAATTTTAATACCAGAGGTAAATTGAATAATATTATCACCCCAAATGTACATAAATCCGCCTCTCAATCTTCTTTTCTATATACTGGTCCAAATATTTATAATAACCTACCTTACGAATTACGTGATTATAAAAATTATGATATATTCAAATTCAAATTAACAAATTGGCTATTACAACAAGCTGCTGATTATACTCTTATATTGTAAATTTCATAACATCAATTACTCTATTCCGCTATAATTGTATGTGCTAATCATCTTAAGCATAAATAGTTTTTTATCTTAATTTAAGAAATGTATTTAATAATATTTATAATTTGCTATAGTTAAGGCTCATGGGCCTCCACACGAGCTTGCTCAGTGAGGCCCATTATACACTTTATTATGTTACCAATGTAATATTTTGTACTGAATAAAAATAATAATTTCTATTATTTAAAGCCACATAAATTGTTATGTGAGGTCGCACTCTCTTGGGCTTGGCTCGGGGAAGAACTCTCCACTTAGCATTACCTAGGTGGACACCGTTTTGTACTTACCGATCGTTCTGTGTGTTTTATGGGACTGTGGGTTATTTGCACTACTTTTCAACGTCATGTCAAACTTAAGGACCACCCTAATGTATATAATATATATAATATTTTTTTTTTTTGTAAAGTCTGTCGGCCAAATGGACTTGGCTGCTCTCCTAAAACAATGACTTCGTTACGCCCCTGGCCGCCGCTTGCCACAGTCACAGTAACTTATAATATAAAAAGGCAGTACAGAAGGGTCGTGGCGTGGCATAGTGGAACGGGCAGGTCACAGATCTACAGGAATTATTATAACCGAAAGTGATAAAATCACAAACTCTTCGATGCGTTTCTGTGGACACTGAACCTTACTTTCATACCTACTTTCTTACTGTGCTGAGTGCTCAGTGCTGGGTTATATTGATAAGCGATAACTGTGCTAGGTTTGGACCACCAACTAAGATACCTAATATAATATCTTAGTTCGAGGTTTGGACTTTAGTCTGTACGGATTTGTACCAGAGTTTATACCTACCACTGATTAATTACACACTGGTAATTTTTTTAAATAGTGATATTCGCAGTAAATACCTTTAATACTGTTAATCAGTCTATATTTATAACCGTTTTATTTAACTAATTAATGTTTAGAACTAAGATTCAAAATTTTGTTTGCAGTAAAAAAATAAATGAGCTAAATCTAATGAAGCTTTTGACATACAATACAATTTAATTCTAAAAAGAAAAATATCTGAAATAATTTTATGGATAAGAATTATTTATAAATCTTTTAAATTTTGTAAAAGAATAATAATTGTATGAAATTCATATAATAAAATATAATCTCATACCGATAACAGAACCGGTTTTACTTTGCGCACGACGGGTGGTCGTGGCGGACCGGCGGTGTTGAAAATACGGCATAGCAGAAAATATTATTTTGTAATATTGAGCGACATCTATGAATAGTATAAAACACTAAATAACGTGTGTCCATATTTTCTATTGACATGAGCTATCACGATATAAAGAAGATAAGGTGACGCCGCTCCAACCAAATCAGTGGGTCAAAAAAATTACGGCATTTTGGTAGTACAATTTTGTCACGTAGATAGCGCCACCATTCGCCCGGAGGCCGACTGACATGGAGCTAATAGGGTTTTTTACATATGATTATACGTTACTGTCATTTTTATTACTAAATATAAAAATATATTACATGCAATTTTATTTTATTACAGGACTATAGATTATATATTATTTTAAAAACCACAATATTCGTATATGTAGTCTAATTAAATGTACTACTTATTCTAATTCCTATTCCACAAAATACGTTTATCGTCGAACGATGACTATCCTTTTATAACAATATATGAAATTATTCTATACGATATATAATATAATAACACGTATTATGTACAAGAAAAAAATTGTCCTCAACCCCTCCCCCCTCCCCCTTCCTATATCGAATTTTAAGCACCAGAGAAGTTTTTTCAAATTGAGTTTATAGTTGTTGAAGGTCTACAGAATAATTCGTTATAAAGAATAACGAAATTTCTGGACTTATAGTTCCGAAGATATTTTAATTCTTACTTAGGTAGCCGCAATTCCCCTTAACACTTAATAATTAAAATATAATTATTAAATTATTATTTATTTACTTCAAGTTCTAAATTACTTCAGAGAGTAACATTGTAACAGTTATATAATAAATACCTATAATATATTAATTAAAACACAATTTTTTTTGGCTCTGGGGGGTTAAACCCGACCCCCCCCCCCCCTGTAATACACCACTGTACATAACAATACATTCTTTCCGATTATTTTAATTTACCCCCGAAAAATAAGCATCGCTTGTGTAAGGTGGATATTAATTACTTTAATAAACCCCAATTAAGTGTCTTCGAAAGCCCGACTACCGTGTAATTCAAACCCAACCATACGTGCAATGCCTAGGGACGAAGTAGCGACATATTCACTGCATTGTGTTCCTAGAGATGATATTTGCATCACAAATAATTGTTTATATTTTGTGTCTACATAATAAACCGTGGCATATATAATTACAAAATACTGTTGTTCTTATTCATTTTTACAAATAACATTCATTGACTAATGTAGATCTTTTAGATTTATAATTTATTGGCAATATTTGCTCTACTATAGATTTATTCTATTACTCTGATCTAGAATTTAGAAATTATGACCATGTATACTAATGATTAATTAGTATTGGAATACTACTTTATATTAGTAGAGTAGCTAAAATAATAAAATAAATAACTGTGCTGGACAAAGACTAGATCAGAATAAATTTAATTTAATTAATTATGAAAGCTATATTCTAGTGCTAATATTTACTTTAATGCCGTTAAAAAACACAGTTTTCGCAATTAAAAAGTTAACAAAATAATTACTTATTACTAAATAAGACAATAAAAATAATAAAAACTCCAAATAAAGAATAATTAACATAAAAATAAAAAATAAAACGTTTATCGTCCATAAGCCGCATAGAAAATATCGGCCTCCGGGCGAATGGTGGCGCCACCTGTACAGCAAAGCTGAACTACCAAAATGCCTGAAGCATTCGACCCCAGATTTTTACTGATAAGAAGTTGAGTGGTGTCACCTTATCTTCTCTATATCGTGTGAGCTATCTATATTCTATATATACTTAATCAATATACCTACTATCCACAGATTCGCATCAAAGCGTTTATAATAATTCTGTAGACATGTGACCTTCCCGCCCCACTATGCCCCGACCTGTAATTGCTTTTTAAACTTATAATTACATTAAAATATAAAAATGGTAATTTTTTGTAACTGGTGTACCGTGCATGTACGTTTACCATTTATTCCACGCGTGGAACGAATTGCGATTGGAATAATGATATCGGGACAATTGATACAAACTCGTTTTTTTATCAAAAAAAAAAAATTATCTTGGAAGAAAAACACTGTTGAGTTCAAATCACTTATCACAGATTAACTTTACAGCCTACGATGTTCGACGCACGTGCATCTTAATAACTAAATAACCACAGACGTCTACAGTAAACAATAAGTCGTTGTAACTAATATTTAAAAATGGGTTCTAAGTCTAAACGAAAATCTACAGTAAAAAAAAACGTAAGTACACTCAATATTTAATCATACTTATTAAGTTATTCCCCTAAGTTCACCTAAAAATGAGTTAATGGATGGTTCATTAAATGACAAATATTCTATATGCTTCTAATATTCATTAATATGTGTCGTTTAACTGCATCTTATTACACAAATACTTATAAGTTTTGTTATTTTTTGCATAAAAACATAGGTTGTACTTATCATTTGGTCTGTAGCACTGAAACCTAAACATCAAACATAGATTAACTCGTAGATAGCCCATAGCAATATACAAATGGAAACCTAGCTTCTAGGAAATGTTTTGATTTTCGTGTAGCTAATTAGCAACTTTAATTAGTAAATATATCTATTTAGGCATGTTGTGATTATAATCGTAACACATAAAATTATTAAAATTTTACATTTTAATGTTTGTAAATCTTTCAATATTGTTTACTAGTCCAATTACTAATATTATTTAATATTGATATTCTTATTCTTTACAGCTTTACTTTTTTTTAATAGTGGTTGAATGGTAGATTAAAAATATAACATTTTAATTATTTATTTACTAATAAACTAATATCTATATCCACAATAATAGAAGTCATATTCTAAAATCATTGTTTTAATTTTAGAAAAGGTTAAAGCAGCTTAAGAAAACTGTTTATCAAGAACCAGAAGACCTAAAAAGAGCACCTCATTCATTTGTTATTCATAGAGGTCAAATAGGTAAAAGTCTTTTACAACTGGTAAAAGATTTCAGGAAAGTTATGGAACCATTTACTGCAGCCTCACTGCAGGTAACAAATGAATTATATTTTAAAAATAATAAATAACAGTAAAACTCGCTACCCTAAGATTAAACAAACTCCAGAAAAGGTTGTATAGTAAAGTCATATATGTTTATCCTTAGTAGGCACACCTTTCATATTCCAAAGAAACATCAACTATGGAGTATACACATTTTTTGTTTGAGTAGATTAAACATTGTATTGAGTAAATTTTAAAGAAAAAATGTGTTTTTGATTGTTGGTTGTGTATAAAAACTTTTTTATTACTCATGCATAAACACTCCAAAAAAAATCATCTATAGTCTAAACAGAAAGGTAAAAAATTAAGCTGATTTGCTGCTGATATATCATTTATCTGATTAGAGTAAATTAAAATGTGTTTTGATTATCATTTACCAAAATTGTATAAATATAAAGGAATTTTCATCAGAAAGCCGGCTTTCTGATTCCCTTTTAAAAATACAATTTATTATTATCTTTCTTACTAATTATTAGATTATTCAATAATTTTTATCAAAGCAACTTTACCTCAAATATTTAATGTTACAACAAACATAACTAAAATCAGTCTTATAAACCAGGTTTATAAATAATAAGATTAAATGTTTTAAAGAGTTGTTTCTACAAAATTACAATAGACTAAAGCATACACCGATATTTGAGCTACAAATTGAAAAATTCCACTACAATAATGGTGCAGCCGTTTTAGTATTATTGTGTGATAACTGCCATACACAGCTACACACACATATACAGTACACATTCATATAATAGGATACCAAAATTAGCATTGTTTATTGTTTTGACAGTTTATGTTTTTTGTACTTAGGTATATAAGAAAAACACAATAAAGGATTTTGTGTCCCTAGCTGGTCCTTTACATGTTTCACACTTGGCTGTGTTTACAAGCTCTGATACAGGGGTCAATTTCCGAGTAGCTAGGCTTCCACAAGGTCCTACCTTGACATTTAAATTGCATAATTATGCACTCAGTAAAGATATTGTGTCATCTTTACGCAAACAAATGGTCAATCCAAAATTGTTTAGTCATGCGCCGCTCATAGTCATGAACAATTTTACTGGAGAAGGACTACATATCAATCTAATGTCAACCATGTTTCAAAATATGTTTCCTACTATTAATGTCACAAAAGTAAGTATATATTTTTTATAAATTATGTATCGACACCCCCCAACAAAAAGTCGTAACTCGCTTTAAAAAAAAAAAAAAATTGTATTTTGAAATCTGATATCACACGTCTTTTGTATTACCGGCGAATAAGGTCGTATCTTGAATCGACCAAAAAAGTTCTATATAACACAATTGAGTAACTACCTTTTTCGTCGGTAATACAGAAAACATGTTATCCGTAAAAAAAAAATGTTAAGTGAGTTATGATTGTTGAGGGCATCAATATCTATACATATATATATATATCCTTGAAGGCCATCATAAGATAGTTTCTAGGCAAATTCGCTATCTGGGATAGGTCATATATACTAATATTCTACAGAGTCTTAGACATATGATTCTATTTGTTTTCAACTTATTGTACTGTTATAGGTGAATTTAAATGATATAAAGCGGTGCGTATTGATGAATTACAACCCTGAAACAAAGTTAATTGAATTTCGACATTATGCAATAAAAACTGTTCCAGTTGGTTTATCTAAAGGTGTAAAAAAAATTGTCCAAAGTAAAGTGCCAGACTTATCCAATTTAAATGACATAGATGAGTTTTTGTTAAAGTAAATTAATACAATTGTGGTTTGTGTTTCTACATTATAATAATCTTAAATTTTTTTTCAGACCTGAACTGCTGTCTGAAAGTGAAGTCGAAGACCAATCGAGCACTATAGTTGTACCACAAAAGCTTGTTAGTCGAGGTAACATTGTGGGTACTCAATCTTCAATACGGTTAAGTGAGCTGGGTCCACGCCTTACATTGCAGGTATGTGTGTATAACTGTAAACTTACTATGAGTGTAACGAAAGCTAAAGGTATAATTGAAATTAATATTTATAGCTCATTAAAGTGGAAGAAGGACTAATGGCCGGTGATGTAATGTTTCACGAGTACATTCAAAAAAATTATACAGAAAATTCAAAAGATATACCAAAAGATTCAAAATAACACCTTTTTTTGTCAGTTGTTTTAAATAAAATATGTTTAATAAACTAGTATAATTGTTTTAATACATTTTTGATCATCTAACATTAAATACATATTAAGCAATTACATCAAATTAGTTGAATTACTTACAATGTGTATGTAAAAAAAGTATGTTTACTACACATTGTTTTGCATAGTCTAGTATGTGGAGAAGTCACTGGTTTTAATATCATCCATCAACTTATTATAATATGAAATACAAAATGATTTATATTTATACATATATCATAATTTTTGCACTGTATAATTAAATGTGTGAATTCTGTTACCTACGTACAATCTATTATGACTTAACTGTCTGTTAGTCGTTATCTACGCTTAGGGAAACTATTATTTAACCAAAAATATTTACTTAAAATTGTATGAGTTTTCAGTTTTAACGTGTTCAATTATTAAGAGGACTCACATGTTTACAACCCATAGATAATAATATGGATATAGATTAAATCGATGACAGTGCACAGATGTGATACTTTTTTGAAATTAAGTTATGTATAGCAAGAAGATTATCTAATACCTTCCAACATATTGTTAACCAATATTAATAGCCAAGAGAGAGTATTTTAAGTCGTTAAAAAATAAAATATTAAACAAATGTCTAAATAGATATAATAAAATCGATTTAGTAAAATTTCGAATTTTTAGAGTCCTGCTACTTCTATTGACTTTGTTAGGTTGAACAAAAATATAACATACTATTTTAATATTATACACCAAAAACTAAATATGCATATTAGACTGTCAAAAAATAAGGTTTAACATTCCCCCCTCCTTCTTATCGTTGTTACTACGACAACTTAGTAACATTTAAATAAGAAATTCTTCAAATTTCAGAGCTTTAGCTCAAAATTAGTACTTTCTCATGAATTTTTTTATGCATTATTTTGATTAACATAGAACATTTTAATTTTTCCTTTAAAATAAATCTAACTTGTAAACTATTCAACATTTTTCGTTTCAAGCTAAATTTCAATAGGCAATATAAAGCACACGCGCGCGCCCGAAGGTTCGAGAACATATAAATGACAGAGGCATTATCTAAATAATTCTAGATACACCGGCGACAGTATAAAAGATCTTTTCTAAAATTGGAAGAAAATGTATTGTATACAAATTACCAAAGAATCCCTCTGGGGATACTGTATCCCACAGTATCCCCAGATTCGTATTAAAGCGCCTTCAAAATCCACGACTGTAGTTGTTAAGTAATTTTTTGGGGTTTTTTCATAATAAAAAGAAATATGTTGTTATTTTTGTTTTATGTATAGATAAAGGCTACGTTTACCTTTAATCTAATTTTCAGCTCTTTTGACCAACCAAAATACCAATCGCATACGATTATAAATTCCGTAATGCTATTACCTATATTCAGTTTAGTAGGGAATAACAGAACCCTTCGTGACTCCTGTAATTATCACTTTCTTTGGCACCTTAGATATAGTATTTACTTTTTTCACTGGTTCTACTGCTCGATGAGAGAGCCTAATGGAAGAAGTGAAACTGTCAATGAAACAGTTGATACCCTAGTATCTTATCTGTAGCTGCAATATTTACATGAACGTTAAAATATAACAGTTGTTGTGACTTCCAGATTCTTCTTCCTGCACTCCTGTGTTTTTCACTGACAATATTCGTTGTATAATGAAATTATTTGTTTTATAAATATAAAACACATAATATATCAATTATTATAATGGCTCAAATTTTACATCATGATGCAAAGAAAAAAAGTATATATTCATACTACATGGTAAATACTACTTCATAGTAAATTATTATTTTAAAATTGTTACAATATTATTACCAATATATTTTGAATTTTCAGTTTTATTCTAGAATGATTAGATTTGTTTTTATTTTCTTAACAATGGCGATACGCCAAATAATTTTCTGCCAAAGGTGTTTAAATTCCTTGTTAGGCATTATTACGGATTGATAGAGATGCTACTCGAGTAAATCTATTTACAGGAAACTAGTTTTAGTGTATGTAGTATAAAATCAATAATCAGCTGTCCCATTGAAGCTAAAATTCACGAAGAAGCACTTGAGAGTTTAAATAGTTAAAAGTTAAGCAGGGTAACTAAAATTTTAGGGATTTCTTATTTGAATAAGCTATTGTCGATTGAAAGGGTATGCTGTAGGAAAAACATTTAAAAAATGGACGAAACTAGTCAAACCCGTATAAATAAAAACAGTCTGTTATATAATAGAATATGCACACTACTTTATTTGAATGAGTTTATATTTTGACATGACAATGGGTTTATATAGAGAATACTTGTAATGTCTAATAATAATAATTAACATACATATGACACTTTGGTCTTTTGCATTATTTGTATAAGTCTGATACTAATAATACTGGTATTTGACAATACAATGATTATTATTATGCATGTATATATATATGAGGCTTATATCAAACTTCCATGATCGTATTCGATTAGTATGAAGTGTCAAACTAAAATCGAAGAGTTTAAGAAAAATATAATAATAATTTGTCTTAAAATACAGTGATGAAGCCATACTGAGATTATATAATAATTATATCAATAATTGTTCTTATATAAAAATGTTAAAAAAAAAAAAAAGAGATTTTTCTGATAATTATTATATAAGTATTATAATAAAGATTATAAACTTTATTAACAGAAAAGGGCAATCATTTGGGTAGGGGCGATGCTACTTCACATTTTAATAATAGTCTATAATATATAAATATATGTTTGAATATAAAAAAAATGTTCACAATATCTAAGTATGTATAACTAAAATGTTAATGCAGGAACATAAAAGCGCTTAGAGCTATTTGGTTGTCATATATTTTTTGTTTCTCTTAACATATACAAATTACGATAAAAAAGTTCAGTTTTCTAAAGCACATCAATGGCTAGGCTTTATTTAAAACATTTTTTTTAAACAAAACTTTTAATTAATAAAAGATCATTGCACATTTATGTAATAATTTATTCATTTTATTTTAGTCTTACCTCATGAGGAGTTTACAGCTTATTTTTTGCACTAGTCTAAGGTGTTTACTGTAGATAAAAATAATATGTTATTTATTTACTTTATTAATTTCCCTAATTCACATTAATGTGTAATGAGATCGAAAATTCACCATATTTTTAACTGTTAAAATTTAAATGCTGTATAAAAAAGAAACATGTAAACTCCGCTTAACAATATTTGTGTAAAAATGTATATTGTACTAAGTCTTAGGTATAACATTATATTGGCACATTAACTTATTGAAATTGTATCAAATGCTATGTACTGGCATACATTTCATAAGGGATGTGTTCAAGTGTTTGGAAAGGTATTTATGTAATACAAATTTACATTTCATAAATAGTTAAAAATTTAAAAAAAAACCTTACTGTCTAAATATAATAATAATGTATAAAAAATTGGTTGTGTCACAAATACGGAAATAATAATAATATCACTTCGTAATAATAACAATTGCTTACAAAATGTAAATATTAAATTTTAAAAGTATGAGTGAAGTTTCTCACAAATTGCATTTACACCCAAGAATCACCACCTTGAGCAGTGGATACATCAACAGACGATACCTTTGGTTGTGCTTGTTCGTTATAGTTCCACATCTCGCCTCCCATGGATACATTTACTGATGGATCATATTGTTTATTCTTTTTCTTTTCGCGATTCACCTGAGCATAAAGAGGTTCTCCGGGTCTTAATGGCTAAATGAAGAAAAAGTAAAATAAATTATTTATAACGAAAATCCCCATTCACCTAATATTTTAATTTTTGTGAATAAACAACAACACATCTTACATGTCCAGGGGGATAAATCAGTACCCCACCAACTGGTGGTGTATGTGTTGCTACTTCAGGATACGGCATATCTGCTAATGGAATATCGTCATTCTACAAACAGATAGAATTTATTGAATTTTGCATCATATATTTAAGTTTTAACAACACTAGAACTAGTTAAAAAACAGTATAAACTGCTTATAAAGATTTTATTGGTAAGTTAACTTTACAACTGTACAACCAGCTTGATGCGCAACATGCTTGAAATAAAATTATTGCAAATTAAAAATTCAATAGTAGCTTAAATAGTAGCCATAACTTCTATTGGCTAAAAATATATACTATAATTACTTTTAATTCATTGGATCTATTATATTTAAAATATAAATTTCTAACTAGGCAATTTATAAATGACTTACAGCTTGATAAGTAGAATTCGCATTTGAGTTTGGTAATGAATGATTCATCTGGGAAGTGACATTTGGATTCGGTTGCCTTTGTATTGTTCTATCTTCATAACGAGTGCCGCCCTGACTAGCCATTGGTCGATTTAGTGTACTATTGGCATTATTTGGTGAATTTACACCACCAGCAGCATTTCTTGCGGCAATCGTTTTAGTTACAAAGTCCTGTTCTCTCCATCCATGTTTTTTATAAGCATCTCTCAATTCTTGATGTTGCCACATGGCAAACAACACTTGACTGGCAAATTTCAATACTCTAGATGTATACTTCTGTCGCTGTCTAACTATGTTCATTAATCTTTCTACTCCACTTGAATCTAATAGTGACCTAAGCAAAAAAGTTTAACGTATTTAAAACCTACGTGACCAAAATGTTTGTAATAGAAATAATTCAGATTGTGTTACTAATAGTATACATAACAGCTACTATGTATGTATAATATCTATACTTGTTCTGTATTGATTTTAGTACTTACCTTGCAAACTCAGCATTTTTCTTAATAACTTCATTTAACGTGGCCAATACAGCTGCTATAGTATCATCTGAAGTTCCCTGGTCATGTTGAGCATTTCCCGAGGGTAGTTTTTGAACCAAATCTCTCATTGCGTACTTGCCTAAAGTTCAGAATTATTAATATATTTCCTCCGTAATTGCATGAAAACATTGACTACGTCAAAAGCCAATTTTCAACTAACCAATAAGTTCCTTATTTCGTTGATCAATAGCCAAGTTCCTCAATGCGGTTGCTACAGCACAAACGACACGATCAACTTCCATACGAAGGAGTTCTACCAAAATAGGTAAGCCTTTTTCTTTACGAACAGCCGCTCTGATTTCAATACTAGGCTGCCAATAACACGCAGCCAAATTCTGTATAGCTCCAGCTGCTGCTTCTAAAGTTTCTGGATTTGAACAACTTTGAAGAAGTGCCAAATATGATTGAACAACCTTTTAAAACAAATCATTATCAGTATATAGTAACCTTATAAATAAATATGTTACTTATGCACTCACTTCTGGCTGCCATAAAAGTTCCATTCCTTTAGCTGGTTCTGTTCTAGGTATGATACGGTTGCTAGGATTTTCTTTTGGCGACACTATAATATCTTTTTTCTTTTTACTAGCACCAAAACAACCTAGATTTTCTCCTGAAAAAATATAAAACATGAAATTAGATTAAATGCACAAGTATGATAATATTTTCTAATCCCACCTTTGGGTTGTGGACCAACTCTACTTTGAGTAGGTAAAGGGTGCTTGTCATAATTTGGGTCTTCAACTTCTTGACAACGATAAGACAAGTTTCTCAAAATACAAACACAATTTTCAACACTTTTATTTCCAATATTAGATTTTTCTACTGCAGTTGATATAACATACAGAAGTGAGTCAATCAAATGTTCACATTCCCGTAATTTCCTTCGAGCATATTCACCAGCTGAGCTTATATTCCTAAAATCCAACACAGAAGTTTTATTCAATAACGATACAATTTGTTTTTTTTTTCTTTTAGAAAGGGCAACATTCTCTCTGGAGATTTTTAAACCCTTGTAAGTTCTGTGATAGATGTGGTTGGTCTGTTGCCAGCAGTGTGTAGACAGTGCGCTTAAAATGTATGTAATTCAAAGACGTGCAGAAACAGTATGAGCTTTTGGCAGGCAACTTGTCCCAACTATATCTACACCACTGATGGCCGGAGAAGGTGTGGCAGTTCTTTTTTACTGTATAAGTTCTTGCATAGTAAACTGAGCCCCCTATGACCAGAACTAGCGACAGTGTGTAGTATAAACTAACCCCTTAGCCACTTGTTCTCAATACAATAATAACACAAAAATTAAATTATGAGTACCTTAATACTCCAGAAGTATTTCTGAATACAGTTGACCAGCATATATCACTACATGCAGTTGGACTCCATCCTGAATGCGGTATCAATATCTGATTCACAATGGTGGAAAGTCCATCATCAATAATTGATTTTTTCAAATCCTACACACAAAGGACATAATTTATTTTAAAATATGTTTTCCAAACATATCTATAAATTTTACCTCGCATGACGATAAATTCCATAAAACTCCAGTGACCAATTCCTTAACTTCCGCATCGGCAGATTTATGCAACAAGTTTATTAATAATGGTATTCCACCAGCATCTTTAATAGCTCGTTTGTTTTCATCGTTTTGTCTCCCATATGATAAATTTCTACAAGTAAAGAATACAATATAGAAAATACTTATGGTTTTTAAAAACAAGCTAGTTTTTTACCTTAGAGCCCCACAAGCATTTCTGTAAACATCAGGGCAATCATGATTTAAGAGCTTGACCAAAGCAGGTATTCCCCCTAATGCTCTTGTTTTTTGTTTATTTTGATCGTCCATGTAACATAAATGCTGCAAGTAAGCTGCTGCATTTGCTTTGATCAAATTATTTGGATTGGCCAAAAATGTTATGACTTCTGGAAGATTTGGATCTCTCCATCTAAGTCCTAAAATAAACATTTGTTAGAATTTTATTTTAAACTGATATTTTACTACAAAATACCTTGAGCCATTGGATCTCCACATTCATCCATATTCCAGGAGCTACTCATTTGATCTGAATAAATAATATTAAACTATATTAATTTTAAAAGATCATTATTTCTTACAAACATGTTTAAAGATTTCAATATCAGAAAAGAATAAAGTGGGATGCATTATTTTCAAACTTTTTTTTAAAAAAACTTACCATAACAATCACCAGGTGACGGTGTTATCCGATGATAGTGATCATGATTTGGATGCATTTGTGTATCCAGTTCTTCATATCCTGAAGGTGGGTATGGCAATCCTTTTCTTATATAATCTTCAAAATATATTGTAAAACCAATTATTATTACATAGGTAACAATATTTAACATAATATTATGAAACATACAATTTTTGTTGTCTCAAAAAAAAACTACAGCATTTACAAAGTATTAGTTCTCTAAAAAGTAAATGACACATTAAACATTTTAAAGTTTCTTAAATATAATATTTTAACAAGGATGTTTTTGGGCTGGATACAAACAAAAAATGTTGAGACAAAAAAGTCGTCGGAGTCTGGTGAGTTTAGCGTGACCAGTTCATGGTTCAATCACTGGCTGTAAATCTAAACTTTTTGCAATTTTGTTTTAGGTTACTATCAGGTTATTAACGGATGATTATAGGGATTATTACCCGATGATTATTAGGAATTTTTTTCGACCATTTTCTTGGGAGGTTATTATCAGATCTTTTTTTTTATTTTATCAGGTTATTACTAAGTTATTACAAAAAATTGCGTTAAATGGAGTGAAAGTTAGAAGGTTGTAGATATTGGTAGGGGGAAGGAGAGGACATTTTTGAAATTCAATCAAGATGATTTGGTTATATTGTCATCTAAGCTCTAAAACATATCCATGATTCTATGCTTTTCTGTGTAGCAAAGAAAATTACACCACTGACATCACTTTATAGTTTACAATGTTTCTAGTGGCATTGAGACATTCATGTTTATATAGTTTTCGGCCTAGTACTAAAAAAGCGCCTTTTTTATAATTTAAGAAGCGTTTGTACTAGTATAGACCTCACGGTCAGTTTTGAATATCAATCAATGTGATTACAATACTGACCGTGTATGGGGCCTATTACATTGTCACTGTATTGAGTTGGTAGTTAAGTAGAAGAATTTTTCGATAATAATTTTTACCTTGAGCCAAGAGCTGTTGAGGTGGAGGAGATTCGCTACATGCACTAGGGCTGGGAGGTGTAGGAGCTGTTTCATTGTAGTCATGGCCATGTTGATTAGAATGAACACCAGTATCGTACATCTGGTATGCACTTCCATCTAACTTAGCACCTTGTTGACCAACTACATTATTATAATTGGAATACGAAAGTCCAGAGTGAATACCAACATAATGATCATAGTCTTGGCAACCAGGATTATAGTTTTGGTAGTCATTATTAAAATGTCCTGAAGGAGTAAATCATCTAATTAGTTAACATAAATATAAAAACATATAATATTGTAAATAATAAATACAAACCAGATTCTGACATATGAACTGAATTATTAGGTTGAGTAGACGAAGCAGAGGATGATGATACTCCTAATGTATACGGAATGTAATCTATTGAATGACCATTAGGTATCATATGATGAACTTCTCTCACAACTTTAGTAACAGTTGTAACCTAAAGGTAATTTAAATATTTTAATTATTATACAATGTTTCTTTATTAAAATACAAAATAGTGTTGGATCATTCCTGAATGTATCATTACTTTGGAACGAGTACAGAGGGAGGCAATTTTATTTGCTTGTTCCTCGTAGTTCCTACTGGTTTAATATTTCACGTCCATACAGAACGACAATATAACGCTAAACCAGTAATACTGACCAAAAGTTAAACGAAAAGAAAAATGTTACTTCTATGTTAATAGACCATGAGTACATGTTGGTAAATAATAGAATTACGATAACAAACTTGTTAATTGTTATACTGAGTACCTACTAGTTTGTCGTTCATGAAGCTGGGAATTTATTGGTTGTTGGTACATTTTCTTTACATTTCTTATTAAAGTTTTTTTTATTTAATACAAATATAAATATAAAATCAATATTATTTCTAAGGCTCAGATTTGTATGTATTAAAAAAAGCCATAAGCACATAAAACATAATATATATGTAATACAAAATTGCAAGAAACAAACTATTATATAGATACACAAGGGTTGTTTATACTTAATTTTTAACCATTTTTATAATGCTATGTTTTTTTACTAAACTGAGGAGCGTTAGGTAAGATGAAACCCTTGTGGTTTAAAGAACAATTGTTTGTTTATTAATAAATTGTTAAAATTTAAATTTTGTACAAATATTATTTTGGGTACTAAGAATAAATGGCACTTATTTAAATTCTTAAGTCAGTTAGTGTTAGTAATAATGATATAATGTCTATCATTCATAGATTATAAGTACTAATTAGAACGATGGAACAAAACATTTAGAATTGTTTCTTTTATAAAAAAATTTACCAATTGGAACACTTCCTAGAAAGGAACGAAAATTCCCATGACTAATACGAAATAAGATTTAAAACATACTTGTTGAGTTGTTTGATGTTTCTTTGTTTGTGAAACTAACAAAGGTTTTTCATTGCACTGAGCTGATGAATTAGCAGAATGACTTTCTGGAAGGCCGTTGCTTGAATATGTAATGTCATTTGAATAAGAATTATTTTGAGATAAATCGGTCTGCGACCTAAAAACACAAAAACATAAAGAAATAAACATCAATATTTTTTTAAAAATTTTGGATACTGTTTAATTTAAAATGTAAAATATTACATTTTAATTTATTATGGAGTCTTACCACTAATATAAAACACCTAAAAAAAATATATTTCAAACTAAAATAAAAATACAAAATATAAGAAGAAAATGTCAAGCAAAGAACAATATAGATGAATAGTTTTATTTTATTATATTATTGACTGCGTATGTAGGTGTCACACAATATCATCAAAATGGTGGTTTTATATCAGCTTTTATTAATTTGAAGCTCAAGCATTGGGAAGTAGTTTTGGCGTTTTCTATTTAACTCATCCTATACTTCATTTTTATTGTAAACTTTACAGTTTATAAAACAGATTATCGTTATGTCTATCATAAGAAAAATTTAATAAATTACATAATAATTATAAATAAAATATAGTAATATTAATTGTGGAGAGAATGGGCTATGGTAAGGGACAAATAAACAAGTGAAGCAGGAGGGAACTTTGAAGAAAATAAGGGATAGGAGACTAGCATAATCCGTTTTACCTGTAAGGATATTGGAGAGGAAAGAGAGATTACATGCACGTCTGCTGTTGGAGAGACTAAGGACTGGAAAATAGTTATAGAAAGGATAAGGGATTTTGAGTTCTCAGAACAAGCACACAAAGGAAGAGTGTTGCTGGACCCTTTTAATGATGGACTTCATAAGTAGTAGGTGGTTCCCATTGGACTCTACAATATTTGACATATTTGAGAATGAAGTCCAAGAGCTTGAAGGCCTAACAAGATATCAACATTTGTGGTCATGAAAAGACTTTTAAGTTTGGTAGTATCCAAAAGTGAAAACCATTCATGACTAGTGAAAAGTCATGAATGTTGTATAGCAGTGACTTGAAAAATTAGGGGACCTGGGAGTTTTAGCTTCCTAATGTGAGTAAAAAAAGTATGCAAAATCATCATACTGCAGAAATTCAAAGGGGGAACAGATGAAAATTCATACATATTAAAAATGATTATAATACATTTTCGGTAAATGAAAATTAACTCATGTGAATTTATACTCGAATAAACATAAATGATAGACTGAAAATTTTCATTTTAACTATTTAATACTGATTGGTTATCTTTTCATTCAGAAAGTGAAAAACCAACATACATTTTTTATCTAATTAGTTTAAGTTAATTAACTTAAATTATTTACACTCCTAAACATTCAAAGAGAAATGTACGAGTCAAAAATTATTAAAATTTTAACAAATTATTCAAAGCAGTTAAACACCTTGCTTCAAAGCAACCTTGAGGATAAATACTTCCTATTTAAGTTACTTAAGTTTGGAGCAAAAAGAATGGATATAGAATTTGTGAGTAATAATATAATATAAATTAGGTTGGCAGTCTTACTTTTCAAAACTAAACTTTAATTGTTTGTATTACACACAGCAAGTTCTATTTTGAGTTAAATATATGCTCAAACATATATTTTTTTTGATACCTAAGTTTCTCATTTTAATGTCATATAAATTTAGAATTTTTAGATTTTTCTTTCACATAACGAGGAAAACACTATATTTTATTGTATATATATTTTTATTGTATTGATAAACATTTTTCAGTTAGACTATACTTTAAATATTTTTCACCTGCTATTTAGATTGAAACTAAAATCAAAATTTTTTTGAAATTAAATTGTTAAAATTCTAAATTTTAAACTTAGAATACATAGGTTGTAGTTTAGTTTGAATAACACTGAGATTTCATAGATCATGAGAGAAGGCAAGAACGGATTCTGGATTAAGACTTAGAAAGGCACGTTTATATTGTTCTATATTAAAATTATAATAATTTTACTATTCCCACCCTTAGTTCCAATATTAATAATAAATACAAAATATACATAATAATTATTATATTATTTAAGCAAAATATGTTTGCAATAGAGAAGACAATTGCCTCTAGTGCTATCCCTCTGTATTCACTCATCTTGTCATTTTAAAATTTTGACCTTAAAATTAGGCTATATGCACCCCCGCTTAAAACGTGACACAACTGGAAAAATTCCATTTTCCAATAGAGTCATTTAAAAAATTACAACATTTTGTTAAATTTTTTGTAACTTCATTAACTGATCAATTTATTTGTTTTTTCCCCTAAACTTTCTATGTATGCTTCTCTCCTCCTCTTCCCTATAAACTGTCGACATTCTCTATTTTTAATAATAATATTGTAACAGTAAAATATTGTAACACCAAGTGACATGACCAGTGACGTTTGTGCCATCTATCGGTGAAAAATAATAATAGACTTATGAAGTTGTCACACAATAAAAATATGATATTTATTTAAAATACGCTATAATAACCTCAAAAATCATGTTTTTTCAGTTGTGTCACTTTTTAAGCGGGGGTGAGATATGAGCATAATAATTTTTTTTTTTTTTAATGTATGAAAATAGATGACTTTTAGCATTAATTATAAAAAATAATAATACAATTTAACGCAATGGTTAACAAAAAAAAGTAGGTATGTTATGAAACATTTGTTTTTAGTCAATATATAAACTAAGCAGAGTTATAGCTGAAAATGTGGAAAAAGTAGAAACTGTAATTTATTAGTAATAATTATGTATTATTAGATAATGATTAAATTATGAATGATGCACAATGCAGGATTATTCAAATTGTATGTAACAATAATTTTGTCTATAAAATAATTAATTTTGTCAAAAATTATATTTAATGTTTAAGTTAAAAAACTAAGTAAAAGTATTTCGATTTTGCGCCATACAGCGTAAAGGTCGCTCTACTTATCAAAAAAGAAAATGCCAACATTTTTCTGTTATGAAACGTTCATACACTTTGCGTGAACCTAAAATTAAAAAAAAAAAATTTAATTAAAAATTCAGAATAATTTTTAACGAAAAATACCTAATTTTTTTTAAAAAAATTTCTTAAAACAGTATTTATTATTAATTAAGTAACAATAATTAATAAACTTCACGCAAAGGCCAGTAAGTTAAAGAAAAAAATTCGCCAAACTACATGTCAATCAGATTAAAATTCATTGGGCTACATTGTACGGCAAGCAAAATATTTAGTTTTTTACAAAAACGCTTTTAAGATATCAATTTTTCAATTTTTTGACACGTGCTATTGGTAGATCCCCTCCCGGATTTGAAAATTTTTATTTGCATTTTTATACTCTCCCCCTTAACAGGTAATTCAGTCCACAAAAAAAAATTTATATTTAAACTTATTAAGTTAAGATTTGTTAATACAGTGTTTATAAACTTCTATTTTCAAAAGAACAGAATTAAAATGGTTTTTATTTTATACATTTTCAATAACACTAAATTTTAGAAATTTAGCAGAAATATTTTTACTTTATTGTAATATATGACACCTAGCACAAAATTTAAAATGTATAGATAAAATGTGAAAGCTAATCATGCAGTTACTTCTACTATCTAAATAATTTTTTAGGTTTTTTAATTATAAAAATGAAAAGTTAAATAATAAAATAATTTTAAGGTAACAGTTTTAATTGACACATGAAAATTCTTTAATTGATTAATAAAAGAAACTAGACGTACAAAAAAAAAAACAAAAGTTGACAATAATCTACTATATTTATATTTAAATAAAAGGTAATAATTTTGTTGTTCAATGTACTGTATTATATACAACAAAACTATATTATTTGTCATGAGATGCTAATCTCTAAGCAACATTAGTAAAAATAATAACAAGTGTAAATTAAAATGTAATTATTATATAAGCAAGCAAAAAATCAAATTATATTTTGTTAAAAAAGCAATACCTCTGTGTAATTTCAGTGCAAGTAGTGAAGCTTTGCTCTTGGAGCTTCTCCACCCTCCTGTTCACCAACCTGTCACCCAAGCAAATTTGAATAATATAAATAATATGTACAACACAAATTCACACGACTTGCAAGATAACATAAGTACTTAAATTGTACATACGATTATCTCATTTTATAGCCCAAGCCCACATTATAGCACAACAATGACAACAATAATCTTAATGTAATAATATTTTCATGCTATTTACTTTTGAATTTATTTTATTGAACTGCTAGGTTTTGTTTTTTATTACATTAAAACAATGAATTAATGTAGCGTTAATTTTTAAAATTTAAAACTTACTATTTTTTTTTATTTTGTATTTTAGTAGTATTAACATCTAAAATGTCGTAAACTTCATTAAAAATTTGTTCAAATATTCTCAAAGCATATTATATATATAGAAATATATAGAAATCTATTAAAAAAATATATATATATATATATATTATAGTGTGTATCATTACACGCATCTAAAGTGAATACTCTTTACATCGATGTAGCTGAATGACACTGAAGAGCAAATTTGAGAAAACATTGATCTCGGGGAGATGGAAGAAAAGAAGAACTGACAATTATTTATTTTGTAAATGCACATAAAAAAAATGTAAAAAGTTTATATTCAGAGCTGAAGATTGAACCGTAAACCGCACTAAACACACCAGACTAGACTATTAAATGTCTATAGACGTTAATGTTCCAGAGTCGCATAAGCAAAATTATTTTATCTAATAGATAAATGTGGCCCAAATTGAACTAGTAGCAATAAATAAATTTAAGTTTATAATTGAGTTTATTAAAATGTTCATTAACTTGTAAAGAATGATTTATTTACATTGTTTAAGTTTTTTAGAACAATACACTATTAATCACTGAATTCCAACATGTTTTAAAATAATTGAGAATATGCAAAAATATACAATTATGACCATGTATATAATAGTCCATTTTTTTTTAATATCTACTTTCAATATTTAAAATAAATAGTATATAAAATGATTAATTAGATATTGTTGTTAGTACATTATTTGCTTGCATTTAGCATACAATTGCATTATTAATTCAAAAAAAAATAATAAAATATAAACTTACAAACATGAGTCAACCAGCTGATTACTCATTGATAACTGACTCTGGATCTGCCTAAAGAAATTACAAAAATATTAATTAGTTTTGAAGTATTAAAAATATATACATTATAATTTTAGCTATATACTGTTCTACAATTAAAAACACATACTGAAGTGATTAACACAAATTAAACAAAACAGAACTAACAAATAAATGGCATGACAATTATATAAAATTAAAAAAGGAAGTAGTACCCACTTCTTATGTCTTAATGTTTACTTCAAACTAAAAAATATTTGAGTATGCTTAAAATGTTTTTAAAGTGTCTCAATACTATAGATTTTGTTCATGAAATAAGTATTTACAGTATACTCGGCTTTATTGGGACCCATCGGTTGCATGTTATTTTGTCCCAATAAAGCATTGTCCCAATAATCTTAAATTTAAATAGGTATGTAAAAATACAAATTTCCTGATAGTTGGGTACTGATTTATTGATATGGAAGATTATATTTATAATAAATAACATAATGTACTTATTTATGAAAAAAAAGTATTTACACGTTTCATTTTTAGAAACAAATCTGAATCTATATTTAGAATTGTCAACATCTGAATCCGTACGATCACTGATTTTTGTACTCCTAAAATGTCTTATAGAAGATGAGTACTACATCCTAGCAGCAGTAATTATTATTGAGAGTTTCAATTTTTTGCGAGAGGGATAGTTCTTTTCAAGACATTGTTACTGTATGGACCACGCATAATTAACAACTGATAGACTCAATAACGTGTTTAACATAAACACCATAGCAATAATAGCAACAATAAGTGTTCTACTAACCAAAATAACTTAGGGAAATGAATAATTATTGGGCATAATTGACGTACTCTATAATAATATCCCAATTAATCAATAGATATCCCAAATAAGCAGTAAACATTTACCTTACAATCATTAGTTATTTAAGTAAATGAAGAATTGTCTCGATATAGCGGTTATCCCAATTCACGGGTCTTCTTTTTAAGTGGAATCTAATGTATACATTTATGGCCCACATAACATAATATTTATAATAATTTTTTATGATACTACCTATTGTTACTAGTGGTTTAAAATTTATCAAATTAGTTCTATTAAAAACAAAATATACGGTAGATGGTCACCATAGTTTAAATCAGCCTTAAGTCAAAATTTATAATTAAAAAATGATTCTGTACTGTCTAAAACTAAAATTATAAAATCAAAATATTTCTTAATCGTCTATGGAATGGGTAAATCGACACTTGAAATGTACCTAATCTACTGCAGTCAGATATGCAAGTCAACAACGGAACAACAAATACACTTGAACGCAATTTTTTATTTGTTGATAATCTAAGATAGGAATTGTCGTTGTCTAGTAGTTCAAAAGTTATATTTACTTGAACTTTGCATCTGAAACCGCCAGTGATCGGGTTGAGTATAAATTGCTAATTAGCTAATTACAAATATGTTTTGCTCGGTGCTTACACTACGCTCGGTAATGACCCTAACCGATTACGAACATTCAGGCTTGTGTCCAAATGCACTAAGAAACGCTAACCATAATTTATTGACAACATACAAAATATACAGTATTTAAATTGCACAGGTACCCAAGCGAGTATGTTTGGATGTGTTGGTGAAACGGACGTCAGTAAGTACTGTGATGCACGTTTAATTATTGTACTTACCTCAGGTGTTAAAATGTAAAAATATATTAACAGGAAGCTATCATATCCTTGCGTGGGCGTTGTAATCCAGTGAACGGTACTGGCCGACACGACGACATTGAACGTTCGTGATTTCGTCGTCGTAATTGATACCGTTTATGTTCGAGTCGAGACTAGTAATACCTAGTAGTAATAAATGTTAATTACAAATCGGTGACGGCCGACGGCGTTGTTTGCGGCTAAACACTTAACGGCGAATGAGGCTGCGACGACACGACAGAGATTCGCACATACCAACCAACGCACACGGAGATAACGCGAAAAGAACACAAATTCACGTTGAAATCCGCGGAAGCAATAATAAATTTTAATGTGTTCGTGTATTATCATACAGCCGAAACGCTGGTCGTCCTCATTTATACGTCATCAATCGTCGTATTACGGGAATTGTGTAGTAGGGGAAAAAGCACTCGCACACAACAAACGGGGTATTATCATCGTGGGGCGAACGTCAGCGTGATACTTTTGATAGGAGGCTGGAGGGGGAAATGAGTGCGTGCGTGTTGTTGTACACGACGACGGCCGTGTGCGAACGGTATATACGCCCTAAAAATAAACAACAGAAACTATCGTACCGACGACGTACGACGGCGTTTTGTTTGTTGCTGTTATATTTATTACAGTTTCCTTATCAATTTGTAATTTTTAATCGCAATACACCATTATCCATTAATTATATTATTATTGTTAATGTTTCTTTTATATTGCCGAAGACGCTACAGTAATATTAACGCAAATCTGCCGAGTGCCGGGCTGTGTGTGTGTGTGTGTGTGTGTATATGCGCGCGCGCATACTTGTATATTGTCCACGAGCAAACTGCGCATAGATAGAAAGTATAAACCTTTTGGCTTTTTGCTCCCGTTAGGTCATGTGTAAAGCCGCTTCGTCGGTGGAGGTAAAATTATATTAACGCCTTACCGAGCTCACGAGTTACAGGGGGCGGTACGGCGTCTGAGGAAAATAAAAAACTTCCGTTCATGTTAAGAGAGCGTCGCACCGGTGATTTTAAGTGGTAAAAACATGTTTACGCCAACTGAAAATAACTCGCTTAATTTTGGTTTTAAAGTAGAAGCACCTATAATAAAATTAAAAGAGGACAATATTCCGGAGAGCAAAACGGTGCGTTTTTTAAAAAAAAATCTTTTTTTGAAAGTTACAGTCATTTAAAAATGTTAAAATAGCCGTTATTTCTAAACTATGTATTGAGCGTTATACTTGGAATATTGAAAAAAAAAGCACCGTCTCGCCCTCTGGAATATTGTTTTCTTTTAATTTTATAATGGGTGCTTTTACTCTAAAACCAAAATTAAGCAAGTTATTTTCAGTCTGCTTAAACATGTAGAGATGAAAAAACATTTTTAAATCGCTTTCAAAGATGCTGTGATAGTCCAAAAAATAAATTAACTACCAGGGTTCAAACCCCCCCTTACACTTTATTTAGCTTAATACTTAAATTTTATAATACCGTTAGTTCTTTTAATTGTTATCACATATCAGTTATCAATATAAAAATTACAATTGTTCAAAGGGTAAAAACATACCTTAGAAATACTATGAAAGAGGTAAATTGTAATCATATACAATTTTTAATTGTATTTTAATCATCTAACTTATTTTAAACAGGATCGTCTAAATGGCTTAGTTCTTCTAAGCTAGTATCGAGATGAATTTGCCAAAAAGCCAAGAAAAATAGATATTTTGTTATAACTTATAAGTGTTAAAAAGTGAAATAAACTTAGTGTTTTTTTTTGCAATACCTGAAAAAGTATTAGATGAATTAGCAAGTAAGCAAAGAAAAATACAATTTTTTTTATAAGTGAAACTAATTTAATGAGTTTTCCAACCATGAACCCCCCCCCCCATAAAAAAATTCCTGTCTACGCCACTGTAGCGAGTCAGTTTTCTTACTTAGTTATTTTGAATTTTGCATGACCAGTGGCGTATTTTTTTTTTTTTGGGGGGGGGGGGAGTTTATGGTGTCTGGACACCCACCTGGCTAAAAAAAAAATATATTACACATGACAAATTTGTATTAAATATACAACAAATTAATATATATATTCTTATAATGAAACCACTTATTTAACAATACAAAGACAAAGGCATTCTTAGTATAATTTTACATTAAAACTTTTGGTATAAATCTAGTTTAGCGACCACGCGTTTTTTTCGAATTTTTTTTTTCAAACTGTGTGTTTTTTTAACGCTGAATACGATGGTGAAGTCAGATTTGGTCGGTCGGACTTGCTTTTGAAGTTGTAAGCAAAAACTGAATTTTCTTATTTTTTTTTAGTGCAATAACTTCGTGAATTTTAACTTTTTTTGAATTTTGTTTTATTAAAAATTGTATTTTTTTATGCTTAAAAAAATGACGCAAACAGAAATTGAACATCATACTTACTTTTCAAGTTATAAGCAAAAACATGATTTTCGGAATTTTCCTTAAAAACGCAATACTGCGCTAAAAAATTATCGGTTTTTAATTTTTTTTTATTTATTATATTTGTCAATAGATTTTAAAGTTTTTGGCAAAGTCAGAATTCACCTAGCATACTTACTATTTATGTTATAAGCAAAAACTTAATGATTGTAATTCAGCGGCAGCGGCGGCTAGTGTTTGCTGGCGGCGCGATGCGGCAACTGCGGCCGCAACAGCTCGCCGCTGCACTATACATTTGTCGGCTACGCTAGTTCGCGCTGCTACTGTATTATTACTATTAGAATACTATTACTATTACTAATGATTATTATATTATTTGAATAATATTATCAACGATGTGATATCATTATTGGGTATAAATCTACTTTACCGGGCACCCTTTTTTTTCGATTTTTTTTTTTTAATCGATAGTATTTTTAATACCGCGCACTGCACAATAACCCGGCTACAGCCGGGTCGACTATCTGCTACCGCCCGTCGTGATCCTTTTTTTTTTTTTTTTTGCCGTACATTTGAAGCGATAACCCGGTCCAGGTTATCGTGTAGAGCGCGGCCGCCGTTATCTCGAAATTCAAACGTCTGTAACTAAAAAAGGTAGATTAAATAGCTAGGTTTGGACTCGTTAGGTCACTAACCGCTTCCAGAGCAGTATCAGGTTAGTTTTTTTTATCCCCTTTAGGTGAGCTATTTTTTCCTCTGGGGGTGTGGGAGCGTGAGCCCCCATCCAACGAAGAGCCCCGAAGGGGTTCGAGGCAGCTCCCGAAGCCGGCAGGCGTAGGGAGTTGTTTTATATAGCTAAAGATTTTCTAACATCAAGCTTTAATACAGAATACTTAAGAAAATTATTCAAATACAGTAATAATCAATAGTAATAGTTTTAAAAATAAATAATTTACTATAATAAATAATAATACAGTAGCAGCGCGAACTCGCGTAGCCGACAAATGTATAGTGCAGCGGCAAGCTGTTGCGGCCGCAGTTGCCGCACCGCGCCGCCGCTGCCGCTGAATTACAAAAAATCAAGTTTTTGCTTATAACATAAATAGTAAGTATGCTAGGTGAATTCTGACTTTACCAAAAACTTTCAAATCTATTGACAAATATAATGAATAAAAAAAAATGAAAAACCGATAATTTTTTAGCGCAGTATTGCGTTTTTAAGAAAAATTCCGAAAATCAAGTTTTTGCTTATAACTTGAAAAGTAAGTATGATGTTCAATTTCTGTTTGCGTCATTTTTTTAAGCATAAAAAAATACAAAATTTTAATAAAATAAAAATTCAAAAAAAGTTATAATTCACAAAGTAATTGCACTAAAAAAAAATAAGAAAATTCAGTTTTTGCTTATAACTTCAAAAGCAAGTCCGACCGACCAAATCTGACTTCACCATCGTATTCAGCGTTAAAAAACACACATTTTGGAGGAAAAAAAACGCGTGGTCGCTAAACTAGATTTGTTCCAGAAATTGTGGACACCAGGTAGTACAAAAAAAATGGACACCCCCAAAATGATGTTAAAAATACGCCACGGTTTGCATCTAAGGTTACATATAATTATTTTTCCACTCTTTAGTTTCCATTTCTATTTATCCCCCATTACCTATTATCATCCCCTATTCCCCCATTATCATTTATCGACAATAATATCAATAAACGTATTGGCTTGTTAAGTTGTTAGTTTCACTATTGAGTATATATTGTATATATACAATATATACTCAATGGTTTCACCAGTCAGCGAATACTTCTAAATATTGGTAGCATAATACATTTGGTTAATTATTGTCATATAATCGTAAAAACATTACGATTATAAGACAATAACTAACATATGACAAGAATTATAATTAAGGGGACGGACACAATTTGCTTATTTACTGAAAAACTACCTTACGAGAAAACATTACACCTCGAAAAGTAATCCGATTTTGTCATTTTGATTTAAATGTTTTTGTTTAATAGGTGAAGACATCTATTGTTCGCATAGATTTCCGATTTTTTATTAAGTTAAGTACCAAAAATAATAACAATTTTAATTAAAGTTATAAAAAAGAAACTTTTATACTTTTACTTTTATTAGTTATTATAGCATACAGACATTTATTTTTTTTAATCAGATAACTAACGCGGAAAGTCATTTTTTATCATCAAAATGGCTATAACTCGTAAAACATTGTTTAAATACGTTAACAATTATTATACTCTAAAATTAATACCTACAAATTAAACTCTGTCAAAGAATACCTTTACCTCCCTATAAGCTAATTGAGTAAATAATAGTAATCAGCAAAATAATAGAAAATTATCTACCTAATACTGAATATCTTAAAAAAGACAAAAACGAATTGAAAAAGCCATCTACGGGATAGTAATACCTAAATATATACTGAAGACGGATTATCCAAGTTTGTTTTAATTAAGATGAAATTAAAAAATATCGACACCAAGATAATTTAAGTTTAAAACCAAATTAAACGAAGTATAATCGATTGTGGAATATTTTTTAGGTATCAGATCGAAAATGGAAATATTTATTCTATTATTATTGCTGCCTAATAGATAAAAAGCAAATACTTTCTTCCCCATTATTTTTTTTCTGGTCATACCAATACACATGATCAGTGGCGAAGCGTCATAGGAGACAAAGAGACAATGTCTACCCACTTATAATACGGACAAAAATTTGGTTTTATTTTATGTGTATAATAATGTTTTAACCAATTTTAATGTAAAAGTATATTTTTTTGTAATAGTATTCTTAGAATAGAGTAGTTGTGGACGCGGATCAGCGGGCGGTCGCGCTGCCGGCCGCCGGGTCTATCCAAATTTAGTATAAAAATAAATGAGACAATTTCAAAATTGTCTCTTTTGCCGGGCGCGGTATGCAGGGGGAAATGGAAAACGGCGGGGGTTTATCGTTGCGCTATGAGACATGTCTCACCGACCGCCGTTCATATTATTATTGTTTTGGTAGACGGTATCAGTTATCCGTTATCGATGTACGTCGTATCGATTGTCGTGTTGTACGTTTTCAAATATGCCTATGCCATTTAGTTTATTAGTTTTTGAACATTTATTTTTTACAGTATAGATAAAATAAAATATACAGGGGGTCCAAGGGGGCGCAGTCCCCCTGTCAAGTCACGTAACACCATTTTTTTTTTAATGTCTCCCCGATCTCAAGACCCATGCCTCGTCACTGCACATGATACGTGTTTTTATTTGACTAGGTTGCGGTAAAACAATTATTACTATTTGGAGATGGATGGTAGGTTAGGTTAAGTTAGGTCAGTACAATATTTCTAAATACCTAGCTTACCTATTAAATTTCACTTGGTTTATGCATTTAGCTAATATTTGTGGGTATGTAGAAAAAGTCATTCCCTCCCTCTAAATAATCTATTCGTTAAGTAGAAAACTTCTTGTGGCCATAAAAGTTTTGGACAGAATGTCCAAAAAAAATTAACATTTCATTATAATATTAGGTGAAGTATACTAAAATGTAAAATTTACATAAGGGGAGCGGAGGGGGATTTTTTTTGTTGGATAACACCCCTAGAAGAAAATTGTAATTACGCCACTAAATTGCCTTTAATTTTTATAATTTCGATTACACTTCGCTGCCACCCTGACAAGCGAATTTAATAATTTTTACTTCTCTAATGTATTTGACACTCGCTCAAAAAGTTGCTACACACTCGTCGTCGAGTCCCTAGTTAACTCACCTTGTGTATATCCTTATATGATAAAGCATTTATAAATTGAATTCACTATTTGCGCACCTCTGTATATCAGAGATCCGGATCATTTGATTTTTTTTAATTTACCGGCTTGGCATGGTCATTTTCTTAATATACCGGTACCGATTTACTTTTGTCCCATTGTCCAATTCACAGATTTTTTGTGAGAAGCTGATTTTTTACCGAAGGCTAGACGGAGGAATGTTTTGGAATATACCATGGAATTATAACAAATACTTCCACAACTTCAAACTCTTATACTCCTACACTACCTACACATACCTCAACCAAATTATCTTACTATCAATGGGGCACGTATGCACAACCCCAGTAAGTGGCAGTGGATGTTTATGGAGAAACTTGAGCGTATAGCGACAAATAGGGTTTCTTTTAAGTAATATATGTATATTATTTTATTTAATCATTTGGATATTTGAATAATTTGACTCCTACCTATATTAAGTTTTTTTTTAAAGATTATTAATATGTCAATAAACCAAATTTCTTTTTTAATTTACTCACTCTTCAAGTTTTTAGCTATTGACTATTGTGTAAGTATAGATTGTTAAATTCGTAATCGTAAATATAAATTTAGAGCTTATAAATGAATCATCACAAATAAAACTATCACTATTTATTTTGTACTTAATGTTAATCAAATGTTTATAAATTAAGTATACAAAGTAATTATCGCCAAAATTGAACACAAATAATTATTCAGGTATATATACTATATATACATATTAAACACAAAAATTATATACTGTATTTCTTTGAAATTGATATTTTTTTTTTTAATGAAAACATATTATGCCACAATCAAACAGCTATTCATTTTAATACAAAATTGAAATTGTATGTAAATTAAACTTAAACATATTTGTATTATACATAATATCATACCTACTTATATTAAATTAGTAAAACAGGTTTATGATACAAAATCAGATAAATCATTATTTTACAGTATAAATTCTAAAAATGATTACAAAAAATATGGTAGGTAGCTGAGATAAACGGATACTAGTAATGAAGAGTATTAATAAAACACAATATTATCATACATCACATTAAGTATTTATTTATTGTACATATTCTTAATTCGGTAATTAACGTCTTTAAATGCACTTTTAATAATACTTATAAAATAATTTTTTTTTTTTTTGTAAAATAATTTATGTACGATTAATATTACATGCTAAAACTTTAATTATAATTTTGATGTGTAAAATGAACACTACAGAAGTTTTTCGAGTCTACCATTTAATATAATTATGCTAATCAAAGATCTTTAACAAATTTGGCAGTGTTATTCAGTCTTTTTAAGTATAAATAGCAAATGACACTATTATAAAATTTAGGAAATATAAATAAGAATAATATGATGTGTATTTGTTATTCAATATAATTTTAATTTCTGTAATATTTATAATTTTAATTTGGACAAATGAAAAATAGTATAAAAGAGAAAAAATAATTGTATCGAAATTTAACTAAGACTAGAATTATAATGTAAACAAGTACAAAGATTAATATTAAAAAATGTAAAATAGAAAAAACAAACTATCAAATGTTTACATGAAAAATTATATTACTATTACATTCAAAATTAAACCTAAGTATAAAAACAAACACTAAAGTAGACCTGGGAAAATACAAAAACAAAAATTCACTAAATTAAATTATTATGTTTTATTTAAGTAATTTTTTTAGAGCTACATTTTAATTTTTTTTTTTTTTAACCATTAAAACAAGAGAAATTATAATTTGGAAGAGCAGTATGAAATGTATAGTATTTATAAGAATAAGTTGTAACAGTAAAATGTATTATCGTAATTGTGTGCTTATTATATATTTGAAAACAGTCGCAAAAATATTAATCAATAGTTCAATTAATCCGAATCACTGGGACAATTTTATAAAAGAACACACTTTGTGGCATTGAACGTTTCATTTTTCTATACAATATTTTTATTATTTTGACCCATTTATCTAATTATTATCTAATAGTAAAAAACTTTAAAAAAAAGTTATGTTAAAGATTTATTACCATATTATTATCATATGTGTAATCGTATTTCAAATTAATATTTTAATACTGATTTCTTCATATTTCCTATACAATACAATATATTTACACAAAGTTAAACACAATACTGAATAATAATAATTGAACGGTTTAAAATAAAACAGTTGCGTCATTTATTTACTTTCAGAACACATGGTATATTTTATATAATTTATTAGACAAGTTAATTCCAAAATTTAAATACTATATTTAATTATAATCTGAGATCTGTGTTTTATGTTATTTAAATAAATAGTAAAATAATCTCTTGTTTTATATTAAATAACATAACTATGATTATATATGTTAAACAACATAAAGTGATATTATAAATGGTCCATATATCGGTTTTTTTTAATGGTCCACATTTGTATTGCTTAAATTGCTAAGGGATAATATTTCAGTCATTTAAATGGCACTAAATTAGAAATCAGTACCTATATTTTTATTTATGTTTCAAAATATGAATATGTAATTATACTTATTATCATTATAAAAAATAGAAATAATAGAAATGTTTGTCAATAGACAAAATTAAAATGCTCAAATTTAAAAATTCAACAACAAAGTAATCGAATTAATTCTTTAACAGTTCATTCTTATTATTCCTACTTTCTGATATAATAAATTATTGTTTTCATTCAGAAAAAAATGGAAAAATACAAAAGAAACCAACAGAGCATAATTAGACTAGTATATACAAAAACAAAATGACTAATATAATACATAATTTTGAGTTATAATTAACTTAAAAGTAGTGCTCCGAGTTTAATAAATAAGACACAATACCTTGCTTCAATACTTGTAAGGATGTTATCATTGAAGATATGTATTGTTGAACAATGGTCTAGTATTCATAGACTATTTGTTTAGGAAGATTTGGTTACTTTACTATTTTTTTTTAGACACTTATTTGTACCAATATGTATGATATTTGTTCTACAGCCAAGAAACACTGGTAGACTATTATTACTTACATAAAAATATCACAAGAATTGTTAAATATTAAAAACTAAGAACATTTTGTAAAATATAATACATACAATGTAATTATTATTTTCTCGACCGCCGAATAGCTGGAGGAAAAATATTACCAAACAATTTGGTAATTTTGTCCCGATCCTCTGTACTCATAGACATAATGGGAACAACACGTTCAATTATTTCAAAATTTGTATTTTTATCACAGGTGATCCATTCATCATCCAATCTATATACATAAAAAATCCATAATTAAAAAACACAATTTGTTAAAAGCTGCGAAGGGCTGGCATGATTGAAGAATTAAAATTTATAAGGCCTATGGTAGAGATTAAAATCAAATATATAAACAAGACTATATTATTTTTTGGAACACTGTTTTTAAACACAAAAATTGAAAACATTGATCAATTAAAAAAATTGTGCACCTGCATTCGTTATTAATACGAGTTGTAAAATGTGATTACGATGCGGTCTATCTATGTTTAATCAATGCTCATTAACATTTAAAGACAGTTAAAGGATAAGCAATATTTATTCTAGGTAATATTTTTATTATGCCAAACCTATTAAAGGGTTGAGTGTAGAGTAATATTATTTATTCTGACACACTCTTGGAATATTTATTGCAATTGTTTTTTTTTTTTGTAACAGGCTTACACCATGCATTCTCATAATTTAAATTTCAATATTTTCGATTTTTCTATTTGTAAAAAGTAAACATTCCATAAGTGCATCGATTATCAAAAAACATAAACTATAATAATGATATTCATTAAATAAAATTAAAATAACACTAAAATACTATGATTTCAGAAAAATATTTATAACTTTAATGTAATTAATTAATCTAACATCAATGCGAGAATGTTATCGGTTTACATAAGAAAAATTAAGTGTAAAAAAATCAATTACTGAATGCACGAGAGCAAATGCTGCAAAATAGTTTTTAGTACGACCTTTATAGTAACTAGCTATAGGTTTAAATTAAAACATATAAAAATTGTATAACATACAAGTCGTAAACTTACAACTCAGGCGGAAACCAGCGAACCATAACTTCAAAGTTTTTACTTCCATCCAATAGTCGTCGAGCAATGACCTAAAAAATGTACAATATCAAACATTAAAATTGTATATACAGTATTTTATCACTAAACATTTCCATAAAAAAATAATCCTAATTTTATATTATTAAGTTGATGGGCTTTAATGTAATATTTTCACTTAATTTGATATATTTACCATAATAAATTTTGCTTTCTAGATAGAAAATATGTAAGTTTGAGTCATAATAAATGTATAGTAAGGTCAAATTATAAAATACAGCCCTAAACAATTTGGTACAGTATATTTTAAACATTCATAGACTTAACCCTTCATTAGAGTGTGTTGCCTGAAAATATTTAGAAATCTTATATCGCAGGGTTATTAATAAACTTATTTGCACCACGGAGGTTTAATAAACCCCAACACACTAACGGAGGGTTAATAGACAAATTTAAGTTTTAAACTTTTAATTATTGGTTTTAAATCTATATAATACATTTAAACAAATAGTATACTTTGTTTGTATCAACTATTGTCTATTCAGTCTAAGATTAAACCGCTCAGTTGACGAAAACTCATCACCACTGCGCATCCTTCCCCCTCTAGACTACCCGCGCCTAGGCCTAGGTAAAGTATTAACGACCAATCACAGAACGTATAGCAACCGCTGAAGAGGCCAACGGTGTTCGGCAGTTCAGTCTGCATGCGCGGTTTAATCTTACACTTAATAGACTATAAGCGTTAGTTAAATACTTACATTTGGGCGGAATTTAATAGCTCTTCTGCTATAATCAATAAAATCGTGTTGACTATTTTGTGTACTTAAAAATAACTGTGTTTGTAATTCCATCATTGTAGCTTGATCAAAATAATCGAATTTCCGTGCTAAAATCAGAAGAAGAAATAAATAATAATAGTATAGACAGTTTAATTAATAATTATGCAATGTAAATTGTAATTATAATAATAAATAATTAAATAGAAATTAATTATATAATTTTTGTAGAGTAGTATGGACATTAGTTTAATAACTAAAATATTCATTAGAATGATATGAACTATGTACATAACTGAATAGTTCTAAATACAGTGGCGGCTCGTGGGTAAAATAGTTAGTGGTACATAATTGTAAAACATATAATAAAACTGCATAGCAGTCAATTACATTTAAAAAAATTAATTATTTTAACCTAACTGAACTCTGTTGACATATTTTTGCTTTGAATATTTTAGCACTATACACTATCTATTATAATATAATAGATAAACTATATAATAGTGTCTATGGACTATGCATTAGTTTCAAAACATTAAAAGACCATCTGCAGAAAGAAACAGTGTTTCATAAGAAATTACTATAATAATATTACGTTTGTAGAATTCATAATATTATACGTATTTTGATATTTTTAGAAGCTCTTACCACTGTGAAATGAGTAACGACCACCTACTATATAGTATCTATCATACTTTCAATACGTATAATATAATAGCAAATTAATCTTTAAAATAATTTGTTGTTATTATTGAATACTTTTAAATATATATTTATACCAATATTTAATGTTTCATAAAAATAATATTAGTTTTAGATAATTAAATTTTTAAAGGGTCAGAAAATATATCAACCCGTTTATGCAAAAAAAAGTGTGTTCAACATTTTTTCTTCAGATTATTATTTTTATAAAAAGCAGTAGTGAAATACAAGAAATTTTTAGTTTCAATTATGTTGATTCTACAATATTCTCAACACTAAAAGTCATTAAATCTAAAACTATGATTTTGGACTTAATATGTTTAGTATGGACAGGATTGGTATTAGGATTAAACTTTAAATGAACATAATCTATAGTATAGATTCTATACAATCCTGTATAGATAACTTACATTTACATAAGTCTATAGAATTTGAATTAATTTATGTTTAAACTTAACACTTCAATTTTCTTAAGCATAAATGATAATTACCAGAAAATGGTTGGCGACGAAGTCTCAATTTTTTTCCTTTTCTTCTTATCAGTTTGCTCCCACTTATTCCTTCATCTTCTTTATTGTTAGAAACTTTAAAATGTTGATTTACATGTCTTTCTAGCATTACCTAGAATTGTTTTTAACAAAATATATTATTATATTGTACTTATAACACCAGTTTTAACCTAAAATAATTTTTTTGTAAAATGCATCCTTTATACAACAGCTTAAAAAAAGAATTTAGTAATTTATTGTTTCTCAGTTTAAAAGTAATATTAGGAGTCATAAAAAACATTAACTATTGTATTTGTTTACACAATATTCGTAAATAATATATACTTTAATTTTCTTACCTGAGAACTAAACCTTTGTCTGCATTTCTGAACAATGCATTGTAGTGGTTTGTTACCTCCGTGACTCAAAACATGTCTCTCAAGCCAAGAGCGTGAACAAGACGGTTTATTAAATACTTTACAATCATTCCACAAACAAACATACGTTTCACTACTTTTTTGAATGTTAACGTGTTTAACCTGGAAAAGAAATATATATATGAATATTATACATACATTAGAATTGTATTTACAAAAAAAAAATGGAACTTCATATTAATCATACTTGCAAGTGTTCAATGAGTTTAGCAGTTGTATTAAAATAATTATCACAGCCATTCCAGCGACACACTATATTTCCTTTTAACGAAATCCAGTGACTGTCTAATTTAGGAAACCTTATATTATCTGGTTTAATATCACCTGAACAATTTTTCTTTTGAGAACCAATTAACTGTTTGTTAATACTTAGTGAACCATTTAAATTAGATTGGTGGTTTTTCAAGGAACATCTTGATTTTAATGATAATGATGATGCTTGATGTAGATTTTTATTTTGATCTACTAGTTGTGAGGCTTTGCATTGAAATAAGTCGTAAGATGTCCCCAAAGAAGAACGCATAAAATATCTACTTTTATCAGATGTATCACTTTTCATATCCAAACATATTTTTTTTTGAGGACTGCTATAGTTGATTTCATCATTTGACAAATTATTATTAGAACTTTGAGTTAAAGATGAATCTATTTGTCTGTTACATTCTAATTTTTCTTCAGTACATGTTGTGGAAACACTGTCTTTTGAATACATTTCATGTAATTCATTAGCAGTCTTATTATCATTTTCAGAACACTTGATGGAAGTACAAGTTGATAAATGTACAGGTAATAATAGTTTTTCATCATTTAATAACTGAGTGTCATCTACAGTTTTCAAAGAAGTAATAAAATCACTGGAAAATTTATCATTGTCATACAATGTACATTCACGAGATTCTTCCTTGGGCACAATGCAATTTTGACCATGAACGTACTCACATTCAGATTTAATGTTGTCAGTTAATTTAGTATTCTCACACTGTTTTAATGGCATTATGTTAGGTACATTGTTGAGATTTGAGGGATTTCGGAAGAGACCTAATTTATCAGTACATGAATCTTCAACTGAATCCTTGTTAATCTCATTATCGGCAGTGTTTTTTTCTACTTTACAGTCTTCTGTATCAGATGTGTCAGAAAATAATTCAATATTTGAACAGTCTCCTGGCCATTCTTCACTCCACGGCCAACATGTCAAATCGATTTCATCAGCTGAATTTTGTATGGGAGGTGGTGGTGCCATTACAGACTCACATTCAACTGGAGATGGAATTGAATATTCACTTCCTCGGCTATCAGGCGTCATTGGTGATCCAAGCTCAGTAATAAATGTTGCAACACCACTAAAAAAATGTATAGTCCTTTATTCAAAATATAATTAGATATTGTAAGAAATATATTACTGTGAGGTAAAAAGAAAAGTAATATTTAAGACTAGGGTAAGACTAATGTAAAGACTAGGAATGAGGTAGGCTGCAATATTATTTTTATTTGCACGCACATCTCACCCACATGTCTTCCTTTGCCTAAACTTTAAATTAAAAAGTATTTATTCAAAACTAGTTATTCGCCAGTTACATTGTATATATCAGTTATACTATCGTTTAGTAGCTTTTAAGGGGGAAGGGTTGTGTAAAAAACTGTTTTTTCCAGGATTTTTTTTTTTTTTTTTGAAAAGATGGTAAGATTAATTAAAATGAATTAATTACATCATAAAGTTGACGATTCAAAGTATTTTATAAAAAAATTCATATAAAAAAATAAAAAATGATGGTGTCAAAGCTACTTGAATTTGGTATTTCGATTTTGCGCCGTACAGCGTAAAGATTGCTCTACTTATCAAAAAAAAAAAATGTTAACACTTTTCTGTTATAACACATTCATACACTTTGCGTGAACCTAACCAAAAATTCAGAATAATTTTTAATGAAAAATAGGTATTTTTTTTTTATAAATTTTTTTTAAAAATAGTATTTATTATTAAGTAATAATAATTAATTAACTTTTAGGTTCACTCAAAGACCAGTAAGTTAAGAAAAAAAATGTGCCAAACCACATGTCAAATGAATTAAAATGTATTGAGCTACATTTAAGTAGCCAATTTTCTAAGTTTTCGGCGCGCGCTGTTGTTAGATCGCCTCCCAGATTTGAAATTTTTTTTGTGGAATTTTATGCCAAGTTTTATGATTTTTTTCGACAAATAATGTGGTTCTAGAGTCAAAATATCAAATCTCTTCGGTAATGTTGCCACTTAGTATCAACTTATGATAAACTTATTTTTCAAGCAATAAAAAAAAAATGTAAACAAATTTTTTTTCACACAATCCTCCCCCCTTAAGTAATTCATATTTTTATACTTATTTATTAGTGTAGTAAATAGCGTGACCCTTTAAAGATGATAGAATAGAGTTTAGAATGAAGTTAGGTTTGGTTTGACATAGATAATTTCTAAGTATTGGCATATTAGTAAATACTAGGCTAAGAAAATTTTCAGATATACATTCATAAAAAGAATATGCAAGAAAAAAAAATATATCGTGAAATTGTAGTAAATTTATTTTAATTTAAAATATAACTTATTGTTAATTGTAATTGTTATGAAAGAAAATTAAAAATGGTTACAACAAATTAATTAACTGTCATTTTCAAATCTATCATAAGTGATTAGGTTTTTGTAAGAATAAAACAGGTAATTACATTAAGAGTAGAAAGAGTAGAATGATTCACAATGGATGGATGTTATAAAGATATTGAGGTATTAATATGAAGTCGATAAAGAGGTGTTGAATAGAGCAAGCTAGAAGAAGGATTAAGGTCTTTAATTTTTATAAATGGAGCAAATTAATTATAACTATTCTATAGATCTTCTAAATTTACCATTCCAACTCAAAATGTTATTATTTATAAACATAAATTAAAGTAATTATAATAATTAAACAAATTAATGAATAAATTACATACCTATCAGAACTTTCAGAGCTATCATATCTATCAACACTTCTTTTTTTTAAACATTTTTTTAAGGTGAATGACCTCTCTGAAGAGCAAAACGTCATGTTGACAATTTCGTGACAAATATCCAATGTTTGAAGTGGATCTACTGCAAAAACAGAATAAAAAATTAACATATTAGTCAATGTGTATTTTCCATTTTTAAACAATAATTTTACCTCAAAACAATATATTTTAATAAAAATGGTTAAAATAATGTACAATTTAGACAATTTTTATTTAAAGATTAATTGTGGTCTATAGAAAAAAATGTAGTTTTATTTTATAATGTAGTGTATTATATTAACTGTTAAATTTGTTTTCCTTCTAGTAGTTACAAATTTGTAATTTATTACAGTTTGTAAAATAGCTGTATAAAATTATCTTCAATGAAAATTATAACAGATAGTATTTATTTATTTATTTTACGCCTGACGGCAATTTACAAGAAAATACATATGTGTTAGTAAATAATAAAGATAACAATTAAATTATATAAATTACAATTATTAATAATAGTATACAGTTAAAAATAGTGAGACGCATGCAAATGAAAGTAAAAATAAACATAGTATAATAAATATAATTTATATTTTAATTTTTTGCTAATTTATGAAAAGCCAAATCATTCTTTATACACATTGATAAATAACATACACAAATTAATAATAACAAAACAAATATAAAAAGCTAGTACAGTGGGGTCGGGGCATAGTGGGAATGGAGAGGTCACAGGTCTACAAGAATAACTGAAAGTGATAAAATCACTTTTAAATAAACGCTTTAATGCGATTCTGTGGGAAGTGTAAAAATCACAAATAGCAACCTAAAAACTGACTACAGTCAACGTGTAATTTTTCCCTAATTTTTGGTTTCCCTTAATAAAAAAATGAAATCGGTTGTGTGGCTTAAAATATATCGTGGGTACAGACACAAAAATATAAAATGTATAATAAAAACATGCTTTTCAAAAAAAGTGAACTAAAAAGTAAAAAATAATTTCAGATGTTTTATATTGAAAGTTTTTTTGTAATTTTAATTTGGTTCAATATTAGTGTGCGACACATAAATTTCATAATACTTATTTCGGTGAATTTAGACTTTGTTAAATAGGGCCCATGCTTTTCTTTTTAGTCAAAAACTAAAAATGTTTGACATTATTTAAAACTGTACTTAATTTTCGATTTTTTTTAAAGTAATTGACATTTTAAATAAAATGTGCTACAATATTTGGTAAATTGTTCTTGTAGTAAAATTATTTTTTAATTTTTGGTTCACTTTTTTACAATTTTTTAGAAAAGCATGTTTTTAAAAGTTTTTTATTTATTTTATTTTTTACTTTTTAGTCCTATTAAAGGTACTTAATAATTCAAGGGTCGGGGGAAAAAGATCAATGTCAACTTTTTTGTGAAAATGAGATACTATTTTATTTTACAAAAAACGGTGGATAAATGAGAAATTTGAATGGGACATTTATTAAAATTAAATTATTTGAAGTCTATTATGAGCATAAAAGTTTGAAATATATTATATGATGAATTATATGACTTTTATATAAGTATTAGTGTAAGTACAGGGTCTGGCAAAAAAACCTCCCTCATTTAGAAATGGCACTGTATGAGTTGTGGTGGTGGTACAACAGTGGAGTATCGATTGATAGCTGTATACATGCCATTTTCTTCTGACCTTACCTAAACCAGTTTGCTAGGAACCATGATAAGGGAGCAGTCTGGTTCCAACAATACGGTGCCACAGGTTACACTTTGCGCCGTTCACTTTTAACTTTCGAGAATAGCCATAGCTCTTCGTGTCATTTCCGGTGTAATGGCAGCCACTGCCTGTTTGATTGCCTTCTTAAGTCCCCAAAGAAAAAAACCACAAGAGGATAAATTAAGTGACCTTGGCGGTTAGATGATGTCTACTTGCTAGGTAGCGCCGCGAAGTGTAACCTGTGGCACCGTCTTGTTGGAACCAGACCTAACCTACCTCATCATGATTCCTAGCAATTGGTTTAGGTTAGGTCAGAAGAAAATGGCATATATACAGCTATCGATCGATACCCCCTCCACCGTTGTACCACCACCACAACTCACACAGTGCCATTTCTAATTAAGAGAGGTTTTTTTGCCGGACCCTGTATTAGACACACCTACTTTCATGCTAAGAAACTAAACAATCAGTAATTTTGATTTTTTTTTTTATTCAAAAAATATTTAAAAATATCGGTAAAAATAGTAGAAATTGCATTTGAAGAGCAACATGTTATGTTTTTGATTAAAAAGTTCAAATTGTATTAAAGTTTTAATAGGATATTTATTAGGCATGCACCAATACAAAAACCACCTCATCACATTTATTTTTTTATATATTTTAGTTTTAAAGCTATAAAACTTGCAACTAAAATTTTCACCACCATTAGTTGTCTAAATTACACACATATAATCTCAATTATATCGCCTAACTTATGCTAGTGTACATTTTTTAAGATGTATCATAATTCTATTATAAATGAAAAAAAAATGAATAATCACTTCAAAGATTTCTTATCATAAGAAGATTTACTATAGGTTCACACAGAATAATAAACTAAATAACAATTTTTTATAATTGTTAACACTATGAATTATGATATGAATAAGACAAACTAAACTAACATGTTGTTAGTTTAATAATTGAGCAACCTTATCAATAATCGAAGAACTCAATTACTTAACATTAGAGCAAAATGAATAAACTACCAAAAATAGACCTTATTACTAAACTAATAATTGCTTATCACATAAACCTTTAAATTATGATTTTGCAAAAAAATTGCCTACACTTTACTCCTTAGAAATTGTCAGTGTAGTGTGGCCCCTGGATACCGACCATTTTTAAGGAGTTATATAGGCAATATTTAAGAAAAAAGTGGTTTTAATAAATTTCTACCATGTTAATTAATTTACAATTAATTAAATTAATTATACTTCGTCTAAACTTCATGGTATTATTTTTAATTTAAATCATTTTGTCTATGAGTAAAAGCCATTTTAGTTAATATAATATACATATTTTGTTCCATCACACAGGCTGAACCAGTGATCCGATAAGTAATCTGTAAACCGATTTGAATTTGTCATGAAGTTAACTTGAGATCGGTCAGCTTATATTTTTGATATCTTATTCCTACTACGCATAAAACTTGACTGAACATTTTACAAAATTTCAAATTTTAAAACTAAATTTGTAAAAGGCCAAATATAAAAATTGAAAAAAATACTCTGACCAATCTTAAGTAAACTTCATGACAAATTCATATCTGTTTTTTGATTGCTTATCAGATCACTGGTTCAGTCTGTGCGATTGACAAAAAAATGAAGTATTTTGGCTCAAAAAACGGTCGGTATCCAGGGGCTTAAGCTTTATTATAATTTATGTTTCTGCATGCTGTGAGCATTAGGAGAATATTGTCAAATTATTGCTGGTTCTGTTTAATAACTATAAGGGTTAAAAAATCGTAAGAATAAATAATTATATATCAGCATTTTGCTCATAGTCAGTAAAGGAATGCAAAAACCCTACTCTAAAAGGCCCCATACACTAAAACCGTCGTTTTTCATCATCACAATAAAACACATCAGTTAAAACCGAAGTGTATGAGCAAAACCCAACGATGAAACATGACGGCTTTTTTATCTGTAAAATCTTGATTTTTAACACAACGTGTTTTATCGTGACAATGAAAACCATAGTTTTTCATCGTAGCATATGGGGAGTTTATTCATATCAACAAATATTATTGACCATGGAAAATAATATTATAGTTATAGAATTAATAGACAATAATAAAATTAATTAACAAAAAACATTTTCATGTAAGTAAACTTACATAAAATACTTAAAAGTTAAGTTTTTAAATAGAAAATATAAATTTATGTGTTTTTATGAAACATGACAACTTAAATGCTCATTTACCAAAACCTACTAAAAAAGAGATAAGCTCTTTTAGACCCAAAATACAGAATGTATATCTACATAAAAAAAGAAAAAGAAAAAAAATAATGATACATTATAAGTAATACTAAATAGTTTCTTTACATAAAATTTAATCAGTTTAAGTTTTTTTTCAATTTTGTTCTAGAAAATTTGCAATTAATGGGTTCATCGTTTTTTTATAACATTTTAAACAAAAATTATTTTATATATTTTAAACTAGTGAAAATAAATAAATATTTTTAACCTAGACACTCAAGAGTACTCCGTAGTATTATAAATTTAGATAGTATAAAAGCTAATCACACGAGTACATTAACAGGCATTAAAATATTATATTATATCTTGCATATTACATTATGAGATAAGTAAATAAGTAAAACAAATACAATAGGTATTTCTAAAATAATTATATAAAAAAATATAAGGATAAGTGTGTTATGAATATACAATAAAGAAAATTATAAATTTTAGAAGTTTACGCACATTCCAAAGTGAATATTTTACCTACATAAACTTAATTTTTTTTTTTTAATTTACAAAAATGATTAGTCTTTAAATGTTTAAGAAACTTTTATTTAACGTTATTTTGATTGAATATGTTTACAAAAATGTGGCTCTATTTTAGACTTACTGTTTATAATGATTGTTTGCTAATTGGATAATTGACAAATTGACTAAATGTTGACTAATCTATTAGAATAATTTTTAAAAGAAAAATTGTATTTTTCTGATTTTTTAAATAAAATTACCTATTACAAAATATTTGCAAGACATAAAACTCTCAACTTATTAATAAGATAGAAAAGATGGATTAAAATCACAGCGGGGGAGTGCAAGGATAAACATAAATACTCTGCTCAACCCGAGTGATATTTAGCAGACCCACATCCAGGGGGGTTTTTAGGGTGTAAAACTCCCCTGGCCACGGGCCTATATTTTAACAGTTTAACTGGCTATTTTCGGGAGTTAAAAGGTATATCTATGAAATCTAGTCGAATACTCAGGTCATTAAGTGATGGAATAAGTTGCCTTAATAGTCGTGGGGGGTAAACTCGAAAATTTAGAAGTTAAACTAATAACGATTTTAACTACATAAATCTTTTACAAATCTACGGGATCTTACTATCAACAACGATACAAACCGGGTATTGATTATCGAGATGTATGAACCTCTAGAATCAAGATCGCATAGATAGGTATGTATATAATATGTGTGTGTGTGCATATAGACAATACTAAAATCGGTTGGCAGAGGGTACGCGTTAATGTACACCAACAAAATGGATATGTATTATAGTATTATACTCACAGGTATTGTCGTTCAGTCGAAATCGCACTTCTCCAGCCATTTTCCGTCGGACGACAGCAATACCTACGCCACACTTGCACGCCTAACTCGTCTTAGCCGTCGTCGGAGGAGACTTCACCTCACGCATAACGCATTTCTCGTGTGTTTACAACATTTTCACGCACTACGGTGACGGCGTCGGCGGCGGCGATGCATTCAATGCAGTCGCCAGTTAGCGTTCAACAAAGGTGCAATCGTGGTGGGAGGCGGCGGCGCACTCTACGGACACCGTGTGTTGGACGCGATATATATATATATATATATATAAATGTTCACAAAAAGGTAGACGAGATACGCGGTAGTGGGGTGTTTAAGGTCGGGTCGGCGGTGTTACTGCTCCTGCCGCTGTCGTTCATGGGCGTCACAATACGATGAGGCGGTGGCGGTGGTGCGGTGGTAGTGATGGTAGACGAGGGAACGGGCGGGACAGAAGCATTGCAAGGGTGAAGGGCAGCGAGGCCGAGACTGCCGTCGCGTGAGATCAACAAACTCTGTCGGGTTATTATTTCATTCTGGTCATACAGCTGCCGCCTGCCGTTGCGGCGGCGAGTGGCGACCAGCGCACTAGGATGGCGAGACGGGATTCTAACCGTGCGGTAACCATTGCATAACACTCGTTACCGGGTTCGTGATAATGGTTCAATAATCTCCTGTGTCGGTTCTTGCTCAGCGGCCGGCGCTCGCTCTCTCGCTCTCGTATCCGCTAAGGCGCTAACCATTATCCACAGGGCACAGACGCGAGTCAGTAGGAAACGCGTAACGGGAACTGGGATACAACGTTTTTAGCTTTACTTTTGCGTGTGGAGGTTAACGTTTAATGCCTAAAGTGGAGGATAACGTTGACAATCTACGAAGGCTAAATTGAAAAGGCGAGAATTTAAAGAAATATGTAGGTATCTAAACTTCTAGCGGTTTTCTAATATTGGTCTACAATCATAAATCGAAAAATAGTCCTCATAACAATGTTAGTAGGTAGTCTTATAGTTGAAGATATTAAATAAGCACCAATCCAATGGCTTAACAGGAGAGGATTTAGGGACTTTAACTCTACTCCGTTGGCCTTTTTTTAAACTTACCTATCGGTCTATTGCTGCCTTCCTTCGAATAGAAAGTTTCTACGAATTTGTGCGTATAATTTTTTTTAAAAACGATATTTTTGTTTGTGTCGTGTGTGTTCTTCGCCAAATGTTTGGATACGTTACTGCGATCCAATCAATAATTAGCGCTTAGACAGATTATTTTACACACTCCATTACACTTTGATGATCAAGACCACATCAGCGTTGGCTAGATCGGATAAAGGAAGATTTAAATCAAGTAGATGAAACGGCAAGAATTGAGGATGCAGATAACAGAGACCTATGGAGAAGTTGGGTAGAAGCAGCGAAAGGCCTTAATGGCCTGTAGAAGCTTTAAAAAAAAAATCAATAGTTAGCAACAGAATCGTAGTGTTTGAATTGTAAATTAGTTTTTACGTACCATATTTGTTTTAATCTTCTTTATGATAGTCTGTCTGTGCCCTAGTTAAACAAAAAATGTATGATGTTGCTGGAATGCCTGGAGTTGGTGTTTGTATTGACTGTATCCACATAAAAATACAAACTCAGGTGGTCAAAATGGAAAAGTTTTTAGAAATCGCAAAGGATGGTCCTCGCTAAATGGTCAAGTAACCTCATATTACCCTATGGCCTACTAATCTAAATTTTAAAGGCTTATAAACAAAAATTTAATTTAAAAAAAAATTACCATAGGTACTTTATTGTTTTACATTTGTTTCTAAACAATATTAAGGTTGTTTGTGGTTATCAAATGGAAATTTATGATGTGACTAGATGGTAGGAAGCTATCAAGTTAGTTTTATTTTTAATGCAAGCCATGCATGTACAGTCTTTTCCAACAATAATACTAATTTGCTGCTTTTAGATAATAATGGTAATAAGTAATATTAATATTTTTTTTTTAATAGAACATAAGTACTGTACATTTTTGCAATTGTATTATTATAGGTTATGCTTGTAACCGTCTAAGCTCCGATCGGTGGGAGTAACAGACGTAAAAACGTAAAAAATTAAATTAATAATAATAATATACCTATAAGCCAAAAGTCGGCCACCGAGGTCCCTTCTTATTTTGAGCTGAGTATAGTCTGTTTATTATGTATATACTATTAATTATACATGTATATAACCTGAAGATAATATGAACTATCGAAACTATAGCCGAATTAGTGAAGTATTTATGGGGAGGGCCGAGAGGTAATGGAATATATTGCCTTACTTGACCTTTTTTGTTTTTTTTGTAGTTTTCCGTATTTCTCAATATGATATTAATTATTATCTACTTTTAAATATCTGTTTATCTGTTAATATAATATATATATATATATATATATATATATATATATATAATATAGAATATTCTAACTATTCTAAAAAGGCCAAGGGGAGGGATCTATCCCCCATAACCCCCATATGTAATACGCCACTTACTACTTAGCCGAATATAAAATTATTAATAAATAATAATAATGATATTCGTTTTATAAAAATTACGTAGTTAAGCCTGATATTATCCGATCACCAAAGTAAATAATATGTGATTGCGATTTGTAATGTAGAAATTACAATTAGGTCTTCTACCATAACGCATAAGCCGCGCACAATTTTGAATTTACAATAGAACGCCCTCGTATTCGCCAAGCCCCCCAAAAACTAGGATTGGTTTAATATAAAAAAAAAAATAATAATAATGAGGGGTTATGCCGAATGACGCACAACAAAATCCTTATTCAATACACACAATATACTTTTAGATTTTAGGGAACATTGAATATACATAATGTTCATACAAAAAGTATCCAAACATATTTTTGTTCCTATTGGTTTCATCCTTGTAAATAAATACAACATACGCAGTGTAATCGAAAACCAATTTTAATTGTAATTTGCCGGTACTATTTTACATGTAAAGTATTATTAATTGTTACAAAAATACTTCAAAATGGGCAGTGTGCAAACGAATATAAGGACTCGGTATACAGTAATTAAGCTGAATTTTGCAGAGAAAATACTTGTTTTTTAGTTTGTTGTAACTATAAAGTAATATATTATAAGTAGTGTATAAATACGAATCGTAATTAAATTGTATAATTTAAAACACTTAGGGCCAGTTGTACCGTTGTTGATTAAACAGTGATTAAGTTTTAATCAATGATAAAATCTGTTGGGTAGTTTTACGGTGTCGGTTAACCTTCTAGTCACTGATTAAAGGCCCGTCAAGTTAATCAACCATCTGGGCTCGATTAGTTAATTTTGTTGGTTTACTTAGCAGACTACTTTACAATTTTGTCAGAAATCTAGAATTTTACAGTTTTACTTGTTGTAATGCTTTATTTAATCCTACAGTATTCAGTAATAAAGAAGACTCCAGACTCCTCGTCTTGCATTATACATTTATACATTGATGACCTCTTAATGGCAGTTTGGCTATAGCACAGACCTTATCCTTTTATTGTAAACACGCAAATTATATTTTAACATAGATAATATTATATACTAATACTAGATAGTCGTATTTGCCATTTATTTATTTATTCATATGGCGGTTGCCAGAGGGGTGATAGAACTTAGCCGTCTAAAGACGTTGCCCGGGGTACACTACGTGGAAGCATTCTATTATTGTACCACCGTCTTTGCCATAATCACCCTGAAACACAGATATATATATAATAATTAATAAACTAGATTGCTAACTAGCGATAAGAATTGAAGCCGACGGTCTGCCATTCTGGTGAGGTTTATGTGTGTTATCAATGCATATTATATATATATATATATGTATATATTATTATATCAATATTATATATATATCTGTGATTGTTATAAAAATGTATTATTCTACGTGATAAGGTTCTATTTCCCACCAAGATGGTGGAAAGTGGCTGCTTCAATTTGCTCTATTGGTGGCATGTACAGTTAGCAATCTATACCCTGTTCGCTGAGAGAGCATGCCGAGTTTGCGCATGTAGACTGAAGACTAAGCAGCAAGACTAAGGCTAGCAGACAGGGCGGACTTCGGGGGGAATTCTAGTCACACTGGGTGTCGCGGGGGATGCGCAGAACGGCTAATTTTCGTCGGGTCGCACCATGCTCTTTTGGCGAACAGGGTATAGTTTATTATATATATCTGGGCCCTGAAATTAGTTGAAGCCGCCGCCATAAGCAATGTTAAACAAACGTTATCAATATTAGGCTTTATCATCTTGAATAAATTACCTTATGCCTTTATAATTTTTAATTTTACTCGTTGCTACTATATCATCGATAGTGTATTTGATAACGTTTGTTTACCGATTGTGCCTACATTGCATACGACAATAGATAATAAATTAGTACATTCATTTATTATCTATGCATATGACGTAAGATTCATTGATAATTCGAAGACGGCTATCTAGTATTAGTATATATCTATGTATTTTAAGAATAGACCTTTTACTCATAGCACAGAATAACTTAGTTATTCTGTGCTCATAGACCGACCCTCTTCACGTTTCCCCCGTGTCAACATAGGTGGCGCTTTTCGATTACTGAGTTACTCTGATACGGTACAAAAATTATTGTATATTATATGAATATTATTTGAAATTGAATAATTTCAAATGTTTAATATTTTTGTTTATAAAGAACTAATTATTAATAATATTAAAATATAGTCTTCGTTTATTTTATAAGCATAAATATTTAATTTCAAATATTATATTGTCAATGCACAATATTTTTTAATATATTGAACACACGGTTTTATGGTAGCACTGTTCCATAGGCGGTCTGCATCACTGTGCTATGTCGGCTCGCGGCTATCAATGTGTTTGGTAAAGGATGGACCGGACTATGAGTAAAAGGTCTAAGATTTTAACATCTGCTTCCATAATTTACGTGTGATAAGATCATAACATCATAAAATGACAATACTGGTAAGTCAGGTTACCACAACTATTTACCGATTACCGTCTACAAATTATATTACCGTATACAATGTTACTATCGTATTCAATACTTCTGTCTTCTTCGAAAATTCGGATGATTGATAAGCAGCTCTTTTTTGAGTGACCAGAACCATGGTTTGGTTAGGTTGTCCCTGAAATGTTTTGTCTCTATGTAACACAACTTAACGCTAAACGGTGATAACGTATTGGTGTATTTTAGAAAATAAATAGTTCAATTTTTTCTATTTACAAAAAAAATCGTTATTTAAATTGCTTGTTTACTAATAATCATTAAAAGTTGTAACTATTAAGTAACAACTATTCCCTAACTTCTAAATAGTAAACATTATACTCTTCAACAAATTCTATACTATATATTTTTTAAATCTAAAATTACCGATCTCAACATTTTTATATTGTAAATTAAAATAGTAAATTTAGCGCCAAGAATTATCACTCTGGGTGAGTACTTATAATAATTTTGATAAGTATTCTTTGGAAATAATATTTTTATTTTTATTTATTTAATTTATTGTAATACTGTTTTATTTGTTCTGGGATGTATAAAATGTCATTTCGTAACACAATAAATAGTATTTTTGCTTAATAATGTTTGTTTAAACAGAAAAGCCTTAATATTATTATCATATTTATAGTAATTGTATTTTTGTTATTTTTATAGTTATATTAAATACACATAAATTATAATTTTGGCTACTTTTAAATTGTTTTGACTTTTGTCTACCTACTAACGTTGTTTACTATTAATGTTTAAGTAGGTCTATATAAAATCTACTGCCACAATTTGTTTTTATAGTAATCATATTAGCTATATTGTTGATACGAGAAATGACTAAGATTCATTGTTAAATAGTGTTTACTGCCCAAAGTTATACTTTCTTTCTGCATTTGCTATTTTTTAATATATATTCACTGTCGAATCTAAAAATTAAGTGATATATCTAATATTGTATGTCTAATTTTTATTATTATTTACTATGGAATTATTACGCCACTATTATTAGCTTTAAAAAACAGTTTTTTTTGTTTTCTTCAAAAACTAGTATATTTCAACAATTATTATGAAAATAGATAATTATTAAAATGTCGTTCTAATATCTTGAATTGTGTTATCCTTTATTATACTTTTTCAAAGTAAGCTATGATAAAAATCAATTTTATGTTATATTTTTACATTTGTTTGATACATTTTACTCGCATAATAATTATGACATATTTATTATGAATGATTTAGGATTTCTGGGACCCAAAATATTATTTTAACTTTCAAGGATTCCCAGTTATACAAACTGTTGATTTTTGTAATATTTATAATATGTTATTTTATAAATATAGCTAATTTATTTGATTGATTTTAATATATTACAGTATTATGGACAGTATGGAATTAGAGCTTGAAAATATGCTTAACGACCCTTCACTAAAATATTCAAGTGAACTTGCATCTCAAGGTAAAAAATAATTGTTTTTAAAAAATATAATTAAAAAATTATAATTTTTCTATTTTTAAATTTTTAGATAAAATGATAATACGAATAAAAAAACAAGAGCAAGGTGTGGATATTTATACAAAAGATTCTACTTTAGATCATGAAGAAATTGTGTAAGTTGTTTAAACTTTAATATTTCATATCTTGTTTTAGTCTATTTATATTAATAATGTCAGGTGTTGTGGCCGAGAGGGTTACCGCGGCGGTGTTTCTACGCACTAGCCGTGGTTCATATCTCGGTCGCTGGCCGTCTCTCTAGCTGGGCGGGCAACCGTCTGGAGAAAGAAATGGCCTCCTGACTGGTGCGGAAGGCAATAAGAAACCACCGCACCATAACCACTTACCCATGATGGCAACTAGTCTCTAGTAGAGCAAGAATTGTCCAACCGACCTAACAGGTCATTGACTTGTTAGGTATATTAATAATAATTCATTATTAAAAACAAAATGTTATCATTGAAATAGATCATATACTTGTGAAATTGTTCAGAAAGTTGATGAAACTAAATCAGAGTTTGTTGAATTGTGTGATGAACCCATTGAATCTGTTCGCCAAGATGAAAATTTCAGTAAGTTCACAGCTCCCATACATTATAACACTTGTTATGGCCTTGGAGGGGCGGTAACTTGCCCCTTATAAGTTATATGTCTTTCGGTGATGACAATTCTTTCCTTTAAATAGTCTATATTTTTTATATACAAATTAAAACCACGTCATGCTATTATTGATATTTTATTGTAGTCATTTTACTAAATTTAGATCAACAAAAAATTAAAAACAGTATTTTTAAAGATACAAACACTTAATTTGTTAATAATATTTTTTTTTTTAACTTTAATTACGTTTCACTTAATTTAATTGCAATTTAAATTTTTTATTATAATATTTGAAATAAATAATGCAAGAATAAATTACATAAATTCACCAGAAATGTTTTTACTACACTTTTATTGTTAAAAAGTTTAAAATTGTAAATAGTTAAAATAAAATTATTTTTAGTTTAATATAATGATAATTATGTACTCGTGTTGTCATTAGTTTATCCACCAATTACAAATTCAGATGATGAAGATACCACTGACGCAACATGGACTCCACCTTCCTTGAATTCAGGTGAACGAGGACCTCGTAAACATATACGATGTCTTTATCCCAAAGTTCCAAAACCGTTAACTGATCAAAAGAAACGAAAAATCAGTAAACCTACAAAAGAATTAACTGCTAAGCGTTTGGTATGTTATTAGATAATAATAATAATAATGATAGAATATTAGTTGACTGATAATTGTTTAAAATAAAGTTATGAGAATTATTATACGTGTAACATTTTGTTAGAAAAAGGAGCATTTACAAAAAACCAAACCAATTTTAAATAACTTAAGTGAATCTAAACTTATTGACAAAATGGATTCTACTGTCACAGCTACCAATGAACCAAAGAAAGCTTGTGATTCACATACACCTAAAGGTAATAAATTGTAGTTTAAAAAATAAATAAATATCTTATAATCTATAGACAAAAAACAATATTGTCAAGTTTTTCCTAATAATAGTAATTATTCAAAATTGGTTATATAAACATTATAATTGTCATTACATTATTTTGATTTCAATGGACAAATAAAAAATTATGTAGGTCATTTGAATTAAAAAAGTTACTCTCTAAAACAATTTTTTTTCAAAATAATACTTTTAAATTGAACACTAAAAACTATTTTTCATAATTTAATGTAATATAGATTTTAATTAAAGCTTTTCAGCTAAAATAATTATTTTATAAAAAAAAATTATTGTTAAGTAACATTTTTATCACTGTTTTAATGACTTATATTTTAAGTTTTATTGGTTGTAGAATCTTTAAATTCTGAGGTCACTTAAAAAACAACGTTATACAATGTATACTGTATCCGTTTTTGAGTCTGTGATAGAGTTATTTTTTAAATGTAATGACTAAAAATTTAAAAAAAAAAAACAATTAAAAAGAAGCTTTTAGAGAACATAATATCTATCATAATATTATTTACAATATGTTTTTTTATATTTAACTGTTTTCTACGCCACTACAAAAAAACTAAAACAGAATGTTAATAAATGTTTACACTATGGCTAAAATCAAAAACATGTGGTGTTCTATGTAATTTTATCAATAGATGTTAATATTAATACAAGATTGCAGTATTCAAGATTATCAAAGAAATAAGAAACTCAAATTAGTATTTCATTTTTGGTGTTTAGAGGAAAAAGAGTGGCGAATGGGTAAGGTGTTAGCGTTTCTTGTGACCAGTTCTATACTTGGTCAGGCATTTATGTTTGATGGGTAGTAAACAGTATAGTGGAAGGAACCACAATCTTCCCATATAATCTCACTGATGACCTGTCCCAAAATATGTATCTAATGATAACAGTAAATCCATTATCTTTTATAATAATTTATCTTGAAATTAAAAGTTATTAAAAGAGTATTTGCTATAATTTAGTATTACAACTAATAATGATTTGTTGAACATTATTGCTCAAAATTAAAATTAGGTATTGTAATTTTTACAAAATATTTGTTGAAACCTATTTTATATGAACTATAATAATAATTAGTGCAGTAATTAGAATTTATTACTTTTTAACTAAGTTAATCTTTATAATTAATTAATTAAATGCCATTTTATTTTTATTTTTCAGTTTGCAAGCCTAGAAAAGGCATGGCCACTCCTAAACAACGTTTAGGACGTATAATAAAAATTCATAAAATGATGAAATAACTGGATAGTATAAAAAAAATTCCATTATTCCATTAAATAAGATTGAACATTTTAAGTCATAAATATGTGTCACCATGTATTAGTTAAAAAAAAAATGGGTAAAATAATATATTTATTGTGTTTATACTACTTTATGGAATTATAAAAACTGTTATGCCTATGTAGTGTCAATATAATAGTTAAAAGTTCATTTTGGAGTAATTGCTATAATAGGATATCAAATATATTATGTTTACTATAGTAATATATTACAAATTTGTGTTCAAGTCATTAATTTATTAATTTTTCGTAGTAATCCATAAATATGCAGGGTGATACTTTAAATTAAGACACTGACCTTTTCTGATAAATGTTTAAAATATAAATTATAAATTATAGGTATATGTGTTTAAATTTCCTATTAACTAAAGAACAAACTTCTTAAACTAATGACTGATTGATGATCAGCTTTCAATAATCATTTTTGGTGTTGCTGACTTAAATAAGTTTAGGCGGGAGGGAAAATGTGGTTTGAATAAAAAATGTTATCAAAAAATTACTATCACTAACTTTTTTAAACATTTATAGCACCACCTTGAGTAATGATTTAAAACCAATTATTGAAGAGTTCATAATTTTTGTAGTTTTTTCAGATATAATCTTTATAAAATATGTATTTTTTCATTTAGGTTTAAAAAGTTAATATAAGTTTAATTTTAAAATATTAAAAAATGTGATGATTTAATTAAAAGTATACTCAATGGCAAAATATATTAAATATTTCAACTGGTTTCAGAAAAACTGTATGTCTTAGGTCAGTTTGACCTGGTCACCCTGTATATGCCTTTTATAATATATTGTAAATATTATGAACATTTTATTATTTATTGTTTGAACGAAACCAAAATATAAAATATTGTAATAAAAATGATATTTTTAACTTTTTTAGTTTTATTATTTTACTCTGTATTTTTATGTCAGTCTGACACAATATTTTACATTAATTAAAATAATACTTTCCAGCAATTTAAGTATTTTATTTTATACCTTCTATTTTTGTGATGATAATATGTAAAATATAAATGCTGAGGCGAAAACAAAAAAGCATTTTTTATTACTACTTTACATTTATATTAATTTATTTTGTATTGTTAAGCTTTTTAATATAAACGAGATGCAGTAAAACTAAAAAATATAGTCAGTAACTATAATACTTGTATTTTAAATTATTATAATGACATTTTCATATGCAGTATATGAAATATAAATATTTAATCATGTTTTCAATTGTACTGTAATTTCTAGTTACATTTTTGTTGTTTTTAAAGTTAAATACAAAATATAAACAATATTGTGTTGAAACATAATGAGTATAAAACTATGGTTATGCTAATAGTTCAAATTGAATCAGTAATTTAGTTTGATAATTTTTGGACCTATCTATGTTGTCAATTTGGCTAACGTTTCTGACCCATTGCATGGTCTATCTTTAATTGATAGTTGCCATAATCTATAGTCAGTATAGTTACGGCAGTAGAACAGTGACAATTGCTCCGAGATGGACCCTACAATGGGACCAAAATATCAGCTAACTAATGACAACATGGATAGATCCTAAAATGATAAACTTAATAGTTTAATCCTTCATGCATTTTTTATTTTTAACACATTCAAATGAATCATTCATTTTATCCAAACAGTAATTATATGTACTTAATAAATAAAAAGTTAACTAATGGCTGTTTGTATCAACTATACTTAAATTTCAAGTAGAGTTTAACCTATAGTTACAGTATTGTTTAACTACCCATACATTTTAGGGGTAGTTGGTGGAAACTGTCATAAAACAAGCAATTCACTTGAAAAAATGAAAAAAAGCAATTAAAGTAAATTAAAAAAACTAATAACTTTTAAATATATTTTTTTTAACTTTTTTTTAAAAAGTAAAATAAATCGGTAACCTGTTTTAATGTCAATAAAGTAATACAATATTACGCTATTTATTAGTAGTTATTTACCTTAAGACATTGGTGGATAGGCGTATTTAAGTATAAAAAATCAATTACCCCTTGGATCCTGATATTTTTTTATACATGGTAATGAGAATTTCATGATAGTTTTTTTTTTCAATGAGACAATTTTCATTTTAAATAACAGAAAAAAAGTTTAAACCCTAAAATTATTTTTAACTTGGGAAAAAAATTATTCTATTAATTAATGTCACACTTATAAGTGAGTGTGTATAACATAATAGAGATCCAAATTTCCCATTTCTGCCAGAGACCAAACATTCTTATTTTTTTGCACCAAATTCAGTAAACAAGATTTAATAAACTATTCTATTTATAATAGTGTACTCTATATAGCTGTGAAATGGACTAAAATATGTTTTAAATAAATATAGGCCATAACATATCTTAATTTCCACACACTTAAGAAAACTTAAAATTTCAATTTGTATTCTATTGTTTTTCCGTTGAGTTGAATATTTTTCCCAGATATTTGAAATATACTGGCAATAAGTTTTTATTTATTGTAACACACATATATTATTCTACTAAGCACATGTCTGTGTGAATAAAATCGTAACTAATAGAGTTGGTAATTCTAGATATTTAGTTTGGTCATATACTTAATTAGTTTTATCTTTCAAAAATAAAACATAATCTTCTTCTTGGGTGTTATTGGCCACTAAGACCATGCCGTCATACACAACCAATTCTACCCATCAGCTGCTCTTACTTTTCAGTCTGGACCTCCATTTTACATCTCTCTTTACCACATCTTTCCATCTCAAACGAGGGCGTCCAAGAGTTCAAGAGGAAGAAGAAAGAAGAAGAAGAGAAACAATTTTACTAAAACAGGGTAACAAAGGAAATTTTATAAAAACATCAACAAATTTGAGTTTTTTTTTACTTTATTTTAAATAATTGGAACCAATTTGTAAGGCTCCAACAAAACATCATTAATAACCAATTGTTGTTTAAAACTAAAAAAATGAATATACAATCATTCTTAATAAATTTGACACTTCCTTGTTATTTAAAAATCCTCTTTACTGAATGTTAATATTTCAGACTTTAGTACTTCAGCGAAATTATCCGAATTGCACAGATTAACCTATTAACATAAAGAGAGAATTGAGAAAGAAAACCGGCTACTAAATAATAAAAACTGATAACAAGTTGCTGACATATTTTTTAATTATTTAGTCATGAATAAAATATTAGATCTTAAATCAGACACCAGACGGCAATTAGAGTCAACACATTGTGTATAGTTACCGCATTTAAACAAAAAAGCTGGCCAAAAATATTTTATGGAGTTTAAATGAATTAAAAAACGATTTTAGGTTATATTTTTTATAATTTAAATTAATTTTAGTGAAATATATTTAACATTTTTTATAACAAATTATACTTTTTAATAAATTTTAACAATATTCATTGAGTAATTTAAATACACAGTCACACACAATCAGACTAAATCAGAATGTAATTAAATTAATTAAAAACAAATAGGAATTAATCTGTGATTCCTCATTTGCATCGTCTTCTTTGCTTCTGTTAGTGGCTATACTTCGGCGCCCGCCGAATGTAAATGTGATAAGGATTTTAATGGCGTAAGTTGGCGAAGGTTTTTTTACAGATCTTATCATTAGTATCTATACTATATTTTAGAACAAAAATTATAGCTTGACAACACCCGACACATACTATAGATTTACACATACATAATATTACCATAGGCTAAAATGGGAAATACCAAACTTCAAAGTTTTAACATAGTATTTAGGGAGGTGACAAGGAAAATGCACTTAAAATGATTGTTACGTCCCCTTTATACGTGTTAAACTTTTAAAAAACTATTATTTTGGGGGTTTTAAAAAATATATTTTTTGACCAGGTGTTTTGTATAAATACTCCACTGTGCGACGTTGAGATTTGACTTTTTATAGGGATAGCTGATGTCTGATACTAGACTAAATATTTAGTTATTTAGTCAAGGCTGATACTAAATAATCTGATTATACGGAGTGCGGATTGTATTTGTATTTTGTAGTCCTGGGCCCTGGCTTTAATTGTTAATGCATACTGTGTAGACATTTTTTGTCGCGTTTGTTTGTATTAGTCTAATACGTTATAGCATTGAGTATACAATAATATATACTTAATAGTTATAGTTAATACCATTTAGACTCATCTTTGACTGTATTGTATTATCTTGTTATGATAATTTCTACATAATGACATATTGTCAATACTGATTTAATTTTAACTACACAACATTATAATATTATCTTATTAAATGTGTATTAACACATTTAGAGATATCTCTAGCGCAGCGAAATACAGGAACAATTACGTTTCCTAAAAAATCTGACCACAAAAATGTTTCGATGTGTTTTTTTTTAATAGTTATCGTATAAATGTGTATTGTGTATTATTATTATAATATAATGAAATAAATAAAGTATGTATTTCATGTAATGCAAGCCCCCTTCTCCAGCGACTGGCCATGCGGCCAATTCCTTATTGTGGCGATGACCGTCGGCCCAAGCTTGTGTATTAGACTTTAGTGTGTGTATAATGTATATGTGTGATAAAAATTGTATGATACTCTGATCCTCTTCTCTCCTCCCTCCCAGATCGTCCATTTTTTATAATAGTGTTGGTTCATGATTGTTCTTTTTAATTTTTTTTCCCATACCGATTTGCTATAGGCGTTTGACGCTGTGTTAATGTCACTGGCCGACGGCGGCGTAACATAATCAGTCTGTGCGTGCGTTTTCTATTTACTTCTAGTTGGTTTTTACAGCTAACATCATTTACTATTCGCTTCCATTAACGATTCAAACGTTAGTGTTTATTTTACATATATTATTAAACATATTTTAGCATTTTATTCTACTTATCGAGACATTCATTTATTAAATTTATATTGATTGTTATATTTAATTTAGTTGTTCCGCATTGATTGTCGTTGCGTGTGGGCACAATGACGTCGAATGCTGCCGTCAACAGTAACAATAGCAACAGCAACGGGGATCAGCAAAAAAAAGCTGTCGATCCTGCGGAACAAACGATATTAGTTATCGAGCATAAGATAAGAAATTTGGAAAAGCGAAAGGTAAAAGGTGTACGGGTCCACATGTACTTATAAACGATACATATACTTTAGGGTGAAAACAAATTATTTCTTGTCACCTTTTAGTCTTTCTTTATTTCGTAGGACTTCAAGACTTTAATCTTAACTTTTTAACTTAAATTATAGCTGGTTGTTTTAAAGATCAATAAATGAGGGTTCCAACATCAAATTTTTGCCAAGATGTTAGTATAATAGTTAAACTGTGCCACAGTTTTAGGTAAATGATTATATCTTTGCATATATTCAATCTAAATTATCATACATCATGTTTTTAACATTTTTGAACAAGGTTTTCTTAGATTAAGAAATGCATAAATCATGTCCCGGGTTTACATTCAGCAATTGCCACTGCTCCTCATGCTGCTATATTTATTCCCCTACTGCTGATTCTCTTTGACTTACAAAAAAATCGCTGATGAAAGGAAAGACTGGCGACAGAAGGTCAGTGCGAGTGATATTTTTATATACTTGCAAGTTCACTGCCATGGAAATGGGCTAAATGTAAACCCGGCAATAATATGGACATTCAGTTCATGAAATGAATATAGTTTTGTACACTTGGGTTTTCACAAAATAAAATAAAAATAATGTACTAATAAGTTGTATGAAACATATTTAGTTGTTTACAATTTGTATTTAACCCATAAGCGCCTAGCGTTGCCATATGGCAACATCCAATTTTTTCTAATTTTTAAGTACACAATTTTTTTTTTTTTTTTTAATTCCATCAATTATTAAAAAAAAAACTCCGGCGTTAATGGGTTAAATCAAATTTAATATTATTATCATCATTATTCCTACTATAACAAGTTTTTGCATTTTGTTATGTTTTTATTATAAACAGAAGCATAATATATTATGCTTGCATGAAACTTGCTCATCAGTGGCATAATGAGATTCAATTTTTTAGGGGCGTAATTCTATATCAACCTACCTATCAAATTACCTGCAAAGAGTTATAACTAATTAGCAATATAAGTTTTATTTCATTCTTTTAGCCTCCTCTCCCTAGACTATTTCCCATTTTTTATTTTATAAACTTCAAAAAAAACATTTTATTAGTGTAGCACTAATTGGCATAGTGTTTGTGTCACAATTTTATAAATTACGATTCAACAAATGGATTTTAAGATATATCTATATTATATCAATAAAATGTTATTTGTTTAATAAAAACTCATCAAGATAATGAGATAAAAAAATTAACTACACCAAGTCTTCTAAACATCTCTACATGTAAAAAAAGCATGTGTTTAGGTAGACCTAAATTTCATAAAAGGTGTTATGAAAACAAGGTGTTATTTACAGTTGTGTAAATATGAGGGTAGGGTTAGGGGACTTAATCCCTAAAATATATTCTATGACTTCATGCTTATGGTACAATTTAAATGAAATTGTTTTTGTGTTACATTCTTCCAATGTTTCTAACATTTTATAATTTGCTTTTAATTTTTGTAGATTAAATTAGAAGGATATCTTCAACAACAACGAGAAGGAATACAACTTAGTGATGATCAATTAGTAGCTGCATCAAAGTTTAATGAAGTTCTTAGTACATTAGAATTTGCAAGAAATTTAAAAAAACAACTGAATTCTATTTATACGTCATCTAAACAAAAGAAAATTAATGTAGTGGAAGAGAAGTCAGAACAAAGACCAATTAAATTTGACAATATTATAAAAGAAGTTTTGATTTTCCAGGTAATCATTTAGTTTTGATATGATAAATTTGCTAACAATAGAATATAGTTATGTTAGTTATGCTATATAGATTAGAATTCTAAATTATTCCAATTATAGATAACAATTTTTTTTTTTAATAATAAAATTATTGTTTTGAATACATTTTATAAACATAAGTTTATATACGTTTTGCAGCAATAGTAAACTTTTAATCCTAATTTAAAAAATAATGATGAATTTCTGTTGGACAAGAAAGGGTTCAATAAAAAGATATTTAGGTTTTTTAAATAACAGTAAAAAAATATTTATAAATTAATAACAGTGAGAACTTGGTCTATTTAATGTTTTTAATTTTTTTTTTTTTAGAACATTTTACAGAATATCAAAGACGAAAAAGTAAAAAATGACTTATTGTTAGGTGAAAATGGAGCAGTTCAACTCTCTGAAACAGACCTTTTAAAACTTGTTCTTTTTGCTAAATTGACATCCCCGAAACGTCAAGTAGAAGAAGGTCGGCCACTTTTTGAGGTAAGCTACAATTTATTTATTCTAAAATAGTATTTTAAGAAGTTCATTAAATTTATTTTTTCCTATTATAAAGTATAGGAATCAGGAGTTTTATTAATGAATTACATTTTCTTTTTAATACAGAATTTCTATTTTTAGCTGTATAAATATATTAGTTTCTAAGTGTTATTAAAAGGTACTTAAAATAATTTTAACTTTTGCCGTGTTTCAATTAAAAGTCACAGAATAAAGTTTTGTTTTATTAAAAAAAAAATTGTTCATTGGAAACTGAACTTTTCTTTTTAATGTAACATTACCCAAGAAAAAATATTTTCAGCAATTATGGACCGACAATCAAGGACTAATAATATTTTTTTATTAAAAAAATTATATAATTTCTGATATCTGTATAAAAATTATTTCTGAATATCCATGCTGAAAAATGTAACAATACTTATTTTTTTCTTACTGATTTATTTACATCTGTTAATGTGTTTAAAAGTTTAAAAATTTCAAAAATAAAAATTACAAAATGTGGCTAAATTTACGTCTATTGTATCAGATTGGATCAAACATTGTTAAATTGTTATTCCTTTTTTTTCTGAGCTTTGGCAACTGTGGCCATCTAAATTAAAATTAAGAAGAGATGCTGGGAAAAAATATTAATTAATGTTGCACTCTTCGGCAATGACATAATTGCCTTATCTGGAACCTAATTGTGGAATATTATTGACACAAAACTTGGCCTTTGTTCCCAAGATGTGATGTTCTCGGTACAATGATGAGAGGTGGTAGTATGTTAATAGCAAACAAATACAAAAACCTGTCATTGTATTAGTTAATAAAAAAAATTCTGTCAAGCTATCCTTTTTGAAAATTATTTGTAAGTCTTATTCGTTGACTATTTGTTCCGTTTATATTCCACCAAATTCTGATATTGATGTTTATAACTTGCATATTAATTCTGTTACTAGTGTGTGATAACATACATTAAACATTTTTTATATTAGCTGATTATTCAGGTATTATGGTATTAAATGGAGATCAGTTAATAATAATGTGTTACGCCTCTCTTGTCTAATTTGAATTTGCACGAGTTTAATGTTTTAATTAACATAGCGTATATTAATTTAATGAAGTATAATTTTATACACAATCGCTTGGATTCATTGTTAGATATTGTGCTTTCCTTTTTTTTTATGTATCCGTGTCCTCAGCAGTTTATTCACTTGGTACCTTTAGATATTAAATATCATCTAGCTTTGCTAATAAAAGGGGGTGCTATAAAACATTAGAAAATAATTTTGCGGAACATAATAATACGGAAAAAAAATTGAATTATACAGACTGTACAAATACGGAAAACAAAATCGCTCAGACCGTAATTGTACGGACAGTCAAATTCTGGTATCTGAAATCTAAGAAGTGTAATATCACGTAAAGTAAATATGTGGAACGTAAAGTCACAGACTGTAAAACACCGGACCGTGAGAATCCAGAAAATATAATGTGATAACAGCGCTTTTAGTAATACAAATATAAGACTAAGTACAGAATAAATAATATTAAATAATTTTAGACATTTATTTGTTTAATTAATTTTAACGCACAATTATTATATATTTGTATTAGAATTCTAATTACACACCTATATAAATATGAATACTTAAAAATTATATTATTATTTTAAATTAAATAACTTAAGAAATGGATTTGCATGAAAAATATAGTAATTATTGCAATATGCTGGCAGCCATATACGTTAAAATAATTTATACAATTATTATTACGGACCAAAACATGTTATGTATATTTTAAATTTATCTAGACTTTAGTTTATTTTTATTTTAGTCTTGAATTAAATATTCATAATACCAAATATTATACTTTCTGAAGACACTATTTATAGCATTATATACTAGGTTGTAAAGGAACGAAGACCATATTTTTTGTTAGGTTTTTGAGGTTGGTTATTGTACATTTATTTTTTATGAACAGTATTAAAAATGTGACTAATATTGATTAAATAATTATTTTAATAATGCCGATTCACATCATAATGTCGGGAAATAGAAGTACAATATTATCTAAAAATCGTTTAAAAATGCACAAATAATAATAGCAAATTTGAATTCTTGAAAATAGTAGTATCCATCTATTCTTAAACTATTAGTATTTTGGAAATCCTACAACTAATAGTTATAAATCTAATATAATATTATATCTATATTATATACATACATATTATGATGTGCATAATGCTATAACCCTGTTATTTAGAAACATTTTTATTATAGAACGACTTGGCTCTATCTAAGATAGGTCGTCCACTACTTATATTTTTAGTTATGTTACGTATTACAACTTTGTATTTAAAGGATACACTAAATATTAAAAGTAGTAAATTTAGTATGAATAAAATTTGTTAGTTTAATATTTTTATAACATGATTTTCTCAGTTATTCTTCTTTATTTTAGGATCAGCTTAAGACTGTAACCAAGCATTATGTTAAACTAATAGAAAGCAAACCAAATCGTATAGCAGGTACAAGCTATGCAAATATAAGAGAATCTTTATTGAAGATAGAAAATAGTGGATATCTTGATCAAGTAGTAAAAAAATTAGACAATGAAGTGAGTAGTAATACAAATTTTGTGAATCGTTTGTTGTATGTAAAAAATAAGCAAAGTTAAAAACATGCATGTTAAAATATGTTATAGATAGCTTCAAATAATGATATTAATAATACTGAAACAAATGTGCCTCAGGATTTAAGTCAACCAACAAACTCTATTGATAATGTTCCTTCAAATAGCTCAACAGGTAATTTTATGAATTAATTATGATAAGTAACAACAAAAAATAACATACGTTTGATAATATATTATTTCTAATTTTAAATATTTCTAATATAGAGTTCATTGCTGATAAAATCGAAACAATATACTTTACTAATAATAACCTATGTGGGAATAATGTTGAACAACAACCTATTCAATCCAATAATGTTGTTGATCCTGTATTCAACACTTCTTTTGATTTTTTACAAGTATGACATGTGAATTAATTTAAAGAACATATGTATTGACAGTAAATTAATTTTATTTTTGTATGTAGGATTCTCAACTAGAAGAAGAACACTCCAGTGAGAATTTGCATTCCATCCCCACTCAGACTTTTTCATCTTCTGCTTACAACAGTAATAGACCAGCAGATGAAGCGATATTAAAAATTCTTGCAACTCCACCTCAGACAAGAGTACCGCCTGCTGCTGGTTCTTACAATGTTAGTATGTTTTATTATTGTATGCGAACATAGTTGCTGAAAAACAAATGTTTAGCATTTCTACTTAAGTGTAACATTATTGTGTAGGACACGAAACTAAATCCTGCTGAAAATGTAGTGAATGCTCCAAGTTCTTGGGTAGAGCAACCAGAAACAAATTGGCAAAATAGAGCATCAGTAGTCACTGGTGATACTAATAGTTTACCTAGGGAAAATTGGCCCATGGCGCAAATGATTGCTAACAATAGGAGTAATAATGACTGGGCCATTAAAAATAATTGGGTGCAGATGGCTGAAGCTGATAATTTAGAACAACAACAGAAGCAGCAGCAACAGATAGAGCAAGTACCTAAACCAACTCCACCGTCACAACAAAATACCTCTTCTAACTTCGGTGTAGTTACTAATGGTAAGAAATAATATAAAATATATATTAATAAACGTATTAATATTTATTTATATTAATAAACGTATTAATATAAAATTATTAATCTATAATAATTAAATTTTTGTATGTGTCTTGTTTAAACATATTAACGTTTCAGGATACCAAGAGAATCTCAATGAAATATTACAAAAAACTGTGGTATTTAGCAAGCAAGAGCAACAACAATATCCTGTTACTACATCATCTAATAATTCCTCATTCTATCAAAATAATTATAGTCAACAACCACAGGAGCAAACTATTGGTCAGTACAATAATTCTAATAATTATGAAAGAAGCAGCCATCCTAATGATTTCAACAAAAGACCAGCTCCATTAAGATCTAGAACACAGTATTCAGGAGGAGAAGGTATACAAATTAATTAATAATCAATTTTCCCTTATAATATGGTTAATATATTCTGTAATTAATAATGCACAATTATAGGTGGTGGATCAGCTCGTGGTTACCAACAAGGCAATACTTATGTTTATAATAATCGTTCATTCAAAAATAGTAATTATTCCAATAATGATTACTCTCGTACTTCAAGACAAACATAAGGAATCAATTTTTCCTATTCATCATTACATCTAATTAAGAAAATAGAAAAGTGGCTTAATTATTTCATTGTTTTTATTTTTCAATTTTAAGTTTTACATTGTTCTTTAAAGTATCATTTATTTTTATAATCATGTAAACCGTTGCATTTCATTAGTCATAATTAATTTCTCAAAAGTTACTTTAAAATTCATTGCACCTAAAAATTCATTACATTTGATATCTAAAAAAAATTAAGTTTACTTAAAAGTTTTAAAACTGTAATTTTAACAAGATTCAAATTACAGTTAAGTATATTGTATGGTAAACCAACAATATTTCCTTAATATTTTTTTTTTCTTAATATTTAATTCAATTGCTGGGATGTGGTGATTCTATTAGCATACTATGTCTAGGTGGTGGTAAAAAATGTATGTTTCTTCTTTATATTCAAAAATATGTTCTTTTTTATGATAAATTTGTTTTGTTTTCTTATTACAATTTTTATAAATGTATCAGCATTCACACATTTTACCGTCCGCAAATTAATGAAAATCATTGATTATATATGAAAGAAATATGTGTAATCAAAATAGATATTTCAGTTACTCTATAATACCATTTACTGAACACTTTATACTGAATTACTTATATAAATATTATGTGTTGTATGTTTAAACATTCATTGTTTACAGTTGTCTTTAATGATTCATAAAAGATTTATCGTATATATATATATATATATATATATATATACGATATATATATATATATATAGATTAATCTGTATACATTATAGTATATATAAATTTTAGTTAATATTTGTACATTTTATTACAAGTATAAAATATAAGTAACGTGTTTTGCAATAATAGTTCTTCCTTTTTTTTATAATAATAATAAATTAGTTGTTAGTCAAAAATCTTAACAAAATATCTATAACATTATATTTAATGTTTCAAATAGCCAATTAAATTCTTGTAATAGTAGTACATTGAGTTAGTAATGTCCATACATTTGTAGCATTATGACAAGTTGATATTTGTTATTTCTTCAATTTGAGTAACTGGTAATACTCGATGATTATTTTGATTTTTTAAACATGATTACATTTTAGGAGATGAATAGTTTTTGGATTGGATGCTATAATTGTTCTATATTTTTTATAAAGATTTTTTAAAAAAATGTATTTAAATCTGAAAAAAACACCTTCACATTTCAAAAATTTTTTATGAATATTGTGTCGTTTACTCCATTGAACACACATTTAGATAATATATAAATACATAATAATTAATATATAAAATCCAGGCCTTTATTTTAACAAATTTATTATAGTTTGTGGTTTCAATCAGAGATTAATTACTTATATTGTGGTTCGGAGGTAAAAATAGTAATCGTCAACCCTATACCCAAATTTATTTTGCTTTATTAAGTATAAAAAAAAAAAATATAGTTAGAAACCAGAAAGTGCTTAAAAAATGTATTTACATTTATTTAATTGTTACAGATTAAATTCTGATTCTTAATTAAAGTTTTTTTTATGGAAGCTTTAAAATATATATAGCTTAACTACAATTTTGAGTTTAAATAAATTATGTTAAAAGTTTCGTAATTCGTTTATTTATAAAGCTAACAACATCTGGTTAAATAATATAATAAATTGCTAATATATAATTTTTTGAATAGTGATAATGTAGTAAAATAATAACATCTCGCACAATGAAAATTTGTACAAAAAAAAAAAATTATATTTTGTAATGAGTTTAACACTTGGTAAATATCTTGGAAGATTTTTTAAAATTATACTTTAAAGTTAATAGTTCACCTAATTGTAAATTGCTTGTTAAAAATATAACCGCTTATGTGTTTAAACATTATAAGATATGTATGGTTGTATAAGATATGTTGTTTGAAAGATAAACATGATTTTCGTTGGTAAAACTTACAAGGTTTAGCTAGGTAATTAAACAATTAGAAAAAGTAGACTCGTGCCCTTTCTGCAGTTATTGATTTAAATACACTATATAGGTGAAACTGGAAACCCATTTAAATACTATGTTAAGGTCTTGTTAGAAATCTAACTTAATTTAATTAAATAAAAGCCAACTTTTATTATGAAAACAAAAAAATTCCATTATAAACATTATTTAAAATATTACCTAAATAAAATTAACATACAATTTTTTTTGATAATTATTTTAAAAATATTAACGTATCTATTATTTTAAAATTATATTGAACGCGTCCTGTGGGGGTCATATGTTGTTATTGTAATTTGTTTATTTCAATTACATACATAGTTATGGTAAAATACTAAAATGTAATAACAAATATTCCACCATATTTACATTATAAATCGCAATTTGTGTATGAGGAAAAACTTTAAAAGCACTGTTTTTATTATTATTGGGAAGTGTGGTTAAACTGTTGAGAAATTGGTGTCATGCGTTGATTTAAACATCAGTTTTGAAAAAATTTAAAATAAAAGTAAACATTTTGTTTTATTTTATCCATGTATTATTTTAACTATTTATAAGTGCGTGAAATGGTTTTTTATATAATACTAACTTTGATAGCCATTTCACTAAACCCCGGGATAATGTTTTTGCATTCATGTAAACATCTTAAATAGTCAAAGGTAGGGGGGATTAAATCCTTAAATACACCTCTGGACGCTAGTCGCTAGACTAGCTACATAACCGCAATTGTTGTTTTGTTAAAACTAGCTATATATAATAGCATATTTTAATCATTTACCATTAATGCGTATTAAAAGTGGTTACATAATATTCTCTCTGTCGCTGTCTCTGTTTCCATTTTATTGTTTTTTATGTAAACAAAATGTCTGCATTTTGTTGCTGTTTCTATTTTGACGCCAAATTAAAAAAATCAGTTTGTTGCTGTTTTCTTTATTTTTTGTTTTGTCGGCTTGGTGTAAACCCGGCATTAGGGTTTTGTTAGAGATAATATCATTCCTTTTGCTGGCTATAGTTTGATTCACGCGGACGCCTCGAAGATTTTGCTCCAATACAATTTTACTTAGAAAAACGACACTTGCGATTTTTTTTTAACTTAGAACAAACAAACGAATTCTCCGACGAAGAATAACACGGTTATAAGGTACATGGACGAAATTAAATAATGCTATTACTACGATTATTGAAAATATTCTGTGTTTGATGACCGATAAATAAAATAGAATAGAATACAATTACGAAAACATTATGTTTGATAAGTATTTTCTGTAAAATTACAAACAATTGCTTATTGCCATAATGTAATTTGTAACACTGTTTAAAAAAGAACTTTTGTTTCGGCGGTACGGTGCGGGAATCTGTGATTGATTAATAAAAACCCGTGATAATCTAATCAAGCACAATTTATGCGCGTCACTTCATGCATTTAAAACTACCTACACTCCCTAAAGTGACATTAATTTTGAAAAAAATTGCAACTTTCAGATTTTCCCCTTTAGTTACACTATAAGACCTGCCGTTGTGCCAAATTTCACGTTTCTACCTACATGGGAAGTGTTTTATATTTTTAATGATGATGAGTGAGTCAGTAACAAAAATGAAAACTTTGAATTTCTCCCTTTTTGAAAAGGCTTACCATTAAGAGCTCATTTTTACAGTGTGCTAAGGTACTCGAGCTTAATCTTTGTTTCAAATTTCAAAAGCTCATCTTAAGAGGAAACAGAGATATGTGGGTTAGATGCTGGAACTTGCCCTGGCGCACTGCCGTGCGTTCAGATAATCTATACATATTACATAGCAATTACAATATTATTTATATAATTTTATTTTTAGATATAATCATATTTTGCTCAAAATACAAACACTCTTATTATGCTGGAACAGTTAGTGTATACTAAGTATGTAGTATATTATTGTACAATATAATAGTCAAACTATACTCTCATATTTTAGGACTTTTTTCCACAAAGTTTTTTAATGGTTTTCATACCACGAAAATGTACAAAAAATCGACACTAATTATAAAACAATGATTTATGACGTTTTAATAACAATATTATACTGTTTTAAAAACTACTGACTGAACGGTAGTGCTAATACGGAATGTCATTGATACTCAATATTTCATTACTCAGCAGGAAAATTTAATGAGAAATACGTGAACGGGCAAAGGAAAAATAAATTAAATTTAAAAACTGGAGAGTAGTCAACGCCCTTTGTATTATGACTTATATCGATCTGTATTTTAAATATATATATACTCAGCTTTTTCAAACCGACCCTTTGTAGCGTTGCCATTAAAATATTTTTATATGAGATAAATCCTTCTCTCTCCCTCCCTCCCCTTTTAAGACCTGCATTTCATTTCCCCCTTATCGTGAATGTATAATATATATATATATATATATATATTTATTATCTTGGCAACATTTCAACATCCAGAGCATTCCCTGCTTTGTGTGAAGGCAGTACGATTCCATCCGCCGTTCATAAGTTTTGTGCGTTGTAATTGTTTGCGTGTTGTATGGAATTATTATTATCAAATTCCATTAAATACTACCTATCTAATTAACGTCACTAGCATGTAAACTGTTCTATTATTATTCCTGTTCAAACAGAGGCAGTATTTAAAGGTAATTAAATTCCAATTATGTTTATTGTGTTTAAGAAACTTATAAACAAAAGCCTAATAAACTTCTAAAAAAAAAACGCAGCTCGCTGACAAATTTGACGCGCTCGTATGAACGTTTAAAAATGATACTAATAATAGCAATAATTTATTACCCTATAGATCAATCCAAATTCGCCATCTACTTTACTTAAATGTGTAATCATATAATATTGGACATTGATAGATACTTCTAATAAATTAAGTTCAATGTATGTATGATAATTATTTATTAAGTAGATACTTTATGTGCAGTCGATATGTACTGTAAGATAATGCGTTAAGTTTATTTTGGAACAACAACAATACTTTTGACATTTCACACATCTACAGTCTGTAATTAAGTTGTAAACGTGTCTATTGGTCTATTTGTTTCTTTACTATCGTTCTCATCAGTTGAATAGTGAATATTTACACACCATGTGAAGCTGTACGCCAAATAGTTTTTATATACACAACTAGCTGAATGACACGGCATCGCTCGTGTGAAAAATAGTTACACGAATTTTAAATAATGATTAAAAAAATTATTACTAACTATAAATTATAATTAATGTTTTTAAAATACATGTTTTTACTTATATGTATAAATTCGCCAACCTAAGTTTTTATTTGTTAATTATTAAAGTACCTATAGAATTACTATTATTATTGTAGGCTAGCTATTACTTTTGCCCTCGCCTTGTTAAAAATGGAGAAAGATAAGACGCTTGACATTCGGGGTGTTATTTGCAACATCTCTTTAAAAAAAACATAAAAATATTCAAATTTCTCGCTAAAAAACTGGAACATAAAACACGTCTGTTTTTTTATATCCAAGAAAGCATAAGGATAACACTTATATGCCTTAATTTTGTTTTACAGAGGTTTCATACTCTAGTTAATGTTAACATACAACAATAGTAAATACATTCCAAAACGTCAAAATATTATAATTTTAGGTCACCATAAAAATGAAATTTATCACAAGTTATTAAACATTCCAGTAAATTGAGTATTTCCTCGAAAAAGTTGTTTAGAGGATTTACGAAAAGGTTAATGTATTTTTTCGGGACGTACTCGGGATATGCCCAATCTAACATACCTATGGAACGGACTGTGATTAGGGAGGTGTTGGGGACAGAGATTTCCACGGCTAATATTGACTTCATTATCTTTTGCACTTTCTGGGAAATCTTGCACTACAGTCGTAATTCCTATATACGATAACAAAAATAGATATGGCAATATATATTGGTATATATGGGTCAAAACCAACGAACGTTTAACTCGTTAAATTTTTTAGAAAACGCACTGCATGTCTGTTAAAATGAAAAGAATGTTCTCAAATTTTTTTGGTTTTTTTTTTCCATCTTTTTGGGTATGGTCGTAAAAAGTTTTTATATTTTTTTTCTTGACAATTCATTTTTATAAATTTTTTTTATAGATTCTTCGGCCATAAGAAAAAATGATTAAAATCAGATTATGATGTAAAATAATCTCAGCTTTCTGAAAAAAATATTGTTTTATTCTTTCAAGTAACAGAAAGTCATAAAAACTGAGTTTTTAATCTAAAAAGTTAATTTTGTTGTATTGTTTTTAAAATTTGGAAATTGTTTTAATGTTTTTTTAAAATACTATAACAAAATTATAAAAAAAGTGTCAAGAAAAAAACTAAAAATACATTTTACGACCATGGCCAAAATAGATGAAAAATTCGAAAACATTTTTTTTATTGTAACAGAGTAGTGTGATTTTTAAAAAAATCCGGGAGGTCGCTCCAAACGTTCGGTCGTACTCGCCGTTTTGACCGATAATATGTCAACCTATACATTATATACCTAGTACATATAGACTATTGTAACTAGACTATAGTTATTATTTATAATAACAATATTAAATTCCCATCAAATTGCTTTGGTAAAGATGATTTTTACTCTAAAAGTTTAATTTGAAATCATATGTTGCAGTTCATCTATCGCGACATTTGTATAATTTTTAAGCAGATGGAAATATACAGATAAAGCATACCTTGCATTTTTTTTATCTTTGTTACCATGAGAACATTAGTGTAGGAACTCAAAAAACATGTCTTGAATATTTTTAGTCCAATAGTTATATTTTACATACATTTTTATATTATATTTTATGTCGTAATTTTAAACAATTTTACTGAACAAACTTCTGTTGTTGTTTAGCCTATGTATTAACTATATTTGTATAGGTAAAAAATAAGTTTAATCCAAAAATGAAAATATTATTGAATTTCATTACTAATGTTTATGCGTTTCGATTATGTCTATGGACAGTGGAGTTTAGGCTTAAGTCAAAAACACGTTATTCAAATTTGTTATTTAGTTGACAATTTCGTATCTTCATTATGAATTCCGAGGGTAGATCCAGCTGTTCTAGGTACACAGGGGTCCCACAAATATAAGACAAATGAAATAACATTTGTTCTAGTAAATTTTTTAAAAATTATTTTATACTCATTTGCGCTATAAGCACCACGTTTTTTATTGCACTATTATCTATTTAATTTTTAATTTTAATTATTTATAAATTATAATATATATATATATATATATATATAATATAATATAAATATAGTTATAAATAATTATATTTTAATCAAGTTCTACATTTCACTAAGAATCATTTGCTGGCAAATTGACTAATCGACAACTAGTTGTAAATAATTACTTTTAAAGTTATGTAAGTTTAAAGTGTAGGATAGAAGGTGGAGTGTGGTAAATAGTTATTTTTTATCTGCATGCATTACTCTACTGCTCTCCACCTCCCATCCTACACTTTAAACTTACACAACTTTAAAAGTAATTTTCCAAAACTAGTTGTCGACCAGTCAAAATTTCCAGCAAATTATTCTTTTAGTTATCTCGAATTTTTTTAAATAATTAAATAAAGTAAAATAGTTACGTGCAATAAAAAACGTGATACTTTGCAAATAAGTAAAAAATAATTTAATAAAAGAAATCTTAAAAATATTTACTAGAACAAAAGTTATTTAATTTGTCTTATCTTTGTGGGACACCTTATATATTTGCTCTTCCAAACTATGGTTTATCATTAGTGAAAAATAACGTTAAAAGCTAATGAACTATACTAGTTCATTAGTACAGACACAAAAGAAAACGTATCAAATATGTTCTAAATTGTGGTCATGCCAATTATGGATAGTGACGGAGTGAACTAAATAAAAATAAATTGGGCACTTATAAGTTGTTGGCTAGACTGTAGTGAGAATAGGCAATTTTTGAAATTGTTTTCATAATACTTAAAAAAATAGCATCTTGATATATACAAAGTACAAACCTATAAGAAAAACATTTGTTTTTCAAATATAACCTACTATCAAGTATGTTCCAAGTAAAAGAAAACAATACTCTGTGAAATTATTTCGATTTTCTATTATAACTCAAGAAGTTTCAGAAATCAGAGTTCTATAGAAATTAAAGAATTTTTTTTGTAATTGTCAAAAATACAAATTAAAAACGCGTAATAACAAGTTATTGACATTTTATGTCTTTACTTTGGCACACAACCGGAAAAAAACAACATTTTTTAGCGTTACCAAAAACCTAACAAAAATTCGCGTGATCTAGCGGTTTTGAATGAAAGAATTGATAAGGATATGAGATCTGATAAGATATGTGAGATAAGGGATAAGAGATTAGAGATATGTTTTTACTTTGGCACACAAGCGGAAAAATCGACAGTTACCAAAAAACCTAACGGTCCTTATATATATATATCCTAATATCCTCATATATCCTTATATATCGTTATATCCTTATACATCCTTATATCCTTACATATCTTTATAGCCTTATATCCTCCCGTGGTTGCGGACTCGTACGCAAGCTGTTGTAAAGGGATGGTTTTTTTTAACTTCTTTCATGCTCCTGTTTTTGTTTTTATTCATTGTTGTTTTATAATCAGTATATTTTGTTTCAAATTTGATGTAAAATAAACTAGTCTACAATACATAGTGACTTATTTTTCTAAAAAACCTTGTTATATACTTAAAAAGCGAAGTCAAAGTTAAAAGTCAAAATTTTGGCGATTATAATATTAAAGTAATACGTGTGTATTACGCAGAATGTAAATTGTAATTTACTACTAAACTATAATTTCTTAATTTCTGTAGTATTGGTACTCTTTGAGTTATGGTGGATAATCTAAATCATTTACTGAATTTTGTTTTTTTGACTGGGTGGAGGAAATATATTTTTAAGGGGTTACTTTTGTAAAGTACCTATCGTGAAAACGATTTAAAGAAATTGCTTTTTTTTACTACACCTTGGACTGGGCATTATTTAAACTTTCACAAAATATATGCAGATGAACTAAAATATAATTGCATAATACAAATATGTTAAATTTTTGTTATAGATACATTATGTTGGGTAAACTAACCATCATCCTCATGTTTGTCGTCCAGCTAAATTTGCCACTGTCGGCGATGAAGGCTTGCGATTTAAGGCCAAACGGTATAACAACACCGAAAAGCAGAAGTTCGCATCCTTTTAGAATCGTTTTCAAAGGGAACACTGAGACTTATTGGCCTGGAACAACTTATACAAGTAAAATAAAAAGATTACCAAATTCTGATAAAATACATTATTAGTTTAATATTTTTGTGTATACCTATGTCCAAAACGTGGTAGACTTTTGTATTTATACGTAGGAAGAAATTATAATTTTTTTTTAGTTTTGGCTAACCTATTGAAAAGTATATCGGATGACTACAAATTCTTGGAGTAGTTGGAGGAGACAGAACACATGGAAATAATAATAATTAGACAAAATCTCCTTGTTACTTTATGGGTGGTACTAAGAATAGATTTTAAAAGATTTTTTTTTAAAGCAATAATGATAACAAAAAAAAAAAAATTGTTTCTTGATATTGCCTAATAATTATTATTCGTCGAGAATGGAAAAGACTATAACTACCAAGGAAGCAAAAGCTAGGCAATGTTTGAAAAAAAAAATCTAAGAGACATAATACTAAATTTGATTACAAATGAGTAATGACTTTAGTAGAAGTCACTTTCTGGCGTAACTATTGAAATTAATTATTTAATCTTAGATGCGATTGCTAGAAGCTATTGAGTTTATAATGATTTTTTGTGTGTCTGTAGACACGATAACTTTTTTTCCTGTGGACCGAATTTCTCGTGTAGCACCTGTGATAGATCCAGAATTGTGTGCAGATGGTACTTTGGTGGGTCAAAAGTAGAAAAAGTCAACTCTTCACCACTGAAACCGGGTAAAACCCAAAACAAATTAAATAGGTTTTTCAACCATCAACTTTTATTTGCTAATCTTTGCGAAAAACAGTCGGATATAGTCGAATTTGTAAAGAACGTTGATTAGCCATGCTTCTATCCACGCATGCCCTCAAACACAAATTTTAACAATCCCCAGCATTTGGGAAGAATTATGGTTAGTTGAAAAAAAAACAAAAAATATCAGTAGAGCCTGGCTGGATATGAACCAGGCATATTTTAAATACTTTAATTGTTGGTCGAGTACTCTGACCATTAAGCTACATTCATACTTGTATTTATCATAGTTTATTATCAACTATATTTTTCCAAAATATGTAATACTCAAAGCTTAGAACTTAACGTCCGTATTATATCTTTAAGAATTCAACGTGTTCCTCAATAAAGACGTTCGGGTGATGTATGTATAGCATATTTTATTAATATAAAAGCATATAGGGTGGCATGGTGGTCACCTCAGTTACCATTCGGCACCTGAGGTTAAGCTGTGTCCGTTGCTCTTAAACCACCCGGGACTTTTAGTAGCGGCCCATGCCTTGAACCTATCTCATACGTATTTCACACCTACCAACCAAACCAAACCTCCAAAACTAAGCAATAAATAAATTTAATAGGTATATAAGTAGCCAACCTAAAATAAAAATCATATAAATGCTAACTCTTGTTCTAACTTCTTATTGAAAATCAGATTATGGTTGACTGTTGCGGGGTATTTTGTCTTTAGGATGGGGGCGAACTCCTCCCAAATATATGTGCATACTTTTTAATTTTAATAAAATATAAAACTACTTATATCAAGCTTATTTCGTCAAAAACCAACAAAATGTATGGTTGTTATAATACTTATAATGCACAATTGTTTAATAGTTATATTACAAAGTGTCAAAACTACGCAAACGATGACACCAAGTTTTAGTGGTTTTTCTTTGATGGTGGAAGCCGAGGATCACCGAAACTACGATGAGGAGAATGAATTTTTCGCAGGTACTTTTCAACTTACTGGTGATGTGAGAACGAAAATTAGTGAAGTTTGCCCGAACACCATCACTCACACGTCGATGATACCAAAATCGGAAATACAAGTGTTTTGGGTAGCTCCACCGTCTGGTAGTGGCTGTATATTATTTAGGTAAGTCAGCTTTCAATAAATGTTATTCAGTTATTAAGTTTGTCTATTTTTCACCATTTCGCTTTGTTTACGTCACGGTTATTATAGATACATGCTTTATTTTGTCTAGTTGTTCTACCTAGCTTACACTTTTCAATAAATCATTCTCGTTCCATCTTTATTCTTTATGTAAATCTAATAAATTAATTGTTTTATTGTAAAAAAAAAGTTTTAAATTATAATGGTTATCAATTCTTGTTAGTAAAAGTTGAAATATACATTTAATTATTACATCATGATTAATATTACATTGTACCTATTGAGAAAATAGTTCTACATGTTCACGGCTGTATATTTCCTAAAACCTATAAATTACTAATTATTTAGAGTTTAGACGTCCTGTCGCAAATCACCTACATTAGTCACAGTTTTTGGGTTTTCTAGTTTTGTGCGATAATCGCCTTGAATAAAATTATTCATTCTACTGTAAGAAACTTTAGTGTGATTGACATTTATAAAAAAATATGTGATGGTGTTGACAATTTCCAGGGCCACCATTGTGGAATACCGTGACGTTTGGTACATGGACGACGAGCAGCTGAGTAAAAGGATATGTGAAGAAAGCAATGAAAGCAACGACGATAATTCCAACGTAGTATATGAATGTTGTGCATGCGACGAAGCAAAGTTCGAGGTATGATTCGAAGATGATAGGTTAGAATTCAATTGTTTAATAAGTAAGTTGACTGTCGTTTTTTATTTTTTAGCTTACTTTTGAAGGGCTGTGGTCAAGACACACTCACCCAAAAGATTATCCGGATGATAATTGGCAAACCAAATTCAGCGACGTCATAGGTGCTTCGCATACAATTGATTACAGGTGTGCTAGCCTGCGGTTACAATATATTATACACCAATGTCCAATATATAATAAATAATAGTATATACCTAAAATTCGTGTGTTCCTATCGAAAGTATAACAAAACCTTTATTGTTATCAGGTTTTGGGAACAAGGACACGTTGCTTCAGAAGGGATGAACAGCATAGCTCAGTATAGTGCTACGTCTACGTTGGAATCCGAACTGAAATCTAAAGTAATAAAATGTCAATTAATAATAATAGTATAGTTTGTAAACCGTATTATTTATCGTTGTTTCAGAGCGATAAGATCCGGACTATAATCAAAGCACGAGGTATAAGTTATCCTAATGTAACTGGAAGGACTTTTGCTGTGTTTCGAGTGGACCAAGAACATCATCTGGTATCCGTCGTATCATTTATGTGTGCGTACAGGTCTTAATAATTAAACACATCGGGTTTCAAATATTTATATCATTTTAAAATATTAGATCCGTCGCCGGATTGGTTTGTCGGGGTTTCGGGCCTGGAACTATGCTTGCCCAATTGCAATTGGATCACTAACAAAACGGTCAACTTGTACCCATGGGATGCAGGCATCGATAGCGGAGTGACGTACAATGTATGTTAAGACTCATAATATTTTATTAAACTTCAGAATTAGTCTATAGAATACATTATTTATATTTTTAAAGTGTACAATTAATACAAAGTTAAATATTAATGAAATATTTGTACATTTTATGGTAAATAACAAGGAAGTTGCATTATTTTTTGTGTAAAACTAAAGTTTTAACGAGTCTATATTTAACATATTTTTGTTTATTTATTTAGAATATGTGATACCGGTAGTTGATCTAGAAATGTACATAGTCATATGTAGTAGTTCTCTGCCTAAAGACTAACTAGTATACATGTAGAAGCGTACACCTAGTTATTTCACCATATTGTGTTTCATCACTAATTTATAATTGTTTAAACTTGGTATAATGTTTTCTAGTCATCCGATATGCCGACAGTGCCTAGAACGACCGTACAAAGAGTTTGGGTGGCAATGCCTAACGAAACTAGGTCTCCGTTTTACAATGAAGACGGTGTACCGTTAAAACCGATAGCTAAGTTACACCTTACAAGACAACGTCTCTATGAAAAAAGCTGTGTAGAAGAGAATATCAAACCGGAATCGTCTGGTAACTGTTGTTTTTTATTGGTGTGCTTGTAATACTGTTTTGTTAATTTCAGCTTGTGCTGTTGGTCCTTGGTCCGAATGGGACACGTGCACGGCAACATGTGGCAGAGGATACACTAATAGGCGTAGACAGTACCTCAATCCAGAAACTTACAAGCCTCATTGTAGTGAACAATTATTGCAGCGCAAAGGATGCTATGTTCTCCCTTCTTGCACGTTAGTTTTTAAAACCATTTATTAGTTTTTAAACCTAATAATAAAAATAAATGAAGTAAGTTTTACATATTTAACTTTCCTAAATATTAACCCTTCAGTCGTTAATTATGTTGCACAATACTCAAATGATAGCGAATTTCAATTATAGATTTTGCTTAGAATAACATAACACATATTTTTTTCTGAAATAAAAAAGTATCTAGTTATTCGTGTTTATCAGTTCATCAGTTCACCTGGTTATACTTGTGCATGCCCTCATCTAATAATAATTATTATGGCTACTTTGACGGGGTAGCTCGTAGCGACATTCACAGTAATCACTACATACCTTCTCTATATGGTGTAACATAACCCAATGCGATGTTTTTTCACTTGTGCTTTCTTAAATTAATTTTTAGGGAGGATGTGGAAGAAAAAATGAAAATAGATCCGAAATGCGATACGACTGCTTACGGTAAATGGTCAGATTGCTCTGACGAGTGTGGTAAAGGTGTATATGCTCGATTTCGATCACTTTTGAACATTGACGTAACGCTAAATCACTGTATAAATCAAGGGGTGTCGTTGGAGCAAACCGTAGACTGCCTGATGAAACCGTGTATGGACGATCGAGACAACACGGTCAGTAACATTAAATATTTATACATGGGGTGAAGAATATCCTTCGTTCGACTATCACTGTTATAACTTATGTACATATTATGTGAGAGTAAGATGAATTAGTTTTGAAGAGTGCCTGCCAAAACAAAACGTTCCCTTTCTACGGGATTTCAAATCGGATCAACTGCTCTTATATAACAAATTGTGTCTCTTTTTCAACGTTTATTTCAGGATTTGGACGTGTTGTGCAGCAGCTGTCGGCTTTCAAATTGGTCGACATGGTCGCCGTGTAACACTACTTGTGGACCAGGGAGTAGGGAAAGAACCAAAGTCTACATGGGTGTGTCTGGCTCGTCAGACGACTGCGACCCGCGTTGTTTCAAACAGATAATCAACTGCCCCGATAATATGCCTTGTGAAACTACTCAAGAAGTCGGTAAGTTTATACTGCGAGTGTTGTCGAACTAAATTAAACTAACCATAACAAAATTTACACGCTGCTCGTATAGAGGATACCGGTTCGTACGATAACGACGAAATGCTAAAAAAGTATAATGTCTCCATACAACGCATTTATCAATTTACCAAAATAAAACCGATTTTGTGTAACACTTCTCGCGTTTCTTGTACGTTAAAAATTACATGAAATTTTGAAGTTTAATGCATTATCAATCGGCAATTAGTTTATAAATACATAGGAATTGTAATATTTGTAAATTCGTTATTTTAGATTCGACTACTGCGTCACACCAAGAAAGTACTTCCGAATCATCGGCTACTAATGGAATAGATGGAGATACTGAAGCTGATGTAAGTACATGCATATTATACCAGTAGGCAGTAGGTAATAAGTATGTATCAAGTGTTGATCATAATTTGATTTTAAGGAAGGTATAAATTAGGAAGGTAATAAATTAAAACAATATTTAAAAAAAAGTAGAGAATGATATATATATATATATATAACATGGACGAATTCTATTCAAAGGATATCTAGTAATCCGGTGATATACATATTTTCTTGTAAAGAATAGGATGGAAAAGAACATTTATTTAAATAATCCAACTTTGTTTTTAGTATTTATGTAGTATTTTTTATCTAGGTTTCGGATGAATCCGAGTGTAAGATGTCTAGATGGGAAAAGTTTTCAAATTGTAGTGTAATGTGTGGCCTCGGCTTTAAAGAACGAACACGAGAAATAAAAGTAAGCTTAGTTTTGTTTAGAAAATGCTATTATCACTGTTATTATCGCCTGTTTTTTATTTGCTTTTAACTACTTTTAATTACTTTTTAATTTTCGATAATATATTATATTTATATAATATACAGGAGGAGTGGCCGAGTGGGTAAGGCGGCAGTGTGTTAGCGCTCACTGTCGCCGGTTCGACACTAGGTCACAGGCGCTCCGTTTGCTGGGCGAGCAATCGTCCGGTAAAAAGGAACCGCCATCCCCCTCTCCGGCGACGGATTGACGACCCGTCCCGGAAGCGAATTCGTCAAGAAACCATCTCATGATAGCAGCATTAGGCCTTCATGGCCCGTTAAGCTACATGATGATGATGATATAATATACTGAGTTCATTTGATTTTTAGTTTCCTAAGGATCCGCTAGAACAAAAGAAATGCCGAAAAAAGCTGGTCGATCGACGGAGTTGCCGAGGGAAACAGTGCAGTAAGCGCATTCATTTATAACAGTTTTTACAATATTAATTTTTATATTCATTTATATACGGTATACGGTTTTTTTGCTTTAGCTTTGATTTTTTTTATCACGGGACACTCAATATCTCACTAGGTTTAATTAATAATTGAATTTTTTTTTATAGTGTTTTCAAATAATGTGATTTCAATTTTCCACTAATCTTTATGTTCTTACTCCCTTCCCAAACTACCTATTTTTATATCAACTTAAATGGTAACGTATACGTTTCATTAACTTTTTAAATTAAGAATAATGTACTAAACATTTTGACTGGTCGATCACCGGTTTTTGATTAAATTATTCAAGTTATTGAAGTTTCAAGTTTAGGGCAAGAGAAAAGGTGGAGTGTTGTATTATTTTTATCTGTGCGCACTTTCCACCAGCACTTCCCCTCCCGTCCTAACTTTTAAACTCTTTTAACTTAAAAAATAGTGGTTAAAAACTAGTTATCAACCAGTCAAAACTTTTAGTAAAATATTCTTAATTTAAATAGGTAATAAAATATATATGTTACCATTTAAGTTTCAAAAGTTGCTACCAAAAAAACTAATTTGGGAGGGGGTAGGAACATAAAAGTTTGTGAAAAATTGAGACCACATTATATAAATTTACTATAAAAAAAAACAATTAAATTATTAATTAAAACCAGTGAGATATTGAGTGACCCGTGATAAAAGAATCACCCTGTATTTATATATATATACATATTTAATTTATCTATATATTCATAATATAACATTTAAAAATATAGTAATGAAGATAACAAAAGATTGTTAGCACTTAAACAAAGAGAGGTAAAAAAGGTGATTAGATTGAATAAGAGACTGTGGGAAAAAGAACGCATACAAACTATAGAAAGACTTATAAGATTCTGTCTAATATACTTCTGATCAGAATCAATCCATATATTAAAGAAATAATGGGAGAATATCAAGCTGGATTCATGATAGGGAGATCAACAGTTGATCAAATTCATATAGTTAAACAATCAGCTGAGAAAAGTCACGAGTTCAATAAAGATGTACACCTTATGTTCATAGATTACAAAGCAGCATAAGATTCGATTAATAGAGAAAAACTATGGAATGTCGTGAGCCATATGGGAATACCAGCAAAATTAGTCAGAATGATAAAAGCATGTACATATGAATCCAAAAGTAAAGTAAATTTTGGAGGAGAGATATCAGATGAGTTCCCAGTAACGACAGGACTCAGACAAGGAGACGCGCTATCGCCAGCTCTGTTTAATATCGCATTAGAATCAGTTATGCGAAAGGTACTAATCCAAGCTAAAGGAATAAAAATGGACAACAATAATGAATTAACCGTAGTAGCTTTTGCTGACGATATAGTCCTTATAGCCGAAACAGAAAATGAACTGAGAAATACAACTAGCATCCTACTAAGTGAAGGTAAAGAAATTGGTCTGAAGATAAATGAGTCAAAAACAAAGTATATGATACTTTCGAGACGAAATTACAATACTAATTATTTAAAAGTTGATGATTACAAATTTGAAAGGGTACAGAGCTTCAAGTAGCTAGGGGCAGAGATCAATGAAAATGCTAATAGCCATGAAGAAGTTAAAAAACGACTTATGGCAGCAAATAGATGCTACTATAGTCTAATGCCACTATTCAAATCAAGATTACTATCAATAAAGTCTAAAATAACGTTATATAGTCATAATTAAACCAATTGCTCTATATGCATGTGGTACATGGGCCACGACAAAATCGGACGAAGGAAAGTTAGGAGTGTTTGAAAGAAAGATATTAAGAAAAATCTTCGGTCCAAAGAGAAATAACGATGGAGAGTATGAAATGAGAAACAACGAAGAATTGGGTAATCTCTATAAGGAACCTACCATTATTGGGTCCCTGAAGAGCACGAGGTTAAGTTGGGCGGGGCACGTATGGAGATCAGAGGGAATGATTGGATCAATAACTAAATAGAAACTCGACACTAAGAGACCTAGAGGACGCCCCAGACAAAGATGGATGGATAGAGTACAAAAAGACTTGAAACTTTTGAACGTAAGGAACGCACAAGAATGTGCAAACGATAGAGAGCGTTGGAGACAATATGTTGTTGCGGCGATGGGCCTTAAAGGCCTGTAAAAGCCCCGAAGAAGAAGAAGCAAAATATAATATATTATTTATAATATACAAATTCAAATGGCGATGATTTATTATGATTAATATACGAATAAATAGTTATAATTAAATAGTATTTAATTGTTTAGTTTTTATTAATAAATATTATTATTAAAATAAATTTCGGAAATAATTGAAATATTTCATGGCTTGTGAAAATTTCACATGAAATGAAAATGTCTAAATTTTGTTGTAACCATAGTAATACTTTTTTTATCATGTTAACAATTTTAAGTAATCGTAAAGCCGGGTTACTTGGATCATTCATTTTTTTTATAAATTTAATTTAAGCTAATAAATACGGTAATGATGACCAAATGTCTAGAAGATGAAGTTATATCTTTATCAAGATATAAAATATGTTCTATGTATTCTAATTTTTCAGGAAACACAAAAAACGACGCGTTTACGTGAAAAAATCAAAATAGATAAAAATAGATTTGTTCCCTTTCTGTAATTAGCAATTCAGTTATGGTAACCTTTTTTAAAAATAATGTCTATGTCTTAAGATACACTTAGATAAGTATTACTTGGGAGAACCATATTAAATGGTTTTAAATTTCATGTTGAACTCATAAGAAGTAGCTTGTTTTAATTTACATAGAGGTAAATCAGTACTGTCAGACGGCATAATTTACCGGTGCTTACCGGTTTAATGATAAATAATAAATTCTTAAAAAATTATCGAAATCATTAATTTATTACCATTTAGCTATAATCGATCTAATAATATCTCCCTAATATTATTTTCACACGTGTAATGGGGGTAGTTTCAAACATTATTTTGTTTACAATAAAAAAATACCTGATTTACCAAACATTGCATGAACTATTTTTAAATAATAAATGTATTATTCATGCTATGCTTTCTTGTAGCCTACCGATTAACACGGGACTACCGAAACAGTAAGCATCGATTTGTATGATATATACATTAGAATAATCGTTACTTTTTAACTGAGTAAAATAAAATAAAAACTATTCGTTTTCAAATATTTACAGCCATCATAACTGTTAACTAACATGTTTTATTTACAGAGTGTAAGTATTCAGAGTGGTCAGAGTGGTCGCTGTGCTCGGCGCCATGCGGCATGAACGCCGTTCAACAACGCACCAGATTACTTGAAGATCCGTCTCAAATGTGGTGTACCGACAGATTAGAACAACGCATTTGCTCGGCATTAGCTTGCAAATCTTATTAGTTATGACTTGTCCACAATTCGTTTGTTATAGTATCTCAAACTTCCGCTAATCCTAATGATATTTTATTGTGCTATCATTAAAATATTCACTATCTATAATAAATATTATATTGTTAAAGATTAAAATTGAAAATACATATAATATATTGTGTCGATATAGCGTAGCAAGAAATAGCTTAATAAAAAAATGCAATTATTAAAAACAGTATAATATACCGTTTTATAACCTGCGTAATTTATTAATAAGGTCTAAAATTCAAACTGCGTACTAAATTGTGTGAACTATACGATTTCTTAAACTTTTTGAGTTATTATTATATTTTTTAGTATTATTTTGTTCTTTATGAATTATTATAAAATGATTAATTAACACATTAAGTTATAAATTTCGTATTATATGTGTTCAAAATATCAGTTGTGTTTGGATGTTTTACAATTTATTTACAAAAAATGATTGATTTTACAGTCCACTATATTGATTGTATTGGCTATCACAATAACGACGTACTAAATGAAATCGTGATAGACGATAATCATAAATGCCAGACGAAATATGCTAAAATCAGGCATTGGACTTAAATTTGTTTACGAGTATAACAAATAACCCGCCGGTATAGTAGCAATTTGTTCAGAAACACTTGTGGTGCACGGCTTTTGGTCCGTGTTCTTCGTATTCTGATCGGTTGACCCACATGTGCTTGAAGGTAGACAGACTAGCCAAGATCGAACCACCAATCCAGGTGGAGAACTTCCGCTCGGGCGTGGTGAGCAGCCGGATTTTAGTAGTCGACAGCGCCAATTTCGCCAGCATCCGTTCGACGCGCTGAGAAAGCGATGGCAGTAGGCTATTACCTCCAGCCATCACAATGTTATTGTACATGTCGTTTTGCAACCTAATGTCGCACACGCCTATTGATTCATAGACCATGTTGTGCACGCCTGCCAACTTAGAAGGTATGTTGAATATGGCTGGATCGAACATCACTTCGGGAGCTCTGTAACTATAAACACAACAAGAACGGCTCGGCGTGGCGTTAAACCGATGACAGATTCATATCGTTAAATATCGATGGCATTTGTTTTAATTTTAAAGTGACGAAATTTTATAGACCTATTTTTATGTATTTAATGAACTTGTCGTGGCTTCTAGAAGCAGATCTTTGCTTCCAAAAGACACGTATTGCTAAACTTATCACTCTTGTGCGCTATGCCATCGATATAATATACATCAACATTAACATTGGGCTTAAAAAGACACTCACGCTTCACTGTAAATAGTGATCATTTGTCCGTCAGGCATTTCGTAGATTTGTTCGATATCCGGATGGTTGAAGTTGTTGTACTCGATGTAATCCTCGCTGTTGGGGTCGATTACGCAATAGCAGAGTTTTTCTTTAATGGTGTTCACAATTGCTTTGTCCGCGGGAGTGGTAAAACTAAAGCCACGGGCGTTCATCATATTCGCCAAGCACTCTGTCACCTGTCGGCCGCCCACCGGCAACGTGCGGACCGCGTGTGGTAGACAGTAACCCTCGTAGACGGGTACGGCCCTTGTGCTATCGTATCCGAAATCCACCACTATGCCTGTAGTCTTGCCGGAACCGTACAGCGCCAGTGTGGCCGCAGGCACCATAAACATTCCTGGCACGTTAAACAGCTCGAACATCATCTGCATCAACATTTTTTTTCTTATAGATTAGGATTTCGTTTGTAAGAAAAGAAAATTCTAAAACCAATAATTGACCTCTGCTAATTTCTCACGACAAGGTTTTGGATTCAACGGTGGCTCGGTATGAAGAATGTTGTAGCCTTCTGGTGGCAACATCAAGTCTTCGTAGTACATATGGTAGTACATTTGTTCCATGGCCTCCCAATCGGTAATTATTCCGTTATCTATGGGGACACTAGTGTCTAACACTCCTCGGTTTTGCACGGCATAATCTCCGACATAGGTAATCCTTTGTCCATATCCCGGCATGGAAACCTAAAACGTTATACACCTACACGTGCTGTAATCTATAAAACGACTCAAATAGTTATGGTACCTCTTGGCGTGGAGAACCGACAAATGTGGGAATTATTGTACGAGGAGCATCATCATCGGCGAAACCAACTTTTAAGGAATACGTTCCGTTGTCGCATATCAACGCCGGATTATCCAAGTATGTGAGTCCTAGTAAAATATGTCGAAACATAAATTTGTAACTTCGAAAGTACTACTATAGCTTTTAAAGTAACATGCGTTTAATTTTGGTGAACATTTAAGTATAGTTTAGATTTTTAGCATGGTTAACCTTTCGTTTGAAGATTTTTTACCACATTATAATGTTGGTTGACGTTCCATACCGTCAGGTGAACAAGAAATCAAGAATTTCAAAAGGTAGTAATTGAGTTAGGAGTTTAATACACACAAAACAATGTACTTATGATTTCCTTCTTCGACTGGTTGAATACTGAAAACCCTGAACGAGTGGGTGGAATGGATCTTGTACTCTCAGATTGAATAATATTTTCTTCTGCAGAACCATCGGAATGAACGGACATTTTTCTTTAATTGTTTAGCTGTCAAAATCTTAAGCAGGAAAATAAAAATGTAATAGGAAAAATGAGCGTTATCAATACTCTATAGCGACTGCTTGTTGATTAATCATATGTTAGTTTACGACGACTTAAAATGTAAAACTATTTATTCTATATATTTATACTCAAATACTTAATCGTGGTTAATTGCACCTCCTATAAAAGACGTGCAATTATTTCTGTTCTGTGAACAATCATACAAAAATAAATGATTTCTGTTAATATATCGAATCAAAATATTGTATAAATAAATAACCAAGTGCAGGTTAGGTCAGTGCCTAACATAACTAGCTTTATAAATCGATTTTACATGTTTACAGTCCTAGGCTTAAGTGAAAATTTCGTCCTATTGAGACAGCACTTTTGAGAGGATTTTAGGAACCTGTGTACTGCTGACATCTTTTTCACTTAAGAGACATACTGTGATTAGGTAGGTAGCTAGGATTATTAATCAATAATTATAATAAAGCAGTTTTATATTTACATGATAAAATCGAAAGTCCAACGGCACATTTTTAGGATTAAAATTTTATTATGTAAAATTTTTACTGATAATTTTTAAATTATTTTATTTATGCACTTCCCGGAGAAGCGACCGTGTTAGCGATTGTTACCGTGTTACCTGTCATTGTGTTCATGTGTTAAACTTTGTATAACTGATTCACAATTTATAATTGTGTTTAACTTATTGTAAACTATTAATCATTATTAATTGATAATCATTTATTTTGTTATAACTTTATATTTTCTGATAGCTTGTTGATTTATTCATTAATTTAATTGAAAATGGAAGGTTCAACAGGAGTCTTTTTGTACTGGATTGTGTTTGAAACGTCGGCTAACCAGCAGCATGTATTTGATTCGTTATATCCGGCACAACCCATTTTAGCTATACCTTATTAACCGAAGCCAGCGCCGGTGGATTGGCAGCCGTTGTTCCCGCCGGTCTTCATTGACACATCGATACCGCCGCCTGCGGTAATTGATACGAGCATTCCACCTCCATCGGTATGTGAAACATCGGTCCAGTCGATGTTGAATATATCGACTCAGAAGTCAGACGTCGACGATGTTAAATGCATTTTGCTTATAACTAGTGTTAACTTCGTTTGTTTATTGCAAATTTGTGTTATTTCTCTTCGGTAAGTTCTACTCTGTCGCTGACGGTGGAGCGGGAGCGCCGAAGATTTAACATAGGTATAGTTGTGTTTAGTGTTTAATTGCGACGCTTAAAACCGTTGTAACATTTTTTTTTACCGTTGTTATATTGCATAGCAAGTGATAGGTAAATACGTATAGGCCAAAATGTTTCTTTTAAAAAGCTTTGCTCTTATCCCTTTTAAAGTTTGATTGTTATTTGTATTATAAAAGTAGGTAAAAAAAAAAATTGTAAAAAAATTATATTTTTTACTTATTCTAAGCTTATTTACTATTCGAAGTATCAAAATAGAAGTCGAGTAGATGAAGAAGTGATGGCAGCATTGCGTCACTTGCGAGAGTGTCACATCGAGCACTATCTCTAAGCAGGAAAATGTCTTGAGAGAGTAAAACAAACTAACGAATTATACGAATATTAGGCCTTAAAGCAGCTTATGCTCGGTTAAGATAGTCAAACAAGCTATAAAAACTTGGGATAGGCCAAAATTATATGTTTAATAAATATAATTATATATAAAAAAATTAAATTAAAAGCATTTTTCAGCCGAGCCTGCAACCACGAAAGAGTATTTTCATGTCTCGTTGAAGTACCGAATAAATTTAGAGTAGTGGTGGAATTATAGATAATGAAATAGTATATTAACAAGCAGTAACAAGCTGGTATCTAAGGTGGCTAGTAAACATACCAAGTTTCTGGCTAACATTTAAGTGTTTACATAATATCTGGCCTAAAACAATTCATAGGGAATATGACCTGTTAAATTATTGTTCAGTTATAGTTTGATCGTTGTGAATACAACACATAGTTTAAAAAAATTAACATCCCCAACCCTATCCCCACCGCGTATTGCTTTTTTGTGACTTTTTTGTAACTAATTTCGGTTATGTACCAGTAGAGTTACGCGTACGAGTCGAACCACACGGGACATTTTTATGTGTGTTATATAAGGATATAAGGATAAAGAAGGATATTAGAATATATATATAAGGATATATTTTCATTAGGTTTTTTGGTATCGCTGTATAAACAGACATAAAAATTTCAAAAATAAAATAAAATAAAAACGGCGATGTTGTACGAGGTGGGAGGCTATCCAGTGATAGAACCCAAAACAAGCCTTTCAAATACCTATAATAGTAGAATAACAGTATTTTAGTAAATGTGTAGAAAACAGGATAGACATTTTATTTATGAATTGTTACATAAATATAATTATTAGACAACGTTATTATGTCGGGCTACCTGTTAGCTATTTGTCTTGTCCCTATAACAACGTTTCAAACATGTCTGAATAGGAGGAATAACTCTCATCTCTTTGTTTTATTGAGTTTAGTGAGTTATTCCGAATGTTGTATTAATAGCGATATTTTCTGTCCTGACAAGACATTAATAGCGAACTTGGGTTCGTTCGGTTTTTTTTTATACCGGACCCACAATGACTCTGTATTCTGACGGGATTCATAAACTCTGTTCGCTGTACGTCCAAAGTGTTAAGTTTCCCTGCAATGTCGTGACTCGTGTCGACCAGATTAGACGCTCTTTCTGTGGCAATATGGTCTCACCCGAGTGTAACAAAACTCGAGATAGACATTTCTCTTGCTGTCGATCACCCACGGGTATACCTATTACTCTCAGTAATAAAATGGTGGGTATTCGGTAGATATCATTGGCGGCGGCGGCGGCGACGGCAAGTTCATTATCGAAAACAGCTTAGGGACTGCCGTAGACGTGCTGGCATGTTTCTGCTCCGTGGTCGACATTAACTTATTGTTGAACGGGGCGGTGATTTCGGACGCCAGATCTGTCGATCGCCGGCAAACGTGAGAGGTCATCTGCACTGTAACCGTGTCGCGGGTATAGTCTATAGTCCACTTGGCTCCGGCCTTCGACAGAAACCCATACGTGCTCGGTTCGAGCTTTTTTTCAAAAGTCGGTGTTGCTATAGGCAACTCAACGACAGTAGTACTCTGGGCGGTGGCGGTCTTATAATTCGACGTAAAGGCTCTAGGGCGCGTGGTAGGAACTATGAAACGGGACTTCATCGCATAAGTCGACACTTGGTTATGTCCATCCAGCGTAACGATGCACGACTTACATTTCTTGCTATGGCGCGTGAAGGTAGCTCTCGTTCGATACACGGGTGCTGATTTATGAGTACACCTTTGGTACGCGGCCCGTTTGCAAGTTGTCGGTTGAAAATGGGTCATTAGCCGCGGGATTGGCTTGCAAGTAGTCGTTCGGCGCGTGGTCCGTTTGCAAGCGGTCGTTCGGCGCGGGGTCGGTTTGCATATGGTCCGAACGGTCGTTTGATACGTCCTCGGAGTGGTTGTCATACGAGTATGTATCGTTGTCGGGCTAACGAATTTAGCGGCATGCGTTATTTGACACATTTCCGATTTGCTACAAGTACACAAGTTCGGAAGGCACTTGGCCAACATGCGATTCAAAACTATGTCGTTCCATGCTTTGTTCTCCGTACATCTGGTAGTGTACCTGAGTTTGTAGCAGTACGGACCACCGGTAGAGTTGGTCGAACCCATATTACGGTATTTGAACACTCTTGAAGCGCGCAAGTGTTTCTTTTCCGAAGTTTCAAAACCATGTTCGAGCAACGGCACAATATCGTCTGTGTCAAAGTATGATTACGAAATAGTCATTCAACTTATAGATTACCAATATGTGGATACTACATACTGACGAATGTCTACCAACGAATGAGACATGAATCATTTTTGTTTTTTTGTTTAATAGCACTAATGGTTAATTACCTTGACCAGTGAACTCGTACGACGAATAGTCTATGGGTTTTGATTTACACAGTATACTCTGGAAAATAGCGAAATAAAGAAAATAAGTACTAAAACTGTACATTTTAATGACTCGGCTTAATACAAATTCATACAATATTAATCGAGTTCAATTATAAACTGGGAAATTGTATACGTTTTGGTGTTTAAATTGACTAGCAACCAGAAATACTAAATTGGTGATTTTGATATTTAATTGACAAATAAACCTTTGTTACCTTTAGGCTTCAGTATACGAATCACTCATGCTTACACACAATAAATAATGAACACTAATCACTAATGCTAATTCATATTCTGTGGATTATTATTATTCATTGCATATAACTAATTTCATTGCTTGGCAGTTGGCATGCAAAAAGTTATCAAGTACAATAATATAACCAAGTCAACACGCACAGAGTAAATCTAATCTGCGACCTAGCTCTAAGCGCGTGTTGAGGAAAGTGTGACAACTAAATTAAACGAACTGTGTGCATGCAAAACGATTATTTGGGAAGGTTTTGTTTGGAAATCTTAAGAGTAAAATATAATTAGAGTCCACGGTTGTACAGTCTAAACTATACCGCTCAAATGTCATACAGCGTTGACTTACCTACTGAAGTTCAGACAACATACAGCAGATTTTTAGTAGAGTAGAATAAATAGTCAACAATTTGTGTGGTAAATGTTTTTTAAAAATATTTTTTAAGTGTCGATCGTTTTTGCTTGCCCGGAATGAACCGCACACGGGACGAACGTCCTTTTGTATCTTAGTTCGTCGTCATACTGGGATGAAGCCAATCGTCTTAAGTGACGAAGCAACCGGAACCGAGCATCAGCCGAACCGTCGTGCTGCAAAGGGTACTTAAACTCGCCAGGTTCAGCCAGTTGAGTCACGAAAAGATTTTTAACGTTTTTCTTGCGCCACATAGGCTTGGTCGGAGGACACAATTGACTGGGTAGACACGTGGGTGTTGGCCACTCCAAGCATTGCGGTCGGCCCATGCATTTAGCTCGTCTGCACTCGTGTTGCATCCCATCGTTTCGGATACACTTGCAACCCACGATGATTTCGCCACCCCTAAACTCGACTTTATCAAATTCCGACTTTGGGCCCACCACACAAGTTAAATCCTCTCCTTGCATTTTCTTTTTTTTCCTACCGGTAACATAATATTAAGTATTAAAACTTGAAAACTATTCAAATTTGGTAATGTATAGGCAATAAGAAGTAGGTACACTGAAATAGGTACAATATAATTTCATTTAACCAATATCAGACTAACGTCTAACAGGTAAAGTTCTCTACTTCAAGTATTCTAAAATTTCGTTAGTAAAGTAGTAGTAAACTATTTTTTTAAAAATAACCTCATAAAATAAGTTCAAAAATCATACAGCTTAAAAAATGTAATGAAAACCACACTGTTCTTTTACTTTAAGAAAGATTAAAAATTATAAGCGTTCATGAATATTTATACAAACTTCACCTTAATTTTAGAAACCCTGTTCCCAGTCTATGCTATACAATTACACAGCTGTACTCACTAATTTGATTTGAAGAATTTTAAAGCTTATTGAGATCGTTTTAGTTTAAAACTACAATTTGTAAGAAAAAAAAAATTATATATGTTGACAATAGGTATTTGTTTACTTCTATCCAAGTAACGAAAATACTAATTTAAAATAAATATAGTAGTATAAGGGATTGAAAGTTATTTAATGGGTATAAATTACCAGCTATGTATTCGTAATAAATTCGTGGGTAAACATCGTTTTTTAAACTATAATTACTAAAAAAAAAACTTTTGGTCGATAGTGCTTACTTTACCTCATTCTACTCAAATGCATAAAATCCACTTTTTCCTCCAATGAGCTATTCTATAAAATTGTCTTTTTAATTTATAATTTTATAAGTACTTCATACAGTATACTCACAAATAATTCAACATTTTCAATATATCTAATATGAAATATTCTAACAGTATTTTTTTTGTTCACAAAAAAAGGAGTAACAACTTTTTTCTTTAAGTTAATGAGTAGGTGCAGGTTAATTTAATCACTTTAGGAAAGTAAAACGTAATTTTTGAGACACAATTTTTTCTCTTAAGCTATTTTTACAAACTAATTACAATAATAATTTTTTAGAGTATACGTTTTCTATAAGACGTTTACACCGTATCACATCATTTTAGAATAAAAAAAAAAATAATAATAATAAAAAGAGTATACGTACGTTTACTTGTGTATAGGCCCCAATACACGACTGTAAATTACCTTTATAATTTTATTAGGTAATCTAAAAACCTGTTCGGAAATGCTGATGGACAACATTATACAAATCAATTTTTATTAAAAATTGAACTTATAATAAATTTAATAAAAATTATATTTTATCTTGTTCGTGAAAATTGCAGTTACAAACTAATAGCAATCTTATAACTTTGTTTATATGAACTTAATTTTAGCTTTTTTCATATTACCTATCAGGTTCTTTTTTCCCCCTATGAATTATAGCTATTTTGGTTGGAAAAAATGCCTTCCAGTAAAACTATCACGTCTTGTAGAGTACTCAGATTACAATAATTGTTCTTTTATTAATAAGAGCAAGACTTCTTACAGGGTGCGCTGGACTTCAACTTTTGATTATTTTACTAAAACCGAAAAAAATAAGTAAAGAATTGTCAATATCAGTCATATTCAAACTCTATAGTGATTAGATATAGAATTTTGAAAATCGAATTCCGATGCACAATGGAGAAAGTCTTCCTCTTGTTAACAAAAATAAAAATCATTGTTATCTCTACAAGGCGCTAGTTTTCCTCGTTTTGTCCATAAAAACAGGTGCAGTCCCCTTAAAATAATGTTATTCAATCAAAATTTAGGAAGTTTAATAGTATAAAGTTCATTGCATTATCAATAAGGTATTTTATAATAACAAATGAAATACTTACATCTTGTTAATCGTGTTTTACATCGAAATTGTGACTGTTGTATGCTTTATTCATTCAATAAAAAATATAATATTGAACAATTTTATTTGAAGCATCAAAAAATAAATAATTAGAACAATAAATATGTAATTAAAAATAAAGTACTAAGAACGTACGTTTTCATAGATCAGTCAAAAGGAAAATGTTTACTACACAAATAAAAGTAGTAACGACTAAAAATTAACAAATTACAAAATATAGAACAATAAATAATTAAAACAAGTTGAAATAATACTGATGTATCAAATAATCTACAAAAATGGTAAGTTTATCTACTTCAAAAATTAGTTCAGTTGAAAATTGTTATTAAATTAGGTAAATTAACTACCTCTTGATATTGAATTCAAACGAAATAAGCTCCGACTCCAAACTGGAAACCATCAACTATCCTATCTCCAGTCATGTACTGCAGAGGAGTACACAAATTGAATTCAAACCTAATTGAATTGCCTAAACGAGCCACTAAACCAACGCCAGAAGAGAGTCTAAAGTTTTTAAAAATATTGTTAACGCTGTTTTTGGTATTGTTACCTGAAAAATACATAAAAACAATAACATTCATGTTAATATTATGAATTTAATTATGCAAATAAAAATATTAATTAAATTCATATTTACCTAAAAATGATATATTTCCAGCGTTACAAAACAAATGGAGCCTAAGTGCCTCATTTATTCTATTACTCTCCATTCCAAACATGGGCTTCACATAAATGTGGGCAGCCATTATCCAGTAACTCTGGAAAAAAATAAAATGGAAATTATAGTTTTAATTAATTTAAGAATTATTTTTAAAAATACCATTGCTCCAGCTACAGCGTCATCATTCAAACTACCAACTCCACGAGATTGGAAACCGCGCAATGTCATTGGTCCACCCAGGAAGAATTTATCCATAATATTAGGTTTTTTGTATGTTCCTAAATCAGTCAAGAATCCTCCTCCAAATGATCCTTGGAATACCTATATTACAGTTTAAATTGCTAACATTAATACTATAAATTAGTGTACTGTATACAGTATAAGCATATATTATAAAATTTGTATATTATAAAATTAAGTACTATCTAATTTACTGTACATATGAACATCTGTGGTAAAAAGGAAAAATAAGTGAAAATAGTTTGTAACATTATTTTTAAAATGTAGCCATGAGCAACACAATTTACTTGCGTAACTCACGCTTAATCTGGTATCAATAGCTACAATAGTGGATTATATATTTCAATATACACTTTTAATACGAACAGTTATAAAAACTAAAATTAAAATCAATAGCTTGGTGTAACACTAGTAAAAAATGTATAACGTATGTAACCAACACTTATCTAAATACAGTAATATTATAAAAAAAAAAGTTTTATTTAATTTTTTAATTTAGTTTGAGTCATAAATGCTAAAAAAAGGTAAAAATAAAAAAAAGGTTGTGAGTAATATAACTATTTCAAACTTTAGTTTTGACAATGTGTAAAATATAAAAACATATTTTTTTATGACATATTCAACAAGTATAGTTTAATTATGTCTAATAAATTGTTCTTTGATAAAACTGCATCACATTACCTGTTTCTAATAAATAAAATGGGTAATAATATTGGGTTGGCTCTTCTGTAGAATTTAAAAAATGTTGCTTACACCCTTTTCTTAACGCTCAATATGTTTTAAACATATTTTAAATAATGACAGATTGCCATAACATAATATCAATATATATATGTATAATTTATACAAATATTTTTTTTAAACTTACAACATCTCTACTAATTTTTGAAAAAAATTGGGTAATGAAATGATTTCTCAGAAAAGAAACATCTCCGCCAAAGCCAGCTACTTCCATAACCATTTGACAGAACACACCTTCACTCGGTAATACTTTAGAGTCTCTTGTATCTAACGTAGTGATATGTTTTATTGATGATTTGATAGAAAGTCCGGACTCTTCACGTAGTCTAAATGGACTCTCTTTTGATAACATATTAATATCACGGATGACAGCTTCATATTGCAAATTTTGACTAAAGTGATTCTGAAAGTAAAAGACAATTTTTACAATTGTTAACAAAAAATAATTTTAGAAGTTACCTTAAATGAAGCTAAAAAACAAATATCAAAGAGAGTTCCCCACTCGTTAAATATACCATGAACAGTATTCCAATGTGATATTTTCTTAAACATATTTCCGGAAATGCTATAATTTATAAATACTGTTAATGAAGATTATAGAATAGGTTATTCTAAAATTTATATTTCTTTTTACCATGAAGTTATTTTTCCTGGAACATATTTAAAAACACAACCATTATAATTCCGTGTACCATTATTTCCAAGCGAAGTTTCTAACTTAAAGTGATCAGCATGCCCTGTTAAGTTATTTAATTGAAATCCAATTTTCACAAAACCTTCATTATCACTAGTTTCTACATGGTGAACACCAGACAATAATTTAAGCTCCCGAGTTTTGAAAGTTACCTATATAAAAATACAAATTTTGCACAACAATATTTAAGTTATTCTTTTTATTAGTTTTTTTTTAAGCATGCATATTTGTAAATCTAACAGAACATTTGTGTTATTTTTTTTTAACAGTTACCTTGTAACCATATGGCGTGGAGTTTGATGCATCGCTTACATCAATATCAACATTTACATGTTCAAAACATTTCAAGCTCATTAGATTTTTACGTACTATTTCCGCATTTGCTAATATCTTTTAAATAATCATATTATTAATAAAATAATCTAAAATGTGAATTGAGTATTAAATTCACAATAATTACTTACAGTACCAAATGATTTTGAAGTAAACATTAATTTAACCGATGATTCAAGTATTGAGTCTTTAGTTTTTTTTAACCCTTCCACATACACTTGATCAACTCTCGCCTAAATGATAAGAAAAACAAATAAATAATATTGATTAGCCTTTGGTAACGTGCGCATATTAAAAATTTCCCCCATTCACATACAGATGCGTGACTGATGTGAAAAGTTTACCTCAGTCACACTTAATTGAAGTGTAAGTTGTAACTGTGAACCATGCACGTCAATAAAGTAAATGGTGTAAACTGATAGATAGAACATATTAAATTTAGTTGACAAACTAGAGAAATTAATAATTTAAAATATATTTTACTTTCTGATTTTCCAGCAAATAAAGCTCTTGCATTGAAAGTTGTGAACTGTCATTGTATTCAAACTAAAAAAAAAAAACAAGTTTATAAATAATTATACATCATTTCCTAGGGCTTATAAAAATATTTTCAATTCTAATATAATATATTTATACTAAAAGAACTAGCATAATAAGCCTATTATAGATAAATAAATATTATATAAGGTTCAAAGCTAACCCTAGCTAAGGTTATTTTAGCCTTTAAAAATGGAGAAACTACTTTTATTTAGAAACTTTTTACTGATATGGTCAGGGGCGCATTTAGCATTTTGCCTTGTTAACAATTATTAAATGCTGCCTTTAAAATTTATAATATTTAATACATGAGTTTTGAAATAGAAATTTAGTTTTAAAAGTTAAGTGGTATCATTACATTACATTAAACATTAACCTTCCAGCGAACACACTGTCGTAAATAATACTTTGTACTTATTAATTTATTTTACTTAGATTGTTATCTTTGTACATGTTATTAGAGGTTTAAGGTACAGTAAATGCATTAATATTTAATTAAAATTAATCAGATGTACAAATATGCCTTTCTTTAGAACTGTTGTAAATTGTACAACACGCTATTACTTATGTTATTACAAATAGCTGGAAGATTAATATTGTAGAATTTAATAAAAATATGTTTGGCTAATATATAATTTATGAAAAGCAAGTATGTAAGTTATCAAGTACATAAAAACAAAACATTAATTTTGTTGAAACTTGTTTTACTTCTTATATTTATATAATAACAAAATTTTTAAATACCAAAAATATGTTCATTATTAAATTATTCGTCATCACTTACCTTTCCTAGAAAAATACCCATTAATAGGTAATTTGAAAGATCGGTTAACGAAAATATTGTCAAAAGTTTTTTTTAACTAAAAAATTTGAGAATTGGGAAACATGAATTTTAACAAACTTAGAAACAGTTGAAAATCATGACTTTAAATTAGGTACTTTGAGTATGGACTATAATATTTTATAATTTATATAATTAAAAGGGTTGGATAGGAACTTCGAATTTAGATGTATAGTAAGGGTAAATTAATAAATTGAGGAACTAGATAGGTAGGTCAAATAAAAATAAAAAAGAGGTCACTGATAATGAAAGGTACCAAAGTAAATAGTAAAATTGATTTGATTGTCTGATAACGTCAAAACTAAAAATGTGTTATCACGAGTTTTAATTTATAGATTACAGAACGATTAAATTTAAGAACTAAAAAGTGTAATTGATAGTTTAGACTTACTATCAACCGAGTACTGAAAAGTGACAACGATGTACTGACTACTGACTATACAGTATACTACGTAAAATGTGTGACGAATCCTATTATTAGGGTGCACCTACTTATTCCTAATATCTTATACGGTTTAGTGCAACGGGGACTGCACGCTTAAAATATTTTTTTATGCTTTTTTACTTTTTTGTTGTATTGTAGTTAATGATCATGACGAATGAAAAATAGAAAACTTGTCAAGGTTGACAAAAGTCGTTAAAATAAATAATTAGAAATAAACAAACAAAACTAAATGTCCTATTTGTATATCACCGATACGTCCAATTTCCAAAATAATTTTTACAAACATATAATGTCACGTTTTAAATATGGTTCTATAACATTTTTTAACTATGTAGTACCATTGATTTTAAAATATATACTGTATATATATATTATATATATTTATCATACGTATGTTGATTTATCAGAATAGTTAAAAAATGAATTGCAATACACTGAAGTACTGAACTAAAAACGTTCTTGGTTTTAGCATAAGTATGCGAATTGCGAGTAATGAGTGTATTGTAAGGCTTTATCGTAGGCTCTTTTGTAATTGTTGTAGTGTAGTTTATTACGTCAGCAAGTAAACAAATGTTATAAAATATTTTGATTGGTAGTTGAAATAAAGATAAATCGTAACATAATGGCCATTGCAATTAGTATGACCACTATTTAGTACTAAAAATACAATGAATCCGTTCAATTTATAAATTCTTTTTTTTTGTAGTTAATTATGCCGTCAGTGCACTTTAGAAAGAATTAATTATTATCAGCCCTAATATTATTATTAATTTTTTATTCTATTATTATGACGGCGTATGTCATGCGTCTGAGCCGCAATCGTTCTTGGCTCGAATGACAAATTAGTAATTACTTTGGAATCCGTCCGACCTGGACAGAACTCATCAAACAAGTCATTTGAGCATTTGACCTATATAAAATAATTATATCAAATCAAACAATATTGTGTTTTAGTATTGTTAGATATTTCCTAAAATGTATCGGTACAGACTGAAGTTTCATCGGCTAATCTGAAAAATGTTAATCCGTTTAATCGTCACGTTCGACTGTTTCTGTTGATAACAAACCACCAACAGAAAAAAACAGCCATATGTACCTCCATAAATGGTCCTCCATAGGTATCGATGGCGCCCTGGGCCCCTCCCCTGTTGGAACTCTGTGAAATAATGCTGCAATGATAACACGACGGCAGTGCGTGCGTGTCCTAGTCTCTAACCTCTTAATCTTGCGCCGTGAGAAAAAATAATATGATATATATTTTATTATAAAACAAAACCGTGATTCACAGTGAATCATTCACTCTTGTTGCCGCCGTCGACTACACGTATCCATATTATTATATACATATATAATATAATAACACTATTACTTATCTAAGCGACTAGTCTTGGATTCTACGAATGGTATAATTCTGTTTCATTCTAGCCGAATTATTGTATAGTTGTTTTTGTTTTTAATAATTACCTACACTTTTTCTCCATTGTTATACGTTTTTTTGGCATTACAAACGCCAAAATAACTTTTTATTGTACGCTTGAAAACAATCGTATTCCCGTAAATTTGTGGCTGCGCCTTTAGTGTTGACGTCTCGTCTGCATATCTTCAACGTTTGTTTGGGACTGCAATTTGAAAAGAGCTTCCAATTATTTAATCAACAATAATGGCTATGGAAGGAGAGGAAATCATTTCGGATCAGGAGAAGGTAAAGTTTCATCATTGAGTTTTATACTTATACTTAATGCGAGCACATTTACAACAGTTAAGGTATGATTCACAACCGTCAGTTGCTACGAGTTTCTATGTTTCTTAGAATGTGGAAACAAATAGAAAGCAAAGTATTGTCACAAGTTATTGTTTGTATCGTAGACCAAATTTAAAGTATGACAGGTATTAGTTGGCCAATTACTAATTAAAATTAAAAATTTGATTTTCAATCAAGTTGGTTAATTCTCTATTTAATATAAGAGCGGAAGTGCGCAGAAACCAAAACCCATTACTCTTGTATGTGCGTGCGCAGCCGGCATTGACACGTTTTGGTTTTTGCGCAGTACCGCTCTTATATTGAATAGACTATAGTAAGAATCTAGAACCAATACTTCCTAAACAAATGTTCCTAATTTTATTAGATGAATAAAGTGTCTTCAAATAAATAATAATTACAAATTAATAATATAATTTTTAAAAAATTACCAATAATTTGGTTCGCCTATTAATCTATTAAACTTAAACAATAAAATATTTAATTTTTTAATTGTCATGAATTACGATTTCTAATAATAAAACAATTATTCAATCAAAAACATTTTGTCAATTTAATAGTTATTAATCAGCAGGCGTATTAGAAGTTGATAAGGAATTATTTTTTAGTTTTGTATTTCATTTAAGAACCGAGAGTTGAATACCATTTATATTTTTTTAATATGATTATATAGTTTGATCATTTTAGGTTCTGTCTATGTAGTTATAAGTTAGCTGATGTTATGACCCATTGCGGAAAAATAGTCATTGTTCCAGTAGGCTCTTTGAAATATAAGTATAAATGCACTATACTTTTTTAACAATTTTTTTTTTATTATCTTATATTTTTACGCTGATTACGGAGCTGAAGTAAAAAATCCGGAAATGCTGCTAGTTTCAAAATTATAGCTACTTGAAAATTGATATTTTGCGTGTATTACATTAGGTGGCAGTTAAGGACGCCCACCACCGCACCATACATTTGACAGCTAGAATAGCTTAGGTTAAGTTCAGACTCGTTAGGTCGCTAATACTTCCAGAACGGTAAGTTAGGTTAGTTTAGTTCTCTAAGCAAGCTATATTTTGTTTGGGGTTTGGGGGCGTGAGCCACCGTCCAAGGAAAAGTCCCGAAGGGGCGTCGGCAGGCAAAGGGAATTGTTTTAAACAGTTAACAATTTATTAGTTTAAAGCTTTAATACTTAAACAAATTATATTGTTGTTTAATACAATATTGATATTACATCATTGATAGTATTATTAATAAAAAAAATAATTAAATATTAAATAATAATACTGTAGCAGCGCACTCGCTTCGCCGACAAATGTATGGCACAGCTGCGGGCGTCCACAGTCGCCTCCTATTGTTATACACACGGAAAGATGCAAATTTCAAATAGCTATAACTTAGGAACTAGATAAGTCTGCCAATTTTTGTTTTCAAATTCGTAATCAGTATTAAAAAAAAGACACGATGATAAAAAAAAAGGGTGTCCGGTAAGGTGCATTTTTTTTCGAAATAATAATGTATTTACAACAAGACTTAAAGCTATGTCTATTAGTTTTTGGAAATATTTTATTAATTGTTTATATAATTTTATCATAAAAAACACTACTATTGTTTGATAAGAACTTTTTGTTTTAATAGGTCAGAATTGTCTCCGATTTCATTTTGCATTCACCTCCTGGCGAATTTAATGAAGTTTTTAATGGTAAGCATTATTTATTTACTGTGTGACTATAGTTATTACTAAGTATGCTGTATGGACTCAAATAAAGTTAATTTACTCATTTAGTACATTTTTACAATTTATAATCACAAATTTGATAAAAATATATTTTATGTTGGTATGTAACTGAATCAAATAACTCTCAAACATGGGCAAAGAAAGTACCTGGGCATTACTCTATAACTTAAAATGTAAAAAAATTGACTTATGCATACTTATTGAATACATTAATATCTAAAGATTAATAAAAGGAAGTATATATGTAGAATGTAGATTGTAGATACTTAAATTATGCATTTCCCTCTATATTATACGTTGTCTCAAAGGACAAATCCTGATCCAATCTTCTCACCTCCTCATGTGTGCTTGTTTTTAATTTCTCCACAAAAGGTTTTTTATTAACTGCCTATTCGCTCTCCAGTCATGACCAAACCATTCTTAATGTTTACGTCTGACTAAAGAGAAAATATCCTACTTGTTGTGTAATTTTTGTAGAAACTTTTTTTGTCCTTTCAAACTTATTTATTTCTTTATTATAGACAGAACTATATATGTTACAAACACGCTTATCTAGTCAGGTTAGAAAACGATTATTATTGCACAGTGACGAGAGATGGACACGCAACTATAGCGCTTATAGTTTCTGGCCATACTTATTCACATAACAGTATAATATATTTTATTATTTTTTGGCTTATCAAAATAGAACTATTGTATTAAATTTTTACATAAATGAAAAAAAAAAAATATGGTTAAGTGTTGCAAACATATTTATAATTCATATAATGATTTTATAATTAAATGGGTACAAAAAAAATGAATACAAAAATAATCACTTACGCCTAAATATTTGCCTATCTTTTTTAATATTTACAGTCGTTTTGTTTTTTATTTAATAATTACTTAAAGGAGACTGCTAAAAAAGAAAGTCAGCCTGTAACATACAAATCTTAAATCAATTAAGAAATAAGATGTAATAGTAAGCAAGAATAAAAATCACATGATCAAAAAATAAGAAAATTAGTTAACAACACTATGTTTCAAGATTTTTGACAATGAATGTGTTACTAGTTTCTTTCAAACCCACCAAAATTGGTCTAGATCACGCCTTGAAATAGCGGTTAGTATGTAAACAGACATGAATTTAAATTGTTTTCTGAAAAATATGATTTTTCTATCATGTGAGTTTTAATTTCAACCTACTCATATATATATTTGACAAAAACAACATTATCATTAACAACATTATTATTATTTATTACATATAATCTTCATATACAGTATAGAAATAGCAAATAATTTGTTAGTATTATTAATATTTTTAGATACAATTTTTTTTATCCATAAGCTTTGGCAATATAGCACGAGTCCCAATCTGAATAGATAACCGTAGTTACGAAGAACTTTACATTCAAAAGTTATTAATTTTCTCTCGTCTCCTCATGTTGCATATGTCGCTATTAGCCGCAAATAGCTGTAGTATAAGTCATTGGCGTAATTAGAGGGGGTCTGAGGAAGTTCAAATCCTTCTACAATCGTACAGGCTTTAAAAAAATGACAACAACCAATGAGGCACAGCCCCGAAGTATGGTTTATAATTTTTACCAAAATTCTGAGGGAGTTTTCAGAGTTATTAAAAGGTCCAAACTTCCTTGGCCCCTCCTCTACTTATGCCAATGGTATAAGCATGTCTTTGATAATTTTTATTTTATGAGTTTTATTATACACCTATTTTCATGCATTTATTATATTATATTCCTTTTGTTGTTAGTGTTTACTCCCAGGTATTTAAAGCTGTCCACTATTCTGACTCTAAAATTATCTACTGTTAAATTGTTTGCATTTGAATTGTTCCTTGACATGACCATGTACTGATGTTCTTTGGCTTTAGTGGTTCGCCCCAAAGGGATCCCCTACGACTGCGGACCGACTAATAGCACTGGGTGCTAAGTGCGGGCCGGAGAAGGTGTGTCACAAGATGAAGTGACCAGTCAGAAGGCCACTTGTCGGAGGGCTCTACGTCAAAACTTTATTGCATATGTATAATAGAGATATTCCTGTTATTTTTTGCCTTTGCAAGATTTCCCTTTTCAAGTAATAGTCAAATTATAACCGTGTTCCATTCATCCTGGATACTTTCTTTTTCCTTACAATCAATAATTTCCATTATCTTTCTCCTTTATAGTGACCCACTCATCTTAATATCTCTACCACTTTGCCAACTTAGAGCCTTTTTAAAATTTAACTATGAAAAATAATTTCACAATTATCCACTAAGTACTACATATTATTAATCCATAGGTAAATTAATTTAACAATTATGCATGTGTTGATTTATTTTCATTTAAAGTTATAAATATAATGCTGATAAAAACTTTTGATTGTGTTTGGAAAGTTATTTGATTCCTTGTCTTCAATTAATTTAATTTCTTGTACTAAAATCTAATATATACTATGTAAGCCTTGTAATGCATTTAAAATGTAAAACGTTTTAAAAACATTAAATTGAGTTCTAAGCTGTTTTTGAATAAATGAATTTAGCTTACAATTATAAATTTTGATTTTAGATGTTCGAGGTTTGGTAAACAATGATGCTCTACTCAAAGAGGGAACCTGCTGGTAAATAAAACCACATAAGCACAAACATAAGCTTAGTAATAACATTGTTTATAAATAATATAGATAGCCCACTGGCATGTATTTTTTGCTGCACGTCAATTGTCAGCACTCAGGTATTTACTGCAATAACTAAAAACGCTAAAAAGTACTCTATAGCGGCGACAATTTACGCGCAGCAAAAAAACACGGGCTATCTATATAATTTATAATCAATGGTAATAATATTAACAACTAACTCCAATGTGAAGTGTGTTGTTAATGTTAACATTACTTGTATTTTCTATAGTTAGTCACATATCATGTTATTTTTGTGTTATAAAAAAATACATATTTTGTTTTTAGGGCGTTTGCTTTGTATAATAAAGAACAAACTTTGCCAGTTAAAATAGAAAATAGTGATCAATCAGTGTTAATAACACAATTTAATGACTTGGGGTCAAATAGATTTTTCGATCCCAGGTCAAAGCAGTCATTTAAGTTTGATCATTTAAGAAAAGAAGCATCCAACTATGAAGTAAAGATACTTCATTTGTTTATTTTATTTATCATAAGTTAAACTAATTTATTATAAATTTTAGAGCTGGGAACCAGATACTGAGACAGAAGCTTGGCGTTCAGCATTTGAAACCGAGTTTACCAATTATACTACATTACATTATAAACATGGAACCTGTAGTGTTTTTACCAAGAAGGACGGTGCCTCTACTGTAATAACTGCTTGTATTGAAGATCACGAATTTCAAGCAAAAAATTTTTGGTAAATATATTTTAAACTATAATTTGATAAGTACCTATTAAAAATACATTTATTTTATTTGAAGGAATGGCCGCTGGCGATCGCAGTGGACAATGACAATTGGGTCAGCCAATATTGAGATTCTTGGGTTTTTAAGGATTCATGTTCATTACTACGAGAATGGTAATGTTCAGTTAGTTGCGTCCAAGGAAGTCAAGGAGTCTATTGCATTAATGGTAATAATATATTTTTATAACATTATGCAGTGCAAATTAATACTCCAAGGTTATTTTTAAAATAATAATTTAGAATGAAGAACAAGCCGTCAAAGAGATTTTAAAATTAGCTGCAGATTCTGAAAATGAATACCAGATTGCTATCACTGAAAATTATCAAACAATGTCTGAAACTACATTTAAGGCTCTCCGCCGTCAGTTGCCAGTGACAAGAACGAAAATTGACTGGAACAAAATAGTGTCTTATAGTATTGCTAAAGAGTTTAAAACTCAATGACCAATCAAATATGACAGTAGTTTTATCTGGTAAGTCTTTTTAAGCTTACTGAAATATCTTGCTAAACAATACGCATAATACATTAAATAAAAATTGCCGTTTTCAGTTTAGTTGTTAGAGAAACAATTGTACAAATGAATATTGTGCTATGTAATACTTCATAATGTTATTCATTTTAGTTTCCCAGAATAGAGTTGTAAATTAGTAAAAAAAAATTATTATTAATTTAATTTAATTTTTATATTTTTAATTATCATTAAATTATTTTGTTAAAAGAATAAAACCATAAAAATATTGAATGGTTTTTAAAATTAGTAGATTTTGTGCTTATTTGGATAATTATGCTTGAAGGTTGTAAACAAATGTTATATAAGCAATTTAACTTAACAGTAATTATAATAACAAATGCCTAAAGTACTTTTTTGATTACTTATATAAAAATGTTATTTAATATATGTTTTGGATAATTTAAAATTTATCATTTTTCATAAATTTTATGTAGGAATTATTCAAGTATTTATCGGTAGCAAATAATAGATAAATAACATGTTTTGTGATTATTTTATATTGATGAAATAATGATAGGCACACAATGAAAGTATTTCAATACTTGGTTTTTACTTATAACTATTTAATTGTTCCTCGTTATTTACTATAAGCATTTTTGTTACAAGCTCAATTCACTAAAAATGCAAATTTTTTTCATTGTCCACATCGATTTTTGCTAATTATCACTGCATTTGTAAACGTTACCCTATTATAAGTATTACATTTTTTTTTTTTGCAATCCTACATTTAATATATTAGTTATTATCATTATCATTTGAAAGAATTAAAAGTTAAAATTGTTAACATTATATGTATTGTATATTTATTGACCAAAATTTATGTGCGTTGTATACATAAATTTCAAAAGTTGTTGACTGTTTTTCACGTAAAACAATATTGATATGTTATAAATTGTAATGCGATATTGAAATTAGATAATTCTTACCATTATTATGCATCTTTTTATTTATGTACAGATCTGTATTTGTATAGTCAAAGATTTTAAATAAACAATGAAAACAATGTTTTTGTTAAATAATTACACATTATATATGTATATAATAATATTTACTTCTATACATTTAATAGAAATAAAGTTTGTCATTGTACATATACAAAAAAAAAAAAAATCCAGATTGATGGGAATTTAATATTGATACTTTGGTTGAGGGATTTGAGATTTATGTATAATTTAAGACCAGTTTTGAATAACTAATAATAAATTATAACATATGCGCGACGGTTTCGTAAAAGATATTGTAGTGTTATTAATGTCTTTTTTGCTGCCAAAATCGTGTCTTCCGGCAATAATAATACTGAAAAACAATGCATACTTGAATGTGCAATATAATTAAAAATAATAGAGAACATAATGAGTGTATTCCATGTATGATGTTAAAATATTACAAAATATCTTGAATAATTGTTCATTTATTGTCTTGGAATATTAATTCCTTTATTATCTGACTATTGTATTTCTTTTGCCATTGTTAGTTATGTCAATTATTTATTATTACTACTATTAATTTTTGTATTTTTATTATTACAATCTATTATTTATCACTATTGTCACTATTTATTGTATATTATTTATATTATTATTTTTAAACAAAATGATGTACTAAAGGAGATTAAAAACTCACAGTAAAATTATTTTTTGGAGAATTATAATGTTGAAATAAAAGAAACCTAATTATATTATTATATTTAAATACGAGTGTTTTTTTTTTAAAACTTCACAATAATAAGTAAATAGCTTGTGACACGAATTTAATTCATTTAGCTTACTAATATGAAATTACAAAAAAAAAGTACTTGTATAATAACTCACGTTTACATTCCAAAATATTTATTATACTAATAAGATTATATTTTAGTATTCTCTTGTTTTTGCTAAACAAATTTAAGAGGATTGCATGCGGTCTGTTTTTTTGACGTTTTATACCAAAAAGACAACAAAACTTCGTCTACAATATACACGAGTTCTTTAGGAGCTTTATTAGATGATCTAAGAAACAGATTTTTGAATTTTTTGCTTTTTTTATGTACAAATTTAGGTTTAATAATTATTGAAAAAATTGTAAATTTAATTTACTAAATTACAAGAAACTGAAATTTTTAAATAAAAATCGGCTTCTTACATAACATAGTAACAATGTAGTCGAGATTTTATCTGGCTTTTTGGTCTAAAATAAACCAAAATGGCTTTTACATAAAGAAAAAAATATTTTAATTAAAAATAATACCTTGAGGCTTGAAGTTCATACAAATTAGCCGGTAAATTTTGTTAAACCTATTTTCCTTAAATTTTGCTTATACAAAACTTCTTAAAAACAGCCCTTTAATAAAATATTTTTTTTTTATAGACCAATACATTTTTTTTAAATTTGTATTTGAAATATTTTAAACAGTTCTTTTGAATTTATCTCGAGCAAATAGGTAACAACGTTAAAAATAAAACCAGTGATAAATTCCTCTCATTATAATATTAGATTGTGTTATTTTTAATATTTACAATGATTTCTGACCGACTTATTTCTCAAATACAGTATCCTATTTAAATAATTAATTAACTAAACTAAATGCTATGAATTATAAAGAACCATTGGCCTAGACGGCATCTCCCCCCTTATGCTCAAGAATTTTCCTGCTTATGGTTACGATATCCTTCTCTCAATCCTTAATTCTCTTTGGATTAACGCCATTGTCCCTGACTCTTGGCGCCAGTTTAATGTCATTCCTATTCCTAAACACAACTCTATTTCAGCCGCCTTTCGTCCTATTGCTCTTTCGTCGGCATTATGCAAGACTGTGGAACATATAATTAAGAACCGATTGGATTGGTTTATCGAAAAAAACAATTTTCTTCCCAATAATCTTTACGGTTTCCGCAGAGGCTTAGGAACCATGGAGTGCCTTTCCACTCTTACTGGTTCCATCTACAAATCATTTTGTTCAGCAGCTTTTGTTGATATTAAGGGTGCATTCGATTCGGTTCATATACCTATCTTGATTTCTCGCCTACTTTCTATTTCTATTCCACCTTTTCTTTGTAATTTTATTTCCTCTTTGTTTTTTCACCGCTCTCTTACTTTTACTTCTCCTTCAGGTCTGGTTTCTTGCCGCTCCTCTTTTCGCGGACTGCTACAGGGCAGTTGCCTTAGTCCAATTCTTTTTAATATTTATATGAGCAAAATCAGCTCCGCCCTCTCTACTGAAGGCGTCTCAGCACTTTTTTACGCTGATGATATCGTTATTTTCTCATCCCACAAATCTGCCTATACAGCTATTGATTCCCTTAATAATTCTCTCTCTCTTTTATCCAACTTCCTTGTTTCATCATCATTTGATCCCGCGCCTGATAAAAGTCAATTAATGATCTTTACCAGAAAACGCATCCCTCTAGACCTGCCTCCTATTTGTCTCGAGGGACATATCATTCCTCCCTCCGGTAATGTCACCTACTTGGGGCTTAAGTTGGACCCAAAGCTCAGATGGGTACCTCAGCTTAACCATCTACTTTCATTTACCTATCGTTGGGCTAACTTCCTCCGTTGCGTTACAGGCACCTCTTGGGGCTGTCATCCTACTTCTTTACTTCTTATTTATAACTCCGTCATTCGTTCAAAAATAGACTATGGTTCCTTTTTATTTGTCTCTGCTTCTCACACTCATAGAAATAAATTAAACTCCATTCTCGCCTCCTGCCTACGTAGTATCATAGGTGCTTTGAAATCCACTCCCATTTCTAGCTTATTTGTAGAATGCTCCTCCCCCCCTATCGAAATCCGCTGCCGGGATCTCGCTGGTAAGTTTCTACTTAAATCCCTCTCTTCTCCTAACTCCCCAATATATAATCTCTTCACAGATATAAAATCTTCCTGGCGTTACGTTCCCAAATCTCTCCCTATTTTAGCCTCGGTTTGCCACTCTCTCTCTCCTATTGCCGCCCTTGTATATAAATCGCATTCGAGACTACCCTTATATGATTGCCCATTTAATTCCCTCACTCTTAAACCCACCGTTCTCTCCAACACTAGCTTTCTCGGCCTCCACGTTCAAACCCTTCGTTCTCTCCACCCTTCTACAGTCAACAATCTCTTTTCCGATTATATCTCTTCTTCGTTTCCTAATACATGCATAATATACACGGACGGTTCGGTATCAGTCAATTCGGCAGGCTGTTCCTTTTTTATTCCTGCTTTGAATATATCCTTTTCTTCCAAATTACATTCAGTCTCATCTTCCTTTACGGCGGAAAGTCTTGCCATTATCCATGCCCTTACTTACATTTCCTCCGCTCCTAATACGGCTTATTTAATTTGTTCTGATTCTCTTTCATGCCTTCAAGCTATATCATCCTTTCCGTTTAATTCTCATCTTTCCCCTTTTATCCTAATCATCAGGTCATTAATCTCTTCAATCCTCACACAAAATAAATCAGTTATTTTCCATTGGGTCCCAGGTCACGTTGGTATTACGGGTAACGAGGTTGCCGACCTCCTCGCTAATTCCACTTCATCCCACTTATTTCCGACCATCTCCAATACCCCTTCTTCTGACTTCCTCGGCCTTTTCCGTCACACTGTAGCCAAAGCGTGGCAAGTCAAATGGTCCAACGTTAACCTCAGTTCCACCCGCTGGTTCCGTTCTATTTCCCCTTCCATTACCTTTCGTCCTTGGTTCCATAATTTAAATATTCCCAGAAATGTAATATCCTCCTTTTCATGCCTTAGACTTGGTCATAATCTTCTTCCGTCACATGCATTCCATCTATCCCTTAATTCTGCTCCATATTGTCCTCTTCATGATGATGAAGCCATTTGCGACTTCTTTCACCTCCTTACTACCTGTCCGGCTTTGACCAACAAAAGGCTCTCTCTTTTTAATTTCCTCTCTTCCCTTAATATTCAGCCTCCCTTTAACGTTAATTTGTTAAACACCCGTTCCACTCTTGTCATTTTTTCTATCCTTTCCTTTTTGAAGAGCTCCGGCCTTTTAATTTAGTTTAAGATTATATTAACTTCATTTAGTTTTATGCACTTACTTTTTGTTTGTTTTTCATCATTTTATATTTATTATCGAAATCATGTTATTCTGTAACCGCATGTTAATAATGTAACCTAACATTTAGTGTTTAATTGTCGAGCCAAATATTTTATAATAATAAAGGCTATAAAAAAAAAAATAAAGAACCATAATATTAAAACTTGCAAGTTTTATTTTGCCTGTATAATTTGTTTTTTTGTACTCAAAAATTTTAAAAATCTATAGTCCAAAAAATTGTTTGTAGATAAAATTGCTTATAATATGATTATTAACTAATTTTTTGCTTGTATAGTGATCATTAGTTTTTATTTCTGAAGAAATCAACGGCCCCACTAATAATTATTTCTTATTTATGACAATTCAATATTTCAGTATTGCAGCACATTTCCTAATGGAAGCTCTAGTCCGGTCTGTAATGACTAATCTTTGTCAGAAAACAAAAAAAGTATCATTATAATTTATAACTAGATAAATGTACGATTTACACAAGGTGTGGTGTAATTTAATTGCATTGTTTAGAATCCAATTTTTTTGTCGAGGCCCTAGGGTTACCTCTTAGGCAGGGGTTTAATAGTTTTAAAGGTGGGACCTCATCTAAAGCTATTCAAAATCAATATTTTTATACCATCAAGAAACCTAAAAATAAAACGAATAAAACTTTTAAATACCTTAAATTAAAAAAAAACCAGTGGATTGCGCAAACAGGAGATTCTGGGTTTGAAAGTTAAAAAATTAAACACTACACACTACGTCATATTGTATATTTTAAATAAATGTTTATATTATATTGTATTATTAATATTATTTATTTATTTTTCATACTATATATTATGTAAATGTATTACTGGCGAGAAAGCGCTGCCATTAAAAATTATATAAGTAAGTAATCGATTTTTATAATAGCAACAAGTTTTAATTTTAGTAGTAAGGATTATAATGGTTGTTTAAATAAGAGCAAATGCAAAGTGGATTTATAAATGAAGTCTTAGGTGGAAAAATGTGCAAAAGAGATATGATGATTTATTATTTTAAAAACTATTAAGTTATGAACATTTGAAAAAAAACATTACCCCATGAAAACAATTGCCATTTACAATTATGTCAACAAGTTATTACTTTCAATAACCGATGTTTGTGATTTTTGTCACAAATGTAAACTTAAATTAATGTTTAATCTTATCAAAGAAATTTAAAAATGACTATTAAAAAATAAGAACTTGTTAAAACTATTACACTACGTTAACATATTACTAAAAAAAAACTCCAAAGCCTATTAAAGTTAAAAATTCCATGTTTTAAAAAATTGAACATCCATGTTTGCACTTGAATAGCTATATATTAAAAGGAAAATTACATAAATTATGAGTTTTTAAGAGTCTGTATGTTCTATAGAAATAGTAATGACTATATATTATACAAGTAGATACTAATAATGTATTTTCATTGCATGTAGTCATTAGCTAATATCAGAGTTATTACACAGTATTTTAAATTATCTTTAATCTATTGTTCAAAGCCCGTAGAAGAGTTGTTACTTATTTAATACCATGGTACAAACAGAATTGCAAAATCTTTTAATTTTTTTTTCGAAAAATAAAAAAAATTTAATTATTGATTTTTTTGTTTGTGCAATTCAACAAAAGTTTTTTTTCCTACCTAGGTTCTAAAATATAAATCCACTTTATGTGTATATTTTTATTTTACAAAAAAGATGTCCAGTAGGCGACATTAAGAAGGAAAAAGGAAAATGGAAAAAAGAACCGGGAAAACTTGTCAATGTACAGGGCGATGGCACGGCCGTTGCAGAATGTGGGGTATTGTGGTGTTGCAGCTACGGCTGAAACGTTTTTCATAGCATTTCGGCTCTTCGGGTCCAACTCCTGTGAAAAAGAATATAACACGTTAAATCTTTTCTCAATTTCATTAATTATCTAGTTCATGTACTAATTATGGGTTCTTAAGAGAATTATTAGGTTCCATATTGTTGTAGATACCTAGGGTTAAAGAAACAATTTAGGGTGGTGTGGGGGGGGGGGGTATAAAAATATACCTTAATGTACAAGTGTAATAAAATATAACATAACAGGGAACTCTTTGGAGTTATAGGTGATATCTTCGCGGACCCTAGTAATGTTGAGCACTCCACGGTGTCGTAGGGCTACCATCATACTTGTAAAAAAAAATCGGTGAACTTGATATACCTCGGTGAAAGTGGAGCTTCAGCATTTTGCGACTGGAACTTGGAAAGGGATATCGAAATTTAAACGAAACATACACAAGTTTGTATACAATTGTTGACATCTATATTATATTATAAAACCGACGAGAACTTAGTCAAACTTCTTCTTTTCTAACGGTTTCAAAATGTTTCCTATGATTATTTCACATACACCTACATATTTTTCCTTAAATATGGTTTTACAATTTTTTTTAAAGGTAATGATGCCCTCTTGGTTTCATTAGAAAAATTCGTAAAGGTCATAAAAATGTAAAAAATGTGTATCCGTTGATAGAACAAATTAAAATTTTTCTATTAGTTCGTCAAAAAGTGACAAAAAATGGACTCGCAGCCATTTTTGAAATGGCTGCTAAATCAAATTACAGAATTACCAGAAGGGAAACCTAGACCGGGAATGATAAGTGTCCAACATTTTGTTTTGGCGAATTACTTACAATTATCACGGTTTTTCATGGGTCATTGTCGCGAGAACAATATGGTAGCCGGTCTTTTACAGCGGCTCATAAAAACCCGTGTATTTCTTTTTAAAGGTTCCCTCCTGGCTATTCTGTGATCAAATCCTTTTAAATATTGCTAATATTTTGGGCCTCGATAAATAGCATTTTTCGTTTCCCTTAATTTAAATTCAATAATATTATGGAAAACATTTTAGGGCCGTACACTGAGTTCATCTCCACCGCGAACGTCGTCATCTGAATAACCTTTCATAACTTTGGTAGCCACAGGTCCCATGTAGTTGTTGACCACAGCAAACTCCATCAGAGAGAGGAACACGAAAATCGAGCATGACGACATCCAAATGTCGATGGCCTTTACGTAGGATACTGGAGGCAGGGACTGCTGTGATTGGGTGTTTTGGGTGGCTGTAAAAACCAAAAACAGCTGTGATTAGCATACACATCCCTGTAAATTGTTCAAACGACCTTAGGGATAGCCGCAACCGTACCTAGAGTCAGCAGTGAGGTAACGCCCAGCGTGACTCTGGCCGGTATGGCCTCCGGTTTAATCCAAAACGAAATCCATGACATGACCACAATCAAAGCAGATGGTATATAAGTGTGGAACAAATGATATCCCAAACGTCTTCGCAAGTTGAACACGACGGCTAAGCAAGTAAAATTTCCTGCAAACGCCATCGTTTATAAGTATATATATTATATATTTTGTATTTTCATAGTCTTTCTTTAAACAAAAATATACAGCTCAACAATATTATTATAGAATAATAGCATAAAACAACAATATTGCTATAAAATAAAAATGAAAAGAAAATACAATATTTTAAATCGTAAGACTCGCGCTCAGAAAGAAGGATAAAAACGAGTGAGTAACAGGGATGGGTTGAGAGTTAAGAACAGAATCTGGAGAGGACGTGAGGATACTGTAAAGGGCTAGAAAACTAATTAAAGTGGTTCTATTAGTAGATAGGTTAGAACACTTTAGGAGGTAATGGGAAAAGTCACCAACCATTTCCTCCTCATAAAGGGAGCAGAAAGGAGAGGAGTTAAGAGATAATAGATAAGCGTGAGCTGGCAGAAGATTGTGGTCGAACCTAAAGCGGCAGAACATACTAATTGTTTTTTTATGTTATATATTTAAGTTATAAAACTATGTGTGTGAAGATACAGTAGGATAGATAAATCGGTGTCATTTAGCAAAATTAAGTTTGAAAAACTTAATAAAAAGAACATAGATAGTCTTTAAAAGGGATAGAATATATTAAAGAATATAAGGAGGTAGATGAAGATGTGGCAAGGATAAATAAGTAGATGGCTAAATAGTTTTGTACGAAAAAAGTATATTATTATTAAATAGTATTTAAAATTATAGTGAAAGTGTATTGAGTATTTAGAGCTTCTATGATTGAATAATACTTAAGATATTATTTCTAAATGTATAGCAGCTGTTAAGACATAAAAAGTTAGACGGTGTTATGCATAGATGATTGTGCTGCATAAACATATATGTTATGGAATGGTTGCCTATTAATTTAATTGATTATACTCGTCATTAATTAGTAATTACAAACATGTTGTAACTTGTAGGTAATACTTGTTTAAATATATTTTATTAGTTGGAACTCAGATTATAACAAATATCAATACAAAAAATATGAAGCTTATGTTAATTTACTAAATGACTTACAGATCATTTAGCTTAGACCATTTTTGAAATCTGATTTTCAACAAATTTTTTAAATTTGCTCTTGTGTAGAAAATCTCCTTTTGTATAATATAGATACACTTAAATTTTAATTTTAATTAAGCTGTCAGTGATAAATTGAATACAATTACTCAAAATCGGAGATCAAAATAGCTTTTATAAATGCTTCTGAGATGTTATTAACAGAATAGAGTTTACCTGTCGAATACTGTATTGTGCAATCGGATGTGACATTATTTGATATGTCCAGTTGTGGCAGCTCAATTTCCGGATTTACCACCAACGGGTCCGTCATGTTCCATATAAATACCAAATCGTGAGTTGTGTGAGACACTGTAAAACATTAAAAAAAAAAACAAATTACTCATTGTATTTTATGTTTTGTTAAGTACTCACGGCTTTCGATCATCATAGTACAGATTTGGGTGTCGTGCGGATACGATTCAAATTTCATGGCGCACGATAAGACCAGAGTCAACCTATCAAAAAATACTCATTCAAATATGCGTGTGCTTATCGGAATTTATAAAAAAGGAGAAAGACATGGAATATTTTTGTAATAGAAGTATGACAAAACTTAAGGTAGCGAGAATAGTATACAAGGAATTTAAAGAAACTATGACGTGCTGAATAATACATGACAAAAAAACAAGATGTGTAATATTGAACGGTGAATATTTTTTAGAATGAAGGAAATTTGTATAAAATTAGAGGTATATAGGTATACAGTATACAATGAAATTGAGTATCGACTAAAATTGCAGTACCGGAAATGATAATTCTATGACAAACGAACAGACTATTAAAGATGCATAATTAGTTTGCAAGTTGAGTAAATTGTAAGAAAAATAATAGAGAAGTGAAAATGAAACAATGAAAAATGTGAAATGGTCTATATTGTTGGATTCTAAGCAAGTCGTATGCGTATTGTGAATTAGGATAAGGTGTCATGAAATTTGGTTTTGCTTGTGTGGGCAAAGATAGTTATTATGGTTGATAGAAAAAGCTAAAAAAAAGAAACATTTTTCATTATTTTTACTAATTTATTAATAGAATTAGTCAACACGTGACGTATATTATTTTAAACTTTATAAGAAAAATAATAACGCGTACTTGGACATGTACAGCAGAGTCTTGTCGTGGTACAACCAGAGGTAGTGGTTGGGTATGCTCATTTCGTGAAAAGTGACTTTCTTCGCGTTCTTAAAGAAACAGTCGGGTCGCCATATCTGGTGCAGCCAGTCCACGTCCAATATCCGATACTCTTCGCTCATGTTCTCCGGCATTCTGAGCCGTGGATCCCGCCAGCTCTGGGCCAAAAATATGTCGGCCACGTACGTCTAAAACAAGAAGAACAAGTTAATCAAAGAAAAGAATATGTCCGTTAGAGAAGTGAATAATTATTTAAGACGCTCGCCATTGATTCCTCGTTGATAGAGTCCAGCGATAGCACCGTTACGTGAAAGTAAACGATAGTCGGCTGGCCCTGCACTTTAGGCGCACGGTTCTTGTCGTAATTTTTAGGGTTGACCGGCAGGATATCGTTTAGCGATAAACTCGTTTCGAATACGGGATTTTCCGTCTCCGCCACATCCTTTGGTTCACTGAAAAAAAAAATCGAAAAGTTTCAAATAAGAAAACAGGACACAATACAAACATGGCTGGCGAACTAAGTTTAATTGCTTATAGAGCGTGAGGAATGGATTGTTATGTTTTTTACGGCTGCTATTCAAAGGAAGGAATGTATTCGGGCTTGGTTATTGACTATAGTAATGTATTCTAAATTAATACCTAATCAATAAATATGCACACATATATGATCAGTGCGGTGTAGGAAAATTACAATGGTATAGCACCAACGCTTAATGATTGTTTTGCGAGGGCACGGCCTAGGTACCTCAAGGCGGATAGCGGCGAGTCCTTGTCCAGTTTGTAGTAAAGGTTGTGCCGCCGATCTCGGACGCAAAGCCTCCATGTAAGATATTCGATTTGCTTTTCTGTGGACTGCGCGTACAAGGCACTGGATAATGGCGGCAGCGCGGGCACCGGTATCCAGTCGGGATCGTAAACTCCGGGCCACACGTTTGCCGGCTCTAGTTGCTCCAGCACCGGCGTCAGACTGGTCAACAATGAGCATCGTTGTATACCAATTTCCCCGCAATGTTTATTCATTGTCTTGCTTAAGTACCGAATGTCTGTGTATAAAGACACGTTGCCTAAATTATCGGCTACCACATCTAAGATGCGGATGTCCGGCCGCCAACCGGTGCCCACCTGGACGACCACAAAATCATTTAACGGAAGTTCCCCCACCACTGCCGTAGACATCCGCAACTTGGCATCCAGGTCGCTGAGGTCCTGCGCTTGTACGGCCATCGAGCACTGTCCAATGTACTCTTGGTGTACTTGTCCGGTGACGAGTAATAAGTGTTTGTGTAACAGTGGTTTCTGTACGACGGCCCTCTGTGACTTATGAACGTCTACAGTGGGAAATCCAAGGCCCACTATCGACGGAGAAGTCGTGACAGTCGACAAGGAAGTTGGTGGTTCTTCGCAACCTTCCGGGTCCAAGTGTGGCTGGTACTTGTACATGGGATCACTGGAGCGTTTATGGTGATGCACCGAATACCGTGGGACGCGTTTTCTCCTGTAACGCGCAACGCAATGGATTCACTGCTATATTTCTTTCCATGATACTTTTGGGATGAAGCGGGTCACCCTACTTACCAGAGTCGTAATTGAGAAAACTTAATTCCCCCAATCCCTAATTGGATTTTTCGGTAAATTTCGGATTTTTAAATCGCACTTTTGGACTTTTTAATTAATATTTTGTATTCATAATTTTTAACTAACCATAGTTACAACAATAACTTAATAAATCATAAAGTTTAATGATGTATATGTAAGGAAAACAATGTTGGATTTTTTTTTTCTGATTTTTAAAAGTTCTAGTTTTAGGTAGTATAATAAAGGTTGGTACCACTAGTGAGGCGGACGTGGAACATTACATCTTGTTAAAATTAATCTTAAAAAGCGATTTTGTAAAGATTCTAGGTCTAGTGAAAGACCATCTGTGTATGGTCACCATAATATAGAATTATAATCAAGTATTGTACAAACAAAACAACAGTAAAAAGTTTTGAGAGCAAATGTAATCTTTTAAATTATGATATTTACATTTAGCTATATTCAAATCTAACTTGTTTTTGGTACATTAATGACCTAATAAATAAAAATATAGTTCTGGTTTTTGTTTTGTATGTTGCTTATAACTTCAGCAGCAATTTATCAGTTTTAAGATTCAGCGAAAAAAATGCAATACTATTTAAACATTTTTTTTTAAATAGGGTAAATTTTGGAATGGGGAAGTAGGATGAAGTAGGAGAAGCGTCAGGTGTTTTGTGTGGCAGGAGGATGCCTATAATATTGAAAGGTAAATTGTATAGGACAGTGGTAAGATTAGCAATGTTATATGGGTCGGAATGTTGAGCAGTAGACAAAAAAACTGAACAGAGAATGAGTGTAGCGGAGATGAGATTGCTAAGATGGATGAGTGGAGTGACTAGGGAGGATAGATTGGGCGTGTGAGGCGTAGATGAATAAGAAGAAGATTTATTTATAAATTTTGTTTTAAATCAAAGACCAAATTTTATCATACAAAAAACAATTAAATTTAATCGGTTCAGTGGTTAAAAAATGTATGATACATTAATACTTTTGTTCACACACAGACAATAAAAACACAACAGTGTAAAATCAATACCTACCGTTTCACTATGCATCAAAACCTATAGCATCAATTTAAACCTGACCTAAATTTGTTTATTAGTTGTTTAACAATAATACCAATTATAGTATCTATTATCATAAACAAAAAATTGAAAACATTATCAAACCAAAATTCACATTACATTTTGTTATAAGTACAACAAATATTGAGTAAAATTATAAATATTATGATATCGCAGTAACTTAATTCATTTTAAACTTGTGAAAAAAAACTATATTTAAAGTTCTTAGGCTTTTTAGAACAATAATAAATATTGTACCTAGAACGAGTTGACTATTTTTTTAAAAGTTCTAAATCAGTTAAGCTGTCAGAAAACCTACCATAATATTAATTATTTAAATTTTTAATTAATATTATTTTATATATATATAAATTTATTTTTGTCGTAAATAAAAAATAATATAAATTTTGGCTTGGTAACTTTTTCAAACCCTGATTATAATTAAATTTAATCAATTAATAAATAACCCTTAATATGATAACTAAATAGCATTATTTTTTCTTAAAAAATTAATTTTTTAATTGAGTACCTAATAGTTTTGAGATTATTATGTTTTAAATAATATAAAAACTAAAGGCGTCATATTGTATTTTCCATTGAGAACTCATTGAGACTCAATAACCTAATTGGAAACTTCTGTCGGGAAGCACAATAACATTACCTCGAGCTACAAACTTTGATCTAATCTTTTACTTTTTGGCGAGAACTAACAATTTAGTTTTCTAAAGTAACAACTGTGACGTTAATAAGTAATCACTATTTGAACAATATAATTAGTATATGCCAATAAAATCATTACGAAAATTCCAGTTAGAAAAGTATCAGTCTCGATTAGAATATTGAGAACTCTAAGGTACAGAAATTGTTTTAGCTTCATTGCAAAAATCATATGGACAACTTTAGGTATATTTACATTTACAAGTTGCTGAAAATATTGATTACTGTCTATAATATGGTTTGAATTAAAGCCTAGAGGATGTTAACTTTCGTTAAAATTGATAATAAATACTACCGTGTATATATACATAACGATCATTTTTGTGAGTGACATGGTTTAAGCGTCGACAAAAGCTATCGCGCCAGCTTATATAATTAAAAAATTACCATAAATTAATTAGTTCAAGATTGCAAAGCCGGTGTATTAAATAATATGGTTCATATTGATATCCATTTTATATAATTATCTTATAAACTAATGCTACTTCTTACAGTGTATCCGAGATATTATTTAAAAAAAAAATTGATATAGAAAGAATAAGATTTTTGAATTTTAACATTTTGAACTGGGATATATAATACATATGTTTATTGATTTAACAAAATAATTGATCAAACTATAATGGGCCTCATTAAGCAAGTTCTTGGTCCATGAAGTCTTCTCTTTTACAATCGCAAATTCTAATAAACTAGAACACATTTCTTAAAATGATTAGTATTACAGAAATTAAAATACACAAAAAATGATAATATAAATACATATTGCACTATGAAGAATAGTTTAAAAATTATAACAAAATAGGCGTTTATTCTGCAGCTTGTTGCATGAAGCAATTAGTTAAATTGATTTTAAATACACTGTTATTTGAGAAATTATGTATTTCTTCAAAAAAGGCTAATTCAAAATACTTGGACAAAAATGGGTAAAAAGACTGCATGAATGTACTTTAGGGGTAATAATATTATTTAGTATACATCTGGTGTGGGCTATTGGTTTTGCTAGGGTATTCTTTTATAAAAACATGGTATGGTAAAATATGGTATTAAATATAAAACTAAAAGCATTAAAAACATTAGGTTTCATTAGCAGAAATTGTTATAATTTTTCAAATTTAATGTGCATTAGAACTCTGTATATTTGTTTAGTTCGTACAATTTTAGAATATGCCTCCATATTGTGGAATCCAGTCCAAAGCGGACTTACTAATGACTTAGAACGTGTCCAAGACTGTTTTTTGCGAACAGTAAGCTTTAAATTTAATATGCAAACTGAACATAGAAATTCAGTTCTGCATTTATTAAATCTCGATATGCTCACATATAGACGTAAGATAAATGATTTAATTTTTATACACAAGTTGCTTAATAATGTTATCGATAGTCCTGAACTCCTAAGTAAATTGTTATTCCATATTCCTTCCTACAACTCTCGCCTACATCCAACTTTTCATGTTAGTTTCCACCGCCAAAGTTATAGTTTTTTCACCCCTATTAACCGCATTTGTATTGCCTCTAATAACTAACCTCCCGCTTTTGATGTCTTTCATGACTCCCTTCTTGAATTAAAATTGGCTCTTACTCACATCTGATTTAGGCTCATTTATACTTAATCGTCCAATTTTTGTCATATTTATATATTTTGTTTGTTATCGTTGTTATCAATATGTTTTTCTTTATTGATACTGTTTATAATTTATAATTATTAATCTGTGATCTACTTACTTGAATGTTACACTTATGCCTTCGGGGCGTTAAATATATATTATTATTATTATAGTATTCTTTTATAGTTTTAAAGTTACAGCAGCTTTGTAAAAAGTTTTTTAACTGATGGCACATTAAATTAATCATACAGGTTCTTGGGTCAGTAATCGCGGTTTTTATTATAGATTAATCACAAAATATTGTTTTGGGCACTTATACCATAAGTAAGTGAGAATTCGATCAGTGCTTGCTACACCATTTTAATTTGGTTATTGCTTTAAAAAGGCTTTAGCTCCTTAAGGTATGCGAATAAGTTTTTTTTATTGTTGTTACTTATTCATTAAAATGTTCTACTCATTTTAAATAACAGCTTATTTCTATACTTAAGTATTTGCAGGAAAATTAATTTATAATTTATTATTACAGGAGCATGAGTTTATGTTAATGCATTTAGCCAAATGTAACAAATTTAGTCTATGTTTAAAAAATCATTATTGCGGTAAAATAATTGTTTTTTCGATATTTAAAAATAAGCTATTGTACAATAGCCACAGGGTAATAGGTTTAATATTAGACTAGATTTTTTGAAAAACTTCTTTTCAAGTGTCGCCACTTACAACTTGGACAGTATCATCGGTAAAACAAACTAGTTATTCATTTAGAGCCAGTTAATGTCATTTATTTGTGTGTTAAATAGCAGGTGAAATAATGCAGTAACTAGTGGAACTCCACACAATTAATTTAAATTGTTTAAAATATATAAATATATATTATTAAATTTACAAAATATTGTAAAATATTTTACGAATATTCAGTTCATTTGCTATAAAATATTAAACGTTTTACTCCATTAAGTATAAAATTAAATTGTATTGTTCGGTTCGTGTTTATTGAGGAAAGTGAAAAAGAAATTCTCTAGTTTATGGTTGAAGGTTAAAAAATCAATAGGTTATGAAGAAAACACGGGTTAAAGATAAACGGGTTATTGTTAGTCCAAATAGTAGTGCTAATGAATGACGGGATCAAGATGATGATAATAATACGATTTTTCTATTTATCAAAGTAATTAAATACAAAACGAAAAAAACATTTAAATTCATATTCGTTGTGCATATATTAGTAGTATTAACTATTATCCTTCATGAAAGGAGTCATAATTTTATTTTACCTCGAATACACTGCAAATTTAATGTAATAGGCACCAAAAGAGTTCAAGACATTTTTTTCAAATACGAGTGTCTAAATTATATATGCTGATAAAATATCTTTACTAGGAGTGTAGGAGTTATTCAAATTTTAAACAATTTATCAACGAATTGAATTGAATTATTTAATTTCAAAATACGCTTATATGTTAAAAAAATTAATGATTTAAAACAGCGAATAATTAATATTATTTATTCAATTAAATTTACGATTTTTATTTAAGAATATTGAATACAATGAATAATTAAAATAATCCAATTTTTGGTTTTTCCAATACACAATTTGAAATCAAACCCATATATCTTAGTATGTATGTTTTGAGACTTCTGAATATCTCTTGTCTTTGCAAACCTGCCTTTTTTAATCAGGTCCCATAGGAATAATTAGTACATTATATTAAAATACATATGTTGAGGTTTGTGTAAAAAAAAATCAAACCTCTACGAGGCTTAAATTTGACGTCTTATTTAGGGTAAATTTAATACGTTTTAGTTATTAATTTAACTTTCATTATAAATATTATATTGAAATTATGCCTTCTTAAGTCCAACATAGGCTCGTCCAACTTCAACATTGAATAGATAAATAATAAATACCAAATAATATAATGACTCTATTCATGATTTAATATGTATTCACAAATCATTCAATAATGATTATTATTAAAGAATTATTCATTATTCATCCGACCAAATCAACGAGTTATTCGTGAATAATCAAATTATTCGAGTTATTCAAAAAATTAATTATTCAATTCAATTCATCATTATTCGGGTACATCTAATTTTTAATTTCATGTATGGATTTTCGATATATACAAAAAAAATTGTAATTAAAATAAATAATGAACGAGCGCATTAAAAATGATAATTGTCTTTTTGTACTCGAGTAAAATAAAAATCACTTGTATTCTTTTGGTTCTCCTCAGTTAATTTAAGTAACACATTACGGTATTGTACTTACTGTGAATTCAACGCGGTCTGCTCGTCGACAAGAAAAACGCAAAAGCTGAAGACGACCCACAAGTTCGTCATTTGTCCGGCTGCAAGTCGAGTGTGTACCGGAAACAAAACAGGTTTTTATATCATTAGCAAACGACTAACTTCATATAGTTTCATCCATTAAATAATTATTTTTGTTATTATAAAATAGGAGGCAGAGATTGTCGAGAACCTGCGGCTGTGGCGACTGCACGCTGATGAGTATGAACCTAACCGGCGCGGTCTGCATAGAAGAGTAATTAACGGTGATGTGCAGCAAAGGTACATATACGCAAGGGATGATATCGAAGCGCTTTAGGGGTGGTGCGTATAATATAGGCCGGATTTAACAGGTGAACAGGCCACCGTATCATAGTAACAAACGTCAAAAACCTTTTAATAATACAAAATATTTACCCCGATAACATGTGGACGGGTGTGTGTCAATATTTATCATCTGTCTGTGTTGAGAAAACACCGGAAGTTATAGTTAGTGTTATTGGAATAATGTTTTGGAAAAATTAAAGCAATTCGCTAATTACTAAAATACTTTATTAGTAAAAGAGACGAGAATCAAAAGGGGAAAAGTGACATTTTTTTCAAAACAAGTTATTAATTATACAATATTTGTTAATAAAACCGGTTTTTATCTAATTTTGTTTTAGAATTTTTTGAAACAGGTATAAGAAAATTAATGAAAATAGAGGGTAAAAATCATTTTTTTTTTTTTAGGTCTCTTGTACATTATTTTTAAAATTAATCGTATACTTTTGGTTCTCACCATTTAAGTTCATCGACAATCGCATTTTATTGAAAATACTAACAATTTTTCTACTTAATCATAATACAAATATAGAAATTCGTTAAGTTTGAGCCGACAGAAGACAATTTATTTAAAAAAACTGCACAGTGTTAATGTCTAAATTCTTAGGGAAAAATTATATGATGTGATTCTGTCAAGAAAAGCGTTTTCTCTCGTTTTTTTTTAATCAAAGTACTTTAAGTTTAGTCATGAATCCTGAATTCTATAAATGTATTCAGAGCGACATTTCAACCACAGTGCTTTAAAACAGAAGAACAACTATTGAACATTCTGACAAAGTCATTTGCAAACCAAATTTAAGAAATTATGGTCAGCAAGGGAGTCATGAGAGAAGCTGGACCGATAAAAATTAGTCATTAGAGGGGTTATTGTGAAATGTTATGTTGAAATGTGTGTGTTAAAATTAACTATGTATTATTTATATTGTATTGTTTAACAAGTCTATAAATTATAAGCAAGCATTCTCTTCATGGTATAATTTATATAATCCTATATATTGCCATAATAAGCATAATAATAATAGTGGTGTGCTTTTTAAATTAACCAATAAAACGTGTTTAAACTTATGTAATGTCGAAAGTGATTATTATTCATTATACGACTATGTATAGGTAGATGTTTACTATAGGGATCGGCAATTAACTTGATTCATGTTCGTTAACTGATTAACAAGTCAATTTAGTTGCTCAGGATACTTAAAGGACGCCACAGCACCTGTGTGTGTATTAAGGAGTAAATCATAGGTAATTTTTCGCAAAATCTTAATTTAGGGCTTAAATTATTGTGTATTGCTTTACTAATATTAATTCATATGCAATTAGTTTCAATCAATTTTTCCAACAAACCCGAGTTCAACTTATAATCTTCAAACTGTATATTATTTATTTTTCTACGTTTATTATCTTATCTCTATACTATCGACTTAGTAGTATTTGAAATAGAAAAGTACTATTTTGTTCCAAAAATTGTTTAGGGTGACATGACGTCCTATAATGTATTTTGGTTATTATTTTAACCTTGATGTAAATGTATTATTTTTCTAATTAACAATCTTGTCGGCCTTTCTATTTTATACTTTAATAGTCCTGTACTGCATCGTTTTGTAGACATTTTATAATATAGGGACCTACGCAATCTATAGTCAAACTTTTAATAGGCGCTTTAACGAGGCGTTGAAGTTTGTAGAAACTTTCAAAGGGCTTCGCCGTTGTTACACAATGTTACTATTTTATTTTGGTATTACATAATAAACTGATATTTACATTAAAGTGTATAATATTACATCGGCGAGGCAAAATCGAAACATATGTTCATTTTTAAGCGTTTATTAAGAAAACTACTCTACCAGGTTGACGGGTCTATACAATTAAACGCTTTGTTTAAATTTATTTGGCTAGAGTTTAATCAAGCGATGAAATCTGACGCGATAATAATATATCAAAGAGGTGTGCTGTACAAACAAACTAGAAAATAAATTAAATTATTATACTGAGGTACAGCTTATTGATTTTTATGAAACTACTGAAGTACTATTATCCGATTTAGTGAACATAAGAATATCTTGATACCGACTGCCGAGAAAATAACATTTACCGAGTCCAGTAGCAGAAATAGTATTATAATGCTTAATGATAAAATAGAAACTTGATTGAATAATATTATTTAATTATACGAGTATAATAAGGTTTAAACTCTTTATTACAAATTTAGCTAAACTATAGCGTATTAATACGATCACCAACAAAGTTAATATCTTCTGAAGGGAAATACACTATACATATTTATATTTAATATTAGATCAGCACAACTGAGGACAATCTACACGATTGTTGTTTAAAGTAACGGAAGAAGCCAAATTTTGTACAAATAAAGAATAAGCCCCGTGACTAGTCTAAATTGCTTTCTAAAGTCTCTATCAAGCCGATTTCAAATGTATTAAAACGACCCGTTCAGTTATATTTATAATTATTAGTGAGAAACGTTATAGTTAATTTTGGAAAATAATATCATGATGTATACATTTTGAATAAAATGTATACATATTCTTTCTAAAGTAGGTTATTTAATAAGCAGTAGTAACATAGTTAGTAAAAGAGCACTGTGTCGTAGATCTGAAGAGTATAAAAATTAAATAAAAAATTAAATATAGATTATATAAATATAAGAACACAAATAAATAAATATGAATTTTAAACATTACTTAAAGTTTTCATTAAAGCTATAACTACATCTGTACACTGTTTTAAAATATCGTTTTCTGTCTTCAGAATAATTCAATAATTGGATAAGGTCTTCAATAAAATAGTGCTCATTAGGTCAAAAGAAGTGGGAAATGTATACGGTAACCAGCACTGTAACCTTATCGGTCTTTAAACGTTGTCGGTATATAATTAAAAATCGTTACTACGGTCGTGTCTACCAATGCTATACACTGGGGTTGTATATGAGTATCAGGAGAACGTATTATTACATAAACACAGCACCATTTTAGTAGCAAAATGTCTAACTAAATAAATGGCTCATGGCTGTGTTTTTCAAACTAGCATACTTTAACCAAATATAATCGGCTAAAAAAAGCTAATGATAACTATTTTGATATATAAGCCATTTTGTCTCTTTTCACACAAAAAAGAAATATTATAATACCTATTTAATTTCAATTTTTAAACAATTTGGCGAAAAAATCTATAATACATCGAGGCAACGTCTCGTGTCTATGAATATATTTTTAAAAAATGTAGAAATTATATTTATTAATATACTATTAAGCTAACTATATTTTATAAATACAAATGATATTAACTATCAATGCATAACAGATATTTGAATAGAGAAGAGAATAGTTTTTAGTACAAAATTAGTAAATATTAGGCTAGGTTGTTACAAGATTCGTCATTCAAGTAAGTGGTGCACTGTTAACAAAATGTTCCTTCGACTGGCGAAAAATAAAAACTGATAAGTCTGATGCTACTAGGACTCCGATGCTGAGCTGTTTCAATAGTATATTGGCCATCAAACAGTCCTTAAATAAACCGTTTACCGAAGTTCTTATGTTATTAATGGTAATAATTATTGTTCTAACCATTTGAGTCTAAAAATACCATCGACGGACCTGTACTCATGAGCTGAGCGTGCAATGTTTAAACGGTAACAGGCAAAACATAAAAATATATTCTGAACCAGATTAAGCCTTCTTGTATCGCAAACATTGTACGATAACAAATCCACAAAAACCATACTATAAGACTGATCAGTGTGGACCAAGACATTATAGAGCAGCAGGACATACAGGAAAACTAAAATTAGACGAGCATCGTCTAATGAACCCAAAACTAACATAAACTAAATCTGAAACTCTAGTGAGGCAACATCAAGCAGACCCAAATCTTACACTTGCATTACACAAGAGGCAACCAGTTAAACCAATAACGTGCCTCAACATTTCTCGTATATGATAGAATGACTGAGTTTTGCATTTATCGGTACTGAGAGATATCCCGACGGTATTACACCATGTTGCAAATTGATGTATAATACTTTAAAGAATTATACCAACGATTCTCAACCAAGGGGGTCCGCGACCCCCAAGGGAGGCATACAACATTTTATGAGATCATTAGACCATCATCATAAAGTGATATAGGATAAACAAATCTCAGCATCGTCGGGAAAAAGCAGTATTCTATACGGAAAAACTACTGAGTACTATACAGCCAATATCACGACGTTATAACATACCTAAGCAGAATGCGTTTTACTCGCTCCATAATGGTTATAGAAAAATACTACCTATAATAAAAACGAAGGATGACAAGATTATGGAGACAATGTCATATCTTTTTATCGATAAACTGAATATTTCACATTTAAAATCACATTTTTTTACTTTTTTCAAATACTTATAACTTTTTTCGAGTTGTTATTTTCCAAACCAGGTATGATTTTGTCTCCAAAATGTTGTTATCTTTTGATTTCATAATAGGTGTTTTTGCTCTAAGAAAACTATGGGCTAATAAAACACATTCTGTGTAACTATGTTTAGATGAAAAAAATTGAAAATCGCTGACAAAAAATAAATTAACTACCGAATATAGTTCTAATTACTAAAGTTATAATTAAACATTATAGTTTACGTAAGCTTTAAATTAAGATTTTGCAAAAATTGTCTATATCTTACTTCTTAATAAATAGGGGCTATCACGTCCTCTTAAATTACAGAGGTCCCAGAATACACGAAATTGACTAGACATTTTTCAATAAACTTTATATGACCTTCATATGACCTTTTGCGTTTAGAAAAATAAGTCTTTAGAACTATTGGCATAGTATTTTTTTCCATACTAATATATGAATATCCATATACGTTATCTCATTCAAGCATTTATGCATAATATGGACTCATTGGTTGATATTTTTTAGCTTACATTTCAAGTGACATCTAAATAAGCAGAGCTCGTGGGTGTGTGGTGGCTACCATCGCTTTTATTTTACTGTGTGAGACAAACTATACAAGTAACCAATTTTTAAAAATTAAAATCCATTGATAACCTATGTGTTATTACTTATTACTTACTATAAAATAGCAATTATTATTTGTACATTTAAATAACGCTTCAAACGTACCTATCGAGATATTTTTAAGATATGCACTAAATAAACAACTAACCTATATCATTTTGATCGGCCAAACGTTTCAGTTGGATTTCTTCTTAAACGCCAAACAACACTGATTTCCATTAGGTATACGCAAGCTTAATAATAATAAAAACACAGCTTAAACACTGATTCGTCGACATGGGCAGTGACCGACTTCGTGGGCTGTAGAATACTGTACATGAAGTTATATTTTCCCTTACAATATTATTTTCAAAGGGTCACCCTTTTGCAGGTGTAATAGAATAACACCCAAGCGTTGGTCGTAATAGGATTCCCTAAGCCGATTCCTTTGCGTACGCTCTAGTAAACATAAATACACAATTTAGATTACTGCGAATTACCATATATAGCTGTATAATAGTATAATACCGCAATTTTATTCATTATCCGACCGTTCACTAAGGATGCAAAACACACCACTAAAACCTAAATAATCAACCAGCGAAAGCCTTTGCACTGTAATAATTAACAGCTCTAAAACAAAGTGTTCGAGTATAAACACATTTTTTAGCTGCGTTTAATACCATTTGCTATGTTATTGATCTATGTTGTTCTACTGTTTTTAATACTTAACGCTTTCGAACCAAACACCAGCTTCTAGACAAACATTCATTTCAAAATTAGGTTCCTAACTTTTTAAGTAAAGAAAAACAAAACTATTGATTTACATATTTCATAAGTATATCTTCTATATAAAATTACAACGAAGTCATTTGAGTTATATGTTTTATTTTAGATAAATTATTAAATAGTCATTGTACATATTCGAAAATATTTTTTGAAATGTAGTGCTTGTTTGTGATTTACGTGTTACATGCTGGACATGTTTTTTTTGACTTTGAAGGACTTTTGAACTTATAATAACAATATCCAAGAAACAGACTTCCGTAGGTAGCGGCAACAATCTAAAAAACAATTATTCATTAGGTAGATTATAATTATTTTAAACACAAAACTTAGGCTTTTTAACGAAAGGGGTTGTTTAACATTTAATTTAGGCTCCAAAGAAAAATCAACTGAAATTTCGAAACCAATAAATAGTATATAGCAATTTTAAAAAGTATACATTTTTATTTTTAAATGCGTTGTGGTTGTATTTCTAGTTAAATTTCGTTTACTTTTTATCATATTATTCTTGAGTAAATATTTAAAAATTCTTGTGTTATGAGTTTTTTCTTAGAACAAGGGAGCAATCGTCATTTGCCCTACGACACCTCTTATCCCTGTCAATATTTATGTTGAAGTCAGGTCTGACTATATTTTTGAAGACATCAAAATTTAATTTATAAAATTAACCTTTTACAAATGTTCTGCCAAAGTAGCATTTCACATATTCGACACCGATTAATTCATAATTACTATTACGTAAAAACAGAATTATAAAAAAAAAAATATATACGAGGTGCATTAGATTTAATGTTATTAAATTTAGCTATATACAGAATTTGCAATACGTTTATAAAAGCCTCAAGATATTAATTTTGCAAAAAAAAAGATCGATTTTAACATGTAATTACTAACTATCTGATATCACGAGAAAAATATAACAAGGGATATTTTGTTATCTTTTATAAAAAGTGTTATTAAAATAGTACATTAATTAAATACAAATTTTAGAAGTACTCACGTTAACACGCCCTCTAGTTGTAATAGTATTGAAGTATCTATGTATGCCTCTCAACTTGGCAATTTCAGCGGGATCACCTTCTTCAGCCATATTAAAATTATTTTAATTAATTAAAAGTTATTTATAATCGATTAATATTATAGCAATAATGATTAAAGAATTTGTTGGTTCAGTTACTACAGAGACTGCGGCATCGTAAAACTCGATTTATTATGAACCAATATTATTAATATTATTTTTAAAATCATATTATAGCACTGAAAAATGCAATTTAATATTTCCTTAAAACTAACAAAAGACTCTTAACAATAGGGTATACGGTTGTTTTACTTTAGTTTTAATTTTTTTTATCATGGGCCACTCAATATCTCTCATAGGGTTTATAATAACAAATTAAAATGTTTTTTTCATATTATTTTTATACAATGTGATCTTAATTTTTCATAACATTTTTTGTTTTTACCCCTCTCCCAACTTAGTTTTTTTGACAGCAACTTTTGAATTTTTAATGGTAACGCATACATTTCATTAACTTTTTAAATTGAGAATAATGTACTAAAAATGTTGACTGGTCGATAACGAGTTTTAGATAACTATTTTCGAAGCTATTGAAGATTCTAGTTCAGGGCAGGAGGAAAGGTGGAGGGTAGTATTATTAACTTTTAAATTCTTATAACTTAAAAAATAGTTGGACAAGGCAGAATGCTGGTTCTGTGGGCACCCAAACGACAACGCCTTAATTAAGTTATTGTTCGTTATAAGCCGAAGGCCAATTTCTCAGGGAGGTAGAGGCCCCTTACGTATGTATATACTTTAATGTTATGTAACGATTATGCTGTTTGTTTAATAAACGCTGGTGGGTGAAATGACTAGCGTCAATACGAGTACCACCCCCAGTCCCCGATTCAAATGTAAAAAAAAAAGTTCCTATGATATATATGCTCTAAGGCATGCTGATATTTAAATAGATATCCATCCTCTTAATTTTTTTCATTAATTCAAGAACTATTGTCGAACAACTTATTTTAAATATTTATATGTACCTACTATGCCGTGTTACAGAATGGAATAGTAGTTTTTTTATTTTTTTATTAGTATACAGTATAATGTCGTAAAGAACAAAAATAATATACATTTAAAGAGAGCTGTACAATATAAATAATACCGCAGCTATAAAGTGTAAGTAAACATACTTGTTTTTCTGTTTTTCAGTGTGTATAGGTGCGCTCAGCGTCTAAAATACATGACGCATTCGGTAAATTATTGTTTGCACTGTTGAATAACATACATTTTATAAAGTCTAAATTGAACACGTAACGAAACAACACACGAAAACCAACATATCAAACACAGTTTAATAATATTTTGTTGAGCCACTATTTTTTGTTAGGAGAAATGGTATCGATAAAACGTTTATTAGTTGTAGCTAATTTAGTGCATCTATGGATCGATACAAGTTTTGGCAGTATTCTCCGAGACCAAATAAACGAGTACAATATGTTACGAGGTGTTGATACGGGTTACAAAAATGAAGACGAGGCGGTAAAATGGAATGAAATAAATCCTACGATCCTCGAACAATTAAAATGTAAAATAGTTAATGATCTTCGTTGCAGCTACATATTTAGTGGTTTGCATTATGTTAACTTGTCTAGATATTTGATTGAGAAAAAAGACGAGACAGTGTTCAATAAACTTAATAAAGACAAAGACCGTTTATGGTTTGATGATCCGAGCATATCTATGTTGACATCCATGTATAACTGTGGTCAAATCGCGTCAATGGAACCATTTTGGTGGATCTACATGTACACACTGTACTTTGGAATGATTGTGGATGGTCAAATTAAACATGACAATACGACCGTGTCGTCTACGTGCGAAGCCGTTGTCGAGATTCTTTCTGACTGTTTGTGTGAATGCAATCCAAACAATTCATACAATTCACAGTTTAAAGAGTCCAAAAGCTCCACAGATATACCAATACTCAATAAATTACCGAATAACGGTAATAATAATCTGAAACTTAGATCAGATTTCATATCGAACTTGGTACTTAACGTTAAGGAACAAATTACTGAAAACGAAAAATTTGCCAGCCCACATGATGGAAAACATTTGTTTGATTTTGACAACCTGAACTTGTACCCTGTGTTGACAAATCAGCCAGAAGTTATTTCACATTTAATGAACGACTTTGGCGAATTGAATGACTGGCAATCGACGTTAAACCTCATTCTAGATAATTACCGTACAACAATAAATGACAATCGTATCGAGAGCCGATTTATAGGCATCGGACTACTCCAAAGTAAGCTTATTTGTTTACTAAAAATTATAATGCTCCAGATCATTTTAAAACATATTAGCTATATTAACGACTTGTTACCGCCTGAGAATAGTTTAGTATTGTCCATTCTCACCTGTGAATTATACAGCACAATTACCACGATTAATCGCGCCAATAGTCTGATGTCCGTTCACCTATCTACCTTCGTGAAATATATGAACTTACATGACGACGATCGCTTTAAAGTATTAATCGTGCACTTTAATCACCCAGTAAAGAATTTTCTTTCCGTACAAGACAATAATAATGTTGTTGACAACATATATATGTATTTGAGAGACCTATCGGATGAATTGTACAGCTGTCAGCTTTCATACCCCAAAACCCTGGATGACCAATACGTGTCAAATTCATTAATACGGATCAATGCTCTTAATGAATACATTCAATCAAATGATAACAGTGACGTTATAATGGAAAATCTGCCACTCAAGGACAGTATACTCAGCGCCATGGTTTTTAATAAGTATATTCAGTCTACATTTCTTCAATTTATAAACTTCAAGGTCTTTCAATCGTGCATTTCATTCTCACAGAAATTAAAATCATAATGTTTTAATACTAACATCGAAGCTGACTACGGAGATACTCATATGTCTAAGTTCGAATCAATACGTATGGTGACCCATTTAATGTAAAACACTCATTTTCTGAGAAAACAATATTAAAACCTATAGACTGATCGTACCAAGACTAGAACACTGGTGCCTTACGTTAAATATACATTGTGTGTTATAATATTGAAAGTTGTAGTTTATATTTTGGCTTATTTCATAATATTTTATTGTTTTATTATTATTCTGATATATTATTTGTAATAAATATATCCTTTAAATTTTAAATTAACTTTTTAATTTATATATATAAATATGTTAATATATATATATATATATATATGTTCTTATAACTATAAGATATTTAAATATTAATTGTAAGTATTAATTATACGGTATACTTATTATTTTAGTTAATCGTAAACATATTTAAATTATTCAACGGGCTAAACGTTGTTTTTACCTAATTTATGATTTAAAAAAAAACAAATATAACGTGTTCAGTTCATTAATTAGTAAATTTTTACTAAAATATTTTTATAATAGACAAAACTAATAAAAAATAAAACTAGACCCAGGTCCAAGGCGCCTAAAATTTAAAAAAATACTCAGTTTGTGAAATAATTAAATCATTGACCCGCTTTATTAACTCAGAACTATACAATTTTGGAAATAGAACATATACATTCACATCATACCTACTACGTTATGATAATTATATTAATATGTTTGAAGTAAGAATGAACGAATAAAAATTCTAACGATACGAGTTATATTTTTGGGGCACCAATGCCTAATATTTTTAAACTGCTTCAAATAAGTAGTTTAAAACTTTAACAAAGGAATACAGATTAAATTCATATTACACGAGGCTTTAGACTCTTTTCATACAAACCGTCCAATTAATCCGAAATTCTAACATATCTTTACCGCTCGATCTTATCATAACGTGTCTCTCTTTCTTAGATTCTCTCTATAATTGAAAACAAAATCTAGGTATTCTATTTTAGGTCTACCTATTCTCAGGTTTCCCTCTCTCCAATATCTCCTCCTGTTAAACCGATATTGATTATGCAAATAGAAACACAAAATTTAACATGACAATTATGACCTTAATGTTGGCTATCTCAACAAGTTAAAGCAAATTGCGTTGTTTAGTTTTTTGTTACCATTTATCAAATTTTTAATATACGATTATTTTCATTAGTTTAATGATATATTATTATTATAGTTTTGTTTTTAATAAGTAAGGCTTGGCTGATATACTATTATATATTAAATTGTCATATAAATTTAAAATTATAAAATTAAGTTAAAATTGAAATTAATCCTGGTAATTAATACAATTTAGAGTGTCTCAAACCTATTAAATCGAATATATATTAGCCAAATTACAATATTTTACGGACAACAAAAATAATTAACTCGACAACTTTCCTATGTACAATTGTACTGGAACACAGGTATGTTTAATTAATATTGATATCTTACATACAAATATAATATTGATTCAGACCAGGAGCTAGTCTAGAAGGGAGGGGCAAAAAAGTCATCCACTTTTTAGCTGATAAATTACATTTAGAAAATATTTCAAATAAAATCTGATCGAAAGTGAACTTAGAAACTCCTAGATTTCTTTAGGGTGTATATTAACGTTAAATTCTTTGTTTCCATAGTAACATAAATGTATATATTAAAAAAAGTATGATTTATTATATCTATTGCAGTTAATAATAATTAGTGCTATATCTGCTGTTAAATAATTTATGTCGATTATGAAACTTTAATTTAAATAAGAAGTGAATAAAAATAAATTCAAGTATGTAAGTATTAAATAAATTGTCAGTTAGCATTAAATATTAACTCTACGTTATATATATATATATATATCGTAAAGCCTTATCGTTAAGTGTAAAAGTTTATAGGCGATAATGATTTATTAACGATGAGACGTGAATTAAAGGCGTAAATCCGTAATTCGTAAAGTTTTATTTGATTGTGTGTCTACTAGTCACTCGGTATGTAATGAACCTGCTTTGAAATATTTTGTTCCTTATGTTGTGCACCACCCTTCTCTAGCTATTGACTGCCCCCTTTCATCCTGTGTTCCGATGCATAAAAATAAGCAAACTTATTTCTCTTTTAATAGAGTAATTTTCTGATGGATTTAACATTCTTTGTAAATCTTAAGGTAATGACTCTGATGGGATGGTTGCGATCCCGTTGATCGATGACATCATTCTTTAAATATTACATTTTATTTGCTATTTAATAAGTCACTCTACAATCTAGCAAGGTATACTTCCAATAATCTCGAACACAAGTCGTATCACACCTATCCTAAACAGATGATCTTTCTAAATTCTATAGTCTCTAATTATCGGTCCATTTCAGGTTAGTCTTTTATTGGTAAACTCTTCGAATCTCTAGTTTTAATGTCTGGTGTACCGCAAGGTAGCCATTATCACGTCCTACTTAATATCTTAACTGACACTGTTTTCAATGTGATTACCCCTTGTAGTTAACTACTATTTGTTTACGATGCAAACATTTTTCTTTGAGATTTCTACACCAGATGATTGTTAGAAACTTCAAAATTCAAAATTTGTTAACTATTGTAATCTAGTCGGTCTTTCTCTTAATCTAAAGCAGTGTAAGGTAATGAACTATTTTTTGATACCGTAGGAAGTACAAGTAGTCTAAGATTTAGGGTTTTAATTTTTGCCATCATTGCCTCTTACCACACATATCGATTATATAACACTTAAACTTTGCGAGTTTTCGGATGTATACACCGCAACACTTTCAATTACGACCAACCTTTCTGCTTAATATAGCTTTATATAAAGTCCTTATTAGATCGGTAGGGCGCTTGGAAGGGTGGTCTTCTTTTTCATGTGGAAATATTTAGCAAACCGAACGAGACCAAAATAGATTTTTAGCGTTACTATGCATATACCTACATTTCTTATTACAATTATTTACCATTTATTGATTATTTTACGCCTTTGTTATTTTTAAACTTGACACAACTAAAGAAATACAATTGCCTATTTATACATAAGTATATGTATAGATATCTGAGAGTATTACTAATGTTAGTCCAATTATGCGGTGAAAAGGTACAAGCATCTCCCTTTCTGGCGACCGACTAACCACTCGTCTTAGACAGTGAATCCGTCTAGAAACTATCATCTATCTCATGATAGCATCGATGTACCTTAAAGGGCCCGTTAAGCTGATGATGATTATTTATTTATGCTTATACAAGATACTTATACTGCTTACACAAGACGTAAATAAATCATGTTTTGATATTATTTTGTAATCAATATAATAATAATATTTATATGAAGAGAACAAATAAATAATTACGCCCTTACAGATAAACAGTACAGCATTTAGCATAAAACTTTAACATTAGTAACAAAACATGACTAAAACTAATACACTTTAAATTTTAAAAGCAGACATTATCAAACGAAACATAATACAACAGATTAAACAACTTTTGAGCAAAAATCATAGAAAAAAATAAAAATTACCCAATTTATTGCAATTAGAAAAAAACCTATTGAGAGAGGAGCTCGCATACTATAGTCTTGTTTTTGAGTTGAAATGTAAAAGAATGGTGAGGATCTGGTATGTGATGTAGGGTACATTAAAAGGTATTCGAGCTAATAACTCAGGGCAAGCTATATCATTTTTTAATAACTTAAAAAGAAACTATTGACATCATTAATGAACCTTCTTTTCTGGCAAGTGAAGCCAATTTTACCTCAACCGCTAAGTCCTCCTATTTCTCATAGATTTCCTTCTGTTTATTCTGTGGTATAGAGTTAAAAAAAGGAGGCTAGAAAAATTGAATTTACCTGCTTAACTACTTGGAAATAAACTACGATTCCCTACAGTCTTAAAACACTTACATTTAATTTAGGTGTACAGAAATGTATAAATTAGAAATGTGAGAATATGGATCGGTGTTTTGTATGCAACATATTCTTTTATTTAATTTAATTTAATTTTATTTTATTTCAATACGGGCCGCAGCCCAAAGTACAGAATATCAAATTAACTATAAACTAATAACTATGAAAAAAGATAATAAGACAAAAGAAAAATATATTACAAATTATAACTTAAAAACTATAAGACGGATCCTCGTTGGCAATACGCATCATCCTATTCAGTGGTTTGTTACGGGAATAATTTGTCATACACAGTGGAATAGTGAAAGGATAGGAAGAGCGGATATGGATACAGGGAATTTTAAAGTTAACTTTGAAAAGAAGTTTAGGACAGTCGATCGACCCATCGATAAGTTTGAGCAGGAAGACCTTGTTAATGGTAATACGTCTATCAGCTGAAGACTGTAAACCTAACCTATTTAATACTACATCATAAACATGAGGTCTATGTTCTATTTTTAATAGATATGCAGCAAAACTCAAAAACATTCGTTGGACTCTTTCCAGTTGATTCATATTGCTTGCGGTGTGAGGGTTCCATATAATAACAGAAAATTCAAGAATAGATCTGGTAAGCGCACAATATAAAGCTTTTAGTGGAGTTATCAACTTAAATTCGTTACAAACCCGCTTAAGAAATCCAAGAGCTTTAAAAGCTTTACAGCATGTCGCATCTATGTGGTTATGAAAATTTAAGTTTCTATCATAGAAAACTCCAAGATCTTTCACCGTATTCCCTTCAATAGCAAGATAGGTCCCACGAAGTAAGTGTTTAAATTCTAAATGAGTGCGACCTCTATAAAAAGACTTTGAGCAACATTTAGAGACATTAAAGTCCAAACCAATATTTATAGCCCAAGCATCTAATGCGCATAAGTCACTTTGAAGTAATTGACAGTCATGTACTAAGCGAATTTTTAGAAATAGCTTTAAGTCGTCTGCAAATAGTAAGAATTTACTGTGGCGAATAACTTTTTTTACGTCATTAATGAACAATGTAAAGAGTAACGGGGAAAGATGGCCACCTTGAGGTACCCCAGACGGCGTATTTAATACCTGTGATTTGACACCAAATATTTTTACGAATTACTTGCGATCGGATAAATAAGATCTGAACCATGATAACAAAGGCTCCCAAAACCACTGCTGGCAAGGACTTTCATAAGAACAGAATGGTTAACCCTATCAAAGGATTTACTGAAGTCAGTGTAAATGCGTCAATCTGATTCTTTTTTGCAAAGGCATCAAACACGTAATCAGTAAACACAAGATTGCATGTGTTAACTGATCGATTAGGGCGAAACTCATGTTGATCATCCACTATGATTTGATTTACCGCAGGTTGGATACAACTTAAAACTAAATATTCAAACTGTTTACCTATGTGACTGATGATAGTTATTGGTCTATAGTTAGCTACATTAGAAATATCACCAGATTTAAATATCGGCGTTATGGAACAAGTTTGAGTATTTCAGGGTAGGATCCGGAATCAAGTAATTTCCGAAATAGAAGCCATAAAGGAAAACATATAGACGATCTGATCGCGCATAAGAAATCACCTGATATACCGTCTGGGCCAATAGATTTATTTCCTTTCAGACGTGATAAACCCTTTTCAACATCTGATATGTCAAAGAAACAGTTGCTCGGAAGATCTTAAATAAGGGACTGGGTTAATTCAGGTACATAGTTGACATTAGACTTAGAATATACAGAATTAAAATGTTTAGAGAAAAAGTCGGCTACCTTATTATTATTTTTACTAGTAAGACCATTGAGCGTGACTGTCATGGGAATAGACTGACCTGGCTTATTCTTTCTAACAAAATCCCAAAATTTGAATGGATTTGTACAAAAAGTTTCTTCGGTAGAACTGATAAATTTTTTGTAACATTGCTTACTCAAGTATTTATATTTAGCACGAAGAAAACTGAAATTTTGATAATCAATTGAGTTGTTTGTGCACTTAAAGGTTGCGTGAGTTTTTCTTTTTGGAATACTAGATCGATCAGATCTTTAGAAAACCATAAAGGAAAATTAGACCGGGAAAATTTTACGTTAGGAACATGTTGCAGAATGGATAAATATAGTGCTTCAAAAAGTGTATATGCAGCAGATGTAACATCCAAATTAGAAAAAGGTTCTAACCAATTGAAAGCTAGCAAAAATTTGTTTATAAGAGGATAATTGGCCTTACGGAAGTTGAAGTAGTAATGAGAAGAATCAATTAGTGGTATATTGGTGACTGGAATAAAGTCTATGGACAACTCAGGGCGATAGCGGTCTTCAGGTACTACTGGGATCAATGCAGCTTTGACCTTATACTGAATACTGATTGAGATTCACTAAGATAAGATCTAATCAGGGTCATTACCCTGATTTATTAAAAATATCGTTGATCTGAAAGAAGTTATTTGCTGCAAAAGTCTCCGGAAGACAATTGATAAGAGAGCCAGATGTAGAAGAATAAATCAGACCATGGTTGTCATTCGACCAAGAAACATTTGAAAGATTAAAATCACCACAGAAAATAAACAAATGATCAGAATAAATGGAAAGTAGATTCTCAACAGTAGACATAAAGGTCTCATAGGATTGAGGAGGAGAGTTTGGAGGTAAGTAAGTACTGCTAATTATATACTTTTTCATGTTGAGAGTAAATCTCATAAACAAAACCTCAATACCCAAACAAGTTACAGGTATTAGATATGATGGGAGGTCAATACGTATACCAACAAGAACCACCTCCACCCCTAGAACAGCCGCTAGTGGTGTTATTTCGATCACATCTAAAAATATTATAATTAAACAAACTTAGTTCACCATCAGCTATATCATTATTAAGCCACGTTTCAGTTAATGCAATGAACGGATAGTTAAAACAAGAGGTATTACATTTAAAATTAGATAACTTAGTCCTAAGTTCTCTGCAGTTTTGATAAAAACCAAGAGAAACATTTACACACAAACAAGTATTGTCTACAATATTTTTGTTACCGCCGCGGCCACCAATTAGTTTTTTCCATTTTAAAATAATTATGCCAATAATTTTAGCGTTGATGTATTGTAATTATTGTAATCGCGCCAACGTTTTATTCAAACGTTCCAAGATATTTCGCTGTAATCAAATAGATGATGTTTATAAACGCCACTCGACTGAGTATTAGAGATAATAAAAAGTGACTGTGTCAAACATGTCAGAGACCGTGTTTAACTATGACAGCTTTTCGCTGTTTTGGCGTCGCGTTACGACTGACGTCTAGAAATACCGAATACGTGATAATAGTGATATAATAATAGTTTTTATATATTATCATTACTATTGCGTTTTTTTTTTCTGATTAGAATACTAATAGCATAAATAACAATAAAAACCGAGGAGGCGGTAACATACTTTAAAAATAGTGACGACCTTAATAAGTGCATGCGAGGGCATTGCCGTTGCCGCCTTGGTCACCGGTGCCAAAAAAGTAAATTACAAATAAAAGAAATCTGCTTTGGCGATTATCGCCGGGCGTGCGGCGACAACGGTTCAGACTGGTGGCGAAAACTCGAAAAATCAAAAACCAGTAAACCCTTTAGGGCTACACGCTAGTAGTATCGTCCGAAAGCGTTGTCAATACACTGCCTTTTGTTCTCGGAGCTGCTCTCTTTCTCAGTTCGGTGAGTTCATCCATTTCATTGTTATGTTTTAACGATCGTTTTAGGTTTAACATTTTGCCGAACACAATTTTATAGGAAGATTGTTTTCTAAAAACCTTACAGTGGCGATTTTTAATCCCCGTAATGTTCTCATGCAATTAACGTAGGTACCTTGCCGAGTTCCATTGTATAAAACGTTATCCGGTAATCCGTAACGCTGGAAATGTTTCCAAATAAACTGTAATAATAATAAACACAACCCCAAAGGTATTATGTAGTACACTGAATTTCTTTTGATGTGATTTTGATTTGTACGGGCAATAGCTATAGGTGTGAAATAATATTATAACAACTTTCATTACATTCCACATTAAAGATAATATTCAATTACACAATTATTTGCGTTTTCCTAATTGTATTTAAAAAAACAATTACAGTAATACACTCATGATAATTATAATCAACTTTTTTGTGTGTCACCGTGTTGCCGAGTGCAGCAAGGCGGCGGTGCTAGTCGCGCGCTTATCGATCAGAGCTGCCAGATTCGTCCTTCGAATGGTATCGCACGTTACCCACAGCAACGGCACAGTTACTAAAACATGGTAGATAATCCTGTTAAAAGCAATAATCAACAACACTGTATTATTATCACTAAGCCCTTTGTATATTCTGTACAGTGTACATAACTATTTATTGTATAGTTGATTTATATCAAATTGCACTCAACACAAGCAAGGCCCGTCAGCGGCATTAATGCATTTAATAATTATTTATTGAAAATTTTTTACCTACAGCTTACTAGTTATTGAGAAATAAGTAATATATTTATAATTGAATAAATCAATAATTTATAACACTGAGAACTTTTATTAAAATAGAATTAAGCTAATAATGACGACAGCTAATATTAACATTATCGGGTGCAGAGCCAAATGCTGAGTGTGCTAATTTGAGTATATGCAACACCTAAAAAAATTGGATAGTATTAAATCGTGCAAAAAATAAATAGTTTTTCAGAATCACAATTATAGTTTTGTCGATTTGATTGCCACAAATTCGCCAAATATCCTCGAAATGAATATCTCCAGCAACTTCATTTTCTATAGATAAAATAGCCAATTTTTATATTCTCTCCTGGCCCATAGTTGGTTTTTGATAATTCTTTATGAGTCTATGTTTGCTTAACTACGTTCACGCGTGGCTATAGTTACAGACATTGTCAAAAATATTGTAAATACAATATCTACGTTGGGATATGATTATTTTTAATTATAATCTTGAATCAGCTGAAGTAATTCAAGAATTGTTGCAGATTTAAGACGGTCAGGAATAATTGACATCATTGTGTGCTGAAAATCGGAAATCTCGTCAAAAAATTCTGCCCCATTTATGTCTTTTTCATGTTTATAATTTAATTTTCCTGCACAAAAACCTTACAATATTAATAACAATAATAGTAGAATTATTAAACGCACAAAGTAACATGCGTTAAACTTATAATAATATTAGGTAATTGAAGATTAAAACACATTTTTTTAAAAGTAAGAATTAGCGTCTTTAAGTGCCGCCTGAAATAAAGATATTTTATAATATATTTTTTTAAGTTCACATCAGTATTCTTACAATATTTTTGTTTTTGTTTTTGTTTTTCAATCAAGGCAATAGAGATCGGTTTATAAAAAATTATTTGTCCATGTTTTTCTGTTGTTTGTTATGTCTGATCTCTACTGCGTCCTTCGTTCTTTGGCTGATGTACCTCATTCCTAGAATAAGGTATTTTCCTTACCCTTTATACCATCAATTGAACCGTTGTACCTATTATTACATTTTCATGTCTTAGCTCTGGCACATCACCGAAAAAAGTGTTACCAAATATTAATAACGAAAATAATGTTTTCTTCTGTTTTTACAATATGAAAAAAAATGTATAATTACGAAAGATACCTGGTTAAGTAATTGATTAGATATTGCCATTTGACAAAAACTGTTTAATTTATTTTAACTGAAAGTCGATCAATTCTAAGTTAATTTAATTATATTATTAGTATTTTATTCATATTACTGTCAAATCTGATAACAATAAAAAAAATGTGTTTTTAATATCTTCTAATGTATTAAATATGAAATCAAAAAGATGTGATTTCACACTTAGCTATGAATTTGGTATTATATTATAATAATTACAAATTCAACGCCATTTGTGTCCGTGACAATAGTAATAAGTTTATGATTATAATAAATATAGTGGACTATTTAAGTTATTATTTAACTTGTTGAATGATGATATTAATAATTGCAATTGAAGTTTGAGTCGAAATTGTTTCTTTTGATTTTGTACCAAGCGACCTCGTTGCTTATAAACCATTGATTGTTTACCTTCCTATTTCTGTTAACCTTGGAACTGTTTTTCACAAATTTAATTTTCTCATAATACCTAACTTAGCTATGTCCATTCAGCTGGTGCACCGCCAAATGTGTATTTTCTGTTTTATTTTTAGTATATAACACTAATATAATAATACCGGTCTTCTAAATTTTTATATAAACATTTCAGGAATGGTTTACTTTAAGTACTTTGACAGTGCAGTACTTTAATGTTCATAACTTAAATACAACCAACTTTCCGATATACACATAAAGTATTGTAATAGTTGGTTAATTTTTAGTTTATAAACACAAAGTCAAAGGGTTATTATTTGTTGTATTATTTTATATTAATCAAACAGCCCAGCCAACTCAGCGATGTATTTATCATTTTAACTTAAATTATGATAAAATTAGAATGTTAACAAAATCAATGTATTTCTTGTAATAATATTATTGGACAATATACCTAATGGATGAAAAATTGCGGTCGTTCCTCATTCGGTATCTTTGCCCGTGTAAACATTGTATGACATTATCGACATTAAATAGATTTGTTAAGAAATATAATGTATAATTCTTTAAAAACAAAACAGAGGATTGTTAGTTATGTTGAAATATTTTTATTTGACCTATTTTACTTCATCGGGTCCTTGAAAAATATCTCTAGCATTGCGCTCGTTGAGCTAATTATTAAAAAAAAAAACACCATAACAAATATATTACGTGCCAGCTTCCGGAGGACGCCGTGCTTGCCCATGCGAGTATTATTATATTTTTGTAGTTTGCTTTTAATGATTGTTGAACATGTAACTGCAATAACTAGTTGGCTGCTTACGCTATAAATCCCGTACAACTATCAACTAGGACATCCGCTAAGTTTTAACTATTTGACTGGAATTTTTCAGACCATTTATTGACCTAACCCGTGAAAATGTGCGACCAAAAGCTACCAACCATATGGATTTTGGGTAAGTTAAAAACAATTTTCATTTCCGTGACTCTCCGTACCTATCTAGGTTAAGATATTTTCGAAAAAGAACCAAACAGCTCTATTCATATATAGTTTAGAATTAATTATACTGAACCTTGGTACACGGCAATAAAATGTTTTCGTGAGTCGTGACTTAAGTCAGTTATAATAATTGTATTCGCAGTTTAATTTGTAAGTATAATGTTTTGTATTGCGCGTGTCATCAGGAGGACCGGGCAGTGGAAAAGGAACTTTGTGTGACAGAATTGTTGCTAAATACGGATTTACGCATATCTCCACCGGGGATCTGCTCAGGGACGAAGTGAACACAGGATCGGCTCGCGGACAGGAACTAGTGAAAATCATGAAAGAAGGAGCTCTAGTGCCTACCGTGAGTTTAAATAAATAGTACATATCGGTTTTAATGCAAAAAGTGTGAAGTGTGAATACCTATTACATTTTATAATTGTTTTCAGTCGCCATTCAAATATGTTTAAAAGTCTCATATTATAGGATGTGAAATTTGTTTATTAGTTTAAGGGTTACCTTTAACTCAATGAGTGACACTTAACATTCACATGAGTTTGTTCAGTAGGCTTTATGTTTTTATGAGAGATAATTTAATTTATAAATACTGTTACACAGACTACAGTAGAATTTTCGAGCAATTATCTTATCTATTTATTACATGTAGATATCTGTAAAAATCAGAACGACGTAATAAAAATAATGACTGGTTGGTAGTTTTGGATAGTCACTACTTGTATTATTATCATTTAAAAATATTGATGGGAATTGAGGACAGAGGAGTGAAATGTCTATGGTGTATAGATCATAATAATTTCTCAACCTTACTTAATTACCCGCCTTAATCTTTAACCAGTCATCATTATTATTCTACATCTCATAGATAAATAGATTGAAATAAACCGGTTATTATTTAACTTTTTATAGGTACTCTCTAAAACTACCCTTAAAAACGATAGTTTAAACTTGACTATTATTAAATATTTATGTTCATTCAATAATAGATCATCGATTTTATTTAGGAAATGTTTTAGCCAAAACAAATCGAAAATATAACTTAAAATCACCTGGTATATGATGAATAGGTTGTTATGATGAATATAGGTTGTTTTCAGTCAATAAGTAGATAACGTGATTATTTTTGCACCAAGCCACTTGTCTATGATATTATTGCTGATTGCGCCAGATTACAATTATATTCAAATTTTTCTGCAGAGCGTTGTTATGGAGTTGCTTAAAGAAAAAATCGCTAGCAAATTAGAGTCTTCAAAAGGATTCTTGATCGACGGTTACCCGCGGGAAAAGCAACAAGGAGAAGAATTCGAAAAAACCGTAAGTCTGGTGATATTTTTTTAATTTTAAGATGCAGCTGCTTTTAAATCAAAAGTTTTATATAATACCTTTTTACTATAATCAGCGAGAGATGGATATTATACTACTTTTAATTAATACAAGATATGGTTATTGATGTATTAAGGGTGTGTTAAATAATTTATAAATATATTAATATATTAGACATTTATAATATACCTTAAAAGTTCTGTGACATCTCATGTACTGTTCTAATATTAATTTTAGAAAACATAATTATTTTTTTTGCTAAATTTTTGGCTGAAGAACAATTTTACGAATTTTTTTTAAACAGTACAATAATGTAAAACGGCATTGGCAAAGTAATTTCTTCAAATGTCTTATTAATTAAAGAAAAATGCAAAGGAAATAAATTAGTGCGACGAGACTAAAAATAGGCACAATTGGCGTCAAATTCAGCGTCCAGATTTCAATGGAAATATAAGTAAATATTATAGAGAACATTTTACCGAACTCTTTCAGATTAAATATTTTTGTGGTCAACACGTGATTATAAAATATTATGAACTACAATATTTTGTACAAAAAAAAATGTTACCTATCGAAATTATTCGAACATTCTAAAATTTCTTTACCTTTAAAGTAATTTTTAATTAAAATTTAACCGTAACTCGTATGAAAGTAAAATCATTATAATAAGTGAAACTCAACAATTGTTATCTAGAAAAAAATTTTAGGCGGCTTATGGTTATATATATACAGTAAAAAATGAATACTTAACCCTAAACCATAAAAATAATACACCTCTATGCGTGTACGTTTTTCGGTAATACTGTTGTCATCTTTAGCGCTAACGACAGTCTGTTGGTAAGTAAACGCTTTACGTTTTTCTGTTGTTACGAATTAAAAAACCGCCAAAAATAAAAGTAATAAGTACTGTGTAATTTGTCGCAAAATCCAATTACAAAATTCTTTGAGATTCATATTAACTCCGGAAAATAACTTTAAAGCCTCTCCAATTGTAATCATAAGTATCGACGGAAAAAAGTCGCGAGCATACTAAGTATTTATCACAAAGTTATATTACTTCAACTTAAAAGTAAAATAGCGATAAACAAATAGCATTATAAACATTTAGTTACAAAAATTGAAGGATGTCATTATGGGTAGTGTAGAATATTAATGAATAAAAAGTATGTGGTTATGATAACAGCCGAATTTCCTAAATAAATTATAAACCTAAATTTCTTAATAAGTCTTCTATATTCTTCAAAAAATTTTCTCAAACATAGAAGGGATATAGTTGTGTAAGCAAGTAACAAACACATCATAACGCTTATAGTCTTGGAGTATAGTCTTGGACCATATTTTCCAACAGTTTTGACAGAGTAAAGGCAAACCTATCAAGGTTTTTTTATATGGAATATAATTATTTTCATTATACAAATTGTTTTGTTTAAATTAAATAAATATGTTATCGTATAGTGCATAAGTAATCCGAAATGATTGTATTAATTTTATTTTGCCATTTTTTTCAACTAACCAAGGGTTTAATCATTTAATTAAAACAAGGGCAGGATTCGGCCAAAACATATCTAACTATTTTAATAGCTAAATGCTAATGCCAAGTGGTTTGGTATTGTTACAGATTGGACCGGTGGACATGGTGTTATATTTGAAGTCGGATGACGATACGATGGTGGCAAGACTTTTGAAGCGGGCAGAGACCAGCGGACGGTCGGACGACAACTTGGAGACAATAAAAAAGCGGTTGGAAACGTTCCACGCCAATAACGATCCCATCATCGAGGCATACCAATCCAAGACTGTCATCATATCGGCACAGCAGACGGCCGAAGCAGTATTTGCAGAGGCTGAAACGTATCTAGATAGTCTCCAATAAACAGTTTAAGAAAAGAAAAGAAAAACAATAAATCGCCAGAACAATAGGCAATCGTCGTGCTCAAAACACAAGTCATTAGGTACACCGTGCGCAGAAATCAACATAATATATTTATTTAAATAATAATAAAGTAATCACAAATTCATTTAGTCCCAAGCCATACATTAATTTATGCCAATAAAAATAAAATAATAATGTACCGAATGCGGACTCGGAGACAATCTAGATTATATAATAATTGTATAACCTAGTCAATCACAAAACATTAAACTTTATTAATTTATTTTATTTAAGCAATAATACGGAATACCTGCCTGCAATTTATTTATTCAGCAAAACAGAACATATTTTATAAGCTATAGATAATTTTGATTTACTAGAGTCGGGTTGCATGAAACTGGTCATTAAATTTATTTAGTGACAAGATTTCTTGACGTCGAGCTTTGATTCATCATTTAACTATCTATATGTTTATGATATTACTTATTATTGTTAAATTCCTATTAGCTAGTAAATTATTAAGTCAAAAACCATGACATTTGTTGTTTATTTTTTAAATACATGTTATATTTGCTTTTGGAAAATGTGTTATTGTTATAAAATTACCTTTGTAATTTACGTTGAAAATTTTTTTTTTTTACATCTATAATGTAATAATAATGCTAACACACTACATGCAGGAGCTAAAATATAAGTTGAATTTAATAACAACTATACATATATAGAGTATAAAATGGATATCTTATTTTAGAAAAAAAAACTATAATTATTCAAACAAATTACTATAATTAACATAACATGAATAATTAACAGACTTATTAATTAAAGAACAGTTGAGATTTTTAAAAAATAACACTTAATAACTAATAAGATGGTATAAACATGGCTGTTATAACAATAGGTATGCTTATCATAAAATCAATAATATGCATCTAACGCAGAATCTAACGTCTCGTTAAGCATAGTTTATGCTTGATATATTTTTTTAATGTAAAAATCTGATTAAGTTTGGGTTAGGTAGATAAAGGTTTTTAGATTTTACAATTCTAGTTTTTAATTGTGCTTTGGTTCAGCGTGTATACCAAATATTCATAGCAGCAAAAGGGTAAATGAGTAAAAAAACTTTGACGTAATAGAGGTCTACTATTTTTGTAATCACAATTAAAAAATTACCAATTTGCAGGCTACAACTTTCTAAAATAGTTTATTAATTTATCAATTTATAAAAAATATTTTATTTCTAATTTTATGTTTTTGTGGTTTTATGTGTTTAGATATACAGTTAAAATAAGGCCATATCATCAATCCACTCCCTTAAAACATGTGGAAACTTTTTATTTCACTTTTTTTTTGTGCAATTTATTAACCCCTCAATGTCCAACTTTTAAACATTTTTAATATACAAATTTAAATTAAATGATCAGGACTTTGCAAAAAATAAGTTAAAAGTATATATTAAAAAAAATTACGTTTATAATAACTAATGGCCACCTAAATTAAATGTATTTTTTCTAACATAATAATATTATTATGTAATAAACATGTTGTATTTCTGTTACAATAAGCACTAATGGGTTAATAAAGTTTTGAAAAATAAATTTAAGATAGTTCTAAGTTGTTACATATAGATTTTTTTTAAACATTTATAGCTCAGCTTTTTTTATTCCAAAAAAATCAATCGAATAACACACAATATTACATTTTTACAATCTATAAATTACCTACGTTGACGAGTTTTTGAAGTGGCTTTAATTATTCTATGAACTTTAAATTTTGTATACAATAATTAAATTTTCCAGTTAATACAATAGTCATAAATCATTATAGGTGGATAATAATAGCATTGAGTGTATATTGTATTATACATACTCAATGATAATAGTAAATTAATTAAACATATTAACAAATTATTGATAATTATAGAATAATCAATAGTTTAATTCCATAATATTAGAAATAATAATATTATGTATATACTTAATAAATTCTAGCTTAAGCTTGTCACTACTAAATTTATATGATTGAACATTTAAATACTGCATACAGATGCATGAGCCTGAAAACAGAATTAACATGTAATAATTAAAGATAACAATCAAGCAAAATACAGATGATAATAAAAATGTAAATGTAATTCTAATGGTTGAAATAGTACACTATAGTGAAGCCAAAACACGGCTTTTCTTATGGCGAATGCAGAATGACATAGCGTCGCTACTAGAAATTAAGTATAGCAGTTTTCTGTGTCAAACTTTAATTAATTATTAACCAAATAGCTAGTTGAAATAAATGCCACTTTTAAACCTTAATAATAACTTTTATGAACTGAACAATATTTTTGTTAAATTTACTAGTTGGGTAAAAGTAATTCTTTAAATTTTAAAGAATGTTAGAGGGTTTAAAATGAAGAGTGTTAGGGTGCTATAAAAATAGTGTAGTATTCCGATCGGTGATCTCTGTATAGTTAAAAAATACTCATCAAACTACTACTATTATTACTATCCAACAACACATTATAACTATAAAAACAATAGTCGTAGAGTTAAAGTTTACATAGTTACAAAAATACAAATACTTTAATATTATATTATAATATAAGAAAAAAATATATACTTTTAAAGCATATAATTTAAGTTAATAAGGGATGGGATTCAGGCCTCATCACCCTTCCTTGGATCTACCCCTGAATAGATTAATTATTAAAACAGACAATTAGCTTTGCAAATTTTGAAAAACTGGTATGTAAGTGGTTTTTGGGACAACTAGGGCTGTGATTGTTTTCGTACCTGAACAATTGTGATTTTATAAAACGATTAACTGAAAGTAGATTAATATATATACATTTTTTTACTTCAGAAATGAATCGATTGATTTATATGAATATTTATGAATTGGAAAAATTACCTAGCCCTTAGGTAGAACTCAAAAACTTAGCGTGACTAGATTAATCTAATGACTTATATTCAGCACATAAAAACATAAATTTAAAAAATAAAATAAAAAAATTGCCAGATTCCAATAAAATGTTATTTGTCTTGTTTAAGTAATTTTTTTAAATAAGCCAAAATAAAGTACTTGCCCATGTGCTTAACTTAAAAAGAAATGGTATCCTAAAATATCTCGGACATTAGTTGATATACTCAGTCAACCATTAAAAGCAGGTTATTAATTTGTTATTAATAAACAACAAATTACAACTCTTGGTTTTATCTAATACAGATAATAAGGAAACCTATTTTATTATGAAGAGTGGCAGCAACAGCTTTAATAGGAGTATTAGTAGGTAGGCAGTTACCCAATAAAAAGATACCATTCGAAACAAGTTTATCATGTTTGTGGCGAATGGTATTCTTACTCTCAGAGTTAACGTAAATCTGTAGGTATTGTAGTAGCAAGCTATCATAAAGGCTCACAATAGACTAAGTCTGTTGTTTGCTTGAAAATAGTTTAGAAAACATAGTCATAATTAATTTTGTACTAAAATGTTTAGTTTAAGTTAATCTTCAAAGATTATTTTGTAAATAGTAAACAAATTAAACTCAACATTTCTTACCTCAATAACAGCAGTAGGATACATGCGGAAACATAAAGGACACTGAGATTGAGTTGCAAATAACTTGTAATTATGAATTTCACTGTTAGAATCTTGTGTATTAGGTGCGTCTGGCTTTAAAATTTGAGTACTATTCCTGTAGTTTTTCATGTGTTTGACATCATTATTATCCTGGGTACCCTAAAAAGTAAACACATTAACAGTTGTATTTTTTTCAAACTTATAACACAATATATTATCATCATGTAAGCTTAATAGGCCTTGAAGGCCCAATGCAGCCATCATGAGATGGTTTCTAGATGAATTTGCTATCGGGGACGGGTCTTCAGTCTATTGCCAGAGAAGGGAAAGGCGGCTTTTTTTTCACTGGACGATTTCTCGCCCAAAAAAAATGGAGCGCTCATGACCAAGTGTCAAACTAGTGATAGTTAGGGCAAACACACTGCCACTTTACCGACTCAGCTACATGTCCCCCTCAATTTGTATTATACAATACAAATATTTTAATTATCTAAACCACGAAATAATTATTATTACTTAGTATTATTTAAAATATTTACCATAATATTGGGAAATTCTGTATTTTCATATGGATCAACATAATTTACAGAATTCAAATTGTTTCGAAGTCGACTAGAATGTGGCGTCTGCTGATCTTGCCAAGGCAGCACATTGTTCAACTTATTGTACTTAGCTTTTTTCTTTTTGCTTTTAGGGGATACACTTCTTTTTTTTTCCTCTCGCTTTCTTATTACCTCATTGCTATTTTCATTAAATAAAGGTTCCGAATAATGTTGATATTGTTCCAATGAATTTTTTTTTGATGTACAAGGTTGCAGGCCATCTATATCTTCAGTATTTTCGTTTGTTTGTATTTTTACAATATTTTGAAACATATCTGCTATATTATCAGGTGTATTATATATTTTATGTTTATCCTCACTATTAACAACACCTCTTTTTGAATTTATTGGCAACAGACTATCGTGTGTATAAAATGAGCTGGTCTGTGGAACTTCCAAGTTAACTATACAATAACCGTTTAACATATTTAATACTGACATTAAGTAATCATTTTCTGGCATAACATCTTCATCAGCCATTTTGTTTAGTATTCAACAAATCTCAAAAATGTCACTTGTTTCCTATAAAAAATTTAAGTAATGCTATCACTTGTTTTAATAAATAAGTGTACTAAATATATTTCAAATTCATTAAAAAAATATTAAAATTTATAAGCACCTATATTTCTTCAATGAAAATATTATTAAACAATATATTATAAATTATGCTTAGGTATTTAATACTTGTTATCGGGTTCGAGGATAGAAAAGCCTAGAGTAATTCCAGCTTGTCGGAATTACTCCAAGTCCCTTTAGTCCAACTAAAGGGACTGGAGAGGAGCTGCAGCTTCTCTAGTATTCTATGTAAGTGGAGGTTTAGAAGAATAGGTTATAAAAAAAAAATAGTTACATACCAAATACTTAGGAATATGGATTGCCAACTTATTACAAAGGAAGGCCAATGATGGCATACATGAAACAATTAAGATACACATAAATAAGGATAGCTACAAGAACTGCAGGAAACCAATTAAACTATCGACGACGCAAAAAAAAAAATAAACAAATAGACGATTATTCTATTTATTATTTATAAAATCTTAAATTTATTTAATTACCTAAGTACAACAATTCTTCCAGAAAAACAAAATGTCTTGCTTTGAGTTTCAATGTTATATAACTATTAACAATCGTTATAATAATGTGTAATTAATCAAGATTCAGTTAGAGAATGATTTATAAAATTAATTACTTTATATATTTTTCATAATTTATTCTTTAATAATAAATATATAAATTTATACTACGACCGGTTGCGTGAAAATGTACTGTGCTGATAACTATAATATAGGTATCACAAATTACAATAACCCAAATTGATAATACATTGTTGATTATTTCATTATCACCATTCAATAGCGACAGAAAGTAGAAACCAGAAGGCAATAGTCATAGTTTTGTCTGCTGATCTGTGCAAACGGTTCTTTATTTTCATTCTTAACTTAGTTATTCGTTTCATTCAAAAACGATATTTGTAGCCAAAGCGATATTTTATATTCGTACATGATACACATGCCTAACTATTATTAATACACAAGTTGTGAATTATATGGTTTAACTGTATTATAATTTTTTAGCTTTATATTGTTCTTATTATGTTTTTTAGAATAACTAATTTACAAAAAGGATTTTTTTACCTTAGAAGTAAGTAAAATATTGATTCTCATTATTTTTTTTATCTCCATTTTAATTTATATGTTTTATGACAATATTACAACAAAATGTACCGCGATAAGATTTTAACATTTTATTATATATGATTATTAGTGAAAATCCATAACACTGTTGTTAATGTGGTTATCCTTTGTAGGTATATCAAAAGCTTATTCAATGTCTAGCTACCAAACTCTGAAAATTGAAAGTCATAAGGAATTTGTATTCAATGTACAATTAAATAGGCCTGGAAAGGCCAATGCTATGAATTCACAAATGTGGATGTAAGTAGTAGTTTATTTATATTTATTCAACCTATATTAACACGAACACACACCGCTTATCAATGTAAATCTTAGTAAGCTTCTTATCACTGTAACCATTACGGTTTAAAAAGTAGGTTAATAGGATTTAGAATAGAAAAAAAATATAGAAGAATGTTTTATTTTATAAAAAATATATTCAACACTAGTTTATTTTATTCAACATTTTAAATAGAAATAAGAACTGCGACTAAGAGTGTACATTTATTTGTCTTCTTTACTAGGTCATTTTGCATTAATCATACCAAATTCCACACAAGTCATATACATTGTTTTTTGAAGTATAAATACTAAACAGTTACAATTATGATGTTACAGTGAAATTGGAAAATGTTTTAATGAACTCAGTGAAAATCCTGATTGTCGCGTGATTGTTCTCACTGGGAATGGAAAATTTTTCACTTCAGGTAATTTAATTTGCATATTATGATACCTATGTAGTATATTTTATGTAACTATGTGTTCAATCCTTATTTCCTGAACACAAGTGTATCTGTTTTGTGTTGTCAAACTAAAAATTGATTAATTCATTTTATGACAAAATATTACATTTAAGTAATTGTGTCACAATTTTAATATATTATTTTTTTAATTGAACTGTATAAATTCTAAGGTAAGAAACAAAACAGTAATGTATTATTTTCTAAAATAATTTTTAATTAAAATTGTTGATAACAGGTATTGATTTGTATGATGTTATGAATCTTGGCCAAGAAGTGGCAAACCATGACGACATCGCAAGAAAGTCACAAGTCATTAGAAAATTTATTAAAACATATCAAGACTGTATCACTTCACTTGAAAAAGTAATAACATGTTTTAACTTCAGGTGTAGGTATTGATTTATCTTAGTTCATTTAGTCATCACATTGTATTTTTATAATGACTAAAAAAATTAGTCATAATTATATAAAAATTAAATTTCTAGTAGATGCACATATTGTAAATATGTTTTAATTACATCAGAATCAAATTATTAATATTAACTCAATTTTTACTTAATAAATTAATTTACAACAAATTAAGCCTATATTTTCTACCAAAAAATATATATTATGATAGTAAGTTTTTAACAGTAATTGTCAAAAGAAAAAAGTTTTGTGTGAATGAAATAATTGTAAACCTTAATTTTTTTTTCTTTTAAAGACTTTAAATTATAAAGTAATTAAAATCAGAAATATTTTTGGTTAAACAAGAAATTGAATAAATGTATTGTATTTTTAGTGTGTTAAACCTGTAATAGCCGCTATACACAATGGATGTATTGGAGGTGGTGTAGATTTAATTGCTGCATCAGATATAAGATATTGTACAAATGACGCATGGTTTCAAATCAAAGAAACAGAGATAGGTTTGTATTACACGAAAAATATTAAAATTAAATTTACATATTTTAAGGTAATACATAGGTGCAATTTGAGAGGGCTTGTGTGTGTTTAGCATCCCTACTTTTTAAACAAGCAACCTTAAATTGTTTACGTTTTTTATATTAAGAAGTTACATGGGATGGGGCATTATAATATGTATTTAAGTGTAAAGCCCCTTTGCTGTTTTGGTAATCAACAGGTCAAAGAAGAAGAGTGATTGATATAATAGGATAGGCAAATTGTGTACTGGCTCACTGTTGTGGCTGTTTATTGAATGAGACGTTATATTAAATTTTCTATTAAAAAAGAGCTTCTATCCCTGTGGTAAGAAACAGTTATTTAAATAAAGTTTTTTCAAATTAATATAATTTGTACTAGTTTATTTTTAGTGTCCAAAATTGTTTGACATTTATTATTTAGTTCTTTTTTAATGAGGTTTATAAGTGGTAAAAACATACACATCGACTGAAAACTATCCTGATCATGCAAAATATGTTAATATTAAAAGCTGTTGAAAGTAGACATTTTTTTTAGTTATATTATCCAGTAATATGTATTAATGTTTTAATACTATGAATTAATATTTTGATCGAAAATTGATTCATAAAATGTACCACTTTTTGAGGTTTCTAAAGACAATCTTGAAGGTGTAACACATATTCTTACTGTTAGATACAACTATTAAAAACAACTTCCCGTGGTCATTGGGATTCTTAAAGGTTGTTTCACTTGAGCAGTAAAAATAAAGCCAAAAATATGTTATTGCCTGTAGAAAAGTTGATGTTTACAGAAACAGGTTAATAAAAAGTCAATAATTTGGTAGGATGTGTTGTAACTTATTTGCAGTTTGCTGAAATTTCTAAGAACTAATGTAATTTTTAAAATCTAATATTTTCATTCTTGTAATAATAATTATTAAATCTTGTTTATATTCCATTGTTACATTATATTATAAAACATGTGATACTTTGAAACAGGAATGGCTGCAGATGTGGGTACACTTCAAAGAATGCCAAAAATCATTGGAAATATGAGTACATTTAACGAATTGGCTTTTACAGCTCGTAAATTTGATGCCCAAGAAGCTAAATCTATTGGTTTTGTTAGTACAGTGTATGAAACCAATGAAAGGTATAAATAAAATAAATCTTGAGTACAGTGATATTATATTGTTTACCATTAGTACTTACAATGTTAATGTTGTACCTATAGATATGTATGTATTGAATAAATATTTAAAATTAATTTTTTTAGCATGCTTGAAAACGTAATGAATATTGCTAATGATATAGCGAGTAAAAGTCCTGTTGGTATTCAAATGACCAAACGTAGCATAATATATTCACGTGATCATACAGTTCAAGAAGGATTAGATCATATTGTAAGTGTTCTGTTCTAATTTACCATGTTGACGAATACACATTTTTTTTTTTTAATGATAATTACTTTTAATACTTTAAAATAATAATAATGTATAGAAATGTATTATACTAAAGTGTAAAATTGAAGTATTTTGTATGTAGGTTAATCAGTGTACATAGTAGAATAGGTAATCAATAAAAATAAATGCTAGATATTGTAATAACTATAATTTCAATAATTATGTAATTCATAGTTTCATTCAAACTTTAAACTCTAAAATTTCGGGTTATCCAAATTGATTTTTGTTTTTTGTAGAATCTTTGCTTTAGAGTTTAATGTGTTTATTAGTTTCTTTTATTTTTAAATATTTAAAAAATTTTAAGATATTTATAGTTAGTTGTATTATCATATATTCAATGTATTTAGAAAAAAGTAACAAAGAAAAAATAAAGTATGGAAGTTATAGCATCTGTCGACTGACTCAATTAATTTTTACACAATGTTCTTTATATGCAATGGTTATTTTTTTCAAAATACAATTTATGAAATAAAATTTAATTTCTATGTTTTAGGCTGATTGGAATCAAATTTTACTTCAGAGTGAAGATTTTATTAAAGCAACTATGGCTGTTGCATCAAAAGACAAAAAACCAATTTTTTCAAAATTATAATTTTTTTTTATATTATTATGAATATTGTTTAATTAGAATTATTTCAAATATGTTATTACATTTCCTGTATTTTTGTTAGTATAAAATAAAAGTATTTAAATTAGATAACTTGAAATACGTTTTACAAAATAGTTTTTTGATATTTTAGCGTAAATATAAAAGTTTTTAAATGAAAACATAAATTGTTAAAATTATTATTATAATATGTAATCTTATTATTTTATTTTTGTTTTTTAATAAATAGACTGTGGTATTTATTTTTGTCAATGCACGCTGGTTTTTATTTTTTCATTCAACTATTCAACAATTTGCATAAATACATTGGTTTTGTTTTGATTATCATGGGACTTAACTTAATAGTGTAGGAGACAAGTTATTTAAAAAAAAAATCTTCAAATCTGAATTGCATTCAAAATTGCAACTACAGTCTAAACTCTAAAAGGAGTTTACAGATCGAAAGTTAGGTAAAAAAAGTAATGTTAAAAATATCTGATAAAAAGCTGGTCATTGCCCATTGGGAAAAAGTGTACATTGGAAAAATGGTCTTTGGGGCAACTTGAGCAATTTGGGAAAAGTGATGTTATCCCTAATTTTTGTGATAATATTATTTTATCTTATCAATAATAAAAAAGTAATAAATATTAATATTTTGTTTGTATTTTTACTATTTATTATTTAATATTTCGAATTATAGGTGCAATAGTCGCATGTGATATTCTTGAATATTGTTAGTTTACAGGCTATCTATAGTTTTTAGAAATATAATTCTTTTAGCTTAGGAATGGTCGATCATATTAATTCTGGTAATTGGGATCCGGGAAGGTTTTTATTTAACGAATAAATCATAACTAGTTGGCTAAACCATTCAAGATCACCAGAATGATGACTTTCTTTGACATGTAATCAATACTTATTTATAAAATTAAGTACAACAACTTAAATACATTTACGTATGTGTTTTGTTCTCTCTAATTATGCTCTAGTCTAGTATTTAAAAAATAATTGTATAATTAGAGATAAAATATTTTGTATATAAATGTTTTTTTTAGCTAGCATTGATTGTTTTGAAGACGTTATGATGGATGTTGACAATAAAGAGTCAATAACACTCTGCTTTGATAGTGGTGACAAAGTCATATCAGAGAAATCATTACTGGTTAAACATAGTTTGTATTTTGAAGCCATGTTTAGAGGTCAATTCTTAGAGTCCCGCATCAGTGGAGAAATCCAACTAAAGGTAAGAGAATTTATTTTGCCAGTAGTAGTTTTATCATTTATCTTGATATAGTATAAACAATAGTAATATTTAACTATTTCAGGATATTAATCATAAAGGCTTTGTGTGGATTCTTGACTATTTAAAAGTTAAATGTATTACTTTGGAATCCATATCTGAAATACTACTTCTATTAGAAACTACACAAATTCTCCAATTTACCGAGATAACCAAACAGTGTATCCAAATAGTCGAGAAGCAATTTCTTTTTTCAGCTTGTGCGATTCAAATATTTTCTGTAGCTTTTAAACTGGATCTACATGAACTATATGAAAAATCACGTATTTATATTTTGTACAATTTCAATGTGCTCACTATTCATAACAGAGATGAATTTTTCAAATTGACGGTAGAAGATTTATATCAACTGCTATGTGACAACAGTTTAAATGTTGAAAAAGAAATTCATGTATTCGATTTAGTAATTGAATGGTGTTCAAAAACTGGCAGAGAAGATATTGAAAATGAAATAGCTATAGCTTGTGTACACTTTAATACTATGGATGTGTCTCAGTTACAGTATTGTTTATCAAAAACAAATAATTTCAAATTGCAAAACAATATAGAACAATACTTGCATAACAAAATCAATGGTGATAATAATGATACAATAAAATCTATAAGACGCGTTCCTATTGCTCTTTGTGGAATAAAGAACGAAGACAGTGGTCATGCTTATATTTACTATTGGGATTGGAATCAAATGAAATTTATAAAATTCCTCCAATTAGATCCACTACCTCTTGACACGACTGGATATCATGTTGTTGTTAAAGGTAAATTTCAGTATTTAATTTAGTTTAACAAATGTTAATTCCGATTGTTTTTGTTTGACAGGCATGGATATTTTTGTACTAGCTGGAGAAATCGGTTATGGTAAAGGACAATGGAATGAAGCGGGTTGGAAGTACAACATGATAAATAAACAATGGAGCCAATTAGAGAAGTACTAATCTGTGGAAAAATATCTGCTCTATGAAAATGTATTTATAGAGGTCATGTATTAATTTTACAGTTTCACAACTACCAAAAGGCGTCACGGGGTTGGATATTTTTGTGGTAACGAATTGTATCTTTTTGGTGGCCTTACTAAACATCGGTTGCCAAACGAATTAATGGAAAGGTTCATTTTGAGCGAAGGTAAAAATTTATATGCACAATAAGCTTAATCTGCTAACCAAAACTGTTATTGTATACATTGTAAATATTGTAGACCAACGTGAACTGAAGCGTGTGCGAAGCTACTTGTGTAATTTTACGAAAAAAGTCGATCGCAAAATTTACACATGTTTAGAGTTCAAAGGTCAGTTAGTAATGATTACCAAAGAACGTAACCCTGTATGGTTTTACTTGTGTCATAACAAAATTGATCCATCGCTCTGTGACTGGGGGAGTCGTCCGTTACATTTAAATGCTATTATTATTTGTGCGACCAATTATTTTGATAGTATTTATTTACTAGGTACGTCTGAATCATTGTCTACAAATATCCATACTAAGTTGTTTTCCTCTTTTTTTAGCTTACAATGATCAGTTAAACATCACTTTATACTGTTATTGTCCTGTGGACGAGTCATGCGAGGACGTTGTAAATTTCAAAGCGGTATACGATCAAGACTCTACAATGTGTTCTTTCAACGGAAATAAAGCAATGGTATTCACAAATAATGTTCTCGAGTGTTACAATGTAGACAATAAAAAATATCGAGAATATCCTATACATTTAGATTTATTTCATTCAAATTATTTTTTCAATATTCCAATTTACTGATATTATTATTCTAGAATTAATAAAATATATTGAGACTGTTGCTTATATTATTTGTGTAGCGCATTTAATAATGTTAATATAACGCTTTTTGTACCTATAATTATTATAAACTAGTGATTAATTTTAGTTAAAAAAATATGTACACCAAAACATAGAAATATAGTATTTTTCTATAGCTATTTGTAATAAAATATATTTTTATTGAAAGTATTTACTATTTGCTATAATATTAATAGATAAGCTCTTTGAAAAACATATTCCTTAAGGAATTGTTTTTCTGTGCCTTGTGACATAGAATTATAGAACTTCAGTAAGTTAGGATGGGTAGTATTTGAGCTAATTTATAATAGTTAAAGTATGACCAGCATCAACGAACGCGTTTTGCTAAAATGTACAGGTTTTCCTTTATACAAAAACTTGTTATTTAAAACATTCAAATTTTATGTTGTAGTATAAATAGTATAAAAAATTTAAATCATTTAGATTTTAGACAAACATTACAATTTTGAACGATTTAAATAGTTTTTTTTTGTTTAAGCATAAGTTGTAAACTTTGTCCAGAACGCGCTCCGAACGCTTGATTATAACTACAATTTGTATTTTTCTAAATGTTCTTACATAGAATCATAAAAATTAGTGGCATGTATTGGATATCGGAGATATCGTATTCTCCGTTGTTTTATATTTTATATGTAAAAAGTTATTAAATATTTCTCTCACAACATGTAAGGCTATAATTAAGTATCCAATCAAAGTTCTGATGTTTTGACTTCTGGATATAAATGGTATTATTAATTATATTGTAACAAATTATATTGTCTTTAATTTTATTGAAACAAAAGAAATTGTTTTTTTTCTCAAATTGTACAATAATATTAGTAGGTTAGGTACTAGGTACCTAGTGAACTACCACGTGGAAGTGTGATTAGACATGAGACGTCTGCATTTTTATTTGTGGATATTATTTTTATTTATTGTTAAATTCATGACTGCAAGGTTTACATTTTGTAATCCGTCGTCCTTCTAACAAAATGCACGGATTGCAATGTCAATTTTCGAATTTTAACCCGGACGCTCTCTACAAGTTTCTAAATACAGTAAAAATGAGGTTCAAAATAAATCGATAAATTTTAATTTTAACCCGCGCCCCACCAAGGGTGAAGTTTAAATGAAGAGTACCCGGTACAGGGGGGGGAAACCCAGCAGTTACTTTTTAAAAATATGGCAATTTTGTTGTTATAAAATTAGTTTTTATACAAACCGATTCTGTACTTTATTTTTAACCACGATTATAAACAAGAATTTAACATTTTTCTAAAAGTTTCAAGTATTTTTTAAACATTATTTAAACAAACTTTTTTTAGATTAGAAAAAAGTGACTGCTGGTTTTTCCCGGTACCCTTCAAATGTGATTTAACATAGGTTTTCGACTCTTTTGCACAAATTTTGCTCTTTTGCTGAAACTCTGATGTGTTATTGTATTTATAACTTATAGTCTGCTGAACACATACACCCAATAAATCACACCTATTAAATCGCTACCCAAGTATGAAAATTTAACGGAAAATAGCCATTAGGTGTTTTTCGGTAAGTCGTATATAGTATATAAAGACTTAAATCATATTTGCTGTACTCTACCAAATCAAAATTGATTGCACTGGAATAATTGGTTGGGCGATTGCCAATTAATCGAAGATGACGTTTTTGATTGACGCCGTCAGTGGATATTTATTATTTATTCTTGCTTATATGCACGCGATTGCCATCCATCTGTGTAACACGTGCGGTGCCCAAGTTTCAATATTGATTTAGTTCGTTAACGGTGACGGTATACCTAAGAAACTGAATTAAAAATGTCGCGGAACGGCGCCATGTTTTCTTCGATGACAACCACAGTCGTTATGCTGCTGACCTCGACGAATTCAGCTGATCTTGATTTATCCAGGTGTTTGCCCGCATCCCGACAGCATACACCCGAATATCACCTAACTAAACCTTGCGCGACGTCCACAATGCGAACTGTGGTCATGTCCAACGAGACTGAAGTGGAAGATTGCACTAGACTGGCCCGGACGAGGAATGCGTTTGCTTTTGCATTCGCTAACTATACCGAAGGCGAGTTTAGCACTTGCCCCAGATGCTTTACGTACCTAACTAAAAAGTGGGCCGGGCAACCTGGATTTACAAGTTTTTTTTTTTTTAATTAAAATTATTATGTAAGAATTATCTACAATTCAATTTTTTTTTTTTATTATTAATTTCATAATTTTTTTAATTAACTATAATGATTATAAATATTACAACAGCGTATAGGTATTATTTAATAAATACTGTCATATAATTACAATTTACATATATTAACATACATAGTGTTTATAATCAATGCTAAAGTAAACTAAATAATTTGGTAAAAATATGTTCTTTTTTTAAACCAAATATTATTATAAATGAAGTTGACACTACACGAGAATTACTCGCTAGACATTTTTTTGACTAGAAAAATAATTATATTTTAAAAGGCGGTAATTTGTTCAGTGCTTACAGTGGCACAATGGTTAAATCCGTAGCTGGGTACCTGCGCTCGGCTCACTGGATGGTGTAGGTATGTGTTAGTACAATATACTTATACCTACGAACTAGTAAATGGTGACAACTTTGAATAATTCTTGTTACATTTCGGTAATACAACGGTGTTATAAAACTACATAATAAATTTAATTCACACTCGCCATCACGACTATTTTAGTGTACATAAAATATTATACGAGTTGTGAAAATAAATTTATCCGACTCGCAATCATCTTAAATAAAAAATTACCGCAAAACCATAAATAGACTACCTACTTGATAGTAATAATGAATGTTATCGTTTTAGAAGAAAACGTCACGACCGGGTCAAAGTGTATGGTCTACGAATGTCCGGAGTACCACGGATTTCTGAATTCCAAGCAAAATCCATCACTATACAATTACTACAGCATGTACTCGAAGCCACTGCGTAAGTTATACGTTTTAACATTGAGATTTACTAGCACACGCGCACAGTGGTCCAAACAAATAAAAATGGGCATTTTTGGATATAATATTTAATTTAGTACTTCTCTAACAGTTTCAAAAGAAATGTTGAGTTTTGACCATTTTTTTACTTACTTAAGAATCTTAAAATTATTATTGAAAGTGTATACCCATACATAATATATAAATGACAATGACCAAGTATGATTAAACATTTTTTTCGTGCACCTATTTTATAATAGTTCTAATTTTTACTAACATTACATAGTCTAGATTTAATGTTGACTTTCCTTGTACAAAATTTGTGCAGCAAATTTTATTTAATCTTTAAATTTTTACTCCGTTTCACACTATTGCATTTGGATTTCAACAACAGCCAACGAGAACTACACTTGTGTTCCTGGCATTGGGATTTTTGACGTAGTGTCAGACCGTATGAATTTTTCTAACGCGATGGAAGCGTGCGAAGAGGTTGGGGGTCACTTGGCTAATATTGTATCGGAAACACGTACTTCCATGTTGTCCGCTTTAGTATCGTCTACTCTTACTAACTTTACCATCAGGAATCGTAGAGCATATGTAGGTCTGTTTTTCGATGAAGACTTTGTTACTATTATGGGTGAGCAATAAAGCCATTAAATTTTGAAAAACTATTCATACACACTTGGAACTGTGTATCCAGGAGAGCTACTGGCTTGCTTGCCGTACAGAGCGTGGGCACCGGGACATCCCAAGGCGAGGAAAATAGAAAAAGACTGTGTGGTCATTACGAGCAACAGGTATTGGGAGACAGAAAATTGTTCAAAAAAATTGCCATACGTATGTGAACTCATAGCTGACGGTCCGATGACTGCAGTCGAGCGATACTGTGCGGCGATAAGAAATCCCAGTAAGTAGTAATATTAAAATATATTGTACACACGACAAAAACAATCGAATAGATGACTCTTGTATTTCAGAACGCAGAAAAAATTGCATAATACGCAATCAAAAACATTTTGAACAAATCAAACAAAAAGAACAACAATGTAATGTTAATGCAAACAACAACTCAAATGATTTGTAAACCATAAAAGAGTGGTAACGGCAAGATTAATAAAAAATAATAACAGTTGAGAGTTAACTTTTAAACACAAATACAATTGTAGTTCAACACAGTTTTTAATAAATTAAATTACACCTTAAAGAATTTAGTAACAATATTTTATTAATATTTACCTATCTAATGAGCCATTACTAAACACAAAAAAAAAGTTGCATTTATATAATAAATAATACACTAATAGAAGTAGAAAAAAAATGTTTACTTGGGTTCTTGTAACGCCAAGTAAATATATTATTATTGGTACAAACTATCAATGTCAGCTTGGTACTTTACATATATCTCTCTTCGTTTCAATTTGAAAGCTGCCGTTACCAGACCATTATCTGGGGTCCATATCTCAGTGCATATTTTTATAGCTGTAGGTATTTCAAACCTTTCCAGTTTATCTAAATTAATGCAAATTACAGATTATGAATAGCACATTATTTTATAATAAGTTTTTTCTTAACAAATTACTTTTTTTCCCATAAGCTGTCAGTTCGTCTAATAGAGCTTTTACTAGCCTTGGGTTTGCATACAGTTCTTCAGGATTGATATTTTTAGCATCTTCAATACCTAGTTTTGTAGCCACATCTAATAAATGTGAGCTATTGGGCACAACTATCGCAATTGTGTAAGTCTTAAAATGATTTCCATAAATGCATATATTATCTACAATTGGACAAGTTTTGAGCTGAGATTCAACTTTACCCAAAGACACGTATTCACCACCTTGTAGTTTGACTAAATCTTTTTTACGATCTAAAACCAAACAATTAAGATTAATTAATATTCGATTCTTGGTGCAAATATAATTTTTGAAAAATATACCTATAATTTTTATGGCTCCATCAAATTCTAGTTCTCCAATATCACCAGTTTTGAACCACCATTTACCATCTTTTTCGAAAAACTCTTCTTTCGTTTTTTGAGGATTTTTGTAGTATCCAGGTGATACATTTTCACCTCCTAAAACAAAGTATAATGAAAAATCACATTAAAAAAAATACTTTAATACCAAACTGTATAGATATAAATAATTGCAAAAAAACAAAAAATATGTTTAAACCGTGTTATTTGATATTTTAAGTTTCTTCGATAAAAAACCAGACTACAGATTATTAAAAATATGGAAACATTTAAATTTTATTAACTTTTTATAATAAAAAATGTTGTCTAAAATGAGAATTAAGTCTTAAGATTTTGACTGATCAATAATAAAGTTAAATACATTTTTCAAATTAACTAACTTAAAAAACTATAATGAAAACTAAAAACAAAATTTTTTCTGAAATTCTTTTTTGCATAAAGTTTTTATCGACTAAACAAAAAAAATTGATTACAGATTTTTGAAAAAATGTAATGTTATAGATCTATCTTTATATAATTTCCAGTTAAGTTAAAAAACTACTGTAAAAAAAGGAAATTTGTGTAGTTTTTTAAAGAGAAAGGGTAAATTATTTATTATTTTTGGCCATATAAAGTATCTTTAACTCCTTATGTCCTTTTAGTATGACCAAAAACAAAAGTAATATAGTCATTGTAAAACTATTAACTTTTCCGTTCCGCATCAAAGCTAAAATACAAAGTTATTCACATATTATTATAGTATATAATATGATATGACATTTACCAATTATCATTTCGCCTCTGGGATAAGGTTTATCAGTGACCGTGTAACCACCTTCGTCCCAACTAGTTAAAATAAAATCATTGACCGTTAATGGGGCACCTGCACGACCCGTAGACATATCTTCTCCTACAAAATTAATTTGATAAAATTACTAAAATTTGAAAGACTTTTTTAAAATTGAAATTAAATTTTATAACCACTTACGGCTCATTGCACATCCACACGAGCTAGTTTCTGTTAATCCATAACCTTGTTGAACCGTTTCACAAAGGCATACTTTGATGAGAGTGTGGGTTTCAGGTGAAAGAGGAGCACCACCACACAAAATATATCGCAATCGGCCACCCATTAAAGCACTGGTTTTCTTAAATACTAACCTGTAAAAGTCAAATAACCCTATTTATTGATATATTAGTTTTAGAAAAATGTAGTTTTCATACATATTCATCAGTGGAGTTTGAAAACCACGTTCCATCCATTTCATCTTATATTCAAAAGCAAATTTGAAAAGAGTTTTTTGGAATGTTGAACCGCCAGATATCTTTTCATTTATGCCTTTGTAGACACGATCTAAAATAAGCTAAAAATAATTAAATAAATTACTAATAGCACAACAATTCATCCACATTGTAGGGAATATTATTAAATATACATACGGGTACAGCTGTCATAATTGTTGGCTTCAATATACGAGCATCACCTTTTGTGCCACGTTTTATTTTGCTTGAAGTATCAATCATTGTGAGAGGAGTCGAGTAACCGATTCGAACACCAAAGAATAAACAAGAAAGTTCTAAAAACAAAAAAAAGTGACCAAACGTCATTAAAAACAATTTTTATTCAATAAAGTAGTTATTAATATTAGTTGTATTTTATATTTACCTCCGAGTAATTCGAAAACATGTGCAAGTGGTAAGTAGCCCATGAAAATGTCATTCTGATAATTTATGTCAATAGCATCATTGAACGCTTTAAGTGTGGCAATAAGATTTGTATGTGAAAGATTTACACCCTTTGGGGCTCCTGTTGATCCACTAGTGTACATTATAATTGCAATATCACTTGTTACTGGTAAATGATTTTCTAAAAAAAAAATAATTACTCAAAATAGGTTTATATATCATTACATTTTCCCTTTAAAGCTTAGGCCATTAGCATGACGACTTTTGGTGTGAAACTGTAGTTATCGATCAGTCATTTTGTTTGGCTTTAATAATATTATTTAATAATCAACAGTTAAGGTAAATTTAATATTTTTTTTTTTGTAAAATAATAATTGGACAAAATTAATTTTTTGGTGACAAAAAAAACAAAAACAAGTAAGATCATTAGAGAAATAAAATTAATTTGTCACCTGGAATATCAATAGATTTTTTTTACCAACCAGTAACTGTGAATTCAGCTCCTCTTTGTAATATAGATTTAAATGAAATTATTTCTACGGAATCACTGTAGCCACTAGTATCAGTTGAAGCCAACTGATCTTCCATGTAGATTAATGTTTTTACTCGGGGAGTGAGCTGTAAGATGTTTTTGAATTTTGGTAACAAATTATGTGACGTAACTACAACAGTCACTTCTGTTTCATTTATACCATGGGCAACAGCATCATCGCCAAGAGTGGCATACAAAGTTACAACTGTAAACAAAAATATTGAAAAAACATGATTTTGAAATTTATTTCATTAAATTGTTCCATTTAATATTTAAATTTTACCGGGAAAATTTTGTTTAAAACATCCTTGAACGGCTATCATCCATTCTGCTCTGGTTTCAGCAAATATTGCTATATTGCATTTATGTTGTTGTCCAAGTGAAATCAAAGCATTTCCAAAATAATCCGACGCTATGTCTACTTCTTTGAATGTCATCCATTGGTAGTCTCCCATGACATACTAGATTTTAAATATTTTCAACATAAAATTTGTATAAATTCAAATGTTTCTAAATCAATATTCATAAATGACATATAACTACAATTTTTAAAGATTTTCAAATATATTTAATATAATACTTAACAAAGATAGAGATGGTATGACAAATACTAACTTTTTTAAATATTCTTCCATTTTTTTGAACTTCATCTTCTTCAGCTAAAATTTGTCTGGTTCCCAAACACTTGGAATCAGGATAATGAGCAACAGCGTTTTGGAATACTTTATATAATGTGTCTATTTGTTCCTTAACTATCTTCAGGTGACCAGGAGAGGGGTCACTAACAGTTTGAATAAGAATTGAGCTATCATCTATTTTTGTAACTTTTGACTGAAATGATATTCATTACGAATTATTTCAAATGAAAATAAAAACACAAATAACTATTTAAGTACTATTAAATAAGTATTGTAAAATATAATTTAGTAATCTTGGTGCCTCGTTTCAGTCTCGTATAACGTCTTGCGCAAGGCAAGAGTGTAGAGCTAGCATTAGATTTTATGACATATCACAATGTACTTAATAATGCATTAGCATGATAAATAAATGAATATGTCTTACAATAAAACTATATGAATAACTTACTTTTATTGCATCTGATTTGTTCTTTTTTCTCCATGGTTGTTGTACTACTAAATATACTGGATATGTTATGACATCATAAATAAATGATAACGTTTTAAAAGCTGATAATATTGCTGCATTTTCCATACTGAAAAAAATAAATACTTAATTATTTTGTTTCATTATTTTTTTTTTCGGTAACACCTCATTGGTGTAATGGTTCAGTAAAAAATACACAGGTAAACAAATTGATTTAGGAAGTAGAAATATGACATTACTTTAGAAAATACTGAGAAGATAATAAATAAGTCAATAAATGAAATAAAAATGAAATTAGTATTAACTATTAAGTAAATAGTCATTAAAAAATTGTAAGTTGTGATAAAATTGGTTACAAACAGTAAATAAATTTAACACATAGGTGTGTAAATATGTAAATTAAAATGTATAAATTATGATAGATTATTAAGAAAAGCAATCATTAATATGAAAAATAATTCTACAAAATACAGTTTATACTCAAGTATAAAATATAATTATTTTGTATGAGGGATAGTATATTATGTTTTTCTTAAATTTAACCTTACTAGAAATACAGAAATTATTTTATACATTTATTTTTATAATATTATAGCATAGTGAACTACTATGCACCTAGCCGGGAATTACTATAACCTATGGTCTAATAAAATGAACCTTGACAAACCAACTAATTTATAAATTATAATGTTTGAATAGGTAATCTAAAGCAAGGTCAATTAAAATGCATGTGTCCATAATATTCCCATATGTAATGCTTATTTAATATTATGTTTATTTAAGTGTTAAATTATATCTACCTACCTATTCAGGGTTATATAATAAATATAATGAAAATTATACAAATTTAATTAAATACCAGATTGTGGCGTTAAATTCAAAAGGGAAATACAATTAGATTAAGGCCAGGAGTATGTAGTCAAAATAATAGAGATGTGTGTGGGAGGTTAGATGGTGAGAAAATATTATGAGTGATGATTGAAGATTAATTGAATAATTGATACTAAATAGTCGTGCTAAGTGGTGAAAAATAAAATAAACATCACATTGATTTATAAGTAATATAACCAACTCTAGATAAAATATTGGAGTATGAATAAATATCTATACATTGCACACTTAAATCAAAACTTACAAAACAGTTTTCTTTAGTTAAATGTTTTTTTGGATTCTACAAACGAAGCTGCATAAACCAAAAAAAAAAAACAGATTTATGAATAACTTCAGTATTCTCTTATGGATGGTAATTAAGGAATTTTTTGTTCCTATCACATAACAAAACATGTCAAAACGTTTTTCGATATTCTTGAAAAAATACTCTTTGAATATGTATAATTTATATAATTTTAATATAATACTTTATTATAATATTAACATAATATGTTAATTTTTAATATAAAGTTTTGTCTATGTATGCAATATATTAATTTGTCAGTGGGTGGTCATGGACAGTACCAGTCAAGTTCAATTTAAGCAAAAATATAATTTTATCTCTTTTGAATTCAGAAAAAAAAAGCCTGATCTATAAAATAGTTAACCCCTTGTTTTGTAAAAATTGGTTTTGACTGCACACTAGAGAATTTGTACCAGCCTTAATAAACTATATCAAAACATTATTTTTGTCTTTATTATATATTTGTTAAAAATTTATTTTATTTTTAATTAATCACATTAAGGATACAATAACGATAAAATTAAAATCTGCTTTTGTTATTTAACATATCTGATAAACTATGTTTATAGATTTTCTCCCATATTCTTCACAACTAACATTTTGTTTTGTAATTAGTATTTATCAAAATATATAAATATATATATTTATACCAAGGCTGATAAGTATTACCTTCAATAACATAAAGAAAAAAAGCAAAATCAATACTTTCAACTCACTAATTCAATTAGGAATCCCAACAAATTCTTACAACTATTGTAACTAAATTAAAATAGGGCAAGTTATCTTTATCTCAATTCTGACAAAAATTTGTGGTAAGAATAGGTCATTTTGCTTTTTGGCAATGTGTTGTTGGATATATTTGGCTACTTGCCATTACTGCATTATTATATAACATGAACCTTACGTCATTTTTACATACTACTAATGTGCTAAGCACGTGGAAAAGCAATTATTAATAATTTATCAAGACAAACAGAAACACTAATTTTAAATTTAGTGTGCGATTGTTGAACGTCAACAGAAATTTGTTATTGTGAAATTAAAATTATCCGATTCATGAAATATTTATTTGTTTCTTACAACATTATATACCTTATTTTTGTAAAATAAATAGTTTTTTACAATACAATTATCAGCTATCTATCAAATGACAATGTTATTATTATAATTATTATAGAATACAAAATATAGGTATAACAGGTATTAAAAAGATATGCACATAAAATGTACGGTCAGAGTTGTACAAATAGGTAGGTACTCACTTAATATTTTGTAATGCAAACAAATCGTTGATGAAGGCGGAGTTTGAAGATTAGGTTTTAGTCGTAAGAAGTATTCTAGCTGATGTGTAGTAACGGCAGACAGTCTGGCTAAGATGGTATTTTCATCCTAGTTTTCAGTATGTATATGAGCGTTTACGTTACCAGTACAATATTATATTATGTAAATTTATATTAAAAAACAGTAACAACGATTTAATCGAAAAGGAATATTTATTTTAATTTAAACAAGCAGAACTAGAAAAGATTACCTATGCATTTGTATACTTTAGAAATCGCGTTAGGCGACACGTTTAATAGGTAAATTATTCTACTGTAATATCTATTATTATGAATAAAAATACTAAATAGGTAAAATATCACAATCGTGACCACTGAGAACAACCGACCGGCAGCACCGTCAGCAAATATTGTAGAAGTATAATTAATTTTGTTTTATTAAAAAAGCACGTATGAAAAATACCGCTGTGCCACCACCGCCGCTCATACCACAACACAAGCACATACACACAACAAACACACACAATTCAACGGTTATATCATAGACAAGTATTATAATACTAGATAACAATATAGTAATATAATAATAATAATAATAATAACAATGCTGTTATCTTTGTTTTGCGTTGGTTTCTGTCTTTCTCGGACGCTAGCGCTACTGGCACCGGAGCGCAGTGCGTGGCGGTAAACACAACGTGACCTCAAACCGGTGGGCGGGGCAAATGGAAAAATCGTCGTTTCCGTTTACAGTTTACACTATACTTTTTACGGTTTTTTTATCATCTTAATTCTTCCATAATACGAATCACCTAGTTAAATAATAAGTCCTAGAAATTTACAATACTAACAATAGTAATCGACAACAGCTCTCTGATGTGATACAGGCGTGCTACAACCGTTTATCGTAGTGCACTACGGTCCACGATGATAATAATGACAGATTTATGTACCCACATCCAACTTAATACCTGTACAATACTATAGTGTCGTGTTGACGACGACCGTAAATGTATGATCAAGAATAGATGGTAAATTGTTAAGCATATTATATTATCCTCGAATCAATAAATAAAAATGTAACATCATATTTTTGGTGAGTAGCGTATCTAGGATTTTTCCACGGGGGGGGGGGGGTATACAGATTTTAACAGCCAGTCCCTTTTGGGCCCCGGGAGGGATATAACCCCCATACCCCCCCCCCGTAAATACGCCACTGTTTTTGGTATATTACATTATTATTATTTATTACTTTTGGTCAACTATTTACTACCAGAGTACAATATTCTAAAGGGCTGCTAAGCGTAATATGCGATGTTTACTCAATATGTAGAATGAAATATAAATTATCAAAAATGTTAAATCTTAAGTAACAGAATTACAGAACATGGTTTTTATTTTTAGGACGAGCTATTGTTAAAGGCTTACGGGCATACGGCTTATTAAGCTTACAAATTAATTATTTGTGTATATTACATTCATCGTCGACATCTTTATTATTAATACTTTTATTATTGCCAAAACATTTTTCGTACATATGTAAAATATAAAATAAAAGTAATACCCTTGTATTGAAAAGTATGCTGTGTCATACGCATACCATCTTTCCTAGGAATCAACAATTTCTAGGCAGCCCGCTTGATTTGTTTTTTTTTTTTTGTTAAAAATAAAGTTGTAATATAATATACAGAACAGAATAACATGGCTATTAAAATTAGTATAAGTAATTAATAACTAATATTAAAAGTGGTGGTAAATCGAATTGACTTGTCATAGATCCTTATTTGTATCGACAAAATTACGTAGGTATATGTAAGTATGAAACTAAATTTATAAAACGAATATTTTATTTATTTTACGTTGGTTCTTGACAAGGGTATGTTAGGTACATATTAATTTAGTAATTTAGTAATTGCTATTTAGGAAGCGGCTCCAAAGAAGGGGTTATCATTTTATTGGAATTTACTTTTATCATTTGTGTATAAATTGTATTTGTATAGAATCTATTTTCTATGTTATTATTTTTCATTTTATTACCTTAATTCCTCAATTGATTATCCAATAACAGTAGTAATACACTTCTCCTATATAGATAAATTATAAAAAACTGATTTACATGATATAGTATTAGTATAGACAAGTAATTGTATCCTTCATATTATTTTAATTAGACTATTAATATACTTGTTTGCGTAAATCAATATATATATTTTATATTTATTTAGAACTACTTTTTTAACTTACTGTTGTACCAATGTTTACACGTTTATATGTTTAATAATCTTTTGGGCATGCATGACATATCTATAAAACGTGTTATTTTTAAAACTGTAATTCATTGTTACTATCATGACTATTTTTTTTAATTAGTGCAATGCGGACAATGGAGATTTTATGTGTTAAATATAAATTAGCTTATAAGCGCAAAATATAATAATATATTATTATGAACTGTTTATCATCTTGTCGTGTTAATTGAAGTGTTAACGTGTAAGTAGTTTTTTGCTGCCGCTGTACCAATGAAGGTTACCGTTTTCCGTTGATTTTCACCATTAAATTTACAACACTCACTTGAAACTTTTATAATATGTACCAAGTTTTAAAAATTATGCATTTCTTTCTAAATTGCAGCAGCTTTCCTTCACACAAGTCGTACCTGAGATTTAAATTATTTTACGAAATGCTCAAGCAATACCAGAATTAGGTACCTACTAAAAAAAAACCATTACTTATGTCTATTAGTCATAATTTATAACTAATAATGACTAACGATCGTCATTGACTCGAACACAATATGTAATACATAAAAACATATTTTCAAAACAAATAATTGTAAGCTAATTATTGTACAACTATTGTAGTTCTCTCCTATACGTTTCGTATACGAGATAAGAATGGAATGTAATGTAAAATACTAAGTGGTGTAATCATATTTAAATGATTCACTTTTAATGTACAAATTTCAAACTATCATAAATTAGTAAAATTTAATGATAATAACTTATAGTAGCCATTATGCTTTGGACAAAACAAATTTATTTAGGTGCATCAATTTTACCCTTTGGTACCATCGATAAATTGTGTTATCTAAATGCACTATTCAACTGATTCCAGTTCAGGCCATAGGTGTTTTTAAAAGCTCATGTTCTTTTTTATTCAGCTATTATTATAATTATACTCGCCTGAACAATAAAACGTTTAATTTCAATGGTCATGTTTTTTTTTTTTGGGGAAAAACCGAAAAATTGATTTATCTTAAGTACATCTCTAATCTGGCCACATGACACTATTAAAATGTTACTATAGATTTGAACATTATCTTTTGGGTCCAAAGGTTTCGCCTGTGTTGAATGTTGATATAGTCAATAGGATGTTATTTGTATTCATTGACTGCATTCATTAAATCCATATCAAACATGCACAGTGTAGCTGAACACTGCGCACTTGTTTGGTCCAAAAGTGCCCACTGCACGAAAGTCGATACCTAATTTAATCAGACGATCTAAGCGGAACAGAGACAAGGAGAACCACCCGGGTGGAATGGTTACCAGTCCTGGCCAATATAGCATCCCCAGAAGTACGGAGGCGTGAGTCTGCTTTACGGATACTGGACAAAATAAAACCCAACCCAAGCCTACCTATGTTTAAAGACATAACCAAGCATCTATCAATGAGAGTAAAATTGAGGCGTCCCATGACATAATACTCATGGATGAATCAGTATCGGTTACATGGTAAAGCCGCTGGAACGCCTCGCGCGTCTAGAATTTCTTCCTAGTTACTAGTAGAAAACCTAGATTTTCTTAGAACCAAGTTTCCTAGATTTGACTTCACACGAGCATAATGGGTAACCTTAAATGAATAAGGACAGAACGAGGCAGGTGTGGCAGCACTCTATTTAAATGGGGCATGGCTCAGGCGCCACTCTGTGAGTGTGGGTGGGAGCAAACCATCTAGCCCGTTGCGTCCTGTTCCACCAGGACAAAATTTGAGGGAAGCATCAAGCAACTCCCTAACTTAGAAGAACACGCAAAACCAGTGGCGTACCAAGGTTTTTTCAATGGGGAAGGGGGGCTACCGTAGCAAATAAGTTGTCATTAAAAAGTCTGATATATAGAAATTGTAATGTAATATAATATTGTTATGATTGTATACTTTCGTCAAAACCGTTGTTATATGATATTCCTATCTGTTTGTTATCTATACTTTAAGTGTTAAAAAAATATAACGGATTAGCATTGTTATAGTGTAAGGGACACTTTTTTGTAAAATAATAGTCAATTTATATCTCTTACGTAGAAAACTGATACACGGTACACGGGACCGTTTTATTGAAAACCCGGCTTAATAGTTTATAATTTATTTATACTATAACACAGCCAATGGGGGGGGGGGGGTGGAGCGCCCTTTGCCTCCTCCTAGGTACGCCAATGCGCAAAACATTGGCTAAAAAAATTGATAATTCGCCTATAATATTCACCGCTATGTTACCATTTTATTTGTCTTTAATTTTTTTGTTAAATATTTATTTCCATTTTAGATACTCATTCCTATAATTAGATTTATTTAGCGACATTGTTGTTATTTAAACTTTAGTTTTTGTAATTTTAGCTGATACACAATATGTCATATGCATACATGAATAAATTCCATATAATACGTATTCGATTTATCGACGTTATATTTCTTAAGTGTATTGTTATTTGTTTGGTTATTTAAATCAAGGAATTCATTTTGTGGACTATAGTCTGTACTCTGTACACTCGGTGGTCTGTAGGTATCGTTTTAATTCTTTAAATTAATGTTTGTTCATTGCGCTCAATGATTATTTTATTTTTAAACAAATACCCTTTACTTTAACCAATTTAACATTATTTTAAAAACGTATATTTTCTATTTTGAAACACTTAATTCGTTTTTTAAAATCTTTCTTATTGACAAAATGTATAAACCTTGTTGTATTTAGAAGATCTCACTTCAGGTACTATAGCCGTCTTATAATAGTATTTTATACTTTATAATAATTAATAGAAATTATAAAAATATTGTTATTAAATTACGGAACGTTACATCAGTTCATATTTTTTAATTAAGTATATTATTTCTCCTAAAGTATAATAGTATAGCCTATAGTAATGCCAACTGGCCAATGTTTAGGTATTAAAACATTAATATACAATACACGTTGCTCATATGTGCATTCCAAAAAAAGTACGTCCACAATACAGAAGAATGTCGTACCCGAAGAGCAAAATGATAATACATTTGTATCTAAGAAAAAACGTATATTATATTTTGACAGCGTTACACGCTAGAATATTAATGTAATATAATATAATTTTAAGTTGTTGTAATAAATCGTAATAGTTTTATATTCAATAAAACTGTATAATTCATTAAATATATAAACTAGGTAGTATATGATTGAATGTTTAAACTGCAGACTGCTTGTCATTAACAATATTAATATTTATCAGTTCAGATTTTTGTTTTATATTAAAAAGCTTTTATTAGAAAAATATTATAGCACCACTAGATACTCAACTCTAGTTGGTATTGTGTATTATGATTTTATTCTTATTTTAGCACGGAACATGCTTTAGCCTTGCCCCCCCCCCCAGTCCGAAAACGACACTTAATAGCGATACTAAAGTAACACGCCTACTTTAAAATATAATAACATATAAGATGCCATCGAAATAATATCGAATCGACGTCGTCAAGCATAAGGTTCATTCGAAGGATAGACCGAAATGTTAAATATTGATAAATGTTGCCAGTAAATCTATTAAGGCCACCATTGGCTAACAATTCAACATTTACAATTTTAAGACATTAGTTATGTAATATCATATTAATATTTGTTATATTTAAATGTACTTAAACCATAATATTTGGCACATATTTGATTATTTGATAATTTTTAATTACTGCTGTGTAGTCACAATATTAAGCGCCTAATTTAAATATTTTTAAAATTTTTTTTGGTTGTTGCCATCTATTCTGCCCTGCTAAGCAAAAATTCTATAACTCGAAAAAAAATGTAAAAAAAAACTAATTATTAGTTTATGTATCACTAGTTATATGTTATTATTGTTTAATTCTTCTTATAGCATGCCTTCTGGTGTTTAATACAAAAATAATATATCAATGCCCATATCATCTGCCGTATCCAGCAGTCATTTTTTTTTTTTGGGGGGGGGGGTCTAATTTAAGATAAAACTAGTATATAATATTTAGGATTTTAATTAAATAGAACCATATCAGTTTTTTAGGTATATATATATGTATATATATATATTGTATACCGCGTAGGTAGTCGATAAATGTTAGGTGTATGAATGTATCTTTACGGGCCAATTTCTATCTCGGTTATCAAGTCACTATTACGTTTTTAGGTGCAGTTTTATTCGTTGGAATCTCTACTTTACAATGGTATAATATTTAGATTTTTGTTCTGACTATTTTAGCAGGTTGAAATAACAGATTTTTCCAGTAAACGTTTACGGTGTTCTGTCGTTGTCGCCGACGCTGATAATAACTATTGTTTTTGTGAGGTATATATATGTAATATTTCGTTATTCTAGTTACAAATCCAAAAATATAATACAGTTTGAGTACACTATAAATTCTATTTGTATCTATATAATATATATATAATATTTTTATTATCGACACGACTCGTGCTTTTATTCTTATATAGTGTTGAATCGATTCTATATATGAATGTAAACATTATAACGCAGTCATTATTGACGTCTTCCAATAAGGTACACCAACGAAATTCGAAAAAAACTAATATTCATTGGCGTGTACATAAGCCTAAGCAGGCGGATAACGATAATATCACGTATTTATTATTATTTAACTCTATTTAAAGTGGGAACTTTGAGCTGTCGTTGTCAGAAATAGAAATAAACATATAAATAAAACAAAATTAATCACATTCTTTTCCCTCGAAACACTGCAAAGCTCAAAATAAAAATATATTTATACATAATGCTAGTAAAAAAGTTATGGGATTTTGGTCACCTTATAAGGTTTTAAGTAAAGTATTATCTTCGTAAAGTAGTAAAGTATTAGTATTGAAAAGTCGAAGAAGTTGCATTGAAGAATGGTCTTGTTTTATAAAAATAAAAATACTATTGCAAAATAATGGATTATTATTATGGTCTATTTTTGTCTGTGGACAAAACGACTAGGTAATGTTTTCGATGGACATTTTATATAAATCCAATCAAAATATAGTTTGTACAGTTGGGGATTGCATGCGGTCTGTTTTTTTGACATTTTAGACCGAACTCCAGACAAAATGTGGACTAATTAGGATGGTCCGATTCTGCAGATGTGTGATATATAATGTGATTTTATTCGAGTAAGAAAGTACAATGGGGTCGAGGCATAATGGGATCAAAGCATGATGGGGACGGAGAGGTCGAAGATCTATAGGAATTATTATTAATAAAAGTTAAAAACCGCTTTCAAATAAACGCTTTGATACAGGATGCTAATTTTTAAACACTGCACTTCACTTTAATACTTTCTTACTGTGCTGATTCATGAAAGTGATTTTATCACTTTCAGTTGTAATAATTCCTGTCAACCGGGACCTCCCCATCCCCACTATACTCCGACCCCAATGTACTGGCTTTTTTATATCATCTTTAAAAACTTAAATGGTAACGTACATGTTTTATAAACTTTTAAAATTAAAAATAGTTTACTAAACATGATGGCTGGTCGATAACCAGTAATGAGTCAGTACTTTTAATGATATTAGAGATTAAAAGTTTGGACGGAAAGGGAAGTGTGGTTGAGAAACACCACAATTATTTTGACCAACTGTTCGACAGACACACAAAAGAGCCACAGTATAACATTTAGACATAAATGTTACAAACTAATGAGATTACAGAAAATCTCGAAGTATAGTTGAAGCGGTCCGGCGTACCCAGAATTAGAGACGGGAGGCCATAAACTTCCCAGTTAACTTCTCGGTATTGTCGTTGAAGAAATAATATTACTAGTTCGAAAATATATTTTTCCTTTCCGTCCACTAGCTCTTCATGGTTATCATCGTATGTTGCCCATTGTTTAATGTTTAATTCTGAACTTAACACTTAGTTAGGTTCAGAATTATTCTTTGATCATAATAACTAAAACTGTCCGCTTATTTCGTTGGCTGTTATCTTCAGCATAATCTACTAAGCAATGCACTTCTTCGTACACCACCAATCGTTTTTACAGATCATATAAGCTAGTTGAGTGCGTATTTTGTATTGGGTCAAATTCCTTAGTACCTCTTAAGTCGGGCAATGTAGCAAAAAATGTCTATTATATTCTTCTTGTCGCAAAAAAAGTTCTTACAATGACGGACTCCCTAACTGCATGTTAGTGTCGTGCGATTTGTTTTTGAGTTTGTTGATATTTTTATGCCATTGTACTATTATTACTGCTATTTTTTTAAGATACAACTGCAAGGCCAAAATTATTTGAAACCAAATTATACGTAGGTGTAAAAAAAATAACAAGAGTTATAATTTAATAAATGATTTTCTCCATTCGTTAAGCAAATAATTTTTGAGTGAGAGAGAGTTCAAGAAAGACAAATAAAATTACAATAAAAAAAAAAACAATAATAACAAACACAATCGGAGGCAATTATTATATAATATAATTATTAATTAATATAATTTAATTTTCAACGCTGTATTGGATCATTAGCTGCAGATAAATATATTTGAAAAAAAAAACCGAAATTGTAAAATTGAATATTAATTATATTATTATAATATACAACTAAAAACATAAAATATAGTTACAAATAAATACATTTTTTTACTTATTTTCTTATTTTCTATTCGTATGTTTCAATTTTATTTTGTAAAATGTATTATTAGCAGTTTTAATATAAACATTTTAGGTCAGGAAAACTATGTATCAAGCTTTAGTGTGTAAGTAATGTTGCAACTGACACACAATGGACCTACACGTCTGAGTGCATTGTCACCTTCTAGGCCCACCTATTAACCAACTAATGTAGCAACTTTTTATGAACAACATATTTTGATCGACTACGGTAAAAATCGAATAAATTAATTTCTAACTTACGGATATACTTTTTAATGAAATATTTTTAATTTTTTTAATTGATTTCTGAAGCTTAACAATTGTTTTAGGAAAAACTATATAGATAAAAAGATAACATTTCATAAACTATTATTTTCGCCATAGTTATTTTAAATTTAAATCATAATGGAAATACAGAAACGCCGAATACTCGTTATATACCGAAATACATCAAAATTGCATACCTAGAACGCCGTCTAAACGTTATTTATTGAACGTGACACGCCACGTTAATAATATGCCCGGAACCCATGCAGACTAAAGTACTTTATAGTTTAGTTAAAATCACAATTCCAAGAAAGATCCATTTAATTATAGTGATTTATTATAAACATGTATCGTTAAGTTATAGTATTTGACATTTGTACAGCGCAAATATTATGGTCCAATATTATGTAGGTAGTTGTTTAGTAAAGTGGTGAAATAAAATGATTTAAAGCCTTATCGTTATTTTTTTCATAGTAATATTGGTACTGCATTTAACCTGCATTGAATCAATAATGTATTTGATTCGCCTGTTTGTCGGTCACTGTACATTTATATGCGAACGCATAAATTTATTATACATTAAAAACTATAAACACGAGTAATACAAAAAAATATATAAACCACTTTTCATTTAACTCTTTGGTCTTTGCAATGCTAAGACTAAATTAAAAATAATTATACAAAGCATTATGCTTTTGTTTAACACAGGACCTCATAAATTGGTTGTGGGTAATCGTATACGTCATTTCCAGCTGAAACAATGGAAAGGAAACAGGTTAAATATAAAACAAATACGACATAGTTAAAGATAAATGATAATCAACTCTGTAGCTCCAAATAATATTTTTTGTAAATGAAAGTTTTAGAGTTTTCTGTATATTTATATTACAATCATTTACGGAGAAACCATTATTATTTTGTCTTAAGTGAACTTAATTTGGTAAATAGTAATTTTATTATTTACTTTTGAAGTACTAAAGAACAGTTCAAATTACATATTTAACATGGTAATTTAATTGAATACTCACCTGCAGGAAAATAATTAGGAGCTTTGAAAACCGGACAAAATGTTTCGGAAGGAACATGCATGGCACTTTTGATAACTATAAGCAAACCATTTTAAAGTATAAGTAATTAATATTATAATTTATAAATTCGAATAACATTAACATTTTTTTAAAGTTTTTTTCAATAGGGAATTTAAATGATGATATCATTAAAAAATTTGAATTCTATTTTTTAGCTTCGATGCAGCTTAGCTCGTGTTTAAACTTTATAGTAGTCAGTAATATTATTATGAGACTTAAACTTTAAAGCATATCGGCAACTGAGAAATTTGAACGCGTACACTATACACTATAATACTATGACTTCTATACTAGAATATTTAGAGGCCTCATACATATCCAATTTTGAGGCAAAGGTTTTTATTCAAAACTATATGTTATTCATAAAACATAGTTTTGATTTGATTACCATTAAACGAGCACACAACGTCGATTGATCGCAAGAGTGGGTAGCTGCGGCCCCAAATAGTATATTTATATCTTTATAATATATATTATTCGATATAATACATAAAAAAAAAATGGTGAAATAAAATGTATTTTACCCTCGTGCTTTGGCGTTGGGGTCTTGGTGTATCTGTTCGACATCATGCTCATGTTGTATGACTCTGAAAATAAATTGATTACGTCTTGTGTTAGATTATCGATAAAATAAAAAACATAAAACAAATAAATTGTGTTTTCTGCTTGCCTGCATTTTTTGATACAATAAATGGCATACAAGAAGATTTTAAAGATTTATATACAAGTTAAACATAACATCGTGATTTTTATAAATCGGTTAATACTACATTTGATTTATACAATCTACATACATTTGGTTCAATATTTAAAAGTCATTAATATAAATTGTATTTTCAACGGAGAGTGAAAAATCGTATTCAAATTTTATACATCATATTAAACGTTTCATAGATTTTTATCAGTAACAAAATATTAATTTTGAACTTATTTTTAACAATACAAAAAATAGAGATTATTTTTGTATTACAAAATTATAGTAAATAATATTTGTATTAACCGCTAGTTTACATTTTAATGCCACTTGAAAACTCTTATACCTTAGATTTATTTTTTGTAACTATTTAGATACAAGACATATTTGTAACCCTAGTTATTACATTGGTTAAATTGTTTTTTTTTTATTAATACCTATAATATCCTTAACAGTTGCTCTCTAAATATGAATTATTTTTCTATACATATTGTTGTACTTATTTATTCTACTGTTAATTATTTCTGTAATAATCGTTGTTAATAGAATTTACTTCCGTAAAATAAATAAATACATTTCTTTTGAATCCAAACGTTATTTAAACCTATGCTTGTATTTACTACTTATATAAATATTAAGTATAATTTGATGCTTTACCCCATACTTTTGTTACTCACCGTTTTTGGTGTCACTGGGTACTGCCAGCTCTTGCCTGACTTGCGTGGTTGAAGGGGAGGCAACGCATTTGAAAAACACAAGCAGCATCACAACGAATGTCATGGCAATTGCCGCCACGGTTATAAATGATATCCAGATGAGTTTTTTCATTAGTTCATCCGGGTCATAGCTGTTGTACACTGTGGCTTTGGCGTTGGTGACGGTCATAACAAAGTCCCGGTAATAGCCTTGACTTTTCCCACCTGGTTTTTTCGTCGACGTGTGCTCCTCCAGAAAGCTAGTAAGAGTAGCTGTAGTTTCCGGCGTCGGAGTAGAGTTCGTTGCTGGGTTAGTTGAAGTTGATGTGGCATTATTCTGTAAATCTATTTGCGTATCAGACTTGATTGGCGTAGAATCGGTTTGATTAGTTGTCAGAGAGACAGTTAGTACATCCTGGGGTTCCAAATGCGCAACAGCACTGTTGGCATCTTCCGAGATCTTCTTCAGAAGCAGATGGAACGAACAACTTCCGGTCTGGTGGTCGCAATCGGGGCAGGTATTTTCACACAAGTTCCGACATCGGTCACCCCACGTTCCAGACTCACATCCTAATAAACAACAACAAAAGTTATATTTAGTAACCAATGGCTTGCTTAATAAATACACCCCGTATAACAATACCATTTTTGTAAAATAAACAGACCTTGCCAATTCATTTAATACTACTATGCGTCTATGTCTAAAGTAATCAAGTAACGAAATCATATTTTAAAAATATCGTTCCCGATTATACATTTTAGTTTTTTTTTAATGTAATTTATACAAATTTGAACAAATTTATATTTAAAATATTAAAAAAAAAAAAAAAATGTCATAATGTTTTAACTTTTAAATAAAATAACTGTATTGTAAAAAGTGCAATAGCTTTTCTTGAATAAAAAATGAATCAAATTATTATTTTCATACATGTTGTAAGCAATTAAATATGATTAAAAGCAAAGTGTAATCATCTAGATAATACGTAATTCAAGTCAAATCTATTCAAATCATTTTTAAAAATATAATTTTAAATAGTTTGTTAGTGATTTTTTCAAGTACTTAACCATATTTGAAAATATTATTTCGTAAAAATCTATTATGTTCTACGTTTAAAAAATATATGAAACCAATAAATATAGGAAGCTAATTTTCGAATAACGTTTTAGTCGAATAAGAAATTTTACAACTCTGATTAAAATTTATTATCTCGTGTATTAAACCCCGAAATATTTTTCTATTTCTAATAGAACAGTCAATTTACTACTTAACTGACAAATTATTATGACGGCTATTTATTAACGAGACAACATTACATTTTATGACTGTAGTATTTGTTATATTTAGAAAATAAGACTATTAGACGGCAAGTGTATCACATTGAGTGAAGATAAATATTATATAATAACAAAATAATGAAATGTTTGTCTTATGGACTATTTGTTTAAGTAATACCCGCGATTCTAATGTACAACAAATAATAGTCAAATGTACACAGTTGTTGACATCGATATCCACTAAAATGATCAAAATAAATAGTCGTATATTACGATATTATACAATGAACAATTATTGTCGTGTCGATAAAAAACTATGATTCAATTTCTGATTGAGAAGTACTATGTATAATGGACTACGCGTACATCTACTGAGAAAATTGTGTTGAAACTTTAGTGTTATAAGCTACTAAAGATAAAGTTCTATTAAAATGGTTCGATGAGAAAAAAATCTTTTCTGGTAGAAACAATCTCTCGCCTTTTAATTAGCTCCATCGTGAATAGACACGTTAAATCGTATAAAATAAGTTCAATACAAATATTTTATAACTAAGAAAACTTTGTTAAATAACGCGCATACATTGAACGTAAATAATTGAATTTTGTCTGTTCATCTGCAACTGTCTAAAAACCCGTTGAATATAAGTAATTTTTATAATAACTAAGTACAAAAGTATACTTCTTAGGAACACAAATTTTTTTGTAAAACCATACATAACAAATCAGAAGTATCAAAACACGTTGTGGCATGATCTTTGTCTTATGAAGATATATTGGTTAATTTTTTTTTATAATTTCCTCATTAAAAATATGTTTTCCTGAAATGATATTGGAAATAAGTTACTTGGGAATATGTTTTATCTATCAACAGTCAAAACTTTACTTGGTTTTCCTTTAATGGTTATAGTTTCATACGTGCTACTGTTGAGTATAAACTGTCTATACATTATTACTATTTATGTTGTAACTTTAGTGTTGTCATAGAAAATAAGAAACGTTAAATAGCTAAAATCATAATTTCATTAAAAATATTTTTCTGTTTGGTTTATTTACAATATAAGTTACTTCGTTTTATTTTTAATATGTGTTTTTCCTAAACATAGAACTAGTACCTATATTACTTACAAATTACATCAGCGTTGTCTTACATCAAATAATAAAATAAATTTGGGAATCAATTAATTTACACGTATTATAGAACTAAAATGTTCAGTCTATGTCATCATTACGAATGATCAATTAAACTAAATTTAGTTCAATTATTCTTTATTGCAAAATGTAGGTATGTATAAATGTTAGGCCAACACTTATACATACTTTACTATAACTCTATGGTTGGTTATCTTCATACACCCCTCTTCGTTAAAAAAAAGGTTAGAGAAAAAACGTAAAATATTTTTTTAATTGAATTTTTGTTTTAAATATGCGAAACATTTTTAGCTGTTCAACTATTTCTATTCAAGTTGTATTCTGTTTGTGTTGTTATAATTTTGGTAACTAATAAATGATAATGTATGATTCTTGTCATACAGTTGGATTCCATTTCCCTATAAAATACCTATGTATGAAATACAAAGTTATTGAATTTATTCTGAAGTAATTCTAATTTCTAAGTAAAGATGCCTATACATTAAAGTGCCGCAACTTTTTTATTAAAATTAAATTACTTTTATGAATGAATATTATTAATGTAAAAAAGATCTCGTTTAAACAGATTCTTCTTGGAATTAAAGGCCAAACGGCATATTATGTTTATACCTTATAAGCAAGTTTTATTCTGGGAAAACTTCCTTTTTTTAGGTGTTTTTTATTATTTATTGAATTTTACCTTTTACAGAATTTCCAATTAAAAAAAAAATAAATTTTTTGTTAAAATTCTAAAAATCTTTCGGTATGTTGTAGCCTAAACGGTATTGAATACAATTGAATGAACGATAGTTAAATGATTGTTTAATATGTTTCAAATATTATTTATAGATATGGATTACGGAGGATATAAGGATATATTAGGATGTAACAATATATATAGGATAGTCCAATGAATTTGTAAGGTAGGCACTTACTGGCGATAATTGATTTATGAGAAATGTTAAATATTGATAAATGTTGTCAGTAAATCGATTAAGGCCAGATATTATTTTATGTTCACATTTTCTGTTAAAGACAGACTTTTGAATCGGAGACAGCAGTATTTTTAAAACAGTCTTTGCAATATTTTGACATAACTGTAAACTGAGTTAAATACTTCATATTTATACCTATTGTATGTCTACTCATAATTATTTGGTTTATTATAATAAATATATAATTGAAAAATTTGACTGATCGATAATCAGTTTGAAATAATTATTTTTTTCTTCACTCGTTGCTAAACCACATTCCATCTTCCAACTTAAATTTTAAACTTTAAGAGAATGCCATTTTGCTTATTTCTAAGAAGTAAACTGGAAACATTTTTTTTTTTTGCAAAATCTTATTTAAGAGCTTAAGCTATAGTGTATACATATAAAAATAGTAACAAGAATTTTTTATTGTTTGCTATTTTTTAAGATTTTCCTATTTTGATAGGGTAAATTACATTTTTTACCCATGCTTTACGAAACTTATTAGGTCAATATTCACATTTTAAATATTAAAACTATTTATCTAAAACTGGTTATGGACTAAGCATTTAATAAATTATTTCTAGTTCAAAAATAAAAAATATATATTCGTTACCTTTTATAATACAAAATTAATAGAACACTGGAATTTACAAAAGAAAAACAACAAAAATTTGGATATCTCTTAATATTGTATAAAAATTAACCTTTAACGTTTTAAAAAAAGTACAAAATTATAATTATTTTCAAAACAAATTAGTACAAGGTAAAATAAATCACCCACACTATTATTATTGTCAGCATACAGCGTAATGATTATTTACCTAAGTATTTATCTTTTTGTATCATTTACAAGCTGTCCGGACCCGGCGTTACCCGAGATTTAGTCTGCCAGGGCTGAGTAAAATAATTCTTATTCCCCCATTCCCACCTCCATCACCATCCCCACCTTCATCTCCATCCCTCATCTCTAATCTCTAATATCTTATTTCTTATCATAACAGCGTGACAGCGTTTTTGTGATACTTTTTTCGGTTATTATGTCCTTTTCTTACTCAAGGGTCTCAGTCCCGGTCCCAGTCTCAGGTCCAGATCCCGTTCCAACAGTTAAAATCTTGCCCAGAATCGTGGTACATAGAATCGGCCTGTTCCTTTAATCATCATCTACCATTTGCTCGAGTACCGTGGTTACCATGGTTACAATTCAAGTGCTTATTTTAGGTTACTATGGTTACAAACATTTAATTTATTTACATTTCGTATTTAAAGTACAAAGTTCGTGTTTGAGGCCACCCTTAGGGGTGGAATTTTCGAAAAGTACTATGTCAGTTAGGTTCACGGGAGTGTACTCAACAACTTTCCAAAGTTTCATGGCGATCGGATGAATGGTGTACTAATGCATAAAGGACAGACAAACAGACAGACATTCAATTATATATATATAGATTAGAATATTTGCCCGAAATTTGTCTGATTCTGCTTACAACTTAAGTATTTGGATTACCTAATCCGTACTGCATTCTTTGGGGCATCTAGAATTTGTTTTCTGCGCGCTTTAAACGTATTTTAGGTGTATTATAAATATATCAGGCATTTTTCATAGACAAAAGCATCGGAAACGACAGATGTATATTTTACATCAAACGTAGTAAGTAATGTTATTAAAACATTGCACTTGTCAATTAACACACTATAATTTGTTGTTTTTTGCCAAAATTCACTTACTTTACCGCACACCACTCAGTGGAAGAAAGTTCAAAACCGTGTAGGAACTCACAAAAGTTTCCTACTGTATGATTTAAGACTACGGCAGGTTTGGTGTGAATAGTCTCTGTGGACGTATTTTAATTATTAATGGCATCAGACGGAAACCGAAGCGCCGACGAAGTGCTTATTAAAATATAATGAACCATTCACTGATGTTACACTAATTCGTGCATACTATAGTAGGCACTTAAGTAATACTATCACTATTGGGTATTATCTTACACACTATTTAATCTATCGAGTAAACTTTAAAAAACGCTTACAGCTAAACGTGAATACAACGTTTGTTCATTTGTTATTCATTATTATTATAATTACTATTTTTTTTTTTAAATAAAATAACAAAAATTATTATACATTCACTGCGATTGTACATTCGTTATAGATGTACATAAAGTTAAAATAAATAAGCAAACTGACACTATTTTAATATTAGATCTGAAAAATAACAAAATATACATACATAATAGACTAATATGAATATTTTATGATTATATCTTCAATGGTTATGAATGGTTATTAAAACCAAGAGTGAAATTTATAAACTATAAATCCTATAAATAATAAAAAGTTATTTTTGAAAGTTTATCATTTTTTCAGCATGACATGGTGTGAGATTCGTACGACTTGATTTGAATAGCTAATTGGCCCAACTAACGCAAAAGCCCGGTGAATTTAGTTGGAAAGGTGATATTTCAAACTCACGTAAATAATTAATGTACTAATTAAATACCAATTAGACATAAAGCCGTCTTTTAGGTTCACAATGTTCATATCAAACCCTCGGGGATAACTTTAATTAGAAACGTTAAAAAAAAACAACCGAACCGTAAGTGTATAAATTTAATATTGACTGATTCCTTTAAGTCAATATTATAGAATGTCGATTAAATTCATCAAACTTATGTGTAATACGTGTTTATTTTAATATTTGCATTTTAATTGCATTTATTAAAATAAATAAATTGTTTTACTTTAATGAAGACAGAAAACCGCAATATAGGTCGCTTTAACTTAATTATAGTTTTTAATTGAAAATTTGTTGAAACGATGGATTAAACATAGAGGGTCCGTGACCTGCTTTGTATACGTTTTTAGCAACCAGATTTTAAAAGTAATCCTAACTAAACCATACATGAATGGAATACAATATACATTATCATAATATTGTTGCTGTATTTTTTAATATGGCAGTAGACTGTCTAGTACTTCTAATAATACTGTAGTATTTAACATTTAATGACGGTTTGAAAAACATATTCAAAGTTATATTATCCCTTGTTTTGGCTTCTGTAAAAACGAGTGGGATGTATGACTCGGTGTTTTTTAATAAATTCATTTAAGTGCGCATACCTATATAATGATCAAAACGTAAACAGATTATATTACCCAGATGATTAGATACATCCGTTGTGATTATGAAAATAAACTAGACACAATTTAATTTTGCAATGCGTGCATTTTATATTTTTTCTTTAGCGGTTACTCTTATAAGCTGCTATAGTTGGTAGATCAAGTAATTCTTAACCTTTAATAATTTACTCGTTTTTTTAATAGAAATAAATACGTACATAGATCGTATGAATGTGATAAAATACAACTATTTCTAAAACTATATTTTATTTATGCGGTTAATTGTAGAATTTAAATAATGCATAAAATTGTTAATTCATTATTTAAAATGATGTATTATCCTTAAGGCAGTGAATTGTATTATCTTTAGAAATAATAAATTTGGGCAGATCAAATATTGTCAAAAATCAATTATAATATGAATTTTGTTAAAATACAGATAAAAGCGATAAATCTTGGTCGAATTATGGACAAATTGTAATAAATCATTATTAATTTATTAAAAATTTGTTTTAATAAGTCAATTACATTTTAACTTTTGAATACACTTTATTTTTTTTCAGTTAAGAGGTGGATGATGCTGAGGTATAACTATTATAAGTACTCGATCAACGATGGTCTATAGCATATCTTATTTAGTCACTGATTATATTTACTTGTCTGACAACTGCGGCCCACGTAGCCCGGTTTGCATGTGCATTTATCATCGTCCACTGAGCACAACATATTTGGACATTGATCTGGATTGCATCTGGGCACGCAGATATTGTACAGTCTCGTGTGATCAAGACAACACCGTTTGATCGTTTTTGTCTTAGTCACCGTCTAAACACAAATAACTACTATAATTTAACTGAAAGCCGTACAATATAATTTTGAGTAAGATAGTCCATATTTGGTGTTCTCCTTAGGGAGTAACCCTTTGCGGTCTTCCTCTGCTTATACTCACTATGTTCTTAGGCACCATCCTGTATTCTAGTCTGTCGACTGGGCACCTTGGCGGGACTTTTAAACACCATTCATTTTTCCGGATAGTAACCGGTTCCTTGACGTTGACGGTAACCAGTTCATCGTAGCTAATTTACAAAAACAGTATAATATAAAATAAGTAGATGATAATTCCAAAGTACTAAATTATGTCTAGATTAGCGATAAACAATAAAACATATATTATAATATTGATTGGTTAGGCAAATGATCGAGTAAGATAAAGTTAGGAATGATATTATGTGTCAATCAAAATCGAAATTACAATCTTGTCTATAATATTCAACCTAGTACCTAATCTAGTTAGTAATTTTATTAAAAGTTCATATACAAGTAAAATAGTTTAAAATGTAAATGGCTAATTGTAAAACAGAAGTTATTGTTTTGATGATATGTTAATAAGAACTATTACAAAATTATAATAACTTAACATTAAAAATTCCAAAAAAAAAGGACTAACTAGCTGGTCAATAGTTGACCAATTACATATAATAAAGTGACAAAATAAAGTTTTTAGTATTTTCTAGAGCTTTATAAACTTTTGAAACTTAAATGGTAACGTATATATTTAATTAACTTTTTAAATTGAGAATAATTTGCTGAATATGTTTACTAGTCGATAACCTGTTTTGAATAAAAAGTTTTAAAGTTTTAAATGTAGGACTGTAGAGTTGTTATTGCACGCGTTACTCAACTTAAATAACTTAAAAAATAATTATTCAAAACTGGTTATAGACTAGTCAACATTTTCAGCAAATTATTCTTAATTCAAAATTTAAATAAATATAATATACGTTACCATTTAAATTACAAAAGTTAATGAAGTTCTAGAAAATACTAAAAAAGATAAAAATCGTTATAAGAATCACTGGGATATTATGCATTAAATTCGTTTGATTCTTTTAGGTTTGAATAATTATCCAGGGCTCTATGAAGTATAGTGCACTAGTGGCTACAAATGATCGATTTCCAATCAAACCTTACCATATTTAAATTCGATGTTTACAATTAATTTTTTTAGAAAATATGCATACCGACCGTTTAAAAGTATGTTTTAAGAGATATAAAAAGTTATAGAAATATCATTAAAACATTTATTAAAAAATCACGTTAAAAAAAATCCCATTTTAAGGCAACATTATTAAAGAAAATAGCCTACGAACCAGGCTCTATCATGCTTCACGCCGAAACCAATATTAACTTAAGGAACAAGGTATATAGAGTTTATTCGCAATATTTTTAGTTAATTTAAAATGTGAGTAAAGTTACAAATTTACTACAATTTACTTATTTTATGTTCAAGATAATAAATAACTTGATTTTTTTTAAGTTCTCGGATTTAAAAAAAAAATATATCAAAACAACTTCGTGTTTTTAAATATATTATCCTTATCAATATTTAGCATATTATCATTAATAGTTTCTAGAATACAATGAACGGTTTTCAATTAAATTTTTTTAGTATTTGGTAATATATTTTTATTGTGAGGTAAATTATACAGTAAAAGATGAAATAAAAATGTAATTTTTAAAAATAATTTATTCTACGGTGGTTGAATTGTTAAAAAAAAAAAATGATTATTACACAACTTTAATTATAAATACTTCTTCAATTTTTTTAAAATTAATAATTAATAATTTAGTAGAGATATACTTGATTCATGTCATTAAGGATAGTTTTAAATGCAATAATATCGATTTGTACTGATGCCCTAGAGTCTATTATATTTAGGTTAGGTTAGGGTAAAATGTTGGTAAGCCAAAATTTACATTTTTGTTTATAACTACAATAAATGTTTACTCAAATTATTAAGAGTATAGAATACTAAAACCTTAACTAGTTTTTTAATTTGAATAAAAATTGAATTAAAACCATTTTTAATTTTGAGTTGCCTCGATAAATACAACTTTTTGTTTACGAAAACAGCTCTTTGAACGTTGAGAAACATGTCAATACGATTATACGTTTTAATGTTTACATTTTCTTTTGAAACGCAGACAGCATCTTTAACAAAGTTCTTTAGTTACTTAGTACATTTTGGCTTTTTATATATTATTACCACATTTTGTTAACTTCTTAATATACTAGTCTCAACGTTGTAGATTTTCAATTATGATTAATTTTGTAGCACTGCGTTGGGATATATAAAGAGTTATTACGTTGAAAGTGCAATGTGCATGTTTTAAAGAGAGAAGATCGGAGAGTATGGACATAACTATTAACTAATTTAGTAAAGTGTTGGCAAAAAAGATTTTTCACTGGTTTATAGATTTTTTTGCCGAGTCAAAAACACTTGAAAGTTTTTTTTGTTGTAAAAATAAGGCTTGTCTGGTTATGGCCGACAACTAAAGATATACGATTTAATATGGGGATCGGTTTGAGTGGTATGAACGGGTAAATAAAGTCGTAATAAAATACTTAAAAGTTATATGTACCTTTCGTTGAAGTCACATTCGGCCGGAGTCGATTGGCAGCAAGGGTACCAAGCAAAATACAGGAATACCGCCAAAACGTACACTGCTCTGATTTTCCTCATGTCGTTTGCCGCGTGATCTCAGTTATACCTGATCAGTGTTTACAGTGGACACTCGACCAAGTAGGCGATGACCATAGTATTATTACTCACAGCATTGATGTAGATAAACGGCGGACGGCAAACGTTTACTGTGGATACAGCGCAAGAGTAAGAATCATACAGGCCGATATCACGATTATTGTCACGAGAATAGTGTGCTATGCGTCCGCGTACCGGTAGTGACTAATAATTAAGTAAATGGAGTAAAAAGGAGAGGGAACCAGTGTGGATTTAGAGTGATCGAAAGGGTCAATTAAGTCTCCTTGTCTTGTTTCAGAAGGGGACCTCGCAAGTCACAACCCGTTGGTACGTCAACTAAACCGCCGCCCGCTACACATTATTATTCCGATGAAGTGCGCGCGCCCAAGCGGACGTTCTCACTTTAAATGTTATTATTATTATTATATATTATTATGGAATTATTGTCATCGCCACCGCCGCTTTTTTCGATAACAACACAACAATGAAAGGCTACACAAACGACCAAGGCACGAGCATATTATATTACAATAAAAAATGTTTCCTTCTCTTGCAGATTAAAAAATGTACACACATGCGTTTTTATCGAACTGATTATTCTCCGGCGCGGCAGCGTCATCGTCGTCAGTAGTCTCCGATCTCCATATCGTCAGACAATTTTAAACATTTAATACAGTCATGTTATAATACCTAACGTACAATTTGACAACCCAACCGCGCAAGACATACTATTGTTTTAAACTCGTGAACTAACGTCCCCGTCATGAAAATATTTGTATTGAGTTGTAGTACACAATTTAATAAGGTATTCGATACTATATGTTGTGCTACACTCATAAAATTATATATTAAATCTAAAATTACAAACTGACGACTGACATTAAAAGGTTACTTAAACGAGTATGAAAATAGTGACCTTTCTACTCTAATACTTGGTGTATAAGAGTCATTGTACATACCTTTTGTTCTAATGAGTTTATCATGTTATAGGTATAATACAATACTTTGTTAGTGTACTTTTTGTTTTAAAACATATCTCGTAGTAAATCTTTGGTGAACGGTCTTAACTCATAACCATATAGGTCCAATTTTAGCATAAAATAAGTGCACCAAAAATTTGTTTATTTTTTAATTTTAATTTTCGACCTTTTACAAATATAACATCAGCACATTAAAATAACGCATTAAAAAAAACACACTTTTTAAGCGTGGTAATTTTTTATATATTTCTTAAAATAATTATTATGCTTAAAACTGTGTTTATTAAATTCTGAATTTATATAAAAATGTTCATTATAAAATTAGTTACCGAAATAAGGTTTTTTCAGGACGGTCTGACATGAATGTAAAATATTAGTAATATTATATTTTTTTTTTTAAATTTCAAACGTAAGTACACATCAAAAGTAACATTTTGACCTCCTAGTTTTATGGTTGTTCAATTTGTTAGTAAGTCATACGTAATTGAAAAAAGTAACTATTACCCATATTTTCAAATATATATTATTAATATTTAATAAAGAAACATGTAAATGTTTCTATAGGAATTTATACGAATTAGTTATTATCATTCTACTTTTAAGTATTGGCATATAATACCGAATTAAACGTATCATATTTATATATATATATTTATTTTAATTTGTAGTGAATAATATCTTAGTTAAATTCCTACCAAAATAAATATTTTGATACGATAAATCTAGTATTGCAAAGATGTTTAATCCAACATAGTTAAAATACACGGGGCTTCATTAATGGCTTTTTGAACACACGTGACTTCGGTAATAGTTTTTCGAAATGTTTCGTCGAGCATATTCGTTTTTTGTTGTATCTCGTCTAAGACCTACAAGTGGACAACCACAAATTTCTATAGCTGCTTTAAAATGAATACCGAATAACGCGGTGATACCTTTTTCCTCATGACGGATTTTTCGCATTCTCTGGTCCGTAACTCTGCCAGCAGGTCTTTCAAACACATCACCTCGTTTATGTTCCTGCACAGGCAATCGTCGGAGTACTTCTTCATAGCATTTATCTGTTTCGCGCTGTCGTCGCTAGTCAACATCACTTCCTTGCTGGCCATTTCTTGTGCTGATAAGTCGTCGTTAAGTGCCGAAGTCGCGTAACTCAATTTCTGACGAATGAACGTGATTTTTGACCTAAAACGCATAGTCACTTGGGTTCAAGTAACAAGTAAAGACCATTAAAGTTAGGAAATAGTTTTACTCGAGCGCCCTTTTCTCGGCGTCGAGTTGGGTCAATAAAAGCTTTGCCTCTTGTTCTGCTTGTTGGCCGCGATTTTTTTCTTCGGCCACGCTCTGAAAGATGCATTATTCATCAGTAACGACGACAACATATCTCTTTAACATAACTTCATCTTATACTTCATGTAAGTTGACCGTTTTTGCTTCTTCGTTAAATTCATTCTGCAACTTATCACACGTATCTTCTGCTAACACTCGCATGTCGGTGATTTTCTGCAATTTCTTGTAAGTGACGCTCAATAGAACCGGAATGGCTGTCAAATCTTCTATTTGAGTCTGATAAACATCCTGCAACGACAATTTGATCAAACGATTTTTAACAAACGCTCATAAATCATTTACTCTACTGTACGCTTTACACTCACCACTAATCTGTCGAATAGTTTGTTGAAATTTTCCGAAGTGCTTTCCAATTTATTCTGCTCACAATCGATTATTTCCTGTAAGTCTCGGATATCTTTTTCTACATCGGCCGTCTAATCCCAAACAATAATTTAAATTCCTATTTTGCTCATTGCCTAGACTTAAGGAAGCCGCTGGCCTAATATATACGTACACTATCCTCACAATCGGAGATTTCGTTATTTCGGCTTTTTACTATCATCTCCAAAGAAACGATTTTATTATTTTCCTGGTTCAACATTTTTTTCAAATCATCTTCATTGACGCCTTGTCCAAACTCTGAACTCTGTTACATTTTTTTTTCGTACATCATACAATGTATAATATTATAACAATATACATTTACGCTTTGACATGGCTTTTATTTTAGTCATAATATTTAATTTTTTTTTTTGCATAAATTATTTGTTCTATTCATATTTTATGTTAATAAATAATATTAACTTAAATTTTTGTTACATGAAAATGCTAAGTTCGACTTTTATAAGTTTTCAAATTCATACAAACAATTTCTTTATTTTAATAAAATACTATGTTTTTTGGAAATATTACGTTGACGACATTATAAAGTTTAGTATGGGATATTATTGACATTTTTCAAAATATATAATATTTTATTTTTTCTTGTTAATTTAACTATCATCCACCCAGACGGGGTGCAAGAATACATCGTAGCCACCTACCACGATATCATCATTCAGTTCAAATAAACAATATAAACAAATATTTTAGAATCCAATTATCCTGTCTGGTGAAGGACCGACTATCCCGGATGGATAACTAATGTGTTTATAAACCTCGTCCCTAAGGAGGTGGCACTGATAGCTTTATATATATGCACTTAAATTAATTCCAAATTAAGTCCAAAATTATGCATAATTAGTGCACGGATAAACGAGATCTAGAGCGTTGCTACTTACTTCAGATATTTCTTGGATTTGTGAAGTCAAATCGGATAGTTCCAAAAAGGATTCTCGGGTTTTTTCAATTGTTGCAGTGTTAGCGTTCACTGTCTTTTCGAATTCAGTTTTTAACATGTTTAACTCCTCGGTCTTTCGTCTGCGCCAACCAAAGAGTTACGTGGTAACCTGCGTGTAATGTTAAAACGGTATTGTATTTACCTACTTTGTTTGGGCTTTAATCTGCACAATTTGTTCGGATTTGATTCGGATAACTTCATCTAAGTTCTGTTTGGGGCACACGGTTTTTTTGCACTAAGTGGGTTCAATTTTACAAACAAAATTAGTTTTAAACAAAGTGTATTTACTAAAACACTTGCTTTTGCTTACGTCACAATTAAGCGATATGGCATTATATTCGTTGAAAAATGCTTTAACAAAATTTAATTTGTTGCGGCTGGTTTGCAATTCGGTTATTTGAGAGTTGAGTTTCACTATTTCATCTTTCATTAATTTTAGTTTTTCTTCCTGAATAGCGACTGGTATTACTACAGAGTAATTTATTTATTCGTGCTACGGGTTAAATGGGGTTTCTTACCATTTCTTTTTTACCGGGAAATCTGAATCCTGTATGAGTTTTCTTAAATGGCGCCTAAAAAAATCATTACAAAAAATTTTTATGAAATAACCGACTATACGATAGTATGAACGTATTTAACCGGTTGTTTTAGTGCATCTTCCAGTAACGTGTTTCTTTGGATCTATAAGAAAAACATAATATTTAATTACTAAATAAAGGCAATCCGAATAACAGAAAGTACTGTAGCGTTGAGTTGACAGTGAATCTCTTGATTTTCTTCGAGAATGTTTTTCAAACATGCATTTAGTTCACATGCGTCGTTTTTGAATTTTAATATCAACGAATCGTTCGATTTCACACGTACTACCGGCTTTCGAACAATAGGCGATACCCTAATATATTAAAGTTTGATGGTGGAACGATTAGTGAAGTGCCAAAATTAATGAAACAACTCTTACTTGATTATATTTTCTTCTTCTTCGGAGAAAGAAGAGTTTAGAGATTGTTCGCCAGAAAACGAAACAAATGTGTCACCGAAAGATTCACATGTTTTTAGCTGCTAATAATAAATAAATAACGATAAAGAATTTTACTTAAAAATTACCATTAATAATTATAATTATTAGTTAACTATCAGTAAAATATTTCAAATTAATTAATGTTCTATGAATTTAAATTCAATTTCAGTTTATCAAATCATTTCATGTCAATGACAAGAGCATAAACACGGTTTTGGGGGTCTATACCTAAAATATACATAGATAGAGAAATAAAATATTTAGCGTGAAAAAGTAAAAACCGGTATTTCGACAAATTCCACTGTTTTTAATTTTTTTTAATGACCATAATATGTAATTTTATAAAGTAGTTTATTCAAATTATAGTGTTGTAAATTATAAATTATGAACTTTTCCTAACATACCTAAGAGTTAAATTTTTTTGTTTAAGTAGGCGACATTTGTACTGTACTTTTACTTTTGAATCCATAACAACAATTTGAGGCGGTAATTTTTTAGGGCCTCTGTTCATTACGATAACTTTATGGATCTGAGATCCCGAATTATTGTGATTCTGAATAAAAGAAAAATAAGTATTACATCAAGTACAAAATATATATAAAAAATAAATTATAATATAATACCTCGTTTTGCATATTTTTAAGGTTTGATTGCGTTTACGGTATTTGAACTTATCTTTGTGTTATCGACCTGAACATTTTTAATTAAATAAAATAATTGTTATGCTGTCTCTAGTTTCAACACTAACTAAACAACTAAACAGTATTAAAAAATTATTGTAGCCAAGCATTTTATTTATTTCTATATAAATAAAATAATAAAAGACCACTTTACTTCAATCTTGTTATTTACGGACATGTATATATATAATATATAAATATATAGAATACAAAACTAATTGTACCGGAAAATAATATTCAATTTTGTTGTAAAAACTACATAAAAATTGAAACAATTGAACATTATTTTTTTTTTATAGCTGAACAAGCTGTTTGGATTTTGAAAAAATTTATAATAGTACGCTGCATGGATCATACTCCATAAGAAGCTTTGGTATGATAAAATGGAACCACAATAATGTACATTGCTATTTTGTTTTAGTAATTAATGAAGGAGAAAATCCATCTACTATTTAAAACATGAAGCAACAGCTAAATGCCACATTTTGACTTCTTTAATTTTTAATTTTAAATAACATTTACAATCTGTACATATACAATAGGCAAATATGCTAATAGAGTAAATAAATTACAGGGAGACTATAAGTAAAGAAGCTATCCAGTAATAGGACCCTTATGACAGGTTACGGCTAGAAATCAAACAGTAGCGTTGTAATTAGAAGATCACGACACCGACGTCTTTTTAGACGACGAGGGGGGTTGTCCGGAATAGTGGCTGTGTGAGGGCTTGCTACTAATGGATTTGAGTGGAGAAGTAATCTTGAGTGGAACTTTTCATAATGAGTCTTAACTAAACTTTTAACTGATTCGATGTGTATGTCATTATCAAGGGTGAGGTTGGAAACTCACCATGGAGCGGACGTGATTATACGGAGGGAAATTGGTTGGAAAGCTTCTATTCTTTTTAGTTTGGATGGTTTAGCACAACCCCATATTTGAGCTCCGTATGACTAAATTGTTCTTAACATTGGCTTATAAATACGGATTTTGTTATGAAGTGCGATTTTGGATTTTAGTACAGGACGTAGTAAATGCGAACGAGTGTTTAGTGACGTTCTTTTTGATTTTAGGTGATGGCCCCAGGTTAGTCGTTTGTCTAAAATAATACCCAGTTATTTGACTTGAGACAAGGAGGGAATAGAAATTTCTTGGAGGGTTAGAATAGACGTATATTTTTTGTTGAGAGTAAAAGAAACATGTACATATTTTTCTGCATTGATTTTAATTTGCCAGTTTAAGGACGATTTTCCAATTTGTTCATGGTTTTGTTGAAAAGCATTAAATGCTTCAATGGGGTCACTATGGAGGATAGAATAGCTGTGGCATCGGCGTATGTGGCAAGACTAGTGTTTTGGGTGTGAGGGATGTCTGAAGTGAAAATGTTTTAAAGGTCGGGAGAAAGATCAATTTCCTGAGGAACTCCTGCTTATATAGGAAAGAGGGCGGAAAAGGCATTACCATGACGAACTTTAAAGGTATGATTTTCAAGATATGATTGAATTAGTAAATAAAGGGGAGCAGGGAGGAATAATTAAATTTTATACAGCAAGCCGATGTGCCAAACTCTGTCAAAGGCTTGTGCCACATCCAGGAAGACACCCGGATAATACTTAAAAACGTAGTACTTTTAAATCAGTTTTTCACCACCACATTCGCTTAAAATGGTTTAACCATACATTGAATATTAATATAATTATTATAGATTCGGCTACATTTATTAGCGGAACAAATATTATGAGGCCATTAGGATATGTATTATATTTTTACAGAAAATAAATTAAGTTATTTATGAAATATATCTATCCACCTAATCTATATACTTGTAAATACGGTATTATTATAAGCATATTTATTATTTACTTGGTAAATATGCATGAAAACAGTGATTTAAAATAAAAAGGTTTAAACTTTATTGGAAAGAAAGTAATATGAATGTGCTCCTATGTATGTACACAGATTTCACGATTAGGCTTTACCTTGACTATGAATACCAATGTTAATGTTTGGCAATTTATTTTAAGTACGTCGTGCATCGCAGCGCAAAATAATTTTTGTATTCTCTGATCTTTATCAATATCCTATTGTTATTCAGTATATCTAGATATATATTATTTACCATTGACGTTTACACTGTCCATGTACAAATTTGGAGTATACTATTACTTTTATACCATCCTACGCGTAGGATTTATTTTCAAAAACGAAATATTGTATATTTGTTAAATAATCATAAACGCCTTTCATTTTACAATGGCTGAAATTCAAAACGAGTGGAAGCAAAGAGCTCAAAAAGAAATAAATGAACCTTTGGATTTACAAATCCCTATAAATCAACTACGAGAATTGATAAAAAGTAAGTACAAATAATATTGTTTTGATAAAACAGTATAATTACGATTAGATTTTGAAGTAAATAGAGTGCAAACCGTTTGAATTTACAACTTTTATAATTATGATAAAATCCTTAAGTTATAACGAGATATTCTCAACATTTACTCTTTTATTGTTTTAATAATTAAATGACAAATCAATAACATTCCTTGTACAACAAAGGATTATTATTTCCATACCCAGTGTTAAAATAACATTTTGTAATTTGTAACTCATTTTACCTGACTATGTATTAAAGATTTTGCTGTAAATCTTACAAACAAAATGTAACCTTTACTTGAAGAACTTTTTTGTCGTCACATTAAAACATAATATTATAAACAAATAGTGTAATTTACATTTGTATTTTTTGTCAACAGAAGACATTACTCTAAATTCAAGATTGGACGATGGATTTATGATAAAATTCTTAAGAGCAAGAAAATACAATACGAGCAAAGCATTTTATCTGGTAAGGGTCAAGGGTATAAAATATTATACTTAAAAAGAAGTAAATAAAAAACACTCGGTAAATACATTTATTTAAAAAAAAAAATGTTATTGTTGCATAAGTTCTACGAAACGCAAAAACTTTAACAATTTCTTAATGAAACTACCAGACGTTCTCTTTAACAAAGTTTAAATAAGTTCCATTGTATTTATTAACTAAATATAATTTTCTTCTTCGATTTCCATCACAATCTATTTAGAGTTATTTTGTGTGCAAAAATGAATGCATATCTTGCTCGTGCCACATAATTTAGATCTGTAACTCAAATGTTATTCATTTATTGTTATTTTTCTCAAACATATCGTTTATATCACCATCATCAGTTTCAGTCATTCAGACGTACTTAAATTTCCTTAATAAAATCTACCGAAATCTGTTCATTGTTTATTAATTCCGTTTTATCTTAACAACTATATGTTTGTTTTGTTCGATTAAATATTGTTCGTATTCATTTTTAGTAATGGTTGTGCTATAATATTTTACTATTTTTTATTTCACTGGTCTAGTTTTTTTTATCTAATTAAAGCACTCTAATAAAATATAACGCTTCTTCACAACGTTGTTTTGTAGTTACAGCGATATTACAAAGCCAGACAAAAAGATCCGACACTATATAACTTAAATGTGGGACCGTCGACCAAAAATTTATTTTTAGAAACAGGAGCCGTCTTCATGTTACCTGACAGGGATCAACATGGTCGTAGAATATTCGTTTTCCGAATAAGCAAGTTTTTTTTTTATTAAAAAAAATATATCTACAATATGTACGAATACATACACCACATGAACACATTGAGTGAAAACATCATATATTAATATTTTTAATAAATTAATGGGGAAAAAAATGTATGAGTTAAATAATATCGAGTCTAATAAAGAAATACACAAATTATTTAATAGATAAAGCGTTACCTGATATCAGCATGGACGATGTATTTAAGATAAACTACATGACGTTTGAACTCATATCTGAAGAACCCGAGACTCAAATAGCCGGAGTTGTGATAATTGCAGATTTAACAGGATTTGAGTGGCATAAACACCATAAATACTTATCGCCGTACTATGCTAAGAAAGGCGCTGAAATTGTCCAAGTAATTAGTAACCATTATACGTGATGTTCGTTTGGCTGGTTTTTGAGGATTTAAAATTAGAACAAGGACTTCATAATCAGTTGAACAATGTACAAAGTATTGTAGTTAAATGACTGTTGTTGTACACGGTTTTTGTTTAATGATATAACCGTTTCGAGTTTATTGATTGTTACAGGAGAATTTTCCTTTAAGATTTCAAGGGTTTCATTTTATTAACGAGCCACTCTATATTTACACGGTATATTCGATCATAAAACCTTTTCTTAAAGAAAAGATACGCTGCCGGGTAGGTTATACATTCTGCTTGTTCATTTAAACGGGACAAATTACTATGAATCAACTATAAGTACGTATTACGTTCTATTATTAACAGGTACACTTCCATGGAAACAACTTAAGCTCGTTGCATAAGTACATAAATCGTAACATATTGCCAGACTACTACGGTGGAGCCATATGTTTCGACCCAGCATCATGGATACATCATTTTTTGAGTAAAGATCACTATTTTGAAGGTGAGACACTGTTTTTTTATTATTTGCTCAGACGCTATTTTCGAATAGATACAAAACATCCGTAATCAATTTAATTTTGAACTGAACATACTAACACTTTATTTGGAATAGTTATTTGACCCTTGTTAAATCTTACGAAAATTAAGTAGAATACATGAGATTATTAAAGATGAATAGCTGTAATATGAGTTACTATTGTGATAAATTATCTAGGTAGATCCCGGTTTTTTAAGACATTTTTTTGATAAAAAATATCAATAAAAATCATTAGCATGATTAATAATTTACATAATCTAACTTGCCAATCATTGAGCAATAATGGTACTTTTATACATTTTACTTTTTTTTTTTTTAGAAATACAGAAGTACGGATACAATACATCTGTCAAGGAATAATATAAAATGGATTATCTAAAAATATTAACTAATTAAAAAACTAAATTTTTGTAGTTGTTTAAAAAACTGTATAATACATGGTGTTGATATGGTGATAAAATCAAATACAATTTTATTTTTCTGGCATAATATTATAGTTATGTTATTTTATTTATGTTTAATTTTTTTTTTGTTGAAAATTTATCGGTTCATGGTGTCAATTCTTGTAAACATTAAGTATATTTTTTTAACTAAAATTTTATTAGTTTTATAAGGTTTTTAGTTTTGAGGAAAATGAATTATAATTATAGATACCTAGATAAATTTGACAATTATAGTTTTAGGGTTTATATCTGATTTGAACTATCGTCGATAATACAGGGTTTGCACTACAATAATATAGTTTATAGATGAAAGACTTTAACTGAATGTACTTTTTAAGCTATAAGTTGAAAAAAATATCCTCAATCATCTAAATTTAAGATAAAATTTACATTATATTATTATAGAAATATAATTTAATAAGGGATAAAAGATAGGCAATATTTTACAAGTAGGATGCATTTTTAACTATGGCTACTAATAAAAGGGTTTATGACTATTTCTTTATTCGTTGTATATTATTTTTTATTGTATTTTTTGTAAATGTTCCTTTAATAAAAACAAAAAATTATATAATAATTTTTCTAATTTCTTTCCAAGTATTAACGAACTGTGACTCCAGTTAAATAATAATTAATAGAGTCAAGAATGAATAAATAGCGTATGGTTACCAGGGTAAATAGTAATTACTAAATACTAAGTTAATTAGAAGTCTTATAATTTAGTTGATAATCAATTAGAGAAATATGATCAATTTTAACATTTTATAAATCTACAAGACCTAATACTAATTTGATTTTGAGTACCAGAATTGAGTTTTAAACATGCGTCATTAACATTGACTATGCATTACATTGAATATTGGATAAAGGATTGAGGACAGAATAAGAAGTAGCTAATTAGTGTATGAAGTATGATTTTATGAATAAAAACAAGTATAATAATTTCATGTGTAATACCAACGTTAGAATTCTAAAATAAAGTAAACAAACAAATGTTGTTCATTGTATGCAAATTTAATTATTTTACTGTTAATTTATACAAATAATGTATAAAAATTTGTTTATTATTTAACCGCAATTTGCAAACTTTCAGAGTGAGCTTGTTTATTTTATTCAAAATAATGATATAGTGTAAAATTTCACACGAGCACTCATCAAGTCACAAAATTTAAAAACCGGTTTTAACTACAAGTATTTCTTACATAGTTTCCTATATAAGTTGGGTTACTTTAAACTAAATTGCATTGTAACTACCAAACAATTTTTTAAAAATCTACACTATGAGGAAGTATCACATTTTTTTTATTAGAACCTCAATAATAAAAATTATAAACTCGGATATTTTTTGTGATAATTGGATTACACCAGTAGTTTTATTAACCGATTGTGAACAATTATTTGTCCTGTTATATTGAAACTGAAGGTTAATATGCTTAGTAGCAATCTATTTATTAAACGACCAAAAGTAGAAGGTATCATATACACTTAACTTTAACCTTAAAAATAATCAAAGAGTACCTATACTCTATTTTTGATATCTATGTATAATTTATAACACTAAAGGCCTAATGGAAACAGAAAGTGCTAAATTTTATACAAATGCGAAGACACTTCTGGCTACCGAGCTGATTTCAACACTTTTATGAGAAGTATAAAGTTAAACATCTCTTTGAGGCTAAAAAGTTGATTTTTTAGTTTTAAGCTGTGTTATAACTTATAAGCATTTATATTGTTACTATTTTATAGTTTTTTCTAATAAATCTAATTTTCTAAAAGCTAAATATAAAATCAGCCTTTTAGTTCCTACAAAATAAATAGTAAGCTTTACATAAAAAAAACAATTGATATCTGTCCAATAGATACGTCGGAAATGACTTAAACTAGAGTAATTTTTTTAATTTAAAATTTCGCTTTAACTCGGGGGAAAAAAGTTTAAAAGTTCTGTTACTAGAAAAACTATTTTTTCACCTTTAAATTAGTCAGCATACTTAAAATAGCTATTAGATCAATTTTTGTCAAATATTGCCTATCCTTTGCCCCTTAATAAATAGCACCCTGTTCAAACGAATTATGAATTAAATGCATCAATAAAAAAATAGACATAATATATGTATTTAATGTTTTTTATGGATGATATGTTCATTTATGACTTTTCTCATTATCGAAATACATATTTTTTTAGCCACACACATTTTATTTTTTGAGAAATAACATATATGCCACTTTAGACAAAAGGTTATGTAAATGCCGAAATTGTATCTTTTATACTTCCATATTAATAAGGATTATCATTGATATCAATATTTTTTTATTAAATTATATAGTTCAATAAAGCGGTTACATTTGTTGAAAAAACTGCTTTTTTACGTCATACAAACCATTTCATGATTGGTTTATAGCTAGAGTAATACCTACACCTCATGTTAAACATTTAAAACAACACTTCTTATGTTTTATTGTTAAATTCATTTTTACGGTGAAAAAATAGAAAAATGAACAAATGAAAATAAACAAATTTCATTAATAGCAACGATTTTTTTTTTGTTTGAAAAAATAAGTAAACTTAGGTTTGTATGCACACATACAGTTTTTTATACACTATGTAGTAATGTTTATGAAATGATAAAAAGTTAGTGATAAAATAGCATGTACTCCAAATGAAATTGTTTATGCGAAAGGCTCAACATTTTTCTATGGGCGTTCTCTTACAAACTACAAACACTAATCATAATTCAGGACGAAACTAAGCCAGCCGTGGCGTCATTGATTTGTTTACCAACACTTATAGTTACATTTAGCATTTGCTAATGGAAGCTATGTGTAAGTAGTACTCAACAATGTGTGTATGTATTGTATACTATAATAATTTATATCAATTTTGTGGGTGGATGGAAATATACACAATAGGCGAACGACAAATTCCTATCGAAAAACTGTAATTAAAAACCCATTTGTGTCTGCAAAGACTTAAAATGGGTCATGTAATAATAGGAGAGTTTTCGGCCATAATCCAGGCCAATTTCTCTTAGTGATTATTTTGTTTGTTTTTATTAAATACATATTTTTCCTTAGACGGGGTACGTTGTTTGGTTTTAACTTTTCTTCGCTATAACAATGATGGTACATTTTGCATCAACTAATCATCAGGGCTTTAAAAATTAAAAACATATATAAATATTATTATATGGAAAATAACCTTATATGAATGGCCAAATATTCATATAATTTTCATAAATTAAGGTCAGCAAGTTGTAAACAATATGAATTATTAATACCGGTTTTAAAAATTTTCATAATAGTTCAACGTTCAAGTAACAGGTAACAATCATTCTATTTTATTTTTGTATTTTTTTTTTGTTAGAAATGTAAAATATACCTACAAAATAATTATTCTATTAGCCAATCTTCAAGAAAGAAAATAACTCTGAACGATAGACAGATTAGCTTAAAAGAACGTCATACCCCCATTTATTAAGGATTTGGATATAGGCCATTTTTTGTAAAATTTTAATAAAAAGGTTAAACTGTAATGTGTAACTATTAGTAATCTTTTTTGGTAGTTAATTTATTTTCGGACTTTCATAGCATCTTTGACAGCATATTCTCTATTTTTGACTGAATAATAATCGTAGAAACTTTTTTACTACTCTCTATGGTTTCTTTTGTATTATTAACATTAACATTAATTTTCTGTCCAATCTTAATTCTAATTTGTCTGTAAATCGTATACCAAAACAATTTATTTTTCGTTCATGTAATTTAAGTACGTTTGTTTTAGCTTCGACGCGGAGTTATGAAAGTATTGGATTTACAATGATGATTTTTTATGTCTTCTTCTTCATCTTCGTCTTACACTCCTAGCTACATGGGGTCGACCATCCTAGTTCTACACCTCCATAAAGCTCAATATTCTACATCTCGTTCAATCAACCCAGCTGTCTTCATATCACTCTCTATTTCGTCTATCCGACTTTTCTTCAGGTTTCCCCTTTCTCTCTTTCCCTCTACATTAATCTTCATAACAACTCTCACTGTCTTTGCCTCATCTCCTCATAACATGACCGAACCTTCTCAGTCTATTCTCTCTCATTTTCCCCACATTTGATGCGACTCCTAAATTCTCTCTTATGTATTAATTTCTTATTCTATCCTCCGTAGTCACTCCACTCATTCACGTAGCATTCTGATCTCCACTACACTTATTCTCTGTTCAGTTTCCTTGTCTACCGACCAACATTCCGACCCATATAACAATGCTAGCATCACTACCGTCCTATAAAATTTACCTTTCAATCTTATAGGCATCCTCCTGTCACATAAAACACCTTACACCCCCCTCCGCCACTTCATCCATCCACAATCCTATTTTTATGTCCTCCCCATACCCACCATTTATTGTACTGATCATAAGTACTTGAACCTATCAATCTCACACACCTTAACATCACCCATCTGGATTACCTTTCTTGTCCTATAACTTTTTCCAAAATGAAACACGGTTGCCTCCGATTTACTCATACTAATCCTCAGTCCTTTCCCTTCAAGCGCTTCTCTCCAGTCTTCAAGTCTCTCACCCAATTCTTCCGGACTTTCCCCCACTAACTCTACATCATCCTCAAACATCATACACATCCCCCTATATATCTATCATATTATTGTTCTTTACTCAAAGAACAAGTAAGTACTCAACGCTGAACCTTGATGCACAACCAATCTTACATCAACATTTTCCGCTTCTCCACACACACTCTTTACTCTTGTACTTGCCCCTTCATACATTTCCTATATTTATCCACAATCTGCCTTATACAAAATATTGGTTCCATAGTTGATTTTCCTGGCATACACCCAAACTGAATTTGCCGGTTCTTCAACTGTCAACTTAACATGCTATAACTTAGCGAAAAATGGTCGGTCGAGTCAAACATTTTATCCAATACTCATTAGGCATGCTCATATCCTCAAATAGCCTCAAATCCAAATGTCAATAACCCTGCGCCTCCCCGTAAGGCTTGCCATTTTTAAATTTTTTTATAATGGGATTTAAGAGCCGGAAATTAGTCTGACGATAAACCTAACATTACCTATAATATGTGTACAAAAAAATGACCCCTAAATTAGGCTGTACTTAGTTTATACTGTACTGGGTTATACTATAATATAGTATATACAGCGTTTTTCGAAGCGTTTGAATGTGATTAAATCACTTTCAAATTTGATACCCCTCATGAACCATTATGCTAATTTATAATTGAGCTTGGTTTATAATGTATTAGTTTGGACTGCACTGGCTTAAACTGTCCTTGGTTTATACTGTACTGGTTAAGACGGAATTCGGCATAAATTCTACAGGTTTAAAATATTCTAGCTTGGGATGAGTTAGGCTGGTATAGGCTATGCTGGTTAGCACTGTGCTTGGTTTCAACTATACCTAATGGTTTTACATTTTTTCCTTATCTATATATATAAAATTACATTCTTAACTTTTAAGGTGGCGGCAAATAGGTAGCTTGAGTAAAGACGTTTCACTTAGGTACATGCGGTTACTAAATAGCGGCCCTGTTTTTGGTATAGGACAATGACGCATGGTGTCATATTATGTAAGACCACTTGAGAAGTAATTTTAATTGAACAACCAAAGCCATAAAACACTGGTGTTTTGTGCCTGTATGTAAAATGACTTGTGCTAATTGAATATCCATAAATAACCTTCCAGAGTTGCCGCGTGACTTCTGCCACCGTCTGACGACAGAGCAGAAGCCGTTTCTCAACTCCACACAGCAGCGCCGTGTCTGTATATCCACGAAAGGTGGTGACGCGGCGCTGTTGCAATTAATGCTATAACGTGTCGGCGTTTACTGTAACTGTATGAGGGGACGTCGTTCTCAGTATATAACCGGCCCTTACACCGACTAGAGATTTCAGTGTTCGTTTCGCTGTTACCGATTAGTTATAACAATTTCGTATTAATTAAAAGGTGAAAAAAAACCAATAACCGTACATTTGTACTTTGCTTTACCTTTTACAACTACATACTGTCGACATTTGTAATCGACATGCCGATTTTAAAGGACGACCCACTGAAAGTGAAGGACGAGTACGTGGCCATCCGTTGGCTCAACGACGACGAGGGAGCCTGGGACAACAGCAGCCAGGGCAGCGACGAGGACGACGGTTCTACTGCCTGGGACGCGGATAACTCGGGCAATAGCGACACGGACAGCGGAAGCTACATTGGCGGTAGCAGCTCTAACGGTTCCAAGTCGGAATACTGTGGAGTGTATGACAACGACAGTTCCACAGCCTGGTACGTGGACAACTCGGGCAACAGCGACACCGGCAGCAGCAGCGGCGCTAGCACTAGTGGTTCTAAGTCGGTAAAGGGCAAGAAACGTGACGCGGACCGGGACAAGTGGTTCGAGAAATTGCGGATGATCTTCTACAGGCTGCAGGTGGACAAGTAAAGACCACCAGTCCGTTTCACATACGTTACTGGTATATCTGGTATAACGTCTAGCCCGTCTTCAGAATATGAGCTCGGTCTGTTGTTCTCATATAATGATTACATAAATTAAAATATGATGCCTGTAACGTTATAGATTTCTTGTTGAAGCAATGACGATATTTAGTAATAAAATCGTTTTACTTGGTAGAGCCCTTTCAAGTAAGTATATTAAACTCTGATTAAATATATAGAGAACTTTTTAGTACTGAAGAATAGAAATGATAATATGTATCATTATTCTTTATTTATTTTATAAACGTGTGTGTGTGTATGTGAGAATGAATTAAAAAAAATCATGAAACGTTATTACCTACATAACAATATTATAAACTGTATATAATTAATAAATATTTGAAGGGCTGCGGGGAAAAAAGATCAATGTCAATTTTTTAACATTCTGAGAAAATCATGTTTTTAATTTCAAAACGTAATATATTTTGCCTAAACTTACGGCGGTCGTTACTCTCGACTAATCTGTTATTTCCCTGGTTCGAGCGCATAAAAGATACAATACAACAATACAAATAATTTGATACCAAAATCTCATTTTCAAAAAAATTGACGTTCATCTTTTTCCCCCACAGCCCTTCATTTATTAAGATACCTATGCCTATCTGAATAAATGTATTCTATTTTTCGTGTGAATATAATGTTATAATAATTTACAGTTAAACACAATGAATAAATAATTTATTATGTAAAGTACGTAACTTGTTGGTTCATTTGTTATACTCTTTTATATTTATGTTCGTAAACTAACTGTCGCAGATGACTGATATTTAAAAAGTTTGTATAAATTTAAATTATCATTAAATCAAAAACATATTTTATTGGAGAAACAATTCATTTTTATAAAATTAATGGATGTAAATGTTTAGTGCATTTGAAACGGTATAAATATATTTAATAGTGAAGTACTACTAAGTATCTTTAAAAAGTCAACGATGTGAGTGTTTCATTTGTAGATACATTTTACCAAATTAATCGATAGAATTTTTTCTTAAAAAATGTATAATTATGTAAATAAATATATGTATCAAAAATAAATTATATTTTTAGACTTTACAAATAGTATTTCAAAGATCTTAAAGATTAGAATTTATTATATATTTAAATTCAGATATTTTTATTTCGTTTATAACTTATAAATATTCCTTATAGTTGTTTATTTTTTATAATTTTTCATGTTGAAAATAATTTATAAAAAAATTGTTTACTAGTTGAACTGGTTTAACTGGTGGTACTAAACTTTAGACTTTAGTGGCTCTAAAGGTAATTATCTAAAATTGGTTATCGGCAAAAATACTGTCAGCATACTATTCTGAATTTAAAAGGTTAATTAAATCTATACGTTACCATTTAAGTTTCAAAAGTTAATATTGCATGTGAAAAAAATATATTGTCTAATATTGTAAAATAAAACAATTTTAGTGTCAAAAAAAAAACTACAAAATTACTAGAAGTATTGAACATTTGACTACCTAACCTAACTTTTGACTTGCCATTAGGTACTCTTAAGGCAAATTATTCATAGTCTAAGATACCATTCAAGTTTTAAAAATTGATAGAGCTCTGAAAAAAAAAATCGTATAATATTGTAAAATAACATAAACTAAAATGACCCCACAAAAAAAAAAAAACTACAAAATTGTAATTTTAAAAGAGAAAATGAGCATTTTACAATAAATTATCATCTTGTACATTTTAATAGTACATACAACTATACATTTTAATAGTATTAAAGTTTTCATCTGTTTTGCTTCATTTATCGTTGCTAATTATATTGATTACAAATTCAGAAATACTTAAGCTATTTTATTTTACAACATATAGAAATTGTATTATTGTTTATACCTATATATTTGTAGTACACCGTACTATAAACTGTACACTACTGTGCCTTTGGTCGTCTTCTAATAGTAAATAAATAAAAATAGTAGGTACCAATGCTTTCAACAAATATCTTTCCTTATTATACTTTAGAAGAGAGATTTGGACTTAATAGGGCTTGACAACCCAAAAGTCGACTAGAAATGGGTTTTACTAAAATAGAAATTAAAATAATTGAATTGGCGATGAGAGAAAAGTCAATAATTCAGTTTTCATACATTTTAATGTACAGTTCTTACTTAGTAAATGGGCTTTCAACGTCTATACCAAAATCACTGATTTGTTTTTCGTATACGAGAGGTCTAAGAGGTAATCGCCTTTGACAGGCTACCACGAGACAAGAGACCTTAAAACCCAAAATGATTATCCAGACTTCCATTAAAACAAAAATAATAATATTACAGCTTTACTGCGTATTTTGTTGAATTTTCTTTTAACAATGACGTAGTATTAATTCTGACGGTTTGCTAATGCTATAATATGGATGAAGTAGATATTTTAATATTTACCGCCGGATGTGTTTGTCATGAAATAATACCAAGACTTTTTATTCTCTTCAAAAGGTTATGATATCAATTGCACTTATTCCTATAATTCAGGGAATTTTATACCGAGACGATTGTCAGGTGTGAAGTTTTTGTCTCGACGTACTTTTGTCGCCATAAAAAATAAATGATACCTTCGAACACTGTCGTATATTTCAGAGTTCACCTAATATACACTTATTCCGTGGTGGAACAACTAATCATTATCTAGTATGATTAAAATATATTTTTATTTAAATCAATTATCAACTTGTTTTGATTTAAAAATGGTCTGCCTAATAGCCTAACATCCGAAAAAAATAATAATTATGAATGACTACAAATTATATTTCTTTTGCTGATATTTATGTTATCTAAATTTACTACCGAGCTTCTAGCTTTAAGTTCAATAGAGACCTTAAACTGGGTATTGTCGATGACTTTATTCGACAATTTGTCATGAACTTTTTTTTTTAGTTGGATCCCATCAGCACTTTTATCATGCTACGTTTAGTGTCACCATGGTTACCAACGGTAATTATTATTAATTAACTTCGATAAAACACAATATTTAGTATTGTTAATATGTTAATTTGTTTTAATATTTATTTTAGACATAATTCTCACAAAATGTACTTATGAAATTTCTTATTGTTGTATTATAAATAGCTTAAGACTATTTCTGAATTTGCAATGACAATAATTAGCAACGATAAATGGAGTAAAACAGATACAACTTAAATACTATTAAAATATATAGTTGTATACAGGATGATAATTTATTGTAAGACGCTCATTTTCTCTTTAAAAATTACAATTCAGTTCGTTATTTTACAATATTAGACAATATCTAAATTTTTATCTTTTTTTATTATTTTTTTTAGATATATATCAACTTTTAAAACTTACCTAAATAGTAACTTTATGTTAACTTAGTTTGAGAATAATTTTTTGTCTAATTTTAATTGGTTGATAACCAGTCATGGATGATTACTTTTAAAGTTATTAAAGTTCAAAATTTAGGACGGGTCTTGGAGTGCGGTAGAGTAATGTCTGCAGATAAAAATAATACTACACTGTCTACACTCCACCCTTTCTCCCATCCTAAATTTTAAACTTTGATAACATTAAAAATAATTATCAAAAACTGGTTATTGACCACTAAAAGATATTAGAAAATTAATCTTAATTTAAAAAGTTGGTTAAATACTTAGTACATACGTTACCATTTAAGTTTTAAAAGTTAGAATGAATAATTAAAAACAACACAGAACAGGTGGTGAGGAGTATTACAACTGACACAAACAGTTTAGTGGGTAGTTTGTAAATGAAGTAATGCATATTTTTCAAAGTTCTGTACTTAAAACTGTACAATCAACACAACAAATGATAATATAAATTTTTCGTACGAAATATTATTCAATTGACGTGTGGTTGGAAAGAGAGATCGTATTGTGATCGAAAATTAACATTTATGAGTTAAGCTAATCAGCATATTTAATTAGGATTGTGTAATTTTATTTTTATGTACCTAATTTATTTTGTCAGAGTACAATTTTCAAACCTCACAGGACCGTGGGAGCTGTGTTTATTAGGTTTTTTTAATGTAAGTGGTTTAATAGCGAACACTTCTTTGGGGACTATAGTGGATGGGATCGACTCAGCGAGGCCACAGCTGTACTTAGAAACGGCTGTAATTACTTTACGAACCGGCGAAGTTAAAAGGTTGTTAAGCATTTCAAAGCCTTCTGAGCCATTTCTTCAAATAGCGTTTGTCAGACGACCTAATAGTTGATTTTAATTAAACACAAAAATAACATGGGTCCCAATGCGCTTTCACTTTAGGACAAAGATACATCAAAAGCATATTAGACGTGCCTTTGTATGCTTGCGTATAAGGCTGGAGGCAAATGCGTTTTCGGTTAAGTATCTGTTTCAAATTAATTACAGAACGTGTGTTAGACAGTTGTTCCCACACCGTAACTTCTAAGAGCCAATTAATTGCACTAAATAATTGGTTATCTCTAGATGAAAAATTAGCTAGTGAAAACTTAGGTCTACATTTAAATGCCCGAAAAACCAAATATATGATAATCGATAAAGAACAAAGCCCGATAAATGTGCTTAGACTTAACAATGTCCCCTTAGATAGAGTACATAAAATTACTTATATTGGACAATCATTGATAGATAACTGGGATCATTTGCACGAAATAAAATGTCGTATAGAGAAAGCAAGAGCGGCTTTTATGAAAATGAGAAATATATTCTGTAGCCATCAACTAAGCATGAATCTCCGAATAAAAATGATTCGTTGCTATGTATTTACTGTATTTTTTTATGGAGTAGAGACTTGGACTTTATCCAAAGGTTCGATCAACCGAATCCAAGCGTTCGAAATGTGGATATACCGCAGAATATTAAAAATTAGTTGGTGCGATCACGTAACGAATGTCACAGTATTGGAACGAATGAACAAGAATTTGGAATTAGTGACAACAATAAAAACACGTAAACTTCAATACCTGGGACATTTTATGCGGTATCCAGAAAAATATAGTCTACTACAATTAATACTACAAGGCAAAATAGTTGGAAGAAGGAGCCGTGGAAGACCTCAAATTTCTTGGATGGACAACCTCCGAGAGTGGTTCAATACATCCACGAGCTCTCTATTCAGAACAGCCGTTAATAGAGACCAAATAGCTAACATGATTGCCAACGTTCGATAACGAATACGGCACTCAAAGGAAGGAAGGAAGATGAAAAATTATTTGCTTTGTAGTTTGTAGTCGATAATAAGCTTTTGATTAGCCCATATTAAGTTTGTGATAAGTAAAATTGTTTAGAATTTAACTTAAAATTTTCTATCGGTGTATAAGCATCAATAGCACTAAAACTATGTTTTCTGACATAAAAAATTCCACGACATTTACCTAGTTTACCTCAGCTTAAGATGCGTAAATTAGAATCAGTATGAGATGTAATTAATTTTTTTAAAAACTTTTTTTAAAATGATTTTAGTACAATAAAAAATAATAAAAGACGCTGATTTTCTTGGAAAATATTTGCAGTTTTATAGGTTTTCTCCTTGAAAACATTATTATTAGTATTTTTCGGAACGGTATTAACTTTTAAAACTTAAATGGAAACCTAAATATTTAATTACATTTTTAAATTTAAATGGTGAAATATTTACTAAAAATGTTGATGGTCGGTAACCAGTTTTGGATAATTACTTTTAAAGTTATTTATACCTAAAAATGTAGGACAAGTAGAGTGTTTTTTTATTTTTATCTGCGTGCATTACTCCACCGCACTCCACCTCCCATCCTAAATTTTAAACTTTAAAAATAATTAAAAACTGCAAAACTGATAATTTTACTAAAAACAAGGTAATTACTTAGTTTTTTTAATGAGTGACTTAGGTTAAATGGATCACCCCGTAGTTTCAGCAAAGGACAATCCCTCGTCAGATAGTTATTGATTTAAATATCAAAGGGGATAAGAACGTAAAATTTAGTGATCAACAAAATTAGCAAGACATTAAAATTAAATGTAATTAAAACAAAATTAACGAAGATTCTGTACGAGTACATGGCTTAGTAAAAATAAAAAGGTAAATAATATATAATTTTGTTTTGTTTTGTTTAGTACCAATGTCCATCTCAGTGTGTTTATAATGCATTTTCATATAATATATTATATAAACAAAATAACCCACCAAATAATATTTAAAAAATCCATTTATTTACATTTAAAAGTTGTTCGGCGTTTTCATTATTTTGTGTGTAGAAGTTGTGTTATGTTTCTGTTGAAAAGGTAAGAACTCGAATAAAACAGTTTAAATACATTTTTGAAATAACATAGATTTTATTTTAGTGGTAGTAGGTTTAATTTATAAAAAGGAAATTACATTTAATGAATTTGAATGATTTATTTTTGAGAATAATTATGTCTACAACACTAAAATTTACAGTGTATATTAATTTTAATAACGTTTAAGTGGCAATTAATAAACACCGTAGAACTCTGAGCTCACAAAATAATGGATTAGCTTTTTCCGCTTAGGCATTTAATTTAGTTTAATGAATAGGTTTCCACAGAATTCCTTTTATTATTTAAGACCCCATAGGTGTGAATAATAAACAGAGGAAATCGAATAACGAAATATACTGCTCATTGTACATCGACAGTATACATTTGGCCGTGCACTTCTAATCTATTATTCACTAAAAGCAAGTTTAATTTGTTTTCTCTAAAAGTGGAACAGGTGTGATTGTGCACTAATAAACAAGGAAAGAGATACGATTGTGCTAGTACATTTTACAACTTTAATTAACGGCAACAAAATCAGTTAAATAAAAATAAAGGTAATTTGCAATATGGATTTAATTCATTTTATGATAAAACAAATTTTATACAACAATATACAGTTAACTCTGTTAGAAAGACATAAATTACTAAACTATTAATAAACTGATATCAAATAAATGCCATAGTATTATTAGTCCTTACACAATATGAGAGTTAACTGAAGTATAGCAATCATGTTATATTAATATAAGTTTTGCATAATAATATAATGCGAAATCATTTGAATGTACTTTTGAATATTATGAAAGGAAACTTCTTTCATGCGGATGAGCTAAAGGACGCGGCATTACATCTGTTCCCGGTATCAATACGTTAACTTTGCTGCTGGTTGAAATATATTATACTAAAGACTAGAATTTTGCCCCTTCAAGACTCAAGTTGAAAGGAATACTTGTTATATTATATTTCCACAATATACATAATGCAATACCTGTTTTTGACGTGTTCCTTGTGGGTTCCGTTTAAAAGCGCAATTCCCTCTTTCATGCAGTGGTAATAATAATGAGAATAATATTAACAACATCAATAATAAAAACCAACAATGCTGATGGTCTAAAAGTCGAAGCATATTGTAGTTTACATTATAATAAAGATGAAGTTCAAAATAGAAGTGCATTTCCTTAAAAAGTAAAAATTTTAAAATACAGTTTGTTTTATAAATACATTTTTACTTATACCTTCCAATCTTAACATTTTAATTATTATATTAAGGTCTAATCTATTTTAAGATCATTCTACAATTCAAAGACATCTAGTATAGGAGAAGGCCCGAGAGATCGACTGTTTATATAAAGTGAATTAGAGACCCGTTTTCTATTTTTACCTGCTACTTCAGTCATCTAATTATAGTATAAAATATGTTTTGACATTTTCATGTCTTAGCTCTGGCACATAACCCTGGCAAATATCCGAAAAAAGCGTTACCAAAAGAGCGTAACGAAAAAGTAAATGGGGATGAAGATGAAGTTGGGAGTGGGAATGGGAATGGGGTGGAATTAGCTGTGGCAAATAACCGAAAAAAAGCGTAACGAAAAAAGCGTTATCAAAGAAGCGTAACGAAAAAAGAAATGGGGTAGGAGGTAAGAGGTGGGGGTGGGATAGGGTTGGGGTTGGGGACAGGATATAGGGGTGGGATAGGGTTGGGGTTGGGGACAGGAGATAGGGGTGGGAGATAGGGGGTAGGGGATAGGGGTAAGATTTATAAGATAAAAGATAAGAGATATGTTGTACGTTCAACGTTGAAATTAGAACTAAATAATAAATTCAAAATAGTTTGATTCTCTATGTTAAGTTACTTTTGGCCAGATAATAAACAATACAATTTTAGCCAGAAACTTGATTGTACATATTTTTTTAATCTCCTTGGCCTTATGCTGTAACTGGAAGCTCCATGTAATTTTTTGACATTTTCATGTCTTAGCTCTGGCACATAACCCTGGCAAATATCCGAAAAAAGCGTTACCAAAAGAGCGTAACGAAAAAAGCGAAAGGGTTGGGGACGGGAGATAGGGGTGGAAAAGGGGGTTGATAAGGGTGAGATTTAGCCGGTAAATAACCGGAAAAAAGTGTTACCAAAAAAGCGTTACGCTGTTACGCGCCGCAATGTAACAAAAACTACGAAGCGACGACGAAAGACAATTATCGGAATGACCATTTTGGATCTATTTCGAATGTTATTCTGTTACGCTGTTATCTGATTTGAGATAAGAGATATGTTGTACGTTCAACGTTCAAATTAGAACTAAATAATAAATTCAAAACAGTTTAAGGGCCCAATTTCTCTATGAATTGTTTTAAGCCAGATAATAAACACTACAATTTTAGCCAGAAACTTGACGTATTATTTTTATACTAGCTTGTTACCGCTAGTTAATATACTATATCATTATCTATAATTCCACCACTACTCTAAATTTATTCGGTACTTCAACGAGACATGAAAATGCTCTTTCGTGGTTGCAGACTCGGCTGAAAAACTTTTTTTAACTAGAAAATTGCTTGAAAACCTAATCCAAACTCATCCAGTAAAGAAATACAGCTCATTAAATATCTATAAGTATAGGGAAAGCAAAATTTGACATGGAAAAACAGTGCAGATAATTTCTCGTAAAACCGTAAGCTTTAATTCTTCTTTATTAGTACAATAAAAAAGATACTTTATTTGCTGTTGATCTTATTTATGAGACAATTATTGCAGAGTTTTTGTGTAATTTTTTGCTACTTATCTAGCTTACCTATACTTCTACCTGGGTTCCCGAGATTGGAGAAGCGGAGTTGAGACCTTACCATCACCGTATCACGACCGTCTGCTAGTTACGATAATATAAATTAATCTATTCGCTACGCATTTAGCCTTGTAACTTTCCTTTTTTATCGTGCGTGTTCGCTCAACTTCGCTTCTCCAGGATCAGCTGACTATTTCAGGGATCCAGGTAGAAGTTTATTATATATATATATATATATTGTGTAATTAGTTTACCCTGTAAATACATAGTTATAGTTGCATACTTCTGAGTTACATAATTTAAAGGTACGACCGCCCGTTTAGCCCCTCGGGTGATATATAAAATCTACAAAGGGGACTTTATGTTTATTTAAGCGCAGATACGAGCTAGCTACCCGTTCTCTATTCGAGATGCGTTTATTTAGACCTATCGGCGACCGTTCAGTCTAGTCTAGCCAACTAGGCTCGTTAAATTTGGCAAAAACACATTTTTATATAAAATGTTTTTTTTTAAAAACTGTTAAGCAAAATTTTGCTTGCCCTGTACATACTGCATTGATACATAGACAGCTAATAGAGAGAAAATGAAAGTGAAAATCGAGTAAGAGGGATAGAACAAAAGTGAGGATATTCATGGAGCTTTGGTCATAAAATTTACATATGGTCGTTTTTTTTTTTGCATGAAAATCCTTTCTTTGTCTTCTACTCTTCTTATTATAGTCAGTTGGATTGGAATGGCATAGACGAAGGGCGATCCATGTGTTAACAGGTTCGATTACCTAACCAAATTTGATTATAAATTAAATTCTAGTCAGAACTAGGTAGAACTAGGTAGTACGTATTCACGTATAGTTCGAACTATACGAACTTAATACATGAATACCCGAAAGCTCTAGAAAATACTAGGAAGTATTTATACTTGAAAACTATTAAATAAAATCAAGCTTCCTATTTTTGTTCAGATTGTTAATATAGTAAAAGTGTATTTTTTTTTTATTTGGAATTTTTTTTAGAGATAAAATAAAAAGTAATTCACATGAAAATTATGAACATAAAAAGGAACAAATTATGTTAAGGTTGATTCGAAAAAATGATTATTGATGGAGACACAGGCCTCAAAAGATTATTAGTTTTTAAATAGGTTTTACTGATATGAGTAGGAGAGTTGTTTTATCAGTATTTAAAAAAAAAAACGTTATAAAAAATGTCATCTTTTGTGGCCTGTACCTCCGTCAATATTATTTTTTAAAATCAAATTTAAGGTTATAATTTATTCATTTTTTTTATGCTGATAATTTCCATGGAAATAAGTATTCTGTAGAGTACTTCATCCCTAAAAAATTTAAAATTTTAAAGAATTAGTTTAAACTTTTGATTATAAATAAGCATATATTTGTATACATACATATTCATACATAATCATTCAGCTGTAGCTAACTTTCCTGATTATTCACTAATAACCAGCGATTTAGACCTCGGTGATCGGTCTTATTGTTATAAATTATGAATTACAAATTCATTAGATAAATCTAATTTGTAGCCTCAATGATTATTTTCTTAAATTTGTTAATAAATATCGTTTTATTTTATTTTATCCCATTTTTCTTTAATTGTTACCTATATATTTTTAAATTCTTGTACTTTTCTCTCTTATTAGCAATTTAGTATTTAGCAATTTATATTTTATCTAGGTATTTTGGATTTTTTAGCCAATTCAGAAACGTAAAGACCCCATCCACCAACTCTCCTATATACCTACTATAGTGACTGGCATTGGTAAATAAGCTAATCTGAGGAGGAACGATGACCTATAGGAGTCGGATGTGATGAAGTCTGAGCACCATCACGGTGGACATGATATACAGCTGACAATGTAGGTATAAACTAAAAACACAACAAATTTCCATCTCGGAGACTAAAAATCAAAACTTCAAAATTAGTCAGTTTACCGGTTCCAACAATTAATAGCTGTGAGTCAAACGCGCATTATGTGTGTGCCATACAGACTCTTCGAATAGGTTCGGCGTACATGAAGAGAGTAGCCCAACGTGATGATAACCGACCGGTTTCTGTAGCCTGTAACTAGTATACCGCAAAGACCGTTGCCTAAACATATAGTTTAATAGCTGATGACAATAGTATATTCTTCAAGCTGTAGTTATGTTATAGAGTGACCCGAGTATAATACATATACATATATATAAGTAGAAATGGTAGTGATAAAGCGCGAACCACCTCCGCCAGCGTGACGGCGGGTTGGAGCGCGCGAATGTGGCTATCGATTGCGCGCGACGTGGTGGTCCTGACGGCAGCGGGGACGCCCGTTAAATAGCGACGGCGGCGGCAGCGCCAGCGACGATATCGGCGGCTTTGGCAGTGGCACCGGGCGCAACGAGTGTGCCGGTCGTGTGTCGGCTTGCCGTCCCGAGCATAAAGACACGCGTGATTCGCGCATACGTCGGCGGGAAACACACACGTGCCGTTATTGTTTGAAAATCAGGCGTCAAAATACGATTGGATTTTCGATCGTTTATTTAATAATAAATTTAAAGAAAATATATATATATATATACATATATATTTATGTCTATACAATTTTGATAGTTATTATTATATTGATTTACGATAAAACATTTTTTTGAGCGGATTAAAAAAAACGCGTTTGTTTGCCGATTCGAAATAATGGATAGCTCGTCTTCTTCGGTGGTTGTGGACGCTAGTGGCGACGATGGAAGCGGTAGTGGTGATGGTGGTAGAGGTGGAGGTGGTGATGGACGCTTTGCCGACCGGGCCACCGAGGGTCTCTACCAGAGCTACAACGCCAAGCAGAAACGGGCGGCATTCTCGTGCTACGTGTCCGCGTCCGTGCTATTTGATCTGTACTGTCTGTCGGTGTACGACGCCCGGTCGCTCTACACGTGGTCGTTGCTGGCCATCAACGTGGCTACGCTGATGTGGGTTCGGCTGGCGGCCGGCCGACGCCGATACTGGACGGTCGTGGCCCATTTGGCCTGGCTAACCGCCGACGTCCAAGTGGTTCTGCATCTGGTGACCAACAGGGCCCAAGGCGCCGACCTGCTTGGCTGGGTACTCCTCTACGATTATCTGGCTTACGTCAGTTTACCCCTCACACTGGCCCTGTGCATGGCCCTTAGTGCCACTACTTGTCTCACGTACGTGATCACCGTGGCCGCGCTCGGCCGACATCATGCATACTTAGCCAGACACGTGCGTATCCATATTATTATTATTGTTGTTGTTACATAGATTAATTACGATTGCGGTAAACCAATATAATAGTCTATTAGATTAGTAGTATTTTGTTTGTCAATTATTAGTACATATAGTACCTAGGTACATACTTGTGTGTTACAAACTTCGACGTTTGTATGAGCTATTATAGTGTAAAACGGAAGGAACTAAAAGATTTTAGGTAACTATTTTTTTTGAAAAAATCGAAATAAATATAATACTTATTTATTCTCGTTTCTTTTAATGTATTTTACGGTTCAAAAAAAAAATAATAACTAATGCACCCATTTGGTACTTAAGTACAATTTCCTATACATATACATTATATAAAATATAAAACGGCGTATAGTATACAACATTATAACGGAGCACGTGCGCCGCCGGATTCTTCGTGAAACCGCTGTTCCCAAGGTAACGTTTTTTTGAGTTTTGGAAGCACAAAGGTCAATGAAAACAAGAAGGTATACATGAGTAATTTCCCTATAATAACTATGGATTCCATTCATGTCAGTAGTGACAACAATTAAATGAATTGTGATGACGATTAAATCATCCTGACCAAATCCAAAAAAAAAAAAATCAGTTGGGTTAGGTTAAGTCGACAATCATAATTATCTTGCGGTTGTTTGAGTTGTACAATATGTACATACATTGTGTTGTATGCAAATCGGCTGCTATATAACTGATAGCTGCTATAACTGATATAACGATTATAATAATAATAGTGCCAATTCCGAGAATACATAATATAGCGATTGCGAGGTGGAATTGAAAAAACCAATAACAATAATGACTATAATTTAAGTTACTGTTATTATTATGATACAATTGTCATTATTAGTCGTTTTCTAGCCCGACAGACCAAATCTGTTAATCTTGCTGGTCTCACCTATGTTAGTAAGCTACGCGGAGAATAAAAACACCTCGGCTGTTTCTGTCAGGTTATAAAGACCTCGTTGTACAATTTATACTACCGGTTAACACCATCGGTTCGTTGGTTAACGCAAAAATGCATACAAAATATTCAATTGCGTTTTTGATCAAACCAGTCTTCATGGTGGTTTTTGCGGATTTTCTATTATTATAAATAATATTGAAACTACCATAAATATCAGTTACATACAGCATCTCGTTTGTACAACGAATCCAGGCCGGCCGTGCTCGATCAACGGCAATCATATAATGTGTTATTTAAATGTAAGTTTTAAATCACCAGAGAAGTGGTTTGGCTTCCAACCGACCGGTCTTTATGCATTATCGCAATGTCTGATCAAGCGGCTGCACGGCATATTAAGTCATTTTATAATTTTCTCAGTCCGTCTTGCGTATGTGTGTATATCTGTTTGGCCATGAAGTAATCCGGTACGTTATATTTTACCAACCGAATTTATAGAGACATTATGCCTGGCTAACCGATAAAGCGCCAGAAAGTTACACACATATGCACACTCGCAGCCTATACACAGCCTTTCCTATACGTTGTATAGTATCAATTTGTCGGTAAACAGTAATTGCAAGTCCTTTGAGTTTCTCTTAGGGATGAACTACTTCAAATGTAGCATGACAAATACAAAGTAAGACTAGCCGATTTCCGCTGGTCTCGGCCTATCGTCCTTTGTCGAGGTTTATCAAAGCCTTAAACTATTACACTTTCACGCAAAACCATTCATCAAAGCCGCCGTGTAATATTATTTCCTTTTTGTGCATTATGTTGATTTTGGCAGCCGTAGAAATTATTCGTCCTCGGTGCAAAACGTAATTTGGACCATTTTTTAACTGTAGTTCGCATTATTTTAAAATTCCTTCACCCTACTCTGGTTGATCTGAGCGAACGCTGGTGTGAATTTAAACTTAATATATAACTCCCCGCCGCACTATTTTATAAAAGAAAAATGCGGTAACGACATTTGTGGCGAGAAATTCGGAAATATTTTATCGCACCAAAAAAAAAAAAACGACTGATAATTTTGTGGTCATTTAGTTTTGGAGAACATAGATAATGATTAAGCTTACAGACGTGAGACTTTATGATTGTATAATACTATGGTAGTGTTTATTCGACAGAAACTAAAGTAGCCACTACAACTCTGTTTATCTTGAATTTGCTCTACATCGTTCGATCCATTGAATTGTCATAGATATTGAAGACACGTATATAGGCCACGCTATATTAAACAATTTTGAAGTGATATTCTTAAATATGCTTCTCTTGAAACCACTAAATGTATACTATTTGTTATTTTCTTGTCATCTCATATTAATGCTAAAAATATCGGCATTCCACAATTTTTTCTAAGATTATCTTATTTTTTGCATTAGGTACAAAGTTCTAGCTATATTAATTAAAATAGTAAATCAATAGACCGACTGGGCCTTTCTTGTTCTTCTTATTTGCCCTGTTTTTTTAGATCGAGACCGTCTCAATGTAACCAACGCTGGTATGCCGTGTATACACAATATAATTGCAGATGGTTCTCAGCTGTCCTGGTGGTATTATTTTCATATATAATTATTATGGAACACGCCGGAAGTCATAGGCAGCGGGTCGGCTCAGTTATAACGAATTCTTTCAATGGTTTACTACATTTTGTTTCTCAGATGGTCACTATAAATAATCAGCTTGTGAAGGGAAATACACGTCACCACGAAGAACGTTTGCAAATATTGTTGTTTTTCGAAAAATATGTTGTTTGTGTACATAGTTTACGGCTGACGGGCTTAACGTAACAGAATCGATACGCCAAGTTCTTGTTGGGTATTTTACAATAGTGTTTTTGATGTTATACATAATTCGCCTGGCCTGGGAACGAAAAATAATTCATTAGCATACCCCGATGGCGGACAAGACAATAATTATCGAAGCGGAAGTTCGGAATCATCGACGATTGACGGATTGCACACAATTATCATTGCTAAGGCACAAAATATAATAATACAGGTAACAGTATTTGGTCGGTGGCAGGAGTTTACAAAGCTATAATCATATTATTAGTATCAACACAATAACCGCGGAACACGCGACTTTGACGCTTACAAATAACCACCTCTGCCCATTTTTCTCGACATCAACGCTCTTTTCCACCCATTCTACTTTTCTTTCTTTTTTTGTTTTATTCTTTGAAAGTCGGCAAACCGCACGAAATTCAATCGAATTCGTATTTTTTCTATTACTTTTTGTTTCGTTATGATTACCGGAAATGGCTTTATTACTACACATCGAACGCGGCCACCGCCCGGCTTAAGTTAAAGGGTTATAAGACCTTATCTTTATTAGTATATTATGGTGCCTTACATTGTTACTTATTCCGGGAAGATATTCACAAACGACCGAGACCGAAAATTAATTAAGTATTAAAACGCGGTCTTGACTAGGATACGCATTAAAGATTTAGGTCGGTCTATGTAAAATAATAATAACAAGGGATTTTGTAATATTGTTGTGTTGATTTTCGGGTCGACGCATGGCGGAAAACGAGCCATTCAACTGACACAAAACGTGCATATTTTTATCTTTGACGCTGCCATCGAGTGTCGTTTGTTTATTCTATTAGTTCTGTTATAACTTTTAACGTTAACACCTTGAAGTTTTTTTTTATTTCGCCTGTCAATAATTATGCTGGCTGTCAAGCAAATTGAAATTAACGTCTGAATAACTAAATTGTGGGATAGACATCAAATAGTATACAGGCTTTTGTTTTTAAACTCCATTATCGAAAGGAAATTAAATGAACGCCTCGGGCTTTAAAAAAATTATCTGATATTTATCTTAAAATTTATTTGCTTAAAGTTGTAATTACAAATTATGGTTCAAAAAGTAGTATAAGAAAATCATTTATATCATCGGTATATTATTTGACTTGCGGTTTTTTTTTTTTGTTAAATTCATCCTTTTTGCGAATAAATTGTCTATTTATGAAGCGATATACAAGTTCATCGCTTTTCGAATCTAGATTTCAGGTAGAGATTTTTGTATATGATGTCAACATTTAATATATATTTATTGAAATATTTTAGATTTCATATGAATTATATCTCGTTTACGCTTTAAATAAATTCATAAAACAAAAATACATTTGCTACACCTAAAGTGTATAGATAGACGTTGTGGTTGCTTTTTTGTCATTATCATTATTTTTATTATTTTATTTTTGAACGCAGTTTATTTCTACAAAATAAAATACTGTTGCGTGTTGGCTCTGTATATTTTTTTTTCAAATAAACGTTTTGCATCATATTTATTTTTTATTTTTTGGTACAACTATAGTATGTGATTACAGAAGATGTTTATTTATAGTAATCTGTGGTTTTATTAGCTTATATAATCTAATAACAATATATTTTTAGTAAAAAATGTCGATAAGATTAGTATTTGAAATAACTAGTTGGCTAGGAGTTTTAAATGCTTATTGCACTCTTAATAATTGTTATCCATCCCATATGCTTTAAAGTTTCTATTGTTCACTTCCAAAGAGTTGAAATGTAGTAAATGTTGATTTCCTAAATTCTGGATACACTGTCATAGTTTATTAAAAAAATAAAAAAACACTTTTTATACACAACGAACACAAATAAGGTGAACTGAAATATTTTAATAAAAATTGGCTGTTTTAATATTATATATTGTGCTGTGCTAACGGCTAACACGTTTTAATATCAAGTCAATTAATGCGACAGTGACTGAGCTGCTGCCATTTAACCTCTGAAGTTCAAATTTACAGCAAAAACGTTTGGACCACCCCGATTGTTGTATGTAGCGCGGATTACCATCGCAATTAGAGGCCGAAAATGTTATTAGTAGGTATTATGTATGTACGTACATGCTGTTGGCTTATTATGTATAATAATATTATAATATGCGCTCACACCCTTGGACGTCGTTCGGAAAAGCATGCACAAAGGCTCCAAAGAGAGAGAGAGAGAGGCAAATGCTCGGTGAATGAAGAAACGTCGCAGCACCTATTAGCTTTGTGGAATATTGTATTATCTTCTCTCTTATTACCTACAACGAATTCTCTCCGGAACCTGGAAACGCCTTTGTAACGAATTTACCTTAATGCCGTTATCGCAGCCCAATGAACTTAATCCAATACATTGTCTCTGCGCTGTGGCTGAAAATTGAATACCATTATTTTACGTACAATCATTAGGGAATTGGTTAATATAAGAATTCTTTGAAAAAATGTGCCGAATAACAACCGAGGCAACCACTGCGTCACACCACGCTTTTCCCTTTGAAAAATATAATATTTTAATTTTCAATTTTCTTAATTTAAGCATAATAATTATATTCGCTTCTTATGTTGAACAGAGTATACTTGCAACTTATTTTTCAAGCACTGAAATTGTGGTTAAACCATACAACTACGAAAAGTATTAATCCTTCCGAGTTGTAGAAGAGGCAAATGTTCAATTGGTTTTCCTAAAACGTGACTGTCCTATTATACTAGATGCATTTATGTATATTAGTGTTACAACTGTAAATTAGCAGTTTTATGCAAGGATTACCTAAGATGGGTCTAAGTCTTGCCAAAGAAGAAATTGGAAATATTTGTTAACTTACATGCGTTGTGTGAGACAAGAATTTCGATACATTTTTTTTGCAAGACTACGATACTTAAGTATTTGTTTTAGTTTATTTTCCTTAAATAATATATTTTTTATGTTTTAATTAGCTTACCAGCCTCGAGTTGTCTCGTGCCTAAACGGAATTAATTTTTATTATTAATATGAGCACAAATTTATAAGTATTAATAGAAAATTAACATAATTATTTTTAAATATTAGTTATTGATATCTTAGCTTCAATACAAAGCTAAGAGGGTATTGTTTTTACAATAATGCGTATTTGTTAACAAATATATTTTGTTTTGTAATTTTTTTGTGTCTGGGCCCAAGATATCTCTAAACTGCTGAATAAACTTCTTCAATCATCATTTCTTTAGATCAGAAATCGTACCTAAAACTTTATTGGTTAACCAATTTAAAAGTTAATTTCTATCACTTTAAAATCAAGAAAGCTCTTTTTAGATATAGTACTATTAATATACATTGTGAAACCAAATAAATATCATAAGTCGTAACTCTTTTCTTTGAAGGGGCGGAAACACTTCTTTATTTCACTTTTTTAAGTGTAGTTTTGGCCCTGAAGTGGGACTATAATATTTTTCTCAAAAATCTTATTTTATTATTAAGTTTAAGACGAAATTGCTTACTATGAACAGTGACAACAAAGCATATGAAAAAACAGAAATTAGTTATAATCTTATTATTTACCCTATTACTAAAAGTATATCTTTTTGTGCTGTTAAACAATTTTTATTTCTAAATATTATGAATTTCCCATCTCCTACTCGTTCATTCTAAATGTTCAGTAGATTATTTTCAATTAAAAAAGTTTAGGTATCGTTACCATTCAAATACCTACAGTTATGTTTTTTTTATAGGGTAAACCCGAAAAATAAAATAATACGATTGTATAGATATTTATTGTTAATAAAATGCTTTATATTTAATATTTTTACCATCTGACGTTTCGTATCGATGCGTTTATTTAAAAGCGATTTAATTACTTACAATTTGTTCTCCCCGTCCCCACTACACTTCGTTTCCACTGGCTTGTTAATAAATGTTTTTATCCATATTACTTTAATGTTGAACTATGTGCAACACACACCGTTCGCCGTGATTCTGTTACTGATTATTTTAAAAATGACATGGCCCAGTAACGGATTAACGTGCAACGACCACTGTAGAAAGTGATATATTCTTAATAAAATGTTATACTTCGTACCTCACGATAGTTAAATTTGATAAAAGTGTAGCCAATGAATTATAAGTTATATTGACTGTCATATTATGAATAATATTATTTATAGCTCTTACAATATATCAATAGTATAAACTGGACTTGAAAGTTTTTAGGTACTTTGGTTCACGATTTTGTTCTCGTTTCAAAGCCTGGCGACATGCATTTGCAGCTCGGATAGCTTTGAAATTATCTCTGAAGGTTTTTTCTTTTTTGCAGCCGTGCCAGCGAAATAACGTCCCGGCGCACGTCTGTTATATTATCTAATTTATTTTATATACATATATATATATATATATTGTATATACTAGCACATTACGATTAAACACTTAGTTTGTTACATATATTATTCGCATTATTATCTGCGGCTACAAATCATCCGAAGACTGCAAATAGTCCGTCTATTGTCTAGCATTTCATTATCAAAATCAAAATTTAATGTAACACAAATTTCTGTTTTTGCAGTTTATACATTAAATTATGTTTTCTTATATTAGATTTTTCCCAACTTCATAAGTGAGTCGACGTTTGTATTCCATCTACTACCACTGACTTCACTTAGCAATTATAATAACAATATTCATTTCATCATCTGTTTTCTATTTTTTTTACAGATTTGTTTTAATTGTATGTACCAAAATTATCTTGAGATAAACCTATACAAAATTTGTTACGACAAAAAGTCAACAATTTTATGAAAAAACTATAATCATTTATGAAAATATAAATTATTTGAATTTAAGTTCATTAAAAGAGCTATTTTAGATGTTAGATTTATATTAGATATAATCTTACATTAAAATTATCAGGTATTAATCATATTATTCAGTTTTTACGATCACTTTACCATGACTATATTTATGAAGTGTATAACACATGAGTTGCCAGACGCAGACGCAGTATACTAGTCAATAAAATAAAAATAATATTAAAACTGGTGGGTAATTATAAACTAAATTTTTAATAAAACAATGGGAACTAAGATGGTTTAATAAACCGAAACATATAATAATGAAAAAAAATAGTAAAATTTAATGATATCAATATTAGGTATTTTATGTTAAAAAAACATGCACGTTTATTTAATCGTAAAATGGCTCTGAGTATCGTTTTAAAACATTTGGTGTATTGTAATTAGAATTTTTCCCACTTAAAAGGACTTGAGACTTATTAGAAGTGCAAACAATGGCCCCAGAATTTTGAGCCCGCATCGTTTAATAATTGCGGGAAACGATTCAAAGAGCAGCCAAAAGCAATTTGGAGTTAACAAAGTACATATTTTTAATACGGGAACAAAACTCAAGATAAATTATTAATGATGGTTTTCCGACGGTCGTGCACCCAGTTTGCAAAAACATAATTACGGTTTATAGGCATGACATGATTTTTCTGTAACTCACTCCTTGAGTTTAATATATTATGTATCAATAAAAGATATTTATATTTACTACTTAATATTTATTATTAGTTAGAGTTGTACCTTACGAAAAATAATGAATTCAAATTTAAACGACGTATACAAAAAATGTACAACAAAATCTATTATAATAATTCTTGTTAAATTAACTAGAAACAATTATAGCGTCTTGTTGGACAAATTCTCTTATCTATGAATGAGAATTGCGATCCGATAAAATTAGGTTTATCTATAAGTTAAACACAGTAAACACCGATAGTAAAAACTGAGTTCATAATAAAAAAACAAAATTATTATAGTAAGAATCAAAAAGTTTCACGTGAGAATTTTTTCCCTTCCTGAAAAGATAGAATATTTGAACTTTTTATTCTGAGATTATAAATTATCTTATATTATAGCTTTGTGATTGTTAATTAAAACAATTTTTTCATGAAGTGCTAATTACAAAAAAAAAAAACTATATTATAATAATAGTAAATTAGTATTATGAAATAAGACATTAAAGGTCGTTTAGAGCCATTTGATTTCAAAACATTGGTTATAATGAAAAGGCTGTAGCCGATATTTTTCGTTTTCGAACTCAGCGTTATTATTTTTATGGTTTAGAATCCTGTAGTTTTTTACATCTCGCGCATATTAATCAACGGATTGCAATTATTTGAAAAAAAAATTGATTTAGAACCTATTTTAATTTTTACGATATTATGTGACCCAAAACTTTTGTAAAAGACATCAAACGTTGAAATTATTCAACTAGAATCGGACACAACTAGAGCACATGAGTAAGAAAATAAATGTAATTTATTCGTTAGCCTTTGATGAGAACGGATGACCTGCAAAAATACAGTGTGGAAAATCGCTAGTAAAAAAATACTTCACAGAGTTTTAATTGTAAGTTGAGCTTAGAACTGGCCACTCTCGAATATACATACAGCTATGTACATACAGCTGTAACGTGAACACTTACCAACATGGCGGGGTTCTCGGTATTAAAGCTTATCCCTAGGCCAGTTCATCTTGATACCGGGACTTAACCTACTTCTACAGTAAAAAGTATAATATATCATGTATATGTATATATTTTTTTATATCTATATGTATATTTGCGTATGGCTTTTCCGTTTCCCTTCCCGCTTACCTGCCAATCTGATTTTAACACATTATTGAGCGTTTTTCCTTTATTGTATAAACATATTATATTTACTAATTATTTATCGACATTTTCTCAGCCTTTTAGTGTAGTTTAGCATATTGTTTGGGAAATTCAAGCAAACACACCTTGATAATTACAATATACATACTGTATAGAACTACTGGTTTTGTAAACTATAGTAAACCAGTTTCCAACCTCATCGATCCTTATGCATTATTATTTACAATATACAGGGTGGGGCAGTGAAATGGGCGATTTTCCAATGTATTTAAATGGAAAATTCGCCCGTTTCACTGTCCCACCCTTTATACAACATGTGTGTACACAATTTCTCTATTTTACTAAGCTATTTTATCGGCTGTCGGCTTTATGAAAATCCACACAAATACATGTTTTACATCAGAAGATTTCATTAGTTATAGTATTAATATTGTAGGTACATTTCTGTGAAATGAATTCAATTATACAACATTGTAGTGGTTTTATGTTGAATTTTCATCAACAAAACACTGCATTCGAATGTGGTAAAAGTAACTTTAGCGGTAGGCAGTCTATAGCGACTATTTTACAACGAAAGTTTTTTTTTTCGTTTTTGGCTTTAGAAAATAATATAATTGTTTGCTTTAGTGTCTCCCCTGTAGTTCACGAGTATAGGTCACGAGCGTATGTGACAGTTGTAACGCTAATGAGACATGTGTTGACGGACGGCTTTGACGAATAGCATTATCTACATATAGAGCATACGTACCTATATAAATATATTATAATATGTTTACACGTAATACAGAAGGTAAACCATTAATGACAAAGCGCCTATTAATCGATCTGTTCAACGGCGATAAATTATAGCATTTCCAGCGTTGCATACGGGAATGTCATATTGGCCAACGCTTAAAATATACAGGACCAAATGTATATCATAAACATTTACATAGATACTGTAATATAAATTATGAAGCTTTAGGTCCTGGGAATAAACATATAGGTAAATATTCCATTTCGTGCTGCATATAAAAAACGGTTCCTAGAGTTTATAGTTAAACGTCAGATGTATGTGGAACCGAGTACCTTTTTCAGGGATGAAATCACTCTTGGCTTTGCGTCTTTAACGAGCAATACCATCGTAAATGCTATTTTCATAAAATCTACAAACTTAGAACTATGACGATAGCATCATGGTTGGCTCGCGCTTAAGTCATAAGTCTCGGAGGAATTTTTAGGTTCTCAACCGTACAGTACGGCCGATCGATAAGTACGGCCCCAACATACGAGTAATATAATCGTCCCACTATTATTACCGTGTGCACTGAAACTATAGCAGAAGAAAAACCACGATCGAAAACACTTAGGCGGGTTCCTCCTAATGGCTAATCCTATCTGATACGATACCCCCGAAATATAAATTCCATCTTATTGAGTATTATTAACATGGTGACTAAAAGAACACCGCTATATTGTTACCTCAGATAATCATATTCCTCTGTATTATCGTTGCATGTGGACCTAAATATATTTAATATTGTATTAATTAAAAAAAAAAAACTGAAGCTATTGTCTACGTGCAATAGACATTAGATTTTTACATTATACAGCATAGCTAATGCTTGACAATCAAAAAAGACTTAGCAACAATGTTTCTGCCACAAGAATATAATACCTTAGATTTTGAGAAACTCGACAAATTGTTTAGTAAATCACTCCTGAAGTTGAAATGAATATAGTTTTATAATTTTAAAAAATATAACCGTAGATCTTATACTTTTAGACTAATCATCCATAAAAGGGAGTTGAAATAACTACTAGCAATCAACGAAAAGCTTCATTAATTATGTATGCCAACAGCTAATTTCTTAAATTTATATAGTATTTTAGGGTAAAATGTTCGTTAGATCTTTGGGTTTAGACAATTTAATGAGTTGTATATTTGGAATGAATACAATTATTAAAAAGAATACTAATAATTATTATCATCTTATAATACATGAACATTTACAAAACGACATGTAAAAATGTAATTTTAATTTAAATAAGCTATCATCCGGTGAATCATCGTGTGTCCTGTAGAACACTGTCGCGTATGCATATTCCTCACGATGTACGATATGCGTAATTGGCTTAAAAATACTTTTACAGTTTTATGCAATCAACCAAACTGGATATAAATACATGAATTTATACAGCTGATATTATCATAAAATTAATAACATATTATATTAATAAAATGCTTTTAGTGTTATGTACAAAATTTCACACTTGACTAAAAAAAACGTTGTGTGCGATAACAACAATATGATAATATTTCAATATCCGTATAGCTATAGAGTTGTTACATTAGTTGGAATAATGATAATGACGGTTGACACGTATAAAGTATAGTGGTTGTGGTTTAGTTGTAGGTATAATGTATGCAGAAGAGTACATACGGCCATGAGCGTGGAAATTGCAAGCACAAATAATTGATGACTATTGAAATGTAACAGAGTTTTCTAAATAACTGTTCCGCTACTATCGTTACTAGTTTGTTATGGTTTAAAAAATATCTTGGAGTTTGTTTGAATTATTTCGTTCCCTCTCCAAACAGTTGGTAGTCGGAATGGACGAGATAATAATATTATTTAATTCATGTACATAAATAAATGATAAAATTCGTTTAAATAGCTTAGCTTTTAAAGTTGAATAGTTCTTCTCGTTCCCGTTACTCATTTATTTAAATATACTATGCCAACGATGGTGTCGGCGTTCGCGTATTTATTGAACTCAAAAGCAATTAGATAGTTTTGCGCCAAACGCGGTTCTAAGTTTATTTGGAAAACTGTTCGCAGCTGTTAGTTTTATTTGTAATTCCCTTAAACTGTTATTCTTGTACAAACTTTGGAGAGAAGGAGCAAGCCATCGACCGAGCGACTATACCGTTGTTTCCTCTCGAAGTTTTGGAAAACAGGTAGACAATGCAATATATTATATTATTCTCAATCTCTTTTTTACGCTTTCCTTATTGTATTAACACTACAAATCGCAGGCGGTTCAGAGTTTATACTCTAATTATATATATATAAACAACTTTATTAATAAAATAATATAAAGCGAGCTGCCCGTTAATTCGGGTTGCCAATACAGCACAGCATACTAATCAATGGAATGACATAATTTCTAAAGACAAGAAAATAAATAAATAAATAAGTACATATGCAGTTAAACTACTGCTAATATCACAAACATAATAATTCAGATTTAGCTATAGTAGACGGGATAGTCAATAATATACAGCGTATCTTTCAAAACTGACAAACAAATATTTACTAGATCAGATATTAATAAACCTTTGAAGAATTTTTTTTAAGAAATTTGACGTTGACCCGCGCGCCCCAAACCATAGGCCGAACATTTCTCAATTATCGATGCCATTTTTTTCAGTTAAGTAAGGGATGCATTGCCTATATATTTAGAACTTCTCCTATTGAACTTCGGTGTCTTGCTGCTACTATTTGACTCCAGTACCAGACCCTCAGCTCTCCGCTAACTTAAATTAATTATATGAGCTCTACAATTTTGAGTTATGACATTATCATATACTTCGCAGTGAACTTTCTCGAATATATCGTAGCCTTTTGTACGAAATAAATATATATAGTCGTTATCGAAACGAGTCCAACTTTGTATACTTGTGTATGAGGAGACATGTGTGTGTATAATCCAAAAGTCATCGGTTTCTAATGTAGGTACCCGGGAAACGAGTCCCGAGTGGGAAAATTTGTTTTGACCCAAATCGTCGACGGCCGTTGCACATAACTCATTATGAAAACAATATTAAAATTAAAATAACATTAATGTATAGGTATATATTGCGTTGTAGTATGCACTCGAAAGGAATTTTCATTTGTCCGTCTGGCATGTCAAAAGCCATATTCTTTTTAAACTTAAGTACGTACGTGACGTCTCTCAAACTCGTCCTTTGTAATCTGATTGTAATCATTATACACATATTCACTCTTTGAAAACACTGCATTCACTCCAAAACATGTATTCTGTTCTCGATGATGTCGATTTGTAGAATACCCCACATTGTATAATACGGTGCACACGAGTCGTCTTTAAAAACTCGGTAGGTGACCTTTTTTTCTTTTTATCTCGAATCGCCTTCGGTTTTCATACAGTCTATTCAAGAATGTTCATATAATATTAATATACTCAAATTGCTTTTAAAGTTAAGAAGCGTATAGTAACTATGTGTGTTTGAAATTGTTGCTATTATACGCTGTTTATAGCTATTAATGCAACAATAGTATACAGCTTAACTAGTAAATATAATTGTGAACACATTAAATTAATAAATACATTATCATGTATGTATTTATAATTCTTTATTTAATGTAATTTTTAGTTTTATTTCTAGAATTATATTTATTTATTTATTTAAAAGCTAACGCCCCATAGAGGGAGTGAGTACAGTGAAACTTAACTAAAATTAAATTAATACAATATAATACATAAGATAAGCTAAAATACAAAAATAATGTTTTTTTTTTTTTAAGATACAATTTGGATGGACAATTTTAATTTAAAACAATTATCATAGAAAAAATCAAAAGTATTTAATTTATTACAAACATTTAACATTCTATTTAATGAACTATTAATAGCATAGCTTTTAGTTTGATTTTCAACATAAAAAATGTTATGGTGCCGTGTATTAACGTAAGGCACAACTAAATTAATTTTATTAAGTAATTCCGGGCTATCGACAAAACCATTTAAGATTTTAAAAATGTAATACGCATCATTATATAAACGTCTAGATTTCAAAGAATCTAAGTTACATTGGTGTTCAACATTAACTATAGGTTGACCTGACATGTTGATTTTAAAAGCAGCAAAACGAAGACATTTTCTTTGAATTTTTTCAATTTTTTCTATTAGGCCTACTTGGTTAGGGTTCCAAAGTATCGATGCAAATTCTAAACCAGAGCGAACAAGAGCAGAATAGAGTATTGTTAAACATTTCAGATCCTTAAACTCGCTACAATTACGCTGAATAAAACCTAAGTTTCTATAGGCTTTTGCACAAATTGTAGAAATGTGTGATTTAAAACTTAAGTCAGATGACAATATTACACCCAGATCTTTTATGTTACTAGCTATCTCTAATTTACTATTATTTATTATATAATTATTTATTATTGGATAACGGCGACGATGAAACGATATCTGTTTGCACTTACTTGAATTGATTTCTAGACCGGTATTGTTACACCAATCAACAAATCTATTTAAATCTTGTTGCAATTTAATACAATCATTTTGGGATTTTATCACCATAAATAATTTTAGATCGTCAGCAAACATTAGAAACTTACAATGCTGAAAAACTAGGGCTAAATCATTAATAAAAATTAAAAATAAGATAGGTGATAAATGTCCTCCTTGGGGTACACCAGATGTTACAGTGATAGGACTAGATAATGTGTTGGATACTTTGACTAATTGAGTTCTATTTGTTAGATAAGAAGTTAGCCATTTTACTAGATTAGTACTTAAGGCTGAATTTTTAAGTTTATATATCAATACGCCATGGTCAACTGTGTCAAACGCTTTTTTGATATCAGTATAAATAGTATCGATTTGTAAATTTGAGGCAACATTTTCTGTTAGATATTGATAAAATGAAACAAGGTTTGTTTCAATAGATCTTTTATTACGAAATCCATGTTGTTCGCTTACTAAGCTATGGCCAACTAATTTATTATTATTATTATTTAATGGTTTCGATATGAATATTTATTTATTTCCAAGACTGGAAAAATTAATGGTGGAATTAAAATTAAAATTAAATATTAATTTTATATTCAATCAATAGGTTGAGAATTATAGCTAAACTATAAATGTTCAGTAAACTAATATTGAGAAAAGTAACAAATGAAGATATTTTTCTTATTTAAAGTTCCTTTATACACCACTCGAAATCCAACTTCTTTTTATACTACTATTCATTCCACTTCTTATAGCCACAATCATCCAATGCACAGAATGCTCACATCGGCGAATCTAGTGTGACCTTTGTCGATTGTCAGTCATTACATTTTTATTATTATTATCTTTATGTTATGTCTATTTATATTTGTTATCCTATGTTTAAATGTACTTTTAATTATTATGTCAGCTATGTAACTTAAAAACAGCCGATTGGCGTCTATACTTAAAATAAATAATTAACCGAAAAATCCAATTTTTTGTAACACAACCATTTTGTTTTGGATTTCAAATAAATTATTTATTAAATACAAATTTAGGAAATGTTCTTTATAGCTGCGTTCACACTAATACACACAAAACAAGTAAAAAAAATTATTTTTAAAACTGTCATCTGAATATCGTATAAACTGTGTCAATTAAAAGTAAAAAAAAAAAACAGTTTAAATCGAACAACATTATTAAAGAAACTAGGGGATATAAAATATTTTAGAAAGCGTTATTTTACTTTTAAAATGATGTCAAAAATATTAGCCAATATAATTAATATGCAAGAATAAATTTAACTTTTATTTTATTTAACTAGCTATTTATGTTATTTATTCAAAAAAGTATATTATAAGGAAATTTGGTACAATCGTAATTAAATCTTAAAAATAAACGATAAAGTTTATTAATTAATGTTCCTTTGTTAATGTTATTTTCGTTGGAAATTAAAACTCTTAATTATATGATTATAAATATATACTAACTATTAGTTTAAAAAGTTGACATAGCTCTGGAGTTTAGGAAAAAGAAAAATATTTTGACATTTTAAAAAATCGTTAATAAAATATAAATAAATTGAAAAAAAAAAATTTAATTCTCAATTATTTTTTGAGAATCTTAGTTTGTTAAGTTTAATTGAACTTTCCGTATTTTTGAAAATCAAAAATGTTAATATTGATTTTTTATGGAATAATTTTTTGTTTATCATTAAGCCGTTGTCTTGTAATTTAGTTTTAACATGAATAATATGTTTTATAGCTGGGGTCAGTTCAAAATTTGCGAAATAGTTTTCAGTAAGAAAAATCTGCCTCAGACGTGTATCCTTATTACCTCACCCTAACTCTTACCACCCCTCCTTATTTGTTATTATAATCATGTATTATCGAAATATGTTCCGTGTAAAAAGTTCACTTATGAATAGAAGTGGGTGGGTACTATAAAGTATATTCATGATTCATATTTTTCTCCTTGAACAGAAAACATTTTTTAAAATAAATCTATATTTTTTAGTTTTTTTTGGAAAGAATTGATTTTGACCACAATTATAATTACCTATGGAGCCAATTCAACGGTTCAGTACATATGATAAATTGCAGGAGATTTTTGCGTTTTTGACCGGCATACTGGGTTCGAAAAACGACGTAGGAGAAACTATCAAAACCCACAGAATCTTTTGTTGATAGTAAAACGGAACAACATAATCTTATGGACGGTAGGTAAACGATTTTAAGCCGTTGAATCGCATCCGGTGAACAATAGCCGATTGGAAACACGAGGGAGTAAAACGTATAAAATGGTCGATCCTTTTCGAAAAGAAAAGTTAAGAACATAATATGCGCAAAAAAAAAAAATTACCCTGCTGGACCTTTTGCCGAGTCTTGTGACCCATATTATATTATTGTGTGTACGTAATATATTTAGCGAACAACACGTGACAAACATAAAAATAAATACTCTGAGTTATTATTGGAAACCAATGTTACATAAGTGCGAGCACGTTGTCTTCGCGGTCGTTTTGTAAATAATATTATTGTGTACTTAAATGTATATTATTTTGTTTGCTGATACTTGTTGGTGCAACGACGATTCCAAGTACAGTGTAATTAGATAATAGTGTTTTATTTATAATAAATGATATTATAAACAATACTATACACTCGGTGTTGTACGTCATGAACCTCGGTACTTCACCGCAACTACATTGTATAACCGACCACACGCGTTCGCCGCCGCCATATCCGTCCCACTAGTTTTAATATTCGATTTCGTCCGGATGCTCCTTATTTAGCCATTCACTTTTCAGGTATCCTTGTGGCCGTCACTGAAGTCGCTGTACCGTGTGAGTGTGTGTGATTGTTTTTTTTACAACATTATCGTTTTCCGCCGAGAAGGTTTTTTTTTACTTAATATACCGCACAACAACATATAATATACCATAATACCTATCTATCTTTACGCTATACGAATTTTGGCGTAGGAACGGTCGGCCGTTTGTCGGTCCCTCCGAAATTGTCGGTTTATTTTTATTTTAAGTATATTTACAGTTTATTACACACACACACACAAACACAAATACAACACGTGTCGGCTTAATAATATCTCCGCGCGGTTTACTCCGTTTCCTTTGCGTTTCTAATTTCAGTGTTTTTTTTTTTTTTGAAACTTTGCCGCACCGTGACGTCTTTGTCCGTGACTCTTTTGTATAATTAAAAAAAAAAAAAAAATTCTGCTAACGCTGCCGGCCGTATGCCAACTTTAGTTGTATCAAACGCAACTGTCTTGCTATAGTAATGACTTCGTTCTACCCTTCGGCACTTCACTATAAAGTTTTACTAAGGAAAAAAAAAATTAATTAAAAAAAAACAAAAAGAAGACACCAAACAAACACTTAAACGAGAAATCTGTCTTTTTGTGTTCATTACCATGATTTATTGTCAACGTGTAATTATGATTTGCAAAAAAAAAATGTTTATTTGTATAATATAATAACTTTAAATAGACACAAAATGTAACTTTGTTTGTAAGTTTTAAAGGGATTTTTTTTAATATCAACTATAATTCGTTGAACTGGAATCAATGACACTCTGTCTGATTTACTCAACTACACGATCTTAACAGGTCCCATGACAAATGCCGGTAGTCACGTTTCAAAACATTGTGGTTGTATTTAAACTGACAGTTTGGAATTTTTATATATTAAGTTGATTCTTCTCTAGACTGTTTACTAATTTAAACGATTAGTGGTGGTAAACTGTGTGTAGTGGTCGCCTAAGAAAGGATGTCACTTAGTATACAATTCTATCTGACTGGACCCGTAAAAGATGTACCTATTGAAGTGATGGCGTCGACAGAGGAACGGCCCGTAACGGCCGTTCCTCTGTCCACGCCATCACTTCAATAGGTACATATTTTACCGGAGAAGATCATTCAACTGGGTCGTCTGGGATACTGGCCACCCCTTCGGCGTTTTTTCACGAGCTGGCAGTACGCGATAGAACGTGTACTCAAGCTGTTTGCCCTAAAGCATGGGATTTCCATCATCATATAACATTAGCATGTCGGGCAGACACACAGAAACGTCAGTAGGATGCGGTTGAAAAACATAAAATATGTAATAGATCATAGATAATTCCGCACACTGGTTCCGCTTTAGAGTATAGTTAGACCGTGTAAAATGTATGTGTGTGTAGAGAAAGGTAAACGAGCGTACAGCATACAATACCAATAAGAGCTGTCGTTGTAACCCAAGGGCGCAGTGGGGCTTCATTTAATATCACTACACTGCGTGTAGGTGTAACATGTGCATATATACAGGGTGATTGGTTAACTATGGTCCAGTTAATATGTTAAATGATATTAGACTTTTTAAAATGATTCTATTTAGTATTTTTATATTTTTCATTAATATAACCCCATCTCTTATGTGATAAAAACCCCGTGTACTTACAAGTAAGTAATGGTTATGTATATACTATCTTCGCTTTTTAAATTAAAAATACTTTTCTGAATATTTTGATTGGTCGATAACCAGTTTTGAATAACTACTTTTAAAGCTATTAAAATTAAAAAATTAGAACGAGAGGTGACGTGCAGTTGTAGACCTTTGACCTTTTCCGCCCCAATATGCTCCGGCCTCACTATGACCGCAACCCACTGTACTGTTTTTTAAAAAAAATTTGTCGTTGTTTTTTGAATAAATATAAGTCATAGTATGGGCATATTGAATCAGTTTTTAATTTTTAGATTGCAGACGAGAGTTGGAGAGAAAGCTAAAAAGATTATGCGAGGTGAACATTTAGAAAGATGGATGACAATTCGTGAAAACGTCCCTACTTAACAACTCGTCATTGGAGACATATTTATGATATTAAATAAGGGTCACTAACAGTACATATATAATGGAAGTTTTCACTGAGCTCTTTATAGACAATCAAAGACTGTCTCGGAACAGGGAACTTTATAGATTCATTGTCTATGAACTGTTAGTGGCTGTTAAACAATGTGTTTGTATATGCTTTTAAAAATATAACTTTTCGCGTAACTATATATTATAAGAGCTTTCAATATTCAATATTTTGCCGTTCATTAAATACAATAAAACCAGGAGAGTTAAGTTAAAAACTGTATAGAAAATTTGTAGATATCCGTTTATGAGATCATGGATCGAACCTAGCAATTACTTGGTCGGATTATATCCAAAACACAATTATAAAGAATAGTTTTTGTCTGAGGTATAAGATTAAGGCATAGAAGAAAAAAAGACAGTCACTAAAAAATGCTGGCACTATTGGTAGTAAAACGTTGAATGTAAATTAGGAAACTGTAATGTAGGAAATCAGGCAAATCTACGTCAGAAAATATACAAACAATATAAATGTATTTAATTTAATATAATTATAAGAGATATTAATTGACCATAGTTAACCAATCATATATATATATATATATATATATCCATATCCATAACACTATTAATTTTGAATGTAGGAAAAAAATAGTAAATAATAGAGAAAATGGCGTGGAATGAGATATGAAAAAATATTAAAGAAGGAATTGGCTTGTCGACAAATGTGTCATAGATTAATTTAAAGCTTATTAAAACATATGTAATAAGGAGTTAGTAACAAAAAAAAAATAGAGGAAAAAATATCATTAAAAAGACCCAGAAAATGATGGATACGTTTAGTTGTCTAGTACGTAGTAGACGAAGGCCCAAAACAGCAAAAACATATTAATATTAAGGAATAAAATATTTAAAAATACTTTTCTTCACAAAAAAAGAAATACTCTTCAATAGTGTCGTAAACTTGTGTTGCATCTTCTTCCATTATCACAAAACAGCTCCTACTAGAACAGCCAGCACGCTTAGAAGGAGGGGCAATGGAAAAATTATAAGATGAGGTATGGTTTATTTTTCAGGTATTTCTAGAGGGTTAACAAGCGCTTTTAAAAATTACGGTATAACTCTAGTTGCATCAAAAAGTAATAACTTAAAATTTCTATTAGGTAGTACCAAAGATAAAATAGGGAAATAGGAAAAAGCCGGGATTTTTAATTACAATGTGAAGAATGTGATAAATCTATGTAGGTCAGACAAAACGAAATATCGGGGTTAGGCTTAAAGAACTTAGAACACATAAGGAACCTTAAAAACTAAGAAGTATATAAATCTCCTGTTGCGGAACATTTATTGGACACTAATCATAGCATCAAATCTGTAAAATTATTAAAAAATGTAAATAACTCTAAAAAACTTAATATTAGAGAAGCAATAAAAATGTCGAAAATAGAAACAATTTGTTCAATTGGGACTTAAGTCCATTACAAAACATTTTATTAAAATGTATAAAACGTGTTGACGATGACTCATAATTTCCGGTATGACGACGCTGTATTTTATATAAAGATGTGTTCGTCTGTAAGCGGTCTCAGTCTGTCGTTAGCGCTGAAGATGACAACATTGTTGCCAAAATACTTATACGCGGAGAGTGTATTATTTTATGGTTAAGGGTTTTTAAATTTTAATTTATTTAATCTCCTACCAAAACATTATTTTAAACTTGTTATTACTTTATTATTAATACAATTTTTTGCAAATATTTTGAAAATGTCAATATCATTTTGCTATATAGAAGGGAGTGCTACTTTTGAAGTATCTCGTGCTAAAATAAGCCGAAGAGAAATATTGTGGTGACAGCGATGGTCTTTAATTCACCAGGAAGCTAATCAAAAAGAAATTAAGTAACAATAGCACTGAAGGTAGTCAGGAATCGTAAATAAAACTAGTAGTCCTAAAAACTTTATTTTAACTATTTCATTACGAACCTCGCTTTTAAAAAAAATGAGAAATTTATTACTAGTTTCTTTAAATTTGTTGTTAGTTGAATAAAGGCCACAAAAAGAACACAATGCATGAGTTCTTCATTTTATAGAATTCTATAGAATTTACAGAAGCTCGGAAGACAATTTCACCAAAACAATATAGGAAAGATCGTGGGTACACTTTTTTTTTTTTAAATATATAGCGTTTTTTTAAAAGATGTACAGTCTGTACAAACATTATGCACGCTAAGTAAATATAATGATAAATAGTAAAAAATCAAGAGTGAATAACTTGGGAGGAACACTCACATTAGAGTCCCCTGTACATTAATAATAAACGTGTTGTTTACAAATCTAGTTAAGAAGGTCTCTGCACCATGAAGCGTCGAGTTGGATTATTTGGTAGAGTCCGAGTGCCGAGCTGGGTGATAAGATTTTTTGGATGGTTGAGTAGCTAACTGTGGTATCTGGAGAAGTATAAGGAGGCAACTTCTTTGACAGATTTTATTTTTAAGTCATTGTGTAGTTGTTTATTGGTGACAAACCAAGGCGCGTTAGTAACGATTCGCAGTCAAATTGACCGAAATTCCTAGAATGTTCTTGTGTTCTATGGCTTAGTGGTACCCCAGAAGAGAACTCTGTAAGACCTAATGGGCTGGAGTAGAATTTTACCAAAAGTTAGAAGGTTACAAAAAGTTAGAAGGGTTGAAATGTGAATTTTAGAAAAAAATCAGTGGACTAATTATATGTAAGCGACTTTTAAGTTGTTTTCGCTTTTCCTTCAGATGAGGTCTCCAAGTCAACCTGCGGTTAAGGTTAAGGCCTAGATATTTTGCTTCATTTTGATGAGGTATGATTTTGCCGTTGTAAAATATTTATGAACAGTTTTGAGGCCGAAGAGAAAAGGTCATGAGAATGGATATGGTCTCATTGATGTTAATTTTCCAGTTTTTAAACCATATTGATAGAGTGTTTAAGTGGGTTTGGATGTGTTGACTAGCTACGGTAGGGTCTGAACTAATTGCTAGTATGGCATTCGCATAGGTTCCAATTAAGGTATTTGCGTTTGTTCGAATATCGACAGTGTACATAATGTAGAAAAGGGGTGCAATGTCGCTTCCTTGTGGGACACCAGCTAGTATGTTATAACTTATAACTATTTGACTGTGTGGTGTGTAGGTAAACTTAAGCAATGAAAGGTGGAAATAGTAATTAAGGAACAATTTATTGGTGTGGGTAAGAAACAACGAGTGTACAATGTAAACAGTTAAACTTCACAGTTAATTTACGGGATACGTAATTTAAATACTTAACAAGGGGTTGGTAAACAATGTATTTATATTTATGCAAAATTACTATATTATGTATAAATTATTTCATATCTGGGCGACCATATGACTTTATTATGTTATCGTTAACGATGAGTAAACTCAAACCAAGGGAGTTGGGAGTTGAATCAACAATACAACATAGATATGTAATACAACGTACATTTTAATAAACCATGACAGTCACTAAACGGCATCACTAATTGGGTTGTTCCTTTATAACTTGTTGTTATCTCATAAAACCTATGATTATAATCACATGATGTATATGATATTAACGAGAAACATAATAAAATCTGCTTTATCATTTTGTGATATTCAAAATTGTTGTTAAGAATCCTTAACTTAGCTGTTTTTATAATATGTACAATTACTAATTTATTCTAAAATGTTTAATTACAATTTATGATTAGCTCCACACTTTTAATTTAAATACCTACTTAAGGTTAAAACTAAACTAATTACAAGTATATAATAATGTAAGGAATTTAAAAATAATATAATTTTGGGTCTTAGGTATTAAAGATATTTCGTTGGTTTTATAGTGTCGTTCGATAAAGACATGTCAAAAGATTATCTATAAATAAGTTAGAAGGATGTGACATTTTTTATTTATTAAACTATTAAAAAGTAAAATATTAAAATTGTTCGCAGAATATTATTTTAAAGCTAAAAATGAAATGGAAAATTATTAATCCAGTAATGAGGATTATATATAAGTAGCTTCTATTTTCTCTTTATTCAATATAAACATAGGTACGACGTTCGCGCTTTATTAGAGTTATAAAAAACGTGTGAAGAAAAATAATTTGTCAAGAACTTTGGCGGGCTTTTGGTTAACTAAAATAATTGTTTTGTATTTGATGAAAAAATCTACATTTTATACACTTTTAAATAGCTACCAAGCCATACGTGAAGCCATAAGGCTTCACGTACCAACATTAATTTAAGCTCTAAAACAATTTAAAATTCTGAACTTAAAGAACTCAGTTTAGCATAAGATAATTTCTCTAGAACTCGATAGTGCAGAAAAGTACTATTTTAAATTTTCCTACTATAAACTTTTACTGATAAATCATTATACATTTATAGTCTACATACATATGAACCCAGTGGTTCAGAAATAATCTAGTACTATGTACTTACCTACCTAGGTTTAGGATTTGGTTGTCACACCCACAAAATACCGCCAACAGTTTTTAACGGTTATTATTATAGATCTTCTTGTTTTTTTGTTGTATAAGTTGTAGTATAAACAAAAATATTAAATTTACATAAAAGTCAAAAAGTGTCAATGTAATTTTGGCAAAAAATATTATTACCTACAAACTCCTAAGCATTGAAATTAATATACCCTTTTAAATATTATATTATATATGTCACTCATATGAAAAACCCCTTTTTTTAAAATATATGTACACTTTTTTTTATAAGCAAATTTAACACGGATCCTTATGGGAATAAAAATTGTTGTGGCTCATTTGCCAGGTACAGAAGTCAACATTCTGTTTCTCGTATGTTATTATTGTACTTTTATATAAAGGAGAGAATATAAAGAACTTTTTTTTTGTAATAGTGGTGTTAAAGACCGATCCATTAATACTTATCAAATGTCACCTAATATTTATAGAACAGCATTTGATGTTGACATAACAAAATGTTTACCGTTAAAGGTTGTACCTAAATAAAAAAAAAAGGATACTACCCAAAAACGAGTCCGCACTTCTGACTGTCTTGGCTGTTTACACGGCTTTTATGTTATTTGAACGCCATTTGTTGATCCATTTTCTTTTTTATAAATATAATGTTATCATTGTGTACAGTCGGAAATTGTTTGTTACGATTCAACAGAATTGGCAGAAGAAAATGTGTTGTATTTTGAACTGTTTACGTTGAAGCTCATATTTGACGAGATAAAGTTTGTTCGCGGCCGACGCCACAGTTTTTTTACTTGTTTCTACCTGATTGTTCATTAACACTTTTAATTACACAGTTTGAACATACACCAACTCTCTCACATAGCCTGTTAGACTTAGGATAGGTTTGCCATAGGTGCTGCTTGTAGGATTCACCGTGTTTATAACTGGGTATTGAATTATTCCGGTACGAAAGTGAAGTATCAACTTTATATTTTTCTATTATAAAAGAAGCTTTGTGCGCGTTAAGTAAATTTACAAAAGCCCGTGGTCGGAGAAAACGTGCGTACCTTACCGCTTTGGTTATTATTTTGTGCTTAACAGAAGAATCGGGTCACCCAAGCTTTTTTGTTCTTATTTCATTCAATTTTAAACGCGTTATACTAGGAAAAAAATTAAAGAAAATAATATAGGTCTTGTCAAAAAATTGTTTGGAATCTTTGTGTATCATAAACACAAATTAATGAAAAGTAAATATCTGTAAATCGCTTACTACCACTCTTTATAAACCATGAAACTGAATTTAATTAAAATAATTATTTAATTTACTCACTACTAGCTTATAATATTTCCCAATATTTTAATTATTGAAGGATTCCTATTGGTTTTATTTAAAAAAATTGTTTATTACTGTAGCATTGAAAGCTTTAAATTTGAATTACTGTTCTTAATTAAAATCAAGGTACGTCCCGAGTAGCAGCTCGGCTGAGTCTATATTAGTCACCGTAGTAATTTTAGATTTACTACCTATCTTTATTACTAGATACAAGTAATTGAACAATAAAAAGCGAATTGGCAGAGCACATTTTTGTTTGTAAGTTTGCACACGTGTATTAGTCCGAAAGCAACCGGAAGGATTCCAGTAGAGAATCAAACTAGATTTGCTTTTTAAAGCCTTGTGGGAATGGGATTTCCTTAACAATAAGAGCTTTTATGTAGTAAACTTCCCGGAAAACGCTTTTGGGAATTGGTCGCAGCAAATACACAAACTGTGTAGGTGCAACCCGAAGAGGATACGTGATGTTAAATAAACTAGTAGACATATTGGCGCACGTGTATAATATATTTGATCGTGTGATCAAGTGAAATGTGCATTTTCTTTTGATTCTTCCACCGTAATAAATACACGTAAACACAAATACCAGTATAGCTTGCACCCCAAGTACAGATCAGTTGATGCAAACATAAATACACACGGGTTTGGGTATCGAAGCGAGAGTCTAGGCAGTCAGAAAAAAAAGTCAGGGGTTTTATTTGAAAACGGTCGGTCCTTTCAAGTTGTTTAGGTGCGTCGTAAACTGCATACGGTTTGATTGCCATTTATACATCTCCTTTTTTTCGTGGAAAATATAAATTGGTTTTACTTCCGTTCGTTACAGGCCAATCTGTGGACCCAAAATAGTGGAAAACCCGAGTTGTGTTTCGATACTTTGGGTCCAACACTATTCCGACATTCGCCGCGTATTTGATTAATACATTAAACCGGCATATTATTTTCTATGGAAAACAGCTTCGATTGATGTCGTCGGCCAAAAGTGAACACAAAATATTTAAACCAATTCAATGTAATTCTATGGTCGGTGGTTATACAAAAGGGTGCATTAATTTATTGTTGTATCAAACGCTACAAATCCTTTAAGAGTCAACGATGCGAATTGCTTTGTGTAATAATCAATAATAATTAATCAATGTCGACTTACACAATAAAACTTGGAAGTTTTATTAAAGTCAAATCAGGATACAAAAATAATTACTATTATTTGACCGAATACTATTGTACAAGTGTACAAAAATACCTATAACAGATTACATTAGGTCCATCTCTACGGTTTTATATTTATTTGTTGCCTCGTCTAATGTCTCCCCTGAAACCGCCTCACTCTCATCTATTTTCACATCCTCTTTTTTTATAAACACATATTTAGTTACTCGACATATTTAGTTCTTGTACAAACTACACTTCAGTTAGATGATTATTCTATTATCGCACAAAAAAATTGACGCCTTTTCTGTTTTATCATGAGTATAGAGTGTTTCAGAAACACTGAAAAAACAAAACCCTAGATATCATGTAAGTAAACGTTTCCCATATTTCAATTGTAGCCTTAGTTGAAATAATTATTATAAGCTTTCGTATTATACATTTTAGTTGATAATGTACCAAGCAATTTATCGTCTTTTGACAACGACTGCAGTGCTGAAATTGAGTTTTTAAATAAAATGGAACTTTCTCTTGTATTTACCGTGCACGCGGTAGATAAAAAACGTTTTGTGTGGAGCCAGCTACTCGAGTGCAACACTATTATCTTTGTCCAGCCAATACGCCTGCAGTTATTTACCTTCCTCACTTTCTCATCATCTTTATTCGCATTCATATGTATATATTATACAGCTGGAGTTGACACATTTGAGAACACAAGAAAATGTATATTCATATTCGATTTTCAATGATCCAAAGAAGAACTTGACACAATAAATAGTTTGTACACATTTATTGTACAGCTGTAGAATGGTCGATGAGAGGCTCTCGGGCAACGATTAAGTGCTGTACTCTGTTTCCTACGCTAACTGACGCGTTGTTTCCAAATTGCTGTGAATAATAAACAGTAAATATATTAAAATCATAACCATAATTGTTACATTACATTGAACCATAAAATTACCAGCTATCGTCATCATTTATTTAAAATCTGATTTGTAAATTTGTTGGCTTCCATGGTTCGTTAGTGAAATAATGTATCACACTTAGTTTACCAAACATTTGTCCGAGTTTATGTAACATTTAGGTGTCTTATTTTTTTATATTATCAAGAGTAATGAATGTTCTAGAAACCATTTTTTGTTTACTGATTTTGTTACTCATTTTTTTCGACACCAACAACACTTTTTAACGCCCATGTTATAACATCGTCAATAATAATAAGCCCCAAATAAGGTGAGCCAATAATTGTAATATATATTAAGTATAAATGTCCCTATATTCTCCTGTATTTTACTATAAAACGTATTTACGTTTTCATTAAAATATATTAGATTTGATCGTCAGAGATTGACATTCACTCACACTACTAACGTTTTCAGGTAATTTTTTTTGTTATTGTTTAACAGTGCAGAAACATTAATTTGGAAGGTGAAAAGCTTAACGAATTTACCAAGTATATGAATAAAAAAAGAAAGATGGTACTTAATCCTGGTACGTTCTGGTCACGACAGCGGTTCTATTAGTTTTGAATTGCACTATGACGAGGGTATAATATATGCAACCCTAATAAGTAATATCTGACCACCAAAAAGTTATTAGGTCACTTTGAAAGAGTCCGTCGTCTGGCTACAGTCCCTTGCAAAGTAATTAATTGTATCATGCAATTGGCAATAGAAGATTATATTTAATCATATTTAATTGTTGTCATATTTAAATATACAAACCTTCAGTCTTGTATATTAGGTGAAAATATAACAATATTTGTTTTCTATTTTTTAAATGACGCCGCCAGTAAAAACAATATTTTCTACATTTTTTACTACCAAACTTCAAAATAAGTCAAATTATATGTTTTAGGGGTCACTGAGTTCAAATATAAAATACAATTTTAAATCATCCCTCTACTTAATAGGATTAGAGGGAAATTTTTTCAAGTTTAGAAAAAGTTGAATTGCATAATAACAAATTGTATTATGTTTTAGAGATCACTGAATTAAAATATGGAAATACAAGAAAGTAATACATTTATTGTAAATTTTGGGTTCAAATTGGAACTCAGCGATCTCAATAACATAGAAGATTATACAAACTTACGAAAAATTCCCACTTTGCCTCCCTAAATTAGGGGTTTATTTAATATCTGAGGTGAAATTTGGATTCGGCAACCTCTAAATAATATTATTCGACTACTTTCTTAGTATTTTAAACTAAAATTCAACAAATCACATTTTATCTTCTTTTTTGAGATTTTAGACTACTAAATTAATATGTCTTCGTAATCTACAAGAATCTAAAGCTGAAACCTGTTATTATTATTTTACTTTTTCCTATATTTACTTTAGTCTATTCATATGTTATATGCGTTTTTTACCGTAGTAGACGACTCTATATTATTTAAAATTAAAACATTTTTGTTAAACAACAAAACTAAGTAAAATATAGATCCCCAACGCCTCCCCTTGGCTACGTCATTGCCATAATGTATGACCGATAGTTTGTTTAATCTTTGCGGTTAATTCTCCAACGGGATTTTGATCGCCATAAACACAATCATCGATACAATTTTTTTTTTGTTTTTTGTTTACGGCCTTTTAGACCACACATCCAAACATAAACGCCTCCATTCATCACGGTTTTGCGCCAACACATGCCACTCTTCATCTGGGTAGAGCTCTAGAGCTCTGCTACATCTTTCCTGACACAGTCCTCCCATCGCATTCGAGGCCTTCCCAGGGGTCTTTTCCCTTTTGGATTCTCTTGTAGAGCCGTCTTTGTCAAAGCTTCAGGTTTCCTCCACACGTGACCTGCCCATTCCAATCTTTTCCTTTTTATCTCCCTTACTATATCCGGTCTGTTGTACAGGTCATATATCTCATAATTGTGTCTTTTACGCCATTCCCCTGTTTGCGAGTCAAGACAGGGTCCGTATATCCTTCTTAATATTTTCCTTTCGAAGACCCTCAGTTTAGCTTCGTCGCTTTTCCGTACAGTCCAGCATTGCGCTCCATACAATACTATAGATCTTATTAGCGTAATGTATAGCTGGACTTTTAGTTTCTTTGAAAGTGTTCTTGACTTAAACAAGTTCTCCAAGGCGTAATAACATTTGTTGCCCATTTGAACCCTTTTTAGTATCTCATACTCCATATTATTTGATTGGGTGATCATTGTACCCAGATATTTGAATTCTGATACTTTTTTGAAACTGTAAGATCCTACCTTTAAGGACTCATCTCGATACAATTTTATGATACAAAATATTAACATAAATAGGAAAAACCATGTATAAGTAGCAATATATAAACTAGTGACAAACTAAAATAGTATGATGAATTTGTTGGAATTTTTTATTTCAGCATCCATACGTAGCATTAAATAAAAATGTTGTTTCATAAAATAATGATAGTACGTAAAAGCTCTTTAAAAAACGTACCAAAAAAAAAAAAAACTCCGAAGATTATATCATAAGCCTGTGGCACATAAGTAATGCAACAGTCACATAATGAGAAACCTTTTCTGTTTACGTGTCCTGAAAATATATTATCTCAAAAATATAGAGTAGGTATTTAATAAAAAGTACTTTACAAGGCTATACAAGTTAATGATTGGAATTAGATAAAAATTAAGTTAAATTTAATACCATTAAGTTTTTTAAGTTCGAAAACAATCTATCATTTAATTAGCACAGTTCTTTAAAAAGCCTAAGTTAACGTTCAAACTTGGTTAAAGTTGTTATTTTCTTTCTATAAAGCTTCTCTGGTGAGTATTCTTATTATAATTTAACGTCTAGTAAGAATATTTTAAAGTTAATGTTTTTCAAAGTCCAGTTATTACCATTTTTCTTTAGAATATCGCCTGTTCAGAAAAAGAAACTGCTAGCTCATAAAATGTTAGTGATCGAATGTCAAACCGAACACTGTCCTTTACATCGGTACTTTGGCAAATACATTATTGTACAAGAAGACCAGTGGGATATTAATATTGTTAGACTTTGTATAATAATCTTTTCTGACATGACGGACGGCTCATGGAGAAACCGGCGAACGTGCCGTTGCATTTCTACTGAGTAGATAATACAAACGTGGCCCGAAAAAAGCATCATGTTTTAGACCATCGAAAGAATTGATCCTACATTTTCAGAACCACCTTGTTAATTTTTAACCTTACGTTATCCATAGTAATCGGACATAATTGTTTTTCAGTCATCGAGTACTCATTTTTGTGTATTGTTTTACAATAAAAACAGCACGACGATAAAATATACCGTTTTGTATCTTGTAGTAACTATTAGCTGAGTGAGCCCCAGGCGGTAACCTTGAGCGACGGCTTATGTTTGTATCGTTTGTAGCGCTGTTTATGTCTATGTACGAGCGTACGTGTTGGCGGTTTGCCATGCATTAGCCCTTTCAGTTTTTGTATATTTTGAGAACGAGTAAATCTAACCTAACTTACCCTACGCATTGACGACCAAATCCGATAGTCGATAACGCTCGGGACTTAAGCGTATAATTTAAACATCTAATTTGCAATCCATATCATCACCAATATTAGAAAAATCTGTAACATTTTGACAACAATTTTCGGTTCGGCTATGACTCGTGTATTGATTTGATCAGCTCGCGTTTGCCGATTATACCTGAGCAAATTTTCTTTTTCCAGAGAAACGAAATGAACCCGATAGAGCGATATTTGTTTTTAGGGGTCATTCGTTTTCCGGCGATAGGGTGAAATAATTTTCACGGTCGGTTGTAAGCGATACGCGAACAACCGACCGTAAAAATTATGGTCCGATTTCCCTCATAAAACTCTGATCAGGGTTTATACAAAATATTTTCACGCTCTATTCGTCTATCGAACCTCGCACATTTCCGAATAAAAATTGATTTGAATAACTTTTACTTGAATAATATGTTACCTAGATGATTATTTAGATAACGTTTTATGCGAATGATGCACAACTCTGTCTGCAGTGAAACATTGTTTTTGTTGTTGTTGTTTAAATATTACTAATAGCGACTTCAACAGGAAGACGGCTATCAAATGTTTAACTTAGGTTAAATTCGTATGCAGTTTTTTTACATAACAAAATAAAATAGTATTTGCTTTGGAAAACACCACTAGAATAGCAAAACATAGATAGGTGCACAACCAGTTCCAGCCTAGGCCGGCGTTAGACAATTATTTATAATTTATATAAATTTTCAGCTTAGAAAAAATTTGCGGCCTGTGTAAAATGCCATCCTAAGCAGCACACCTGTGTTGCCTATGCCTTGGACCGTCCCTGGGTCCATCACGTTAAAAAAATGCAACTCTATATTTTTAATTAGTATAAACAGCGATGGACTGTCGATTCTGAAAGATAAAAAAAACACTGTTTGCGTTAAACACGTTGAGTGTGTTGGCCGAACCTGGAGATTTTTTATCCCAAATTTCAAGTGCATTATGTTTTGCTTGTAAAGATAATTAAATCAAATAACTGGCACGTGCTATTCAGATAAAATTTGATTTAGCCACTTTTGTGCGAAAAAGCGCGCGTTTAACCTTTTAACAACGCGGTTGTAACAAGTATGTCCGTATAGGTTACACCTAACGGATACGCCGCGTGTCTTTGTATAATAATATAATGTATGCCTTTCATTTATACCGAGTACTTTTATTATGGTCGTTAACCACGCGACTGTAGGGATTAACGGGTGTTGTAATAGTTGATCGTGGATAACAGCGTTTAACGTACCGGTTCATTGCCGCATATCTCGTCCAATTGTTATTGTTTCAAACGATAAGGAAAACAATAGTACCTATGTAGACTGAATATGTTTAATAAGTCAGGGCAATCATTTTTAGATTTTTGCGTGGCCTGTGCTCATTGACTCGAACTTAAACGCCTGTAACGTTTTGGACAACGTTATGATGTTATTATATAATATCATATTAACATATAATATTTATTTTATTTCGAGTGTCTTGTGTTTATTTGTTTATTTTCGAGAATTTTATAGGTTTCTGCCATGGTACGAAGGAAGATGGTAGTATCCCTCTCTCTAGAGTCTAGAGACGGTCGCTTGCCCATAGAGAGAGACTAACCGTGGCCGATTGTTAAACCAGTGCTAATACATACTGCCGCTTTATCCTCTTGTCCTCCCGTATAATATTATTGTGGAGAAAAAATGTTATTGTGCGGTATACACTCTGTATCGAAAATTCAATGAAATCTTACCATCCCTTTATAAGTGTATTCGATAAAAAAAACTTCCCTCAAAAATCCGAATAACTATACACTTTATTGCAGCTGTTAGAAACAATTGCATTAACATCTTTTAACCGTTACTTGTGGAAATTAAAGAGGGATATTTTGTAGCATAAAATACTATAACGTATTTTGAATTACTATACTAAAATTAATTAAATCATTTTATTTTTGGAATTCTCCGTACCAAAATAAATTTTAAGAATACTAAACAATAAAATAATCTTCTTTTTTTCACGTTAGAGTAACTGTTCATTTTTGTCGCAAACGAGTATTAATAACACGTTTATACCAATAGGGGTCGAAAAAAATTAGATTTTACTCGAGCTGTCGATACAGTTTCACGATTATTTTGGGTTGACAGCATAAATATGTTTAACCGTCAGATTATTTGCAACACCAATACAAACGACTTGGCGCATTTTGCCTGTAAAACTTTTTCGCATTTTACAGAAAATTGTTCACTTATCACTATAGTCGAAACACAACTTCGCACCAACCTTCGCAGGGCAGTAATCTGTTTTTAAGTTTATCTTATTACGACAGTTTTGTAAAATAGTGATGACATTCGAGCAATTGATCGTTTGGTCCACAACCATTTTTTCCATGCAAACAAGTAGTTTGACCAACATGAATGACGGTTCCAATATCTCAGATACTTAATTATAGTGTATAGGACAAAAACCTCCATACAAAACTAAAGTGACAGATGCACTAATAACGTAAACACCAGAAAATGTTACTCAAGTTGCGTTATCAATATGATAAGTGGAAAATAAGAAAGCTGCTGTTCCAAGTTCCAAGATTACACGATACTACAGTATTAAAAGTAAAGCGTGCATGACGCAGAATTAGTTAACACAAGAGGGACAATACAAATAGAAAGTGTCCCTATTTGGCTATTTAGCTACATATTACATACATTACAATGTGTATGTAATAATATACATTCCTACACAAATTCAAATGAAAAATAAAGGTGAATATATTTTTTGGTAAAAAAATCAATAGTAGCAAACATGTTAACGAATAAGTACAACAAATTACCAACAAATTTAGTTTTTCTAAAATTCCCCAAAAAATATAAAAACCGTTGCATCTAGAAAATATAAAAAATACTCATGTGTGCGAAGTGATTTAATACAAATGTTTTAAACTGTAAATAAACCCTAAAAGGAATTATAAAAACATAATAATAATTGACACATTAATATTAAATTAAATCTCTTTTGTTTAAAAGGATTGAAAGCGGCCTGTTTTTTTGGACATATTAGGCTCAAAAGCCTTGCAAAATGAGGTTTACTTAGGATGGTTTGATTTCAATTCTTTAGGAATAATTGCCTTTAACTGTCTATTCTCTAGGTTAACGTGGAAAAGGTTTTTGATATTTCAATTAAAATTGTTTTTAAAGGCTATTTTAGTTTCTCAAATGTATAGTATTCAATTCCTTGTCTTTTTTAAGTAAATAAAACCGTTATTCAAAAATCGACTTCCACAATAACCTGGAAGAAAGGCCTATGAGCTCAAATATGTTTACAGAATTAAAATCAGATCATTTTAAGTAGGCATAACTTTGTAAGCTTTTAGATCTAAATTAGTTTCTTGTACTACCAAAATAGGTTAAACTTATAAAGAAGTTGTACACATGTGAAAACTAATACTCTGAAGATTAGACAAATTAACCAGAACATAACTTGAATCTTGATACTGTCTAAATTTAATAAACCATTTTTTCTTAAATATCGACTATATAAAGCTTCTGAACTACTAGCTTTTAATCCCTTAATATTTTTATTTAGTTATGAATTACATACATAAGTTAAAACATAATTTTAGAAGTATAAAACATTTTTGAATTTTTAAATTTGTCTGTGTATTGTATACAATTTATTATAGTGATACCATAGGTATTATTGAACGGGTTAAGACCAAATTAAGACACGTAAGTTTTTTATTTAGAGGTCACGAGTTTTTTTACTTGAAAAGTAATCAGGTATTGATATTATTTTCAGCTAATACTAAAATAGTATTTTTATTTTTTGAGGTAGCAAATTTCCACAGAATGCATAAAGTCGTTATTTAAAGTAAAATATTTGACTTGTAGCAAGCCCTAAAATTTAAGGCCTAAACAATGGCCATTGGTCACTATAAAAAAATACCTCTTATTACGGTATTACCTGAACAAACATCTCAAAATATTTATTAATCATTATCTATATTTTGATTTGTTTGTTATCGAAAGTACGGGCACGTCATATTTTATAATATGTAAGTCAACGCAAAAGTAATATAATAAATGTATATGAATTTTTCTATCGGTTGAGAATATTGGTGCGTTATCATCAGTACCAGTCGCTGGTAGGTTTCTTATTGGAGAAGTTCGTCCACGATCTAATCCCAATTTCCTCTCCAGCGGCGATGATGGTCTTTATAAAGATCTATTGTATCAGATATGTCCGTGACGGTGATACACAAGTGACTATTATACACGTCCATACCGCCGTACAATATTATATCGATCTCCGTACTTAAAACGGTTTGTGCTGATGCGTGCGCGTCTTGTGCACCCGCCATCTACGACCTCAGCAAAAAAAGTAGGCCGAACTTTTTTCATTATTTTTTTTTAGAAAAACACACAGATTCACGTGAAATGTCTTCGGTTCTCACAAATGATGGCGTTGATATAGGTAATATATATAATTTATGACTGTATCTCCTGTTATATTTTATAGTAACGAAAGTGATTTATTTTTTTTAAAAATCGCGAAAAATGTTATTAAAAAGCTAATTAATATAAAATTTTCCATTAATTTTAATACGCAAAGATTAACTTCATTAAAATGTAAAGATGGAAAGTGTAATTTAAAGTGAAAGAAGTACGTAAAATGCTTTAAATTGTTATAATAAACGAATTATAAATGATTTAAATTTAATCAATTGTTGTTAAAGTTAATAATTAACTTTAACAAATTTTAACTCTAATTATTAGAGTTAAAATTTTGGACAAAAGGCACATGGCGATCGAGTAATGCGTGCTCACAAATATAGCATAAGTGTCTTATGCTATATGGAACACGCGATATAGGTAAGAAAAAACTCTAAAAATACAAACATTATAGGCGACAGCCGATAAGTGGTAGCCAGAAAAAAGTTTTTTTAAACTAAACAACATTGTAACGTCATGTAAATAATGAATTCAAGTAGTGTGTCTTCGAGTTATAGTCCCTAAAATTATTTTTTTATCGCAGTTTTTAATTTAATACACCTATCTTTATACAGTTAAATAAAAACATTTTCTAAGCATATATTTTTTTTATCATGTAATTTTTTTAATGAAAGAATTATTGAAGTGTTAAGTATTAATTAATAACGTTAAAAGTATCATCTGGTAAGCGGGCGACTATAATAAAAATTATTTTTTGACGTAACAATGTTGACACTTGTTAAACTAAAAGTTTTTTTTGGCATTAAAATCGACGTACATCGGCTTCCATCTAATGTTTCCGTTAAAATACAATATTTCCGATTTACATAAATAATAATTATGTTAATAAAAAGCATTTTAACGATACAGAGTAGATTTTATGTTTAATAAATAATATTTTGCCATACATTTTCAAAAGATAAATTAAATATTTATGTCAATCAATTTAATTAAGTGTACATACTATAAAATAAGTAGATATAATATTTTACACAGCTCAAGCATTAAAATTTGATTTCAATTATGTTTTACATCAAGTTTTTACTTACGTACTGCTTTTTTTTTATAAAAAGTTGTCGTGTTTAAAAATGTTTAAAAGTTAAACTTATGATTTTGGATTTTTATTTTTCACATTTGATCATACATAAATTATTACAATTAACATATTATAGTTAATTACAAACAAATAACTTTACAATTTAAATTATTGTTAGGCTACTATAAAAATAGATTTTTCAGTAAGAGTAGTAATTATTATTTATAAAAGAAACAAAGTGAACTCATAAACCCGTTCGAAATTCTGCTTTCACACATTATGGATAAACAATACTATAAAAAAATAGGTAATTTTATTATTTAATATTTGTATTAATTAAGTGGGTAGTTATTTTTGTCTCCCCGATTTTGTCAACAATTTAAGAAATCACTGACATATTTACCAAACTGGAGAGTTTTGGTAGTCTTCGATGCTAGATATCTTTAAACCGAATGGTTTATCAGTATTACTTAGTTATAAAAGTTGACAGTCTGGCTATCACCCGCACTAAGCATACCTACCCATGAGCTTACAGATACGAATTTCGGTACAAATATATAGTGTATCCGAAGACTTAAAAACCTTAAGTCGAAAATGAAAATACAATACATTTTTATTTTATGTTTTGTAGAGAAAATCAAAATCTCATATTTGTTTGTACAAAAGCTTTAAAAAAAAAAATTACTTAAGACAGTTCACACAAATGGGAACGGGGAATATTAACTGAGTAAAAATTTTTTTTTTACTCAATTAAGAAAAATTGAATATATTTTTGTATTTTGATTAATTTCTGGGGAAAATAATAATATTACAATTTTTTTATCTTATTATTTCATTCATTCATAGTTATGTCCGTAGTGGTGCCAAGATATTTATATTTTTATTTACAGAACTCTAAAACAAAAATAATAAATTTACTATTTTCTTATAGAAAAAATAATCTAAAAATTGTATACAAAATACAATTATTACTAAATCCTTAGTTGTTAAAAAGCTTCAGAGAATTGATATATTAAAAATATACACAATATGCTTTACTATGTAATATACACACACCGTTTTTATTTATTTTAAGCTAAATTATATTATGTTGGCTAAGAATCAAGAAACAGTTATGTTTTTCCGTTACTTAAAAACATTGTTGTGTCATAAACACAAAACCATAAACATAAAAAAAAAATTATTAAGATTTAATATCTACAACATTGTAGTAATTTGGAGACTGGAGGTGAAGAAGCGATGTCTTACTTTGCCAAACATTTTCCTACTTCTCCTCGTGCTATTAAACATTCTTGTGAACGATTCTGGTTGGCTGAAAAACTATTATCTATTATAATCATTGTTTTTCTTTTGGAAGAGGAAACAAATGTGAAATAGGATTATGCGTTAATTTGTCCATTTTCTTAGTGACAGTCGTTAATCTTATTACATTAAACATACATCATAATAATATCATATAATATATATTTATATATATAATATATGATGACATATTGGTTATAGAAAGTAGAAGAAATAAATCATGCTCAACTCTTAAGGCCAGCTTTAGAGGACCTATTAAAATAAACTAGATTGTGTTTGAGTGTTAACTGTATGTATATTTTTTAGGTTTTTCTAAAGTGTTAGATATGTCAATTGTCTCTTCTATACATTGAACCATTCAGTTGGATAAATTCAAGAATTTAATTTTAAAATTAAAATTGACAGTTTTAATTTAGAATGTGCTCCAAACATGAATGAATAAATTACAATTTGCTACCGTTTGAACAAAAAGACAAACTACCACAATATACACATTTATTAAATACGCGTTTGGTTGGTTTTAATGCATTCGGGTATCCGATATATATATATATATATATATATATATATATAACGATCGTCAAAAATATTAATCGTTCAGTTTAATTATGTATGTATCAATATGGCTTTATGATTTACATGTACCGTCGTTTTTATGATAGTATGCATCGCTTTGGTTCAAATAGTATCAGGGACCTACGATGTTGGTTGTGACTTGTAGAACGGACTATGACAATTATACGAGACAAATTAGAAATCCACCGTTTGCCCTAGGCATTGACTAAACGTTTTTGGCTCTGTTCGCAAAGTTATTATGAGAATATTCCATTAAATGGTTTTGCAAGCGCTTTGCGATTAATAAGTCCGGGAAAAATATTTTAAGTGTAATAAATAACTGAGAAGTGTTCTACTGTTGTACAACAAGACATTATATTTTATAAAGTCAACAAAAATAACTCGTCAATTCATCGTTAGTCCATTCGTCATCGTATGGTATATTTCAGTACTTAGTCAGATGATTTGAAATTGACAACGAAAATGATCTTTCTTTGTTATAATATTATAGTGAACTGTGATCGAATTAACGTTTTTATTAAATGTAAACGAAGCTCAGTCGGGTAGCTGTAAATCGTAGACCGTAATATAATAATTTAATTGCTATTGCTTCTAACCACCGGATCAAGTGCTACAGGGGGTATAATATATAAAACCCAGCTGGGCTTCAGCCTCCGAATGTCATGCTATTCCCCGGTGTATTATATTAATTGGAATTGACCGATCGACGTCGGAAAGTAACCGCATGCCATAATAATATAAATTGTAGTACATAGAAACCGCAAAACCGAAAAACGTAGATACTATTAAAACAGGCAGCAGGCTAATGGATATAATATTATCATCATCATAATTAAAATAAATTTTGACATGGTGGGCGCTTACTTAAACCTAGTCGCGTGGGGAGGGTGGTCATCAGACGGCATTCCTAAAATTGGGTGAGTTATTTATAGAACATTTTTTTTTAAATTTGAGGCATATTAAGTTACCAAATGATAAGTAAATATGGAAAAACATACATTATAATAAAAACATAAATAAAAAAAAATTAAATTCTGTGTGCATTGATATCAAGTATATTAAAATCAAATTATAATATAGTAATTTCAACATTTTATGTACAAAAAATGAATACATTTTTATAAACAGACTTCTAAAAAAAAAAAGTTTGTTGTAAAATTTTGTTTTTAAGACAATTTAAACTAACAATTTTTATAAAACAGAATTTAAAAATTAAATTTCCTTCTTTCGGTTTTTACTATTTCATATTTTTTTTCATGCAAGGATTACACTGTTTTTTAGCTTTGATATGGAACTGTGTGACTTTTTAGGCTTAAATTATTACGTGCCCTTTGTTTTGTCAGTACCCTCTTGGATAACTTATTAACAACTTAATTGGATTCCTAATATTATAATGTATATTAACATCAATTGGTTTAGACACGCAAAATTCAGTTTTTCAAATGGTCTTGGCTACAATTTTAAAATGTCCACTCTGATTGATTTGAAATATTACAAAAAATGTATATATAAATGTGTCTTTATGCAATGGAGTGTTATTAACATAAATATGCTGTCTTTCTTGTATTGGCTATTTATTTTTATTTAAATAAAATGTATATAAGTTTGAATTTTCGGAATAAAAATAATTCTTTCATAACTTGTAAAACTGAAATGATAACTTGTATATTTTGTTAACTTTTTGAATTAAAAATAATTTGCTGAAAATTAAGTTTTAAATAATTATTTTTAAAGTTATTAAAGTAAAGTTTATGACGGTAGAAAGGGTAGAGGAAAGTATTATTGTTATCCGCTTGCATTATTGAACCGCGCCCAATTCTTGTCCTAAATTTTAAACTTAAATAACTTTAAAAGTAATTATCCATGACTGGTTATTAACCATTTTTTCCTTTTTAATCTGTTATTTGATTATATATTTACCTATTAAAATTAAATTGGCTTAGAGGTATTTTTGTTTTGTTATTACCATAACAAAAACTCATTTCAAAACTAACTAGATACATTATATTTACAAAGTATAATATATAATAATATATGCATGTAGTACCTATTTATTTATTGCAACAGAAGACGTTTTGTCATTTTCTTCGACCGAATGCGCTGCTCGGTCGACTATGTAATAAATTCGCATTAATATTACTCGCAGGGTAATATTAAAAGCATAATGTAATTGTTTAAAACTTTATGAATTTTATAGCCCACAATTCAAAAGTTGTTTGTGGCTGCTCGGCCAATAAATCCATAAATGGTCGGCAAGTAAAAGTATATACTCCATGTTGTTGAGACGGCTTCAATTTATTCTATTTGACAAAATCTTTCAATTATTTTTAATTGTGTTTCGCTAAACTAATTAATTTTACATTTTTTCCCCAATGAGGAAATAGGATCCAATAACACATTACATAAAATTGAAACGAATATATATATATATATATATATTATCCTATGCACGGGTTTAGCTTCGATGCGAAACTGAGGGCTATTGGTTTTACAATGATGTGCGTTTTTTAGTTTGTACCCACAGTAAATTTTTTTATAAAAAAAAAAGTTTCTACTTGTTAATCGATAAGTGATAAGTTTTATTTTAGAAATTAGCAAATAACTTATATTATAATCGCTTACGGTGATAATTTTAAAATCTTCGAAGATAAGATCGGGAAAAAAGGCTTTATTCGTACATCTGCTTGGAAAGGACATTTTTAAATTCAATTTATAACCGCAATATCTACACTGAATAAATGAAAATTACCTTTTTTTATTTTAATTAGGTTTATTATTAAATAATACGTAGTAAATATGACAACAAATAGAGTTGGATTTTGTGCACTCAGATGAAAACTGAGCTGAAAATATTCTCCTTGAATAAACCGTTTGGAAAATATGGGACAAATGAAAAGTTTATCTGGTCGTTATCTTCTAAGGACGTGGTTGCTTTGGAAGCGCCGAAGGGCAAAGAGTAAACGTAATTACGAAAGATAACAAAGACCCTTTTACCTACGTCGTGACTCGTAAAAAACAAAGCACAAAATAATAACATAATAGTATTTAAAACTTTGTAATAACATAAAATATGTCTTCGATCACCGAGTTAGAGACTTCAAAAACTAGGTCAAATCTTGCTAATCGATCATTCGCCCTACTCTAGTTCCGAATTTAATAATATTTTGTTACATTGTGATTCGTAATAAAATCACGATTTATGCACGAGTGCTCTAACTCTTCACACAGAACGCATACGCTCTTTCGAAACGACTTTTGTGATCAAGATCAGCGTTATTGTAATCGTAACCAAACAGACTAAACAGTAAAAACGCCGAGCAACAACATTTCGCACTTGGTTGCATTATAACTGCTACAATAGCGACTCACCATTAGATTAAGAAATATAATGGTTTAAGTAATTAATAAATTTGCAGCGAAGAAAAACACTTGTACTATACATATATGTACACATGTCATTATATAGGTACCTACACCCTGGACCACATTTTCCAAGTTTTTATTCGTATTTGCTCTTATCTTTCAATAGTCCATGTCTTACTTTACATAGATTAATGCTCCAAACGTATGTTTTTAGAAGGGTTTTTCTAATGTGCAGACTAGTATTTCTTGAGATAAGACTTATATTCTGATTAAATGACATCAATAAATTTGATTATATAAATCTTGGACCGTCTTATGCACTTTATTATTTAATTTGTACGTCTTTTATCTGATTTTATAGCGGTTTTCCAATTATCTATAGTCGTCTACCTGTTCTAAAATTTCATCCTCTCTTCAATTTATCTTTATCTTTATTTACATTGTCTCTCCTATCGACTAAAATATTAAATTATTATAAATAAATTTGATTATATAAAAGCATTTAAAAATAGGACTTTTATCCTTTTGCCCGGTACTAAGTTTTTAAATTAAAAAATGCTACCCATACAATGATATCAAGAATACCTAAATAGAAAATACACCTATATGAAGAAACTTATGAGTTTTCATGATAACATAACAAAATACAATATGTATATATAAGATTGGTTTGATCATGACTCATATTTGAACCACGGCCATAACATAATATTATGTATAATACCCAGATAGTTCGGTAAAATTATAATCGTTCTCTTTCATTGCCTCCGACTAGACATAATGTTTATGAATGAAAATAACAGCTATTTCTTGCGTCCGCCGTTCGTCTGGGAATAAAACGTATCGATTGTAATGACTTGGTACTGGAAAGGGTGCGAGTGTAGTTTTATTAAACGTTATTATTATTTGTCCGCTGTTATTGCAAACACAATATTACATGTATGTAATAATATCGCCCACGGTCATGTGGTGATCAAATACCATGAACTCCGTATTTATATATTTGTAAATGGAACCTTATAATTTTCGTTAATGCTATAACGAATTTTGAAAAATAACGCGGCTATTATTCGATTGATTTTGAAATTGGCACACCCGAGTAATCAAATAAAAACTAGCGACAATGTCAATAATTTGTAAGAATCTGCAAGGTGGATTTCAGAATTTGCTATTTTGGCTGTAATCATAAAAAAATACAGATGACAAATTATTTGATATAATATACAAGAATTCACAAGTGATACCCGTTTTCCTTCATAGTTTTTTCTGTTGTGAAAACATGGCCCACCCCTATTACCTTATAATACTCAAATCGGCGTCAAGTTAATTAAATTAAAAAAAACTTGCGAGTTCACTTAATTCACTTACTTGTAGAATCTAAATTATGAAATAATATGAAAGACTAAAACAATTCAAATCCGTTTTAAACGTTTTTAAAAAAAGTGATGAGTAACTAATTAATTTATTAGTCACGGATATTGTACATCTAAGAGATTACTACACCTTCAACGATTTGTTAAACTTTTAATGTCCATAAATTACCAAGTCAGTAAAATGTATGGGAAATATTTGAGTTTCGAATACATCAACTTATTTTTGGTTCATTTTAATTTATTTTTAACGTGATATTTATTTTAGGTTCAACCTAACGCAGTAACCTTACGTTCAACTATATTATTCACTTTAGGCATTCAATATGCGTAATAAGATACAACTGGATTTTTAATGTAGCCTGTACAATTTTTGCCATTGCGTTGTTAAGTTACAAGTATCATGTTATTTAGGTCAGGTTTTTGGCCGAGATTAAGTACATACCATTTTCCGATTAATTCAAAACGGTTGCATGGGAAAATATATATATATATTTTTTTAAATTCAATCCAACTTCAAATAATGATTAAAAATGAAAATGTATTTAAATAAAAACTCAAATAATCAATACATTTTTATTTGATTGAATTTAAGTTAAACTCAAATAAAGAGTGTTGGTACTTTAATGTGTGATATGTTTGCGGTTAGTCTGCTGATTGATGATTAACTAGCAGTCAAAATAAATGAAAAAAAACTTTTTTTAAAAACATGCTTTTCTAGAAACTATAACTTTAAGTAATGTCAAACATCTTTAATTTTTTACTAAAAAGAAAAGCGTGGGCCCTATTTAAAAAGTCCAAATTCATTAAGTTAAGTATTATGAAATGTATGTGTCACACACTAATACTGAACCAAATTAAAATTACAAAAAAACGTACAATATAAAACATTATCTGATAAATTTATGAGGGACTTTGTTGAATAGGGCCCACGCTTTTCTTTTTAGCCAAAAATTAAAGATGTTTTAAAGATAGTTGTAGTTAATTATCGGTTGTTTTCAAAGTTATTGCCGTTTTAAATAAAATGTGCTACAATTGATTTGTATATTGTTCTTGTGGTAAAATTATTTTGTAATTTTTAGTTCACTTTTTTTTAAAAGAGCATGTTATTAAAAAGTTTTTTTTTATTTATTTATTTTATTTTTAATTTCTTAGTCCTATTAAAAGGTACATAAAAATTGATGAATTGATTACTAAATTCATTTTGGAAAATTTGAAAAACCATTAAATTTTAGTGAAATGGATGACCTGGATGTCCGAGTCCCAATATTAATTACAGGATATTGTACTGTCATCCAAGATGAGTGTCTGTACCAAGTTACAACCCTCTACAATATCAGGAAGGGGGTAAATTAATTTTGCAAAATTTGCGTGCGTACGTACGTGTTAGCGTGTTAAAGAAAAGCATGTAAAAATATCTAGGGTTCACAATAATAATAACAATATTCATTGCTTACCACAAGTGTATCTGTAAGACGGTAAAAAATAAAAAAAACACGAAGTGCCCTGTGCCAACACTAATCCGAATCGTCGACAACAGACGGTTAAATATTTGAAGTATCCGATGTTTCCTGGTAGTGTCGACACGGAAGCGCTTATGTATTCTATCGGTTTTCACTTTTTTTACTTGATTCGTTCGCTTCCTTTGAACCTCCATTACAGATAACAACTTAACGTTTAAAATACTATTTTCTTTTTCAAAAAGGATGACGCGTCGAGGTCGAACAAACAACTAAGATAAATATTATATCTTATCGTTAAAAGCCTCATTTTATTAATTTAAAAAATAACTCGGCTTTCTCAGTTATTATTAAATAAACCTTTTTTTTTTTTGCTATATTTCATAAATATAATTAATTTTCTTTTCTTTTCTACCTAACTGTTCGACTTTTTATAGAAATTAGAATAATATATTATTTGTTATTTGTATTATATTATATATATATAGATAATGATATACCATAACATAGAACTTTAATCTTTTTCGTATCCAACGTCATTCCCTTATGCCTAACGCGCGCTACCATAATATAAAACATATTATTTTATCTACTTTTCGGTCGACATCGCTGCCAATTAACCTTTTACTTATTTTGTCTCTCTTTTTTGTAATAAGAATTTCGAAATTAAAATGCATATATATAAGTTCCTTTTTGTTGAAAAACTAAGCCGGTATTTTACTCGGTAGAAATGAACAATACACTGACATTATAGGTATTGTTAATGTGAAAAGCATTTGAGCCGATTCGTCGTCGTCACGGATGTAGAACACTTTTAAACCGTACAAATAAAATTCAGACGTGTGATATATATATTTGTTTTGTTTTTTTTTTTGTCAAAATCAGTAGAATTACTTGAAATTTTCCTGACATTCTGGCTGACAGGCATCGAGGTGACGATAGACGAAAAACAATCTGCCGATTCGGATTAATAATAATTAACTGTCGATTGCAATAATATAATATTACTAAATGTGAACGCTGTAAATCGAAATGGCAATTACCAAGTTATAACGTCCCGGCGACAATATAGGCTATCATCACTGTAAAAACCAATTTGACATTTCTGGCAGACAGAGGATGTTGTAAGTATGTGTGTGTGTGTGTGTGTGTGTGTGCTCTCCGGATGCATGTCATCACACACAAATAATATCCGTTAAATGTGTTTCAACGGCTGCCGAACAGGTCGTTTGTCGTTTAATACACTCATAGTATGGGTTGAAATTTTATTTTTTTTCAATATGCCACGAACTGTCAGACCGTTAGAAAAAAAACATTAGCTGAAAATATTAACACTCATCGATTGTGTGTAAATAATTTATGTTAACAACCGTAAAAAGCTCCTACTTGTAAAATGGAAGCAACGTCGAACAATTAGGTTGTCTATCGAAAAAATTCCTTTAGAAGTTTATTAACCATATCACACCACACGTCCACTCCACGCTGAGCACGTGATAACACAATAACACATTTAATAGGAGTCCACATAGTATATTTTTATAACTCCTCTAATATTATTAAATTATTTTAAAACTAAAATACTATTTTCTTCTCATTTTATTGTAATTTCATATGAGCCTTAATCATTATACATTATAATGTACATCCATTATGTAATTATCACTAACCATAATAATTTATATTATATTTATTATATCCTGTATACTATATATCTGATGACAAATCTCTACATTACATACGAGTTACGATGACTTCTCAAAAGAGCGAGAAGAATGAGAGGCGTGGTAAATTTACATGAAGTAGGAAATCTACATAATTAATGGGAAAAGCTCTATAAAAGAGCCATGCACAATATATAGAGGAGCCTCAGTTCTCCTTTATTTTTAGAACTCACCCAATTTTCTTTTTAAAACATAACATATCAAATTGTTTTACTAGAATTTAGTTAAGCAAGTGTCAAAGTTATATTTTAAATCAAAATTTGTTGCTTTCTTTATTTATATATTTATTAATTATTGCTCCTTTCATCTATCTGATAAGGTAATGTTGGAAATTTGTTCAGACGGATTGCTTCACTGTGGCTCTTTGTGGCCAGCGTGAAGTATAATTAACAGATTTCTGCCTTTGCAACTATTCTTTGGATAGCGGAATAAGAGTGTTGTATGCATTGTATGCATGATTATATAAGGAATTTAGGCTTAGCAACCAGATTTTGAGATTAATCAAGTACCCATCAAATGGCCCAGTGTGAAAAATACTACTGAAGTAGTAAAGACTCTACAGGAGCATCTCTTCTATTAATTTTGTTCTACTATGTTTGTCACAACATTTAAGTAAGTTTACCTTCTGGTAATTAATTCCTGTGGCTACACACGTGATAAAATTATAATCGGTACAATACCTCACTACGTTACAGTTTAAAGACAAAAAAGTATTAAATGTCAATACAATAACGCACGATCGCAATTTATAGAACCCGTAGAACTTCAGAAAAGCTCCGACGAGGTAAGTAGAACGCAAATTAGTATGGACGTAATAGGAAGTTAGATTAAAAGATAAATTCTTAAATAGGGCATGTTTACAACAACATAATTACAATATACAATATAAACACCTCACGTCCGATTAAACTACTACCTAGATATACATAATAATGTACATATTTAATTCACTTTTTAGATTAAAAATAATTTGCTGAAAATATTTACTGGTCTATTACCAAGTTAGATAATTACTTCTAAAGTTATCAAAGTTTAAAATTTAGTACGAGAAATTAAGTGCTGTAGAGTAATATGAGCAAATTAAAATAATACTATACCCTTAATTTAAAAAGTTAATTAAATTTATACGTTCTCATTTAAGTTTCAAAAGTTGTTAGCGCTCTGCAAAATATATAAAAAGTTAATAGAGTGTCTAAGTGAGTATCTGGTTATTTTTGTAGTATATTATATCACATTAACATAAATAAACATATTTTAAAAAAGAAAAACACTACAAACATTTGAAAAAAAAATAGTGTTTTACGTTAAATTGAATATGAATAACTTTGTATTATGTTAATACTACTGGTGGGAAATGATTGAATATTATAATAAAAGAACGAATTGGATACGTAGAAGTTAAAACTTATACAGGAAAGTATTCAAGCAGTTCAAAGGAATAGCCAAAAAAATAAACAGAGTATTTTCAGAAGAAATTATTTAAGTGCATGTGTAATGCACAACAACTGTAATATTTATAATAGACAGTATTTTTATACAACTTTAAAAATTATAATTTTAAATCTTAGTGTTTATGTAAGCCTCGCACTATACCATAATTGTATTCATACAAGAATAGAGCAAGTTCTTTATGTTATAAGAAAATTGTTTTTACAAGAGTTGGTTTAAAATATATTTTCCTAGTTTTACCTAAAAAAGATCAGAAAATTAATATTAATTTAAATCACTCTTTCTCTTCCAAACTCAATTGCTTCAACAAATACACCACAATGGTGTATAATGTAAATCGATAATATAGTCCATGGTAACATGGAGTAGTTGTAATTATAAAAACAAGGTAGTTGTTGTAGAGTTGACATTTAATTATAAAATAAAAAAAAATAAAACTAAGAATGCCCAAAGATTTTTAATTAGTATAACTTCGATTGGCTATATTGATAAAGTTAAAAAAAGTTTTCTATAGACTATAGTTAGTATAGGTTAGTGTTAATCAAAATCGTATTATTTGATTACAGTGATAGATAATTCGTAAAATATATTGAAAGTTTAACAATTTTTTCAGGATAACATTTATGTAATTTTAATTATACAAAAAGAATTTATACTCAATCAACATTTAACATCATATTATATCAACCCAATTATCAGTTTAGGTTTAATGTGTTGTTTACATAATTACTTAATTTAAGTTAAAGTGAAAATATAGTTGGCAATTTATTTACCTTGTAATATCCCCCTTTTGAAATTAAACTAAACATATACATTTAAAATACACGCTGGCTTTCCTTCTATGGAAACGATACATCGCATCGTAGCCAATGTATATTAAAAACACACAATGAATAAGTTGTTTAGAAAGTTTAATTTAACAGTGTTTTTTTTTTGTATTACTGGGGACAAAGTTAAAATGACAAAATAAATATGTATGTTTAAAAATAATGACTACAGCGTTCAAAGTTTGTTTTGAATATTTGTTAAATAATAATTAATGTACCCGAACACAATACTTTGCTTTTTCCGTTTTAGGACTTGGTTAAAATAAAATATTATGTTCACGCGAGTAGTAAACACTTTTTAATTATTATGATTGTGTTTTTATTTTTTTTCATGATATCTAACTTGAGTGAATTCCCGGTAAATTAAACCGATATTTTCGGAAGTTTTTTTTCAAACGTTTTCTCGCAAATAACCGTACACATATTGAACATAAAAAATACATAGTATGCTTATTGCTTATGTTTATCATTAATGTTTAAATAAAACGATTTTTAAAATTATCCATATGGGTAATGATCCAAAAACCGTTTAGTTTTAGTGCACGATATAATTATAATTTTCTCGTTTACCTAAACGTCATGTATAAAAGTGTGAAAAATATAAAAACAGTGTAGCTGGTTCGGTTTGTACTTGGACTGATTTTCGGTAAACTTTGAATTTTTATAGTTTATTTTTAGATTTGCTTAGCTATGCAACGATTATTGCACACAAACTAATAATATACTGTAATAATATTATAAATAAATATTTTTAAAATTATAATCACAATCATTTTATTATGTCAAACGGCGAACGACAAAATTATATGATGCTATGACGTGAATTTTAAAGTCAAACGCACTCGACTCTGACCAATTTTCCGTCGGTCGGGTAACAACTTGAGGTGGATTTTATTAAGTTTCAGTTCACACCGCATGACTGCTGTTCAGCGATTTTAGTGACACCTTGTCATATCAAAGGGCACGTGCGACTTTGTTTTTCTTCTTTGATTGGAATGCTCGTTAACGAATACTCCATAACGGTATACGGTGCTGGTCATTTAAGCATTAAAACTTTTACCATGTGCTTACTGCTGAGGTGATTTTATAAAATCATATTGGGTCGAACCGTTTTTTAACGAGGCCGCCGAAGTGGAAAAATTGAGTCCATTAATTTTTTCACCCGAATGTTAACGTCTGCAGTGAGATCAGTAATTTTTCCATCAATACATTTTCTTGGTTGCGACCTCTTTCTCTCTTCCTTTACTTTTTTTTATTATCGGTTCCATGATATTTTATTTATCCACCACATCGCCATTTTTACATATTTTAGAAGCAACCCCGTAGTGCCCTTTCTACAATAAAACGATTCACGGCGTTTGGCGAGTATAATAAGTACATTCAAATCAAATTTTTAATAAAACGCTATTCGGACCTCGCCCTACGCGTAAGCCAAACAAATTAAGTGAGCTTACTGTGAGATAGTGTATTATTTTCTATTCCAGTTTCAAAATTAGTGTACTAAGATGGCCGAGGTCGAGGTCGATTTTATTGTTATTCTATTTCTTTGTCAAATGTTGTTGTGTACCTGAAGCTAATAATTTTACTAAATAATAATTTAACATAATGGTAGTATTAAGTGATACCAAAATTAAGATCAATCGGATGAACGTTTTAGATGATTTTAAATATTATCTAAAAAATTGAGATTTGAGACTTTAGTAAATGAAGTCCACGTATGAAAATTTTAGAGTATAGCAAAAACAAAGTTCGTGAATTCCTCTCCCTTTCTTCCATAAGAACAACAAAAATCACATTAAGTGCTATTCTACTAAAAAATGTATTTATTTAAACAATCTATTAACATACATAAAAATAATGGCATATATAAAAAAAAACTATTTGAAAAAAAAATTTCATAAATGGACTACCACCCTTCTTTCCTTGTGCCCTTCATTGTTATTTGTCAAAGGATAGTTTTTAGATAGTCAGCAAATTGTCACGTAGTCTATTATCGAGTTTGACGTCATCATTAAATTGTTTAAAAAAAATAACCGAGTCGAAATCAGTACAGCCGTTCTATCGTAGCAATCGAACATACAAAGGCTAAACTTCATTTATAAGATTGAAAATTATTTTTCGGATTTACTTATCTATAATCTTAGATTATATAAAGTAATTAATAGTTGATCTTAAAAACCAAAAGTTATTATGAAAGTTGAGTTTTCATATTTTTAGAACTTATTAGTATACTCTACAATATTTTTCCTAATAAAATTATAATACAGAGTTATTTTTTTTATCATGAACCACTCAATATCTCATAGGGTTTAATAAGAAATTAATTTTTTTTTTTCATTTTATTTTTATACAATGTGATCTCAGCAAAGGTGGAGTGTAGGATTATTTTTATCTGCGCGAATTTCCCAATAGCATTTCCCTTCCCATCCTAACATTAAAACTCTTATAACTTAAAAAATAGTTATCCGAAACTGGTTATCGACCGGTCAAAATGTGTAGTACATTATTCGCTATTTAAAAAGTTAATAAAATATATACGTTACCATTTAAGTTTCAAAAGTTGCTATAAAAATAACTTAGTTGGGAGGGGTGTAAAAACAAAAAAAATTGTGAAAAATTGAGATCACATTGTATAAAAAAATATGAAAAAAAAAATTTTGAATTTCTTATTGAACCCTATGAGATATTGTTGAGATATTGAGATGAGTGGTTCATGATAAAAAAAATCACCCTGTATAACAAACTATAATTAAATCATCAGTTTAATTGGTTTATTTAATCACTAGTAAAGTGTGTAAGGTTCGAACTTCGAAAGCTATGTGTAATTTAAAGTTGAACGTGAAATTGTTTAAAATGATAATAATAAGTCTAAGAGATCTGTTTAAACAACAAAAAAGGTTTATTTTTTTCGTTAAATCATTTCAATACTTACTTTCTGTTATCATATACATACAAGGTTTTTATAAAATAGCTACAGAAGTATTTATAACGACATCAAAGTACTTAATGTTCCTATATATTTAGGGATAATGTGTATTGTACAGTTTCATAAATAAAAAAACACTATTAGACAAAGTGCGTCGTTTTACTTCACTACCTATTGTTCGGAAAATAATCGGTTGTGATTTGTTTGTAACCAATTGAGACCTTGATTGTATTCTTTTCAACCGGCACAGCCATTTTATTGTTATGTTAAAAAAACGGTCGGTGTCACGGACGAAGAAATTATTTTAATTTCTTTAACGCCAACCCCTTTGAAACGCAGCCGTCTATATTCGCATATTGCATCGATTAACTGCCGAGTTCAGTATAGGTTCAGGTCATTAATCTCTTAGCAAAATGCGTGCAAACTTTCTGTCCACGCGGAATAGCCGACGGCACCGCTAATTCTTGCTCTCTCTCTTTCTCTCTCTGACATCAGTCGTCTTTCTTCGACAACCTTCAATACACAGGGTAATGCGTTCTATGAGCACATTAATCATTATATATATATATATATCATTATATATACTTTATGTTCACTCGGACGCATTGAGTAGGTATACTAGTTTTACTTAATGTCAGGTTATTCGACATTAACACGACAAGTATTGGATACCTTTTAAAATTGATTAAGTAATGCCCATTTAGAATAAAGCGCAGTAAAATTTTCGGTTCCCCGCTTTTAGCTTTGAGGCAGAGCTCAGAAGACAATGTTTTTTTTTACAATGATGTGTTTATTTTATGTTATTATTACCGCTGTTGTTATAGTAAATGCACTGACGTGAAGAAATCCGACCGTGAAATAAAGTTTTCCATAAAAAAATGTACACTGGAGTCTGAATTTGGGGTATTAGTTTTCAAAAAATGCATTGATATTATAATGACATTAAAAGCACATTTAAGACTTTTCTCATTTTTTTTCCAATTTTTAATCTTAAGATGTTATTACACCAATACTTATTTAGATATTGGTCACGCAGATCGTTTTTATGGACTTTAAAGTAAACTTGAAGATTGTAATAATTGTGTACGTTGGTGGAATTTTGAAACTGTATTTATTAACAAAGCCATAACTATTTAAAAGTTAGGCTTTTATTCATGAAATATTCTTTCAATTTATCAGAAATCCGACAGCAACCTTGAAAAAAAAAAAGTTAAGAGTATCTATACTTCATGCAGATACATTATTACATGGATATGTCCTGCAATCTATTATTTCTAATATACTATCTCTAATTCACTATCTCTATTAATTCACCTTCATAATTTTCCTTTATACTCCTTCATAATCATTCTCCATACATCCTCCATAATCCCTCGATAATCATCTTCCATAATCCTTAAATATCCTTATATATACTCAAATATCCTTTTATCTTTTATACTGTGGTTACCAGAAAAGAGTAGATGAATACATGATTGAAATATACAAGGTTATTGCACACACACTCTTTATCAAATATTCGATGTTACAAACAAATATGTCAGCGTAAAGGGAATCAATCAAAACCAAATATATGAGTACACAGTAAACTATAAAGTAATAATAAAGTGTATAGTAAAATTGATATCCTTTTAAGCTGCCATTTTATTTATGAATATAACAATTCGAGACGTGTACAAACCTGTATATTTCAACAAGGGTTGACTGCTACGGTGATACTTCATGTTCAGTTCACAAAGGTTTACTGTAATGGAAGTATATAGTATATAAAATGTTATTTTTGTTGAATACAAACTTTTAAATCATGGAGTGCAAAACGATTGCAACATAAATCATCGACCATTCCAACAGAAAATAAGACATTTATAATGTTTGATTTGGGCCACTATATTTTTGCAAAAAGAATCCAGTACAGTAGGAATGGGGCATAGTGGGGGCCGGAAGCTCGCAGGTTTACAGTAATAATTAAAAAAATTACTTTCAAAGAAACGCTTAGATGCGAATCAGTGGTAAGTATGTTTAAATTTCAATTCGGTTAAGTCCAAACCAAGCACAGTATAAACCAGCAAAGTAAGAAAGTATTAATATGAGGTGCAGTGTTTAAAAATTAGCATCAAAGCTTTTCTTTGAAAGTGAATCTATCACTTTTATTTATCATAATTCCTGTTGACCTGTAACCTCTGCCTCCCCACTATGTTTTGACCCCATTACGCTTCGACTCCATTGTACTGGCTTACTTGGCTAATTCTACTACTACTATACTGGCTAACTACTTCCAAACTAGTGTGGGATATTCTATAGATACAGTACTGCATACTATCCTGGTTTATTAAGTACCCCTTTTTTGTATTCACGTGATCTTAACAGAGATCATGAGTGAGCGTTTGGCGCAAATCTAGGAGGTCGTTACGTGACGCCACTACCGCGGATAGTATAATACTCGCACTTTCACTATACTGGATCACTACTAGTTCCGTTATGCTATTTGATCATATCGGCATCAGTTAAAACAAACACAATACATCAAAGCGATTTTTATTATTCACCGTAGATGTCGTTAAATAAAAACGACCCAACATATTTGGGACACTTGTATCGGGCTGAAATTGAATTCTATGATGACAAAACAACTAAGGACGGAAACGAAAGGTGTCGTCACAAAAGCAGCAGCGACGACAACGACAAAAGTGCCAGCGGTAACTCGGGCAAAGACAAGGACCATAGGACCAGTATGAGCACTAACTAGTTTAATAAATTAGGAATGATCTGCAATTGAAAAAAAAAAGCGCTCACAAGGGATCAGTTTACTTCCCATCTATTATGTGATTGAGAATGACATGACGCCTCACTTACAGAGTTCCCACCCAGGGAATGTGGAATATGTCTAAATAACTTTGACTTTATTTATGTTCTAAAGCTTTATAGATATTTTAATTTTTTCTATAACCCCAAGTTACGATCAATGATTTTTTTATTTTATGCCTTACAGGATGCAGTTCTGTACAGTATGTGCTGTTCTTCTTAGATCATTCTCAATTTATTGAATAAATTGTTGCTCTTACCGGTCCTACGATCCTTGTCTTTGCCGGAGTTACCGCTGGCACCTTTGTCATTGTCGTCGCTGCTGCTATTGTGACGGTAGCTTGTATTTCCACCCTTAGTTGTTTTGTCATCATAGAATTCAATTTTGGCCCGATACAAGTGTTCCAAGTACCGTGGGTCGTTTTTATTTATCGACATCTTAGGTGATTAAGGAAAATCGCTCTGATGTAGTGTGATTTGTTTTCACTGTTGCCGATATGATCAAATAGCATAACGAAATTAGTACTGAACCAATACAGTGAAAGTGCGAGCTTATACTCCCCGTGGCAGTGGCATCCCGCCACCACTCCCTAGATTTACAAACGCTGACTTGTGATCTCTGTTAAGGTCATGCTAATACAACAGGAGTATTCAGTAAACCAGGATAGGACAATGCAAGTATAAGCAGTCACGAGGCAACCTTGACAAGTCGAATGCGTTCAAAATTAACATATGTTTAATTGAATAACGTCGAAAATGTTATAATGTTGTATGGCTTTAGCAGCTCAATTAAATTAAGTGATCTTTTGTAACATAAATTTAATATGCATCGCGTAGTTTTACTATTTACATTTCTAGTGTACACAAAATGCGATTACTTCAAAATCGCATACTATATTATAATATGTCTTTACAATATATTCAAATGAACCGTGGATGATAAGTCAACTTCTTGCGCAACGTTATATAACTATTACAAAATACAAATACAATACTCAAGGAAAAATTATTATTTTTAATGTATCGAAAGTTTCCGGTATTTTTCCTATGACTATTACAAAGTGTTTTACAGTTAGGGTTTTTAAAAGTGATAAAAACTGATTGAATTTATTATTTATTTTTTTTATCCTAGCTTAATATTATCTGGGCAATTATCTGGGATCGCCGCTAGAAGATTCCCTGCGACGTACGACACGGTGCGGTACGCGCAGATGTTTCTAAGAATCGCTCTGCGCTGTACCCTCCTAAGTTCCTATACGTTTGCCTTCGGATGGGGAAGCCCGTGGGCCCACACCGATGCTTCGTATAGGAATATTGAGTGGACGACACTGGCGAGCAGTCTACGTCTTGGCTCGCGGGGGCCGTCGATGTTTGGCATTAACCTAGACAACGACGTGAGCGCGCCCTGCGCCTTAACCGCCGCAGCCTTGATATGTTGCTTGAAGTTAAGCTTGCGATCGGCTAGCATCCCAAGATAACTAATTGTTTCACCTACCTTAACTTCTACGCCATTCAGGACGATACGCGGATCCCTGACCTTGTATCTGCGCCTGATCATCACCGCTTCCGTCTTCTCGACGGCCAGTTGGAGGTCTATCTCGTGGAACTTTGCTGCCACCGCACGCAAAGCCCTGTTTGTTCGATCTTCCGCCTCCTCGACCGTCTTGCCGGAGGCGATGATTAGAGTGTCGTCCGCGAAACCGATTACCGTTGACTGGTCCGGTAAGTCGGCTCGCAGCACCGCGTCATACGTTAGGTTCCACAAGGGTGGACGGACGACCGAACCCTGTGGAACGCCGCACGATACCTCGACGCTGACTTCGCCGCCGTCGGCTTCTGGGCACGCGACCCTGGCTGCTCGCTCCGAGAAATAGGAGCGAAAGATGCGCTGTAAGTACAGCGGCACCTCTCACTCCTGTAAGGCCCGCATGATGTGACGCCAGCCGATCGAGTTAAATGCGTTTTTTACGTCCAAGCTGACAGCCACACATACTTTTTGAGCGTTTATCGCTGTCTGGGCCTCATCTCGGAGAATGCGCACTGCGTCGTCCGTCGACTTCCCCTTCCGGAAGCCGAACTGTCGATCAGAGAGACCACCTTTCTCGTCAAGATGTTTCTCCAATCGGCGGACAAACAGGAGTTCCATTAGTTTCCCCACGTCGTTCAAGAGGCACAAAGGTCGGTACGACGATGGTTCGTACCTAATATTAAGCATTATTACAAGAGTACTGTGACAGTGCCTGGGACTCTTTGCAAAATACCGGATCTTTTTAAAATAATTATGTTTTAATGTATAGTTCATACGCCCACTAGTTATGTATCATTAAGACCTCACACTATTTACAATATTGTAACTTGTATATAAATTTGTATTATCTATGTAATATGTTTAATGTAGGTATTGCGGTTCGAGTTTCTGTTGTATTATTGTTTTTACCGGCACGGACGGCTCTCTCTACCAAGGAAAATAATTTATACCACCATATACGGAGACACATGTGTTTTTGTGCCTGGAACCAACGCATAATTGCCATTTTCTACTCAAAACTAAAATATGTACAAATGCGGCAACACTGACAAGTATTAATATACCCATAATTTATATACCGCGCCGAACCAAAAGAATATTATATCATATGTACGACGTGTTTTGAAAATTGTACTTAAGAACAACACCGGTGACATAGGTACATGTCAAATAGTGACGCTTTTTTGAACAATCATTCGAAATTAGTATCTCACAACGAAAAATTTGTCGAGGAGTATAAAACTACTTTTTGTATGACTATTTATCTATACAAATTTAATTGTATAAATATATTATTACCAATACAAATAACTTACTTTTCCATGTTACTTTGTTATGATGAAAAATAACTCTCAAAGTTAACTTTGGTTAGTAGTAATAATAAGTTCAAAATATTAATAAATCTCCAAAGTAATTTTTAACTAGTAACCTCCGGCCTCCCTGTTAATTTGTCTTATATCAGAATGTCATAACAGATGACTAAAACAGAATCACTTCGTAATAAACAGATTAATGTAGTCTTGTCGTTAAATTGAGTATTAAAATTATATCGTAAGTGTTTGGGCATGCTGAGTGGAAAATTAAATAGTATATCGTGTAGGAGCTGAGGTTAGTGTAGAGGGATTTAGAGTTAAAGGTAAGCTAAAGAGGACATGGGTCAAATTGGATAGTGTAAATAAAGACATATGTATGGAATAAATAAAGAATTGGCGGTATATAGAGTGTGTATAATAATAACGAGGGAGTTTTTCCCTAATAAGACTAAGATGTTTTAATTTTGATTTGTCGCTCTCGCTAAAATAATTGTTTCATACGATACAATACAATCAGGGGAAGTCATGTGATCGACAGTTTCCCCCTCGTTGGTCCTGTGCATAAAAAAAAATACAATACAGTCATTAATGAAAAATATGACAACGCCGACCATGCGCAAAATCATCATTATTATTTTATTCGGTAGTTTTCTCCTACTTTAGAAATAATATACTATCGTCAACACACCTAAATCGATTTTCTCGAGACAATATACCCACTTTTAAAACTATCGAGCCATAATGTTGTAAAGTAAAGGCGAACAAAAATATTAAATAATTCCTGATATTCCTGTTATTATGTGTATTTTACGTATAGGACTATGTGATAGTCGAGTACCGACGTTATGAAATTCGGTTTTTTCATTGAAAACGCTGGCTGTAATACGTTGATTTGATTGCTTGCTTGCCAACACCGACAGGTATTTGGTCATTAAATATTTTTTTTTAATTTAATTAAAAAAGTATAAACATTGACAAATTTGAATAATTGCGTTTGCTCCAGTTTTCAATAGCAAATAAAAAGCGACGCGACACCTGTATTTCACACGCACACAGTTATTATTACTATTCGTTTTTACACTATTAACATTTTATTTTCGTGTACGTGCATTCGACATTTCTCCCGTGTCAATTAAACGAGCTCGTGAATCAGGAAAGTCAATTACTAGTTTGCATTGTTATTTTTTTTTTCAACACGGTTTGTAGGGAAAAAAACATTGGTAAGCTCAATCGATACAGGTTTTTCGCCAGCAATATATCAACACCGTATACGTCACGTTGCATTAGCTGTCGTGTTTCACTCATTGCAAGTCATATTATTAATAACCCGACCGGTCGAAATTGATTAACCGTTCTTTTGATCCCTGGCCCCTAGACAGTGTCGTTAATCGGTCCAAAAATAATAATATTGTGATTTGCCAAACCGCGGTGTGGCACAAAGATAAAACGGCGTTCGCGTTATCTTTGAGTGCATGCCGTTTAGACCACTTGTAAAAACCAAAATTATTATTGTGTAAACACTGCCGAAAATTGATGGGGTGTACTGGTTTAACGACTGGAGTACAAAGTCTATAACATTAGATGAATTTAGTCACCACTGGTCGATTGTCATACCTATACGCCATGTATTATTTTACTTGAACAAAGCACTAATTTTGGGTTAGTGCAAGTCTCCAGCATAGCATTAAAAGTTAACTGTCTAGTATCCTAAAATTCACATCGAACATTTCTAATGAAACTAAACGCGTTTTAATTATATAACAATAACTTCTAAAAGACAAATATCACTTGATACAACTACGTTGACTATTGACTTCATTCTATGTAATCTTATTAATTTGCATCGAAGCGCAATAATCTTAATTTATAATAATTTGTACATAAGGTTTTTTGTCAGAAAATCAAATATCAATTATATTTGTAATAATAAGAATAATAGTATATTTTTAAAAAAAAAGGAATCTAGAACTTGGTTTTTTATAATTAAAAAATATGTTGCAACATCTCTGCTTAATAATTATTTATTTATAAGCTCCATACATAACCTAACCATTGAAGTCTTTTGCCCCTAATGTATTTGTTATTCTATAAGGTCTCTGTTATGTCTTCTTTTGTACAGTTCCAATTAAGTTCAACCACCGTACCGGATAAGCGTAGGTAACTTGAATAAAGGATTTTCTTTTATTCGAAATATTATAAAAGAGGATTTCAAAAGAGGATATTTCATATAAATGATAAAAATGTTTGAAGGCGAATATTGTCATTCACGCGTTAAAGCACCCAAATACTTATATGCGTTTTAAAAATATTCGTTTGAACATTGAAAATGTTCCTGGTGTGTATACAAAGCCAAATGGAAACTGTATAATATCTTATGTATTTTTTAAATTTTACTTTGATATATTATACCGTACAGCGATCGAAACCATCATTATAATTTCCAACAACGTGTTTCACTACCATATCTCTAAATATATACAAGGTAAATATACAAGGTTATTTACTAACTATGAACCCGTCGATATCTCAGATAATTTCAATTTTAATTTATTTTTCAACAATACAATCCCATCTTCTATGTGTCTTATGAACTTTAGCTTTTTGAATTTAGGACGAGAGGAAGAATGCGGTAGAGTAATGCGCGCAGTAAAAATAATACTACACTCCACCTATCTTCCCATTCTAAACTTTGTATTAGTATTAATATTAATTCTATTGAAATATCTAGTTGATATAAAATATTTCAAACTAATTATTTTGAATGTACAAAAACAAACATTTTAAAAAGTAATCCTGTATAGTAGACTATATATATATATATATATATATATATATATATATTATATATGTCAGCTATTGCAATATTTTATAGTTATTGAATATTTTATAATGTACACAAGTATTCTACAGTGTATTCAACAGACATACAAATATTCAAAACCGGTCTGTAAAAAAATGTTTTAAGAAAATCTCATTTATTGAGCTATTTTTCAAAAAGTTTTTATTGCTGGTATGTAATATAGTGGCAATATCATAGAAGTTTTAATGCATTTACTAAAAGGACGTGTCCATTTACTGTTATATTTTAATTAAAAATGTTTTAACCCGATAAATATTGAGTCTGACCGTTTCATCATACATAGCAAAACTTTATATTATGGACATTATTATGATTTATGACGTATTACCCTTTTTAGCCCATTTGCCTTGGCTCATAGAAATATACTATTTGACGAATAAACTCAAAAGATAAAAAATATACTATTTGTTCAATAAATGTTATTATGACGACACTGGAATTCAACTTGGGATTTGCCTTCAATTTTTTTCGTGTCAAGATAATTTGCCGGGCCAGTGAACCGCGGAATTGAAAAAAAAAGTAATATTTATTTGGAACGTTATGAAAACGAAAATGCGACCTGTGCGTGGACTGAAATTTTGTTCTAAAATTAATTAATTAATTATACTTATTTACAGTGTTCAACATAAAACTGAATTATTACACTATAAAATATACTGCGACAAAACGATAATAACTATTTATAGATACTAAAATATTTACGATTTTCTATCGATTGTTTTAAAACTTACGCATTCATTTTTCCTTTAATACAGGGTCTGGCAGAAAGATCTTCCTAATTATTGTTGCTAATAGAAACTAAACGAAATTTGGCAGTCGAAAAAAGAATGTATTAATAAAATCGGTATCTCAACTATTAACCCCTTTCTGCATGAATTAATAATTTTTCTCAAAAAAAAATGTGTATCTAGATTTTGGGTCATAGTTACATGGAAAAATATTTTTAAAAAAATTTGACTATTTTTGACCCTAAAAAAACTTTAATATATATATATATATATGGCATTAAGTTCAATTTCAATATAGCTTATAAACTATTTAAGCTACAAAGATGTATTTACATTTTTTGAAATCTGCAGCAAAAATCTAACTGACTAGTATTTTTTTGTTTGACAATCGGAAAAAGCTCTCAAAACGCTCTCAAATTCTGAAAAAGTCCGAAAGTTGATAACGCCGCATCAAAAAATTGATAAAAGTTTTATTAAATTATAGTACACATATTTACTGATAGATAGCAGTGTCTTAGGTCAAAATTGTTTAGTTTTTCGTGCCAAATTCGGCCACGCATGAAGTAACGTAAACGGATAAATATCAAACGAGATATTTGAAAAAACTAATTTGTGCCATTTATGGGACCTTATGCAGAAAGGGGTTAATAAATCTAAGGTTTATAAGGTAATATTGTACAACCCAGAACAAATTACAGGACTTCATACAACACTACTGTATCATGAATACATGAAGTATCTAGAAGTATTTAGAAAGGTGAACGTTTTGTTGCGACTAAACGAGATGTATAGCGCGATGATAATATACATACATATATACATTTTTTGGCTTACTCTCGAGGGACCGGCTTTTTGTTTTATTATCACATTCACGCCTTCGGTTGGTTTTATGTTTTTCTTTCGGAATACTAAGCAGCTTTTTTTCTATTTTATAAGCGCAAGAATTCTCCGGGGAGACAGTCTTTATCATAAAGATTATCGTTCGATTCAACTGATGAATATTATAATATTATAATATGACTATACATAAAAGTAGAATCATCATTTATTCATAACTGATTTGTATAATTGTGGTTATGAAAGCAACCGTGTGGTTTGGATAAACTAAGGTTAAAAGAAAATAGTATAACCGTAACGTCAGTCTTCATAGTAGTGCGGGCGATGTAAAAGATGATATAGGTACTTGAAATTACGCTTTTGTATACTATTATTATTATTATTTTGCTTGGTTTTCATCTACGTTCCGCATAACTCAAACGTTTTAATAACCGTTTTGGGTGGTCATTATACGCATAGCTTGAATATAATATTCGGTGTGTGTTATAAGGAATGTAATAGTCACATATTAAACAGATTAATAGATTGCCGTCTACAATTTATTTTCAGTTTCGGAGTACATTTTCCTGGAGCTCTTTTGTGAGTTGAGCATTATTATTTCATCAAACCTCGATGTTTCAGATATTTTTGACAAATTATATTATACTTAGAAGGTCACTTAAAATTATTAAACGTAGTACAATAGTTGTACAAAGAACGGGACATGGGAAAATTGATTGAGTTTTGAAATACGTATAAGGGCTATAAACTGATCGAGTCTATAGTAGAGCTTGGCGGCTATTTATTATCTTTAGTATCGACAGGTATTGTGTTTAAACGAATTTCGTTTGAAACCAAAACAAAACTTAATTCTAATGTTTATAGTTATAAATAATGGAACATTTCAAGGAAACTAAAAAAATATCACGCCAGGAACGTCCGACAGAGATCGATAGGGTTGTCTTAGCATGCGGTGTAACTTATAGGTTATCAACTTAAAGGATACAAGGGAAAAAGTGCAGCGTGTTTAATCATGTGAGAACATTTCAGGTGAACCCGTAAAATAATATCAAATAGTTTTCTTATAGACCATTTGACAACGGGAATATTAGGCGTTCTTCATTTTTTAAGGTTTTCGTTTAACAATACGTTTTCTCACCGAATAAAATTATTTTCCAGTTAGGGAAGTGTTTGCTATAGGATAAATACAAATTCGTTGCTAAAGTTTCCCGTTTTGATAAAACGATTACAGCAATTTCGGTATTGTAGTTTAAAGCTGATGAGCACATCCGCGTGTGGACGGAAGAACCTAGTCACGTGAGTAGTTATTATAGTTATGTAGAAGGAGATAGATGTACATTAGCATACTTGACATACTAGGTAGACCACTACCATTATTGATTTAAGTTAATTTTTTGTTACAACAGTGTGTTCAAAAGTACGTGTTAGTTATAAACAAATGAAATCTTTAGGTTTTAATGCTGAACTATTTAGTAGTATTTTTAAATCAAAATTGTCACGAAAATGATTTATAATGTTTATTATTCGTTTTACACTTTTGGTAAATTATGATTTTTTGTAATATATAACCAAACATACTTTAATTATATATTACAAATTGAAATTGTTATCTTTGGTATTTGTTCATCTCTTGAGATATAAGTACCTATTCTTATAAAGTCATTAGGTTTGTAATTTGTTATATATTGCGAGGCTTTCCGAACCGGACACAGACGAATGTCGATTATCAGTGTCATGGAGCTACGCCCTTCGGTTAATTAATTAAATAGAAGTCCGACTAGCCGGGAAATGCTAATCAGAGTACACACCGAGTGTATAACTGAAGAAATGAAATGTAAATGCTAATCTCATAATGTCTCCTCGTAATCTCTGCATAAATTAACCTTTAAGTTTTTAATCGGGTATTATTTGTCGGCTGTGGCAACATTGTTTTTAAAAGTAAAAAGAGAAACGAAAAAAAAAATGTTATTATTAACTTTTTTTATTGTTGTTGATTAAGCCGACACACTTCAAGGGCAGATGCGCAAACCCGATTAACCACTGGGGTCAGTGAAATAGTTTTAACAGTTTGTTTTCCTTTTGACAGACAACTATTCAGCACGTCTTGTATTACCGTGTAATATCGGCGAGTAACATGTCTTAATCTAGTACACTTACAGGGCGAAAGCTGACTTTTGCAAATCTAGATGGATGAACCCTCGTTATAAATTATAGAACAGTTATAAACTAACCTAACCGGTTGATCCAAACGGCCAAAGTTTCCCAATTGGACTGCGATTGTCTAATGGCTTAGTACACCGTGCAATAATGATAGTTTAAGTGATACAATACATTGCACAGGGGGAGCGGTAGTTGAAGTAACGCGTAAATAAACTTAACACTGTGTTGCAACTCCGATAGCTTGGACAATAGTCAATTTTCAAAACGAAACCCGAAACGGAACGAATGGCAAAAGTTAGAAAGAAAAAAACCTGCTTTAATAGCGCCGAACCGACGTCGGTACCCGTCTAATGAACTCGGTACAATTGACCGTATCGAATCATTCATTAAGCTTGAACACAGTAGCTTAACGTTACTTAAATACATTATTATATAGTTTGTTATTTGTCTGGTTGTAGCTATTTAACAGGTTTCAGCCGGGTTTTCGAAGGGTAACTGCAGCGAACGGAAGCAAGTGTTTGTACGTTTTAAGTGTTTATCAATCCATAAGTACAACTCAAAGAGAACAGAAATTCATTTGGCATGGTTCTCAGTGAAAATTATTAGTATCTTACATCTTTAAATGTTTTGGATAGCCAACGGTTTGCACGTGCTCTGTGCTGATATAAATGGTTTAGTCATACTCCTCCCAAGTGTATGAAATTAATTGAAATGAATAGCTTGCAAACTAGATAGAATTTGGTAATGACAGATATAAAAATGGTTTAAGAAAAACGTATGATGCCAAGTTGTTTCTGTAACAAAGAGAAAAAAAGGAAAAACGCAAAGTAGATAAATTGTGCATTTTGAAGGAGTCAATTAAAAAAACTAGATCAAATAAGTGTGATCTGGGTCTAATAAAATTAGGGTATAGGTAGACTGAAGAATAGTGTAAATATTGTTAATGGTATATAAAAGATATAGTGGCTTTTGTCACTTACATGTGTACAAAGAATCAAAGAAAAAGGGATAGAGGTAATATGGTTCTGTTTTGCAAATTATTATTGACAAAACCCGGTCAGGATATTTGGACTTTATCGAATTATGGAAAACACTATTTTTGCAATGCAAATTCTATGTCAACCAATGTAAGTTAGTTTTAACAGTACTTTTAGCTGTCGCCTGTTTCCATGAATTTAAACTTCCATAACGAGATGGCATAAAATCAACAATACCCAACTCTCGAGTGGGTTATCCAAATTCAAAAGTCAAATGGAAGCTTATCGACATAACTATGAATATAAACAAAGCATTAAATATATTTATCATAAATTTTGCTTAAACAGACAAAATAACTCTGTCTCTCTAAGTGATAAAGTGCAATCAGCCTAGTTGCACATTATCATGTGATAATTCAATCTTCAGTTTTTTTTTTAATGAAACTTTGCTTTAATATGCATGTTTGAGTTTATGCAAACGATGACAAATAAAATAGGTAAATTCCAAATACACAGAGATCTCCCGTAAAAATACATGAATAATTTTTACACTGTTTCCATTAATAACGACTTGCTCATAAAGCACAATAATATGTGTATTCATCCGAATTTTAATTGGGTTTATATAAAAGCTATTTTAAATTATCAATGATAGAAATGTACAACAAACTGTTTTTAAAAAACTTCTCATTTGAGTTTTACTCAATAGCCATAAACTAAGGTCATATAAAATAAAGTTATTCCTAAGTTATAAGTTTTGTTTTAATATATTATATTTTCCCTCGCAGTGTGAGGTATTTGTACAACGCCCCGACAAAGAATAGTTAAAAAAGTTATATATTATTGTTATTTGCTCATTAACATATTTAAACATTCTTCTGTTTATTTGCAAGCAAAATTTATCACGAGAGCTACATCCCTTTTAAATATTTTACCGTAGTCGCACCAAAGCATATCATTACTGAAAATGTTAAAATCACTATAAAAAAAAGTAACGATGATAGTTAATAAAAAAAAAAAAAAGGTAAACCTTCATATTTAATAAAATATATTCGTGTAATAACTATAAAATCATTTTTTTGTATCGGTCTCTTGAATTGAGCATATAAATAGACTTGTCGTATAAATCAATACCTATACATCAGACGAAACTTTTACGGCTGTGTTACGTTTTACGGTCATCGTTGTACATGCATGTATGCAGCTCGTTGACCGCACTGGAAATTCTATATTTATGACCTCGTATAGTTATTTCATCATTAACTTTAATTTTGTAGTACTTACTACTGCGACGGAAAAAAACATTTTATTTCTCTAGTAGTTTTTAATGATTCAGGCATAAGTCGATTGAACTTAGCCGTAAGTTTTTTGGATAAAATATATAAAACCACACAGTATTTAAGTCCAAAACGTTGACGTCCATCTAGGTATACAGAATTCAATCATACATCGAAACGATTTACTTATAAGGGAAGGAAACACATTGGATCACGAACATAACGTCTTATAATCAGCTAATTTTCTGTCTCTTATCAATTATCTCTTTTCAGCTAATTATTTTGTCACTCATCTCTTATTAGCTGATTCTCTTGTCAATTAACTTTTTGTCCATATCCAGAAATTATCGAATTACCCCTATATCATCCTATCCACATGCATTACTATTTCATCCTTGCCCAACCCTTCATAGCCACATCCTTTGTGTCACAAAAGCGGCTCACAAAAAATGAGTCATGTTCATGTCAAACTATGCATCTTAATAGTTTATACTATGGAATAAGAGTGACATTGAATAGAACATACAAATCGTGTAGCGGTAAGCCATTCGTGCCCGCGTAAAGGCACATTGAACGGCACGTTAAAAATGTTAGATTTTCCGTGTTGAGCCTTATCTGTTTGATTGGGTACAGGCTTCATTATTGCAAACAAAAAAATGACAATATTATTATTACAATCTAACAATTATGACTTGATGAATGAAACGACGTTACGGTTAATACATGCATTTAAAGTATGTAAAGTGTAGTAATAACTAATAAATCATTCGGTAAGTATTTGAATTTAGAAAATGACTATTATTTACATATTGTTTGTTGTTAATCAAAAAAATAAAAACAAAAATACCTACAAGTTGTTTTTAATCCTCCAACTTTTGATCACATAATAGGTATAAAATTATAATCCCGTATATAGCAATGTAAGATGGGCTTTTAAAATTGTAATTCAAGCATTTATCTTAGTTAACACTATACATATTCATCGAGTAATAAAGACCCACTTGATGTAACAAGTTTAAAATTAAGTTAACCAATCTTACTGAAATTGTTTTTTACACTATGTCCCCTTTAAGCATTTTTTATGAGCAATAACTAAATATATAATAATCAATGCGTATTTTATTAAATTGAAATTTCAATAATTATTAAATAACAATTAAATTTAATAATAATTCAAAAAGTGGTAGTTTTTTTATTTTTGAATAAAAATAAATAACAACATTTATAAATCAAGTGTAGTACATGGACTTAATTTCTAACGCAATGCTTGCTGTTGGAGAGACTTTTCTATTCCTATTTACATAGTTTTTGATAACTTGAAAATCGATATCGCGTCTATGATTTTGTGCAGTGAGTCTAGTTTTTAAAATAAAAACTTTTATACTATGATAAAATATCGAGTTAATTCATATTAAAGTTGTTTTTAATTATTCTCTAAAAATAATATAATCTTTAATATTTGTACATAGCTACAAATAATTATTGATAAATTCCGAATTTGGTAGATTGAAATAATTTTCGTGTTATCCTTTTTTTTTACTATTTTCAACTTGGTATACGAGACACACATTATAGTGTAATTTTATGAAAGACGGATTGAGAGACTAATCTTTTCATGGGCACTGAAATTGGACGGCGGACATTTATAGAAGTCAGACCTACATTTAATCCTCTAAGCCTGGGTTCATACAGGTACTACATACTTTACTTTATTTTTAATTTAGTAGGTTTAACCGCTACTAAACCGTTCAAATTACATTCCATTCTAAATTGCCAACGTTATCCCATATTATAAAGGAGTCAAATTCGGATGAGTTTACTTTTTAAATCTGGAACTTTGCGTAATACTGTGCCTATATAATTGGTCTTTTTCAAACTGTACGTTACAAAAGCTTCTGTTAGACATCACTAAAAATGACCTCTAGACGAAATCACTGCCTTTTTAGTTATCAGTAAAATGTTGTAGGTAATTCTCATATAAATTTCCTAACCGGTATAATTAAGATTTCAGATTAATTGATCAGGTCTGTGGACTTGGAGTGATATATTCCTCTTTTTAGGTTCTTCTAAAGGGGGTCGTGATGAAAACTCGGCTTAAAATAATTGTTGATTCTATTTATTTTCACTTGAAAATAATAAAACACCACAATTATTTTGTATGCTATTTCCCTCAAGACACATAAATTAAAATTGTAATGTTTTTGCTTATTTTTATACACTAATATATCGACTGCAAGGTTTTGCCTTATTATCACCATGCATATTTTGGATGAAAAAAGTATAAAATAATCAAATTTATAACCTTTTAATATATAAAATATATGTTATGTAAATGATCTCGTAAATTAAAAATTCGTTTTTTTGAGAATGGTCAAAAATGATTACAACCACTTTTTTCTTGTGCCAAAACTCGGGCCAAGGGGGGAGGGGCGTTCACTCCATCGCCCCCCCCCTTCAAATCCGCCACTGGGGGAGGGGAATTTGTTAATCTAAAACCATATCCACGTGCAGCGGAGAAAATGTGCGATTCGTTCAAAAGTGGTTCGCTCGTGGCATGTGACAAAGTGACTAGATAGCGGTGAGGAATAAAGTGTTGTACTATCATATACAGTGGCAGTTATTCTGACCCCGTAGCTATATATTTTCCTACCCCCATCGCATTGCCCAGTCGGCGTTTTGTACAACAAAAGAAACGGCTCCTCGTAAATCGTCGCCGACAACCGGTCGGATGCTATAACTCGGTTGAACAAAACGGCTACGGTCTATTGTTTTATTTTACTTTTTTATTATTATTTTTCATTCGTAATCCACCGTGAAATGAAAAACGCAGTCTTACACGGTTCCATGAACGCACGTATGCAATATTCCATTACACCACTTTATTATAGCCGTATCGCCCGAAACAGTTTCGAGATGTACCCGACTGCTTTTATGTAAACGGCATGTGCATAATAATATATAGTCTCTCGTTGATTATCATGTTTTAATATTATTATTATGATTATAAAATCTTTAATCCTAATCATAAGCCATCTTTGCTTGTGTAAAATTACTGCATTTGGGTTTCAGATTAGTACACCGGGTGATTCTTTTAACGCCCTACACTATTTTACTCATAAAGTAATTTCAATTTTGTAGTGTTTCTTTTTTATTTATGTTATAGTACAATATGTCTAATATAAATAAATGTAATATAAATATGTCTAATATAACATAAATAAAAATAACATTAAAATTTTAATATTTTTTAGCCCTTGCTAGAGCTAAAGTTTTCAGAAAATTATTCTTAAGGGACCTGTGTGTGACTCACTTGATTAGGCTAAACACATGCATTACGAAAAAAACTTTCACGTCTCGTAGAGAAGTCCGATTACAATATATATATATTTTTTTTTTATTAGAAAGAGGAAGCATTCCTACAGAGTGCTTTGAACTTAGATTTTCAAATTTCTATTCTTAAACGCTATAATAAAAGTTTAAATATGTCCAAGTTTCACAAGTTTTACACTTATTTTTTTTCCTTGGTTTTCAGTAACTTTCCTGAGACAAGTTACTGGGAAGGAAGTCTTCCTTTTTCTAAGAACAATTTAATAATTGTAATCCAACTATTCTACGAGGTATGAGCATTTTTTCGGTAACCCATGTTTTTAACTTAATAATTTAAGTAACGAAAAGACTAGTTTAAAAATTGTATCTAATAGGTAATACAAATAACGCAACAAATAAATAAATATAACCGAAATCCAAAAATTTGCTTAGCAATTTTTATGAGCAAGGCCCTTAATTAAAAAAATTAATAAAATATATACGTTACCATTTAAGTTTCAAAAGTTGATAAAGCTCTAGAAAATAATGAAAAAGATAAAAATTTGAATATTGCCTCAAATAGTAATATAGCATGAATAAAAATGTTTTCAAAAAAAGCACTAAAAAATTGCAATTATTTTAAGAGTCAACTAGTGTAGGTCGTTACAATAATCACCCGGTAGTACGTTATTAAATAAGCGAAGGATAAAAATAATTTAATTGTATCGTATTACCCGTATTTAATTTTGTATTTATTTTATTTGTTTTTAGTTGGCGACAAACAGCGTGCTCTTGTTGGCATCAAACTGTTTGGGGCTGCTATCCTATTTTCTGGCTGACAAACAACAGCGGACTGCGTTTCTCGAAACTCGTCAATGTCTCGAAATGAAAATGGTCATTGAAGAACAATCAGCCGAACAGGTAATACGATTTACATTTATAAGTTTTTATTATTGAGAACGCGCGGGAGCTGAGGAGGTACTCTTTTCAATAAGAAATGTATGCTTCAAATAAAATATCCTTAAAGCGTAGGTTGAAAAAGATCTATAGAGTAGCTAAATTTATAATTTGCCACTTGGCAACGTTTTGTAAAACCAGTTTGATAGCAGTCATTTATATATTTGATGCCAGTAGCGCAGCACTCTTCCGATTTGAATGTGACACGCTAATTGTTGACTACTTAAATCCGAAATAACTATTCCTTTCTCAAATTAAACTTTTGGATACGATACTGTTTCGTTGGTACCGAGTACTGTAACAAATATACATTAAATTTAAAGGACATCCGGAATTTCATTGACTGATTGTAATTTTTAAATATTTATTATCTGTAATCAGATTAGATGATAGTTACTGCAAAATGTCGTAATTAATCGTCCAGAAATTTAATTTTTATATACTATGTGTATTGTCAAATTATGAAAAAGAGGATAGGAAAAAAAGTGTCGGATTCTTACTGTGTACCGGATGATTTTTTTAGCGCCCTACACTAGTACCCTTTTAAAATAATTTAAATGTTTTAGTAATACTTTTTTAATACATTTTTGTTTATGTTTAGACAATATTCAAATTTTTACCTTTTTTAGTATTTTCTAAGTTGCGTTTTGTTTATCGAACGAGTAACACGTAGTACCTCTTTCAAGTAGCGAATTTACGCGTTGTCTTTAATACATATTGTATCATGAAAAATATTTTCGCTAAATACGGAAGAGTGTTAAGTGTTTTACATAAACCAACTAGGTCACGCGCAAGCGGTGCGACGGCATGTACATCGTTTACCATGAATTATACTAATCAACCGGGCGCAAAATCAAATTGTTATTGATTCAAGCAATTATAAATAGCATACAAAATGAAAATTTCTTAATGACAATTTTTTTAAAAAAAGGGCGTTAGATCTACAAGCGAATATCGCACGATTGCAGAGCCAATAAAAACTATAGTCTTACACAGTTACAACGGGTTCTAGCTCAGGCCTTAGGTGTTTGTTTTAGCCCACCGAATAAATGCGTAAAATTGCGCGAAAACATTTCTGTCGGAACTGTGCCTAAAATATATAAACCACCACCGATTACGGCATGTGGTGTTCAAAATATACAACATTTAATTCGTTTTTTAACACGCGAAGAAACTGCTAGCCACGGCATAAAAATCCAAACAGCTGATGAACACCAATTATTTAGACATACTCAATTTTGTTTTCGTCTAAAATGTTTAATGTAGGTATGTCTAAATTGGTGTTCATCACCAGATAGGTACCAGCTAAAAACGGAAAAAAAATGTCATGTTGTATTACGAGGTTTGCATCCAGATACTAATATTTGTGAGATGAAAGAGACTTTGCTGTCTTAGGTCATTTTGGAATCGAGGTTTTGAATACCCAAATGAAAAAAAAACAGCGAAGGAAGTATACAAAATTACCTTTGTTCTTTGTGGACTTAGATCCGCGAGCAAATAACAAAGATATCTACGTCGTAGACAGTCTGTACTACCACAAAATCAAAGTGAAACCTCAAAAAAAAAAAAGTGCCACAATGAAAAATTGTCAATTCTTTTTACGTACACACAACTTTTGTCATAGAGAAACTGTTTGTGTCAAATGTGGCGAATATCATAGAACAGAAATCGGTTTAAAGCCAAAGAAATCAAAAGCCACATTGTACAGAAGCTCACACAGCCAACTGGAAGGGTGGCTTTGCTTACGAAAAGGCTGAAGAACGAAGATATCTAATGAAGACAACTGCGGTATAGCGTATTCAGCAAAGGAAAGTAAACCGAGGAACCACAAATAACACCTATGCGCATGAGACAGGTTCATTGCTGGTGGTGACTACAAAGCCCAGCACTCTCACTGAGGATCAAGACTGATCACTTCGAAAGGTCGTGATCTACTAAAAGTAGCTAACACTATAAACGCGGAAATGATTTCAACCAAAGAACCAAACTACTGGCCAACCGATTCTAAGAAAATCCCCGACCTGCTTGACTTCTTCGTAATTAAAGGCATCTCCTCTAATTATGTTGAAGCTGAAGGACTAACAGAGCTAACGTCCGACCACATCCCTGTGTTATTATCGTTAAGCTCAAATGTCATTATGAAAAAACGAAAATATTTTCTAACAAACAAATACACAGACTGGGACCTGTTTAGAAATACTCTGGAAGAAGCTATCACTCTTTCTGTGCGGTTAAAGTCGTCGACAGACATTGAAATAAATAGTAGTACATAAACTGACTAATGACATTGTTGAAGCGGCAAAAACGGCAACACCTGAAGCTGAAAAAGGCAACGACCGCGAGTTCACCTACCCAAAGAAATCAGAGAGCTTGTTCAACAAAAGTGGCGAGCAAGACGAATTTGGCACAGAACTCGGCACCCATCCGATAAAACCGAATGGAACCGATTCAGCAAATTCCTACACGATAAAATCAAAGAAGTAAAAAGAGAAATATTTTTATTAGTATATTAATTAATTTCATTAGTTATTTTGGTATATTAGTTTAACTTCATTAAATTAGTTTGTAGGTCTTAAAATAATTAGGCGTGAGACAAAAACCGACAAGTACATCTGATTTGTTCAGCGAGTATGATGAGCATAAAATGAAAAAACTTACTATTAAATTAAAAATAATACAAGTCCAAATCTAACTGTAAGTAATCCAATAAACTTTAAAATACTGTCAGCTAGCTCGTATAAAACTGTAGCAAACTGTTAATGAATATAATTTAAATATTGTATACTCCGTAGGCTTTATAATTTTACTACTAACACCTCATTGGAGTTCGTAGTAAGGCGCAAAATGTATGCAAAATAGGTACATAATTGCGTTCATAATAAACCGTGTGCCTATACTTTTGTGGCCGGTCGCCAAACATAAATTAAAAAAAGGAAATAAGATTTACTTTTATATGTTAAGTATTTTAATGTTAAATACGTATACCTAAACTTGAACATAATACAAATATTACACTAAACAATAACTTAGTAACCATATAAGTAATTTGAATTGTTAACAATTCGTTTGCTTTTCAATTTTACCCTAGAATATTCCTATTGAAACCACTTTACCCCATCTTTCATGTTATGGGGAATTGTGCTAACAATCCGGAGACTAATAGTGCTCTATAATGATCTGTGTATAAATGGCTGAATAATTGTTCAAAAGAATCAAATTATACTTTCCAAGCGGAGTGCTTTGAGGGTTAGATGATTTAAATATTTCATATTTCTCATGCGCATGTATTTAGCGCTTCCATTAAAGAACCAGCGGTAAGTAATATTATTATGGAAATAAGGCATTCCTGCGATGAGGTTTCCAATTTTAAAATGGCTTACAATAATTATCTGCTATCTTCTATTACCAATACTTTATGTTTGGCGAATTCGAATTACAAATAACACATAGATAAGCGTACTGTATTACCCCATAAATTATTTCAATAGTCTTTATTGACGCATGAAAAGGGTTTATAAATTATTACTAAAATATTTTCCATAATACAGCTTTATAGAATTATATTATAGCTTCTTTTTCCGCATGTTGGTTGATAATTATCGCACAGTATTATATTGATTCAAATTTACAAAATGTTTAATATTGCCTTTGGTAATTGATTAAAAAAAAATCGGGAGATGTCTCTGAATGAATTTTTTAAGAAAAGGTGTCTATTTGCGCAGAAAAAACTGTTGAGGTTCATACATAAATTTGACACGAACAAAATTGTTTGACAAACTATCTATCGTATGTATGTAAATTGAAGATTGCAGACAATAATAATTATTGAATTATTGTATTTTAAATGTTAGTTATCAATGTTGGTTATCATTATAATATTATTTTGACTATTGTGTTCAAACAGGTTGTGTACAGCCTGTCAATCATTTGCGTCGGTATTTAGTTTTTTTTATATAAACTATTTGAAATAAAAGTAGAATGATTTATAATTTGTTAAATAAATCATTTTTATCCGAACCATTGTCTCCAATTGTTTAAGGCATTGAAATAATAAATTATATTTTGTATGCGGACTATTTGAAGCTATTTATTTTATTTAAAAAAAAAGTTTAAATACAAAAAACTGGCATATTGTTTAAATTCAACAAAGCTCTAGGTATTGATTTGTACATTGTTTTTTTTTTCATTGTATATATTCTATTGTAAATTATAACAATATAAATGTTATAAAATGTTGTCAGAAAAAAGTAGCAGTAAGTAATGAGACATTTTTATTTGGCTCTTGTAACAAAGCAAAGTCTTCATAAATATAAAGTCTGCTTTTTAATTTACATGAAAACTTTATATGTATAATTTTCTTAAAAATGTCTAAGTTCAAAAAATTATAAATTCCTCGAAGGATATATTGAACTGGTGATAAAAGTAATTTTTTAAAATTGAATATTTATTTAATTTAAAAATACATTAAGAAACCCTAAAAAAGCTTGTAGTCACTCTTTTATAGTTAATAATACATTATTTATATTAAAGTACAGACGAAATGGTGTGTTTGTTCACTAATTACCTTTTGTTTAAGTTTTAAAATGATAACAACTCCTTAATTAGCTATTGAAAATTGATTATAAGCTTATTATTTTTTTATTTAAAAAGAGCCCGGTTTGGGAAGGTATATAGGAGTTGTTTGACTTAAGTAAATAAAATCATTCTTAAAAAAATGTTTCAATGTCAATTTATACCTGATAAAAATGTTTAACATTATTAAAATGTTGACGCCAATTTTGTGTTAAATAATCGTGTTATTTGTTTAAAACCCTATATGATGAGATGACGAAATGATACATATCCTATTTTCTACGAAATATGATAAGGAAGAGAATAAGAGTCTTATGAAAGTTGTTTGAGTAGTTTTTAAGCTTTTTCGAAACTTAAAAACAAACGCTCTCACTTTATATTTATAGATGTAGGTACATACACTAAAACGGAACCCTTAAGTTATGACGTATTAAATGTGATTTATGAGATTGTTATTATTCCGTATAAGTAGGTTGTTTGAAATAAAAGTTTTATAATTTATAGCTATACTAAACTTTTATTATTTTTGATCATTATCTTTAGCAATTAAATGCAGCTTGTTTCTACCGATATTTAACTTGACATCCTTTTATACATGTTTACACAGTGATTTACTTAAATTCCTGTGTCTCGGACTTAGCGATTCGGCGACTTCTTAATTTGAACCACTAATTTCAGAATAAATCATATTCTTACAACTTTTAGAAAATACAACAAATTAAGTATTTTATTAAAAGTTCTTCTAAAAATTTCATTGTAAAAATCAAAATAGTATTCAGTATATATTTATTAATTTGTTATTAATAATTAACGTTTTATCAATTTTTTTTCCAAACTATATCAAGTCTTGATGAAAGTAAACATGTTTAAACAATGAAATCTTTATAGGTACTACTTCAATTATTGAAGTCAGCTGTATAAGCTGTATAGCAACCACTAGTTCGTACACCGTTAGAATAGTGTACTTAACATAAATTGATAATATACTTTTATAGGTACCGTGTGCCTAAATTATTTAAATAAAACGTTGATGACAAGTCATATAGTAATAGTGTGAACTTTGGTATTGTTGTATTGCATTAAACGATTTAAAACTTATTGCCCAAGAAGTATAATGTCGTTAAAAATTTAAAAAAAACTACACAAATTGTGACATTATGTAAGTTTAGTTATTTATTATTTCAAACGTACACGGTCATGCGTGTTCATTCATATTATAATAATATGTTGTTTTATTATTATATACTTATGTATTATACCAAAATCACAGTTGTTGTTTTATTTCAGGAACGACTATTGTTGTCCGTATTACCAGAACACGTTGCTGTAAAAATGAGACAAGATCTGGGAGAGGCATTAGACAGTCAATTTAAAAAAATCTACATGAGTCGACACGAGAACGTGAGGTATGAAATGTTAAAAATTAAAAATACTTTTGGAACAATATTGTTTAAAGCATATTATGTGCTTCTGCGCTTCCTGGGGAGGACTGGAATACGTAACGCGTATACTTAACACATACTATTCAAAAGAATTGGTAAATTCTTAGAAATACACCAGCCATCCCTTTGATGTATAAAAAAACTTTTATAACGTGATATTGATATTTCTACGGAACTATATGTGTTCCGATTGAGCTTCAAAAGGTTGCAATGTTAAAAGTTTTTATGAAAAACTTAAAGGGTTCTTTTAGGTTTTTTAAAAAAAGTTTTTATTAGGATTCCAAGAACATGTTACACCAAACAATTTGTGTATCATAGCATTCGGTGATGCTAATTTATTTTACGACGCATATAAACGGATTAAAGCGTTTCGCATCTGTAGTTAGAAATTAATTACAGATTAAAAGCAGACGCTCTTGCTTCTGCTTCTTTAGAGATTATAAATGAACGAGACCCCTTTGTTAACAATCAACCCCTTTTACAACTAAAAAAAAAATGTTTTAACGATTCGTCTGCTATTGACTTACAATTTCTGAGCACGATTATTTTAGTAAACAAAATGGGAAAAAGTTATTGGTTGTTTTAAAGTAGAGCCCATTCCGAATTTTCGCAATATTTTATTACGGGGTTTTTTTTTTTGCTAAAGCGTATTACTTTTATGACGAAAAGGTACATAGGTCATATTTTCTAAATTACAAAAGTCAAAAACGTCTGAATAACGTGTAACAATAATGTTCAGGCACGAATAACATAACAGGGATACAAACTTTTCGGAACGGACAACTGCGGTGAATGGTCGATTTTATTTTACACAAAAATAGGTATAAAAAAATCTAAGAAACGATGTCTAGGACCTTGGCTTTGCGCAATAAAATGAAATATTTATAATTGAGAAAAACACTCATTAAAAAGTTCTTCTTTCTCTTGAAATAACAAAAAAAAAAAAAATAGCGCAAACAAATAACACGATAAAAATATTTAATTTAGTTTTTCCCGAATCGATTTTTATTTTGTGTTTATTTTTTTAAAGAATATTCTTTTCTCGTCATATTTTTATTGTCATATATTTTTGTTTTTCATGCATGTTCGCAGTATTTTATATGCCGACATCGTCGGCTTTACAGCCATCTCATCCACCTACTCTGCATCAGACTTGGTAAAAATCCTCAACGAGCTGTTCGCCAGATTTGACAGGCTTTCAGAAGTATGTTTACAGTTTTATATAGAACATAACATATAAAACAAAATGAGAGAGTTTATTTATTTATTTAATGAAATTCTGTTTGCTTTTTGTAGAAATACCAACAACTGAGGATAAAGATTTTGGGAGATTGTTATTATTGCATTAGCGGAGCACCTAGAGAACGACCAGATCACGCGGTCCTCAGCGTACACATGGGACTGTCAATGGTCAAAGCCATCAAGTGAGCTGTCCAACGACATAATATGGTTTGCGTTTTACAATGTCAATTTATTATTACCCAATATTGCTTTTACCAGGTACGTACAACAGACGACAAACTCGCCGGTAGACATGAGAGTGGGTATACACACTGGAGCGGTGTTGGCTGGCGTTTTGGGCCAAAGGCAATGGCAGTTCGATGTATACTCCAAAGACGTGGAGTTGGCCAACAAAATGGAGAGCAGCGGGATGCCCGGGTTAGTTAATGAATACCGTAATTGACATAATTATAAAACGACAAGAACCCTCTGCAACATTTTCCGTTTTTTTTTTAAATTGATTGGTTTCATTAAATATTATTAAATTGTAATTGTACCCTTTTGTAGCCTCCACCTTAATGAAGCTCCTAGTAATTTTAACCATATTCTCCTTGGCTGTCCTACTCTGTACCCCAACAGAAAAAATTTACTTTCCCATCTCAATTTGTTCGGCTATACCTCCCTTGACCCCTCTCTTCTTTAAAACTTCCGTTGTCCCTTCGTTATCGTCCTTCTAATTTCCTTCCTTTCCAAAACTGGATTTCTTATTTAATTGTTTCTTTATTGCATGTTTTATTGTTTTTATAGTCGTTAAAATAAAAAAAAAATTTGTAAGTATACATGAACAATTGATCCAATGTTAATACCCTTGAGTATATATTATATATGTACAATATATACTCAATAATAAAACATAATGTAAATTTATCTTTTTTCATGTCAGTTTTTTTAATTGCTGAATTTTATACATCGGTGCCATAAAACACATAGGTGTATTTTTATTAATACATGCAGGAACGGCGTTTGAATATTTTATTTAAAGGGCCTCTACATCTACGTATTTTTTTATCAAAAATAACTAATTATACTTCAAACGTACTGTTCCTATATTATTTGAAAATTTACAAACATGCCGCTGTGATCAATAGATTTATTTTAATTAATACAGCTTTTAAAAAAGTTTTTGAACATCACATTTGCTTGAAAATGGTTTAATTTTGTTCAATGATGTTGGCTCTTTTAAATAGGTTGCATGTAATTAGAGGTTTTTTTTTTTTTGAATTGTACGCAATGTATAGATGTTGCTATAAAAAAAATGTTAAACAGTGTGTCTTTTGTTGGGATTTGGTTACTTTTAATAACTAGGTATATTGACTAATTTTCAGGCGCGTCCATATATCTGAAAAAACGTTGAGCTTTTTGAACGGTGAATTTGAAGTAGAACCAGGCTACGGTGAAAAACGGGAAGAAGCGTTAAGAATGGCTGGCATAAAAACATTTTTCATTATCAAAACGATTAAACCGTTCAAAAAAGATATACAGAATGGTTCCTTTAACGACCTGAACAGTAGTACCAGCAAAGAGTCAGTGGTAAGTGTTGGTAAATACATTTTACAGTACCTCACTATAATTGACAATGTTATCTTTATTGCAGTGTATCACTCCAGTAGATAATTCCGATTTGATGGCCCAAGTAAAAGAGGAATCGGAAAATTTTAAGAAACGACTCCGGAAAGACCTAATGAATAGAGACGGCCACAGGTACAAATGATTAACGACCGTTCCCTTTAATTGAGCTTAAAAATGTAGTCTAATTTAACTATATTATCAATACTAAAACGGTAGATTTTCTTTATACAAGTAATGAAAGCGTATCTTTTGGCGTTTTCTTAAGAAAAAGGTCGTCGTCGACTAATAACGGTATGCGTCGTGACGACGTGTTCGGAATAAAACAATATGTGTCTCCGGCATAATTTACTGGAATCCTAAGACCATTAAGCTTTTCCTTTTTAGTTAGTATTCCCAGTTTGTAGATTTGCAATCGGACGACGAGAATCCGACTTTCAATAAATGTTTATATTACAAATATAAAAAAGAAGCGAATAAACAAATGAAATAAACATAAATTATTTATTTATATTTATTCCAATGAATTATTCCGATCTAAGACACAGAAATGGTACAATGTGAAGACGTGAACCATTGTTTATACTATAATTTTTTTGGTTTACCAAATGAAAAAATTAAATTGCTCATAATGAAAAAGCTCGAACAGCATTTCCAAAACTTCTAATACAAGGACACATTATATTTTTTAAAATTTTTGTTTTCAGAGATTTGAACAAGCACACGAAATACTTCACATTGACATTTAAAGACCAGAACAAAGAACGTGAGTACAAATATCACAAAGAGTCTGCATCTGGCGTGTCTCTCATCGGCTGTCCGCTAGTGTTGTTTCTGACGTTTTCCGCACAACTCATCATGTTGCCCACGTAAGAACAGTCGTTTGTATGAAACCCACAAAAAAAATACGCTTTTAAAGTTCAATAATATAATTTATCATACTCAAATTGTATAATTTGTCTGCAGTGATTTGTTGAGCTATCTAACGAGTTTCCTCGTGCTGGTAGTCCTGTTGATCATCGTGGCCGCATCAATAGCCGATGTGTTTCCTGAAGTAAGTACTCAAAATTATATTAGCTTTATTGCTGAAAATCGAATATCATTTTTTTTTAAAAATGCGAATAGTGTGAATATTTGCACTTTAATGCACTCAATACTTTTGCTATGATAACTGACTTGTAATAATACAATAATAATGCTTTGTGTTGTAATAAATCCATCAGCGTTTATGGTCATTAAACTCAGTGGCGATGCGTGGGTCTTTATGTCGGGGGACGTTGAAAAAAAAGTGTTACTAATAAGTGTTACTCTGGACTTTTTTATATTATAATAAGGAGTTATAGGCTAATAGAGGGAGGCGACTACGCCCTACACACGTTATTACTACAAATATGAAATAAATAACCTAATAATACCATATGTTATCACTTTGCCAGTGTAATTAAGTTTGTTAATAGCAAAAATATGATGAATTTATTGAAATTTTTTCTAAATTTATCAGTATTCAAAACAAAATATTTAATAAAGCTACCTAAAAAGCATCTAATATAAAAGTATTTTTATGCTTTGTAGACAACTTTTCAACAAATTCATCAAGGCCTAAACTTTTGGTCATTTTTTTTCTCTATAATAATACATGACAACCCGACCAATCATTTGACATATACAATTTCTCATGTAATTCTTTAGTTTTCTTAAACATCAAAACGTACTTTCACATGCTGCTTTGGATACTGGAATGATTTTTGATAAAACAGCTAAATTATACGTTTCATTAAATGAAATTTTAAATTTTTTAAGGAGATTCATTAAACTATTAAAGTTTATATTATTTTAGGTTTCATATTTTTAATAGTTTTTAAGTTAATATCGTTTGTTTTTACAACGATCAGTACTGTTCATAAGGGAAAAAAAGTTTTCTAAAGGATTCTTTGCATATTTCTTGGAGTACCATAAATAACAAAATGTATAGTTGGTACATTTTTTAACGGCAAAATGTATTTTTAATAGTTATATAATAATCAAGTAATGTATAAATGTCAAATATATATTAACAAAAAAATACAACCCAATTTAGATAGATAAAAATAAAAACTAAAATATGCTCTCCGAAAAAAATTAAAGAATTGTATAAATAATCAGAAATTATAATTTATTTTTCAAGAGAAACTTAATAGATATTTGAGTAGGTATTATAGTTATAATAGTTAAGATAAGATATTAAGTACCTATATAAATAATAATTTTAATCGGAGTATATGTTTGCGTACTCGCTGTGTATGTCTGACAGTAATTCTTGCATGCATTCATCACTCAAGCACATGAACGTTTGTACTTCTGTCGCGTTCGCTGGACGACAGTATGGCACGTAATCGCTAGTGTTTATAAACGAAAATCTTAAATCTTGCATTTTCTAAAAATCAATAAGAGAAAAGAAAAACATGACAACATTTTTTCAATATTTTCATTCAAAGCTAGAAATGTATAAGCATTCTTATAAGTATTTGTGACGTAAAACTAAAACTTTATACAAAAAAGTCCTTTGTAAACAAATCGAATAAATATATCTAGTGAAATATTCTTCAGATATAGTATCGATATACTTTGAAAAATAAAAATGAAAAATCTTTAGTACCTAGTAGAAAGTTTTTCTCTATTTCTCTTTTTCCATCAAACTTATAAGATTTCAGATAACGTCATACCCTCTATTTATTAAGGAGTACAGACAATTTGTTTTCAAAACCTTAATTTAAAGAATGATTTATTTTTTAGACTATCATAGCATCTTTGACAGTGATTTTAAAATAACATTTCATTTAAACATAGCATTATCTATTATTGACTAAATAATAATCGTAGAACGTTTTTTTTTTACATATTCAAAATAATGAGAAATTTATCTAGGTTCTTTTGATGTTTTTTTTATATTATTAAGCCGACAATTACAATTTATATTCTTACTATGACTTTTTGTTACTTTTTTAAGTGCTTGCGTATTTAAGGTAAAAGCTAAGTTTTGAAAGTTAAGAAATTGCGTTGACTTAATGAAATCATTTAACTCTCAAGTTACCATGATAGTGTTCTTTTAAAACTGTTTGTGTTTTCCATTTACCCTATCTGAATCCCCTCATTATATAATTATGTATTTTAAAATACATCGGAAATATAATTGTATAATTTGTTCTTTTGTAAATTCTATAAAAATTGCTTGTGACTTTTAATTGTCACCACTTCATTTTAATTTAGGCCAGTACCGAAATAAGTTTTGAAATCTACTAAAATCTGTTGTATATCCCTTGCGAAGTATTTAGAGAGTTTGCTTCTAGTGAGGTTAATGCTATAAAAAATGATGAAATATCTATTTACTTTTTTGTTTTCATATGAGACTTTTTGATGATCAACGCATCGTTCTGGATAATCTAGGCCAATAACGCAACCGACTTCTTTTTGGATTTCTTCCGGGCATTCCCACGGTTTGTACAAGTAACGGCGAGGTAATTTTCTCAGCTCTGGAACGTATCGCCTTGCGAACAATAATTGTAAAACGTTAATTATATGAATACCGTTTTAAGATAAAAAAAAAAGTAAAAGCTGTCTCTGACAAACAACAGCAAAAATCGCATACCTTATGTACTCGCCCGAAGGGTCCATTCGCATACCATAGTTGACGGGGTCCACGCACAAAGGACTGTCTAAGAGCTGTTCACAATTCGAACTAGAAACCCAAATCCAATTGCCCGAGCAAACCGCCCAATCGGCGTCCAGTAAATAATTCAAAAAGTGTTTCATCCCTTCGGTCCAACTTATCCAGAGATCTCCTCTAGTCAAAAAACATGCCACCGAGTTCCTCACCACGTGGTGAATCCATCCTTCCTATAGAAGAATTTTATAAATTCCAAAATAGTATTCATGACCATGTGGCCTATATTATAATGACTAACTCGCCATTTATTAACTTCGACGCTAGCTAAGCTGAGAATATATTGTACTATGATGTGTAAATCGGTATTAACAGATTATCGAAGTGTGATAAGTGCAAGTAGTGTTATGTTGATTTAAACGAGACGGTTTTTCGATACTAAACTTTAAAATGTAATAAAGTGCTATAATACCTGCTTTAACTGTCTCATCCCGGCGTCAATAAACGGATAACCGGTTTTACCGTTTTTCCAACAATCTAATAGCTTTTTGTTGTCGCCTTCGTTCACGTTATTCCAATTTATGGCTAAACAAGCCGGATTTCCTTCTACCTTGTCGAACTTGTCATTGTTCACCGACAAGGCGTAGAAGTAATCCCTCCAGATCAGCTGGCTAGTTGCGCTGTACTGGGGCAACCGTTCCGTTTCAAACGACTGGCTGAACAGCTTGGACAGCTCCCAATAGAGTCTGCCGAACAATTATAAGAATTCGATTAAATAGACCAAGTCCGTTTATAGCACTTACTTTCTGATCGAGAGACACCCCAAGCGCAAAGCGGCGCTCATGCTGGACGGCGGCCCCAACAGGTCGGGATTGACTTGGTTCGGCAAGTAAAACCCCTCGACGAATGCTTCTTTTTCGAAACTTATACGGTTCTGCAGTTGTTCTAAAGCCTTAGTTTCGCCACCGTACCAACGGTTATGTACATTAGACACGTCTGCGATTTCGGGTTGTATATTAAAGTACTCCGGCTTTAGATCTTTTAGTTCCTATGAAAAAAATATTTCCCCTTTTTCAACATCGATTGCTATAGCCAAATGAGTACTTAAGACTATGCCAATTGGGTAACGAATAAAACTAGCCGGATTAGCAACTAATCAGTCCGGTGTTAAATTAATGACTGAAAAACATTAATTAACCTTAAATTCATCCAATATGTTCGACGAGAGTTTCTCGAAATTCACCGATGACAAATCGACATTGGGCATGGGTCTCGGGGGTTGACCAATTTTGCTTGCAATGCTCTAAACGGTAAAAACATTAGACGACTGCACTTTACATAGAACTTTAAAAATATTGCATTAAATACTTGAAATTGTTCATAAGTCGTCGGTGGCACACCTCCGTTAGTTTTAATAATTAGCTTCGGGTCCCATAACGTGTGAGAAACCTTTTCAACCCAATCTACATTGTTTTGCTTGCAAAACGCCTTGACCGATTCATCTCGATTTTTCCAAATGGGTTCGCAATCCTAATTAGATACGGAAAAATGCGTGTAAAATAATAATATGTACATTTTAATACATTTATTTACATTTAATGTTTACCTGTTCGAAAGTTATTAAATCGAGACCGATCTCTTGTTGTATTCTTTTAAAAATCGTTATGGGATTTCCTTGTAAAATGTACAAACGTCCACCGTGCAGTTTTAAATTCTCATCTAAATCCTTCAAACTTTCCAATAGAAAACGCATACGGTTGTATCCAGTTAACTCGGGATCTAAAAATATTTATTCAAATATTAAATAATACAATTAGCGATGATAATTGAATTTTTCAGGCACTACTATAAAATAATGTGGTGCTGTAGGACCTAAAGTTCGAGTCAGTTTTAATTTCAATGTGTCTTCAAGTACTAATTAGTTTGAAATAGGAAGAGGGCTATTAAATTCTAGATTTACAAAAAAAACTATATAAATTATGTACTGAATAATGCAACATTACTAAACTAATGTCTAAATAAAAATATAATATAAAAAACAATAATGAACGAGAAAATCCATAAAATTCGAAAACTACCAATCTGGTAGATTTTTTTTTATTTAGTTTTGACTTTTTAATAGGCATAATTTTCAGCAAATATTTTTTATTTAGATAACTATCTGTAAATTGCATACATTGTATAACACTTATGAAGTGTTATATAATTAAATGTGTTACCATTTTGCTTTACCTAATAACTAAGTGGACTGTGTCAACTGTCGAGAGATCTATATTAAAAATTAATTAATTTGTATGATAACAATAATATAGGATGAAGTATAATATATAATGCTGAGCACAGAATATCACAGAAAAATAACGGGTTCTGTGAAAATTCGAATTGTTGTGGTCCCACCATTAATTATAATACAATTATGGCTACCAACTTGAATTCCATTTTTTTGCTTGATATTTAAAATTTAAATTATATAGTTAATTCCTCACGCTTATTTACATCTGTGTTACTGTGTAAACAAAATAATAATAGTTAAATTTATAATCAATAATGATTACTTGATGTCACTTAACGTATAAGTATTCTTTCGACTATTTTACCCGATCAAATATGCGTTTACCGTGCGTTATTTTAATATTATATAAAGTTTTACTTTCTGTTATGCTGTCGAATATGAAAACAACTATTAGCTTGCTGCTTCTTTTAACAGCTTCAACCAAAGCCGGATTATCGTGTAGCCGCAAACCATGCCTATACCAGTGCACGCAGACCGTCATGTTTATAGTGCGTTGAATGGGTTATGCTATTTGTACTCTGCAAGACATTAATATTTTACCATTGTTAATATAAATTAACATTATAAATAATAATTATATAAATAATGAATAATTTGGTATCATAATATTATGTTTTGGCAATATCGTATTCCAGGATATCTTAGTGTGCTCCAGTAAAAACTTTACAGCTCGATTTACTATAATTAGCTTAATATCAGGTTATATTTAATATAAGGACCCAGTAAATGTATAGTTGGGATGACTAAATAAATACGTATACCGGCTAAGTGTTTAACTAAAAAAACTGTACATTTTATTGTGTACCTATATTAACCATATGATTATAGTATACCTATCTATACCTATAGTTTTTTCCGCACACACTATTTTATGTTAGATTCATTGAATATATTTACCTGATTAAAAAATGTTGATCAATTACACTTAAATATACTTCGAACGACCGTCAACAAAACATGGTTTGGACTTCTGAGAATGCATGACCGGGTGGGCACTTATATAGTAATCGGGAGACCTGTTAGAAGTTCCAGAGGAATGATACAGCGGAGGAGAGAATTACGTTAGGTAAACAATGTGTCACATGTTTGTTAATTTTTAGACATGGACCGCCGGCTGTATTTTGAATCTTGGTGAATTGTTGTATGATAAATGAAAATTAATTGAAATTGTTATCAATGTCCAGTGTCAGGGTACAACACGCTTAATCACACAGCATAGTGTATTCCAATTCATAAGCATTACAAAATATGTAAATTGATAAATGCAACCTTGCACATTTAATAAACACACGTTAAGGTCTTATTACACTAAACATTTCTAATTAAAAATTATAATTTTTTGAAAAACTCATTCATAAAAAAAACTAGTACAATAAAGTCGAGGCACAGTAAGAACGGGCGAGAGAGGTCACAAGTTACAGGAATTATTATAACTGAATGTAATAAAATGACTTTTAAATAAACACTTCGATGTGAATATGTAGATATAATTTAAGAAATACGAAAAATATGAAAATATTGTAGAAGTTATAATGTGCTTTAAATTGTATTTTGAATATTAGGGAGGATTTGCTTAGGGTTGACCGTATGTCTGTAATATTTTTTGCCGTTTCTACCCATACTTCGTAATTGACAGTAAAATTAAAATATTTTCACTCTAACATGGCAACTTAGAAATTCACTTCGTCCAAAAATTGTATTTCCCCCTTTTTTTTGTATAACTTAATAGAACGATACGGATTTTTTAATGATAAAAAACTACAGATTTTTTTAGAAAATCATGTATGTATATTATACATGATATCTATAATAGTTTCACTCAAGATCTACTTTAGTTTAATTTTCTAACTTTCAGACTTTTTATAAATTATCCTTGATTTTGAATAAAAGTATTTATAGAACTTATGCTTTTATTATAAAATAAATAAAACTTCTGACAGAAACAATATTTGTTATCAAAACTTGTATATTTCTAACTTTTAAACAAGTTTTTATATAACTGTTATTCTGGTGAAATGCATTTTTTAAAACATTTCTATAACTGTTCTAATGGAGCTTTTAAGGTATCTGTTCAAAGATAACTTTTATAATGGAACTTTTTCAAAAAAATCTAGAACTCTTTTGGACCCAGAATGAAACTAAAATAAAATAGTGTTTTCGGTTGTATAGGTTTTGTCAATTTATTCGTGTAATTTTTAATGGTTTTGGCTGGCTATATGAATGAAATTCCTTGAAAAAAAATGTGTCCCTTTAATAGTATAATTTTTCTCCGAAAAAATGTCTGGCTACGTGCCTACGAAGGCTGAAAAAAGAATAATAAACGGGCTCAGTCCACCTCTGGCTAAGCTGTTGCCAAACATGTTATTAAATTTCGTAAAGATAATTAAATAGGTAGTAGACTCTGGCAATTTGCGAGACTCACTATATATTATAGCTAAAATATTTAAATCCTAGATCAACCGACAATACGTTATAATGTCGGAATTTATTTACGCATCGACATACGAAAAAGTGTATTACTATGTTTAAAAAAATGTGCGTTTAAAAATAGGTTTGTTTTTTTACAATTTATTCAAAACCTAACCTTGAAAATAAAATCTATCTAAAATAATAACATCGTATTTAATGACATTTGATCATGTATAAATAAACTCGAATTATCTGCATGGACATTGTTCGAATAATAGAAGTCACGTTGGATTACTAAAAATTTAATTTCATAATGGACCAATTAAATATACATAAAATCGCAATGACGAATAATACGTTCTTTTGTTGTTTTGTTTTTATTAAGTTACAACGTTCAACACTATTAAACAGAGTATTTTTGTTTATTGGTTTACATTTCACACTTATTTTAAGACTTGTCACTTATCATCAAATATATTTTAAACAACAAACGATATTTTGAAATTTCGCCTAAACGTTTTCACACTTCAAAAATTGACAATAACAAAGTCTAATGCAGGCGTCACATTAACGTTGTAGTTATATTTCTATTGTCGCACTAATAACATTTAATTGTATTATGCCTATGATAAATACGTATGTATATATGTATTCCACGCAAAAATATATTATAAACACAAACTGCAACGTTTAATATTTTACATTATATAATATGAGTTGACATAAAGATGACCTAAATTACATAATTAAATTACATTAAGTAATTAAATTACACTTAATTACTTAAATTACTACAGTTGTAGCAAAAAATTAACAGATCAATTGGATTGGTTTTCTAAACAAGCTAGCATAGCTAAACAGTTAGGACAGCTAAAAAACGTAAAAGCCAACGTTGAACAAACTGGTTGTCATCATTTTTTTTTTTTGTAAGGATAGCAACGATAAGTACCAGCAAGTTCCAAAATGTCTTCTTCTTTTCTATAAGGACATCCCTGATACTTTCTGGAGGGGGGGGATAAAATATATTTATAATACAAGTATATAGTATTTATATTATACGACGATAAAAAAAAATGTATACATTACAATACAGTAAAAAATTATCAAACAGTTAAGAAGACGTCGCTTCATCGAACATCATAGTTTAACGTTTAAATTAAAATTTGGCAAGAAATTGCCTATACAAACCTATACCTAACTGCTTAATACTGCTTTCATATACATTTAAAAATCTGCTCCCTTATTAGGGTTCAGAGGGAGATTTTTTTTTATTTAATAACAACTTTCATGAGATACATCATATTATATTTGTTTGAGGTTGCTACGTTCAAGTTTGATAATAATTGTAAAGACAACTTCCTAATTTAGAAGTTACAAGAGACTTAATGGTAGTTATTAGATAAAATAAATGTCATAATTAATGTTATTAATAGAATCATTGAAATCAAATATTGTATAAGATTTACAATTAAATGTTACAACAGTTATAACATTGTTATAAAAGTTCATAAGTAATGTTCATTTGCTTTAACAAGGTATTTAAAAACATTAATAATAATAAAAATTACGGACTTACACTCATTTTCTTAGAAAATAATAAAAAATGGTTAATTTTTCTTTTTGTAAACATTTTTATGTTACTTTACAATATTATAAAATTACTAAATGTTTACTTTTTTTACTATTTTCCAGTGCGGTATCAACTTTTGAAACTTTGGTAACATATATATTTAATTAATTTGTTAAAGAAAAAATTATTTTCTGATAATTTTGACTGATCGATAACCAGTTTTAGATAATTACTAGAGCTTCGCTCTAGCTGGGGGCTCTGCCCCCAGGCCCCCGAGTCGGACGGGTAGGTCACAGATTCCCGGTACTGTACCCGGCTACGCCGGGCACGCTCACGTCACTTCGCTGCAAAGTATATTCGGGGAGGTCACAGATTCCGAGGGGGGTGCCCGGCTGCGCCGGCCACGGTGTGTGGAAGTCAGTGCACAGCGGTTCCTAGGAGCGTGCCTGGCTGCGTCGGCCACGGTGTCGAGCCATCGCAATACGTCTTAAAGGAATGACGTTATAATTCATCGTATCTTTATCTAGTAATCATAGTTCATACTTAGTTTCGAAAAAGTGTATTGCAAGCTAAGTACCGGTTAACTGTAGTGCAAGTCTAGCTATCTGTCAGATCAGAAACGTCCTACTACTAAAGCTAGTGTGCTACTTGCTTAAAGAACAATTTTTTTTTTTTTTTAATTTGAATTGTTTGATGTGTTGTTTACTTCACGGGCTTGGTAATAGCTATGGTTAAAAATAGATAGAAATGTTTAGAGGTCAGTCGGCTATATGTCTGATATGGTGTTCCTATGTGCAACAAAACTTTTTCAAACATAGTATGTTATATGTCTAGATATTGGTTGAATTAAAATCCTTATTTGTTCAGAAATCACCGTCTATGCCATTATTCGGTAATGACGTACTTACGTTTAGAATGTAACCAACAGCATAATGCATTAAATATGTATATTAAAGGTCTGGTGGTTTAACAGAAGTTCATAAGTGTTTAAGAATTCAAGAGTAAATCACATGAATGAAATGTCTAGAGTTTATATTAAAACTTAAAAGGGAAAGAAGTGAAGAGTGATAAATACATTATTTTGATTTTTGATCGACTATTTGACAGTGCTTATAAAAACGTCCAAAGAGAGGTTAAATGAAATGTCTCGATGCAAATCATTTAGTTTTTGGATCTGGACCTTTTATGTTAAAGGTACTTTGATACTTAAGGTCTGACGTTAGTTGGTTATTAGAAGTTTAAAAGTGTGGAAGAATGATATGTTTGTGTGACGGTTACTTAGGAACTCAAGAGTACAAAACATGAATGAAATGTCTAGAGGCCAATCAGTATATACTATATATTAAGTAGGAAAATAATTGAAGAGTAATAAGTAAAAATAATTTGTAGCAAATATTTTTGATTATTCGAGTGTCCGGCGGTGATTATAAAAACGGTCAGAGTACAAAATGATACTAATAATAAATAATAATAATATTCAGTGCATAAAATACCTAAATTATTTGATACTTATCCAGACATATTTTATACATAATAGATAAATTGATATAAACATTAATACTTTTTTAAGTAAACCATGAAAGGTATAAATCCATATGTTGATATATTTTTAGATGGCTAACCAACAATTCATCCTACTAAATGATAATAATCAAAAATTTTAACATAATTTTATTTTTCATTATGTAGTATCAATTTAAAAAAATATAGCAAAATCTATAGATTTACTATACTTTTTTAGGGTGGAGCGAATACTTATATTATACTTCTATAAATAATAAAATAGTAAATTAAATGTTGATTTTCAATATAAATTTTAACCCTTTGAAGCACAGCATTTTTTTCTCTGAACATGATTATGAAGGTGGTAATAAATATATACCACTGTGCGAGAGTAGGCTATTTTTTGAAAAAGTGGTATATTACCTCTACCACCATGCTTCAAAATTTTAAAATGCAATAAAATGATTTGAAATTAATATTTTATTTTTATGTTTTAATAATGCCCTATGTCTGAAATCACACCACAAAAAACCAAAATAGTCAATATTAATAAGTATCTAATTTAGTTCAAGCTATATCAACAGCAGCTCAAAAAAAAAAATTATATATACATACATATAATATAAAAAATTAACATTAAATAGTTAGTAAAAATAAATGTTCAGACAATTTTTTTGGTTTTTGATTACTACTCATAAAAACGGTCTAAGAACACAAAATGTTGAACGCTAAAATAATCTAAAGACAACTGTTTTAAGAATTTAAAAAGATGATATAGGGACTTTTGCTGATGCTTTTAAAAAACATACCTATAATTTTTTATTATAAGACTGTGTAAAAATGCATTTATTCGTTGGTTGAATAAGTATTATAAAGCCAGGGAGTAAAAACTGGAATGATTACAATAGCATAAGATGTTTCTATATATAATGTGATTAAAATAAATTAGATCATATAATATAGTTATTTCTTATTAGAGCGAAATGAACACATAGATATTTTATGTCAATAATGTATATAAATTTTAAGCACACAAAATTAGCCCCAGGCGTTTAAACTAAAAATCGATTGTTTTTAGATCTGAACACTTTTTATTCAGTGCATCAAATATACTATTATTATTATTTAAAAAAATATTTTTCATTATATATATATATTATTATTTTAACAACAATAAACTTTTTTTAAATTAATCCATGTATTATGTTATTTTTAGATAGGTAAATAAATGTTTTTCTACTAAATAATTTACAATAATACTTCCTAAAAAAAAATTACCTAGCAAGTGAAATCAGATACATGATTTAAAAAAGTAAAGTTATATGTTTGTCAATTTCAAAGAATACAAACTATATTTTCAACTTTAATGACAATTATTAGATTTTTTTAGCTTGAATTGTTGATTTCCACATAGCTTACCTACAATTTCTGAATTTTCCAAAGTTAAAATATTAAAACCACAAATTAAGTCAAAAAACAATTTATAAAACTCCAAACGGTTAGTGATAGTACTTGATCATAGTGATCATATATATTTATATAGATAAATCATCCTACTAAATGAAATAATTAAAATATATTCAAATAATGCCAATTTAACGTGAAATAATATATCATTAAAAAAAAATATATAAAAAAACTAAAATAATTTGTATTCTATGTAGTGATCATAATTGTACAGCTTTAACAAAAAAATGTGAAATAATTAATGTTTTAATTATTTGTACATCAGTATCGTATGTGTGTGCATGTTTAGAAACTAAAGCGTTAAGAGAAGTCGGTTAAGACACTGTATAATGAAAAAAAAAACTGTCAATTTAAATTAGGGTTGAGTATAGAGATTAGATAGGCACTAATTATTAAAAAATAATTCATAAATAACAAAAAATGAACTTCTACGGTGTAAGTTTTCTATTGGCCGCAGGCAAATTAATCGGTGACGGCATAGGATGACAGTCTGTAACCAATGGTAAAAATAATAACTACTTATTGTATTAATTAAAGACAGAGTAGATAGAAGTAGCAATCAATCTTCTAAACGGACACGCGTCAGTTATGATTTCACTATAGTATTGGTCTAAAACAAATAATTTACATATATATAAAATAAGTGGGTAAGTTATTTAATTGAAAATAAATAGTAGATATATATGTCAACAAATTTTTCAACAAAAAATGAAATATATCGTTATCACCACACACAGCGGTTTGAAAAAGATAAGAATTTTGTACATCTAATTAATTTGATAATTTGGTTTAAGCAAAATGTAATATACTACTATACTATATATTATTATATGTATTCTAAATCTAAAAAATAGACCAATATCCAACGACGCATATTAATAGGTAATGTTTGCACACCGGGAATCTCTTGAACGAAAACCGTAGGCGAATCACGGACAAATATGTAATTAATAATAACTATTATACGTTTAATATATAATTGTATGTATATAATATAACAAACTACAAAGACAAAAATTCACCAAAAAAAAAACAAAACACGCCGTTCGCCGTTTTTAATTTGTATTGTTTAATATTTATTATTATATATATGATAACGTTTCGACACGAAAACAGCTCTCCGGCCGCCGACGCAGGCATGGAACATGGAAAAGACGAATAGACAACTGAATCCCATGAAAGAGACGATTAGGCGACTGGCGGCAGTCGGCTATTTTGAATTAACGTTTTATTATATAGATATAAAGATTTTTAAAAATATATAATTGAACTTGAAGCAAACTCAAAAACATATATTATTACATTATTAATTAAACGGAGATGCTCAAAAATATTTTAATATCAATTTTTCATCAACTATTATTAATCAATCGATAAATCAATATATTAAAAAATATATTGTGTACATATAGTTTTATCTAAATGGTCGATTAAAAAAGTATTAGTTTCAGTGGGAATGCATTAATAAAGACATTAATATTATAAAACATATTACGTTAAAAGTCAATTATATCTAAATAAAATATATTATCTGCTAATTTATTGGATTTTTTTTTTTGTGAGTTTCAAGTGCAATTACTGCAGTTTCTACGCGTATTCATATTTATTTACTGTTCGCTAAATAGGAATACAAGATATAATTATTTGCTTAGAAATTTGGGAGCTGTTTGGGGTGTAATGGGTAGGTATAGTGCAATGCACGGCTTATTTTTTTTACATACATTCCAGAAATAACATTTTTGTTAACATCAGCTAGCAACAGTTCACTTATTTTTTATTTTCTCGGTTAGTCCAATATCTGTGTGTTTCTAACCGATACCTACCGATGTTTACGCGACGACGAACCGCATTAATGTTTTTAAAATTACTTCTTGATTTTCACGAATCGAAGTGCGAGGTTCAATGTACCTACGTGTAAGTTATTAATTATTAATGAGTTTTGCGGTCATTAGAAGAAAGAAACTTGGAAATATATAGCACGCGCGTTTGTTGTTGAAAGATGGAACATTTTTTTTAAGCACTGTATTTTATAAGATACAACAGTTACGACTTAGGGTTTGCATTGAGTTGGATTTAACTGGCGTATAATAATAATATGTTGGATATGCTACAGAGCTAAAATAGCATTATAATACTGTTGAATGATACACTAGGTTGATGTCTGTCTGAAAACTAAACAAACCTTTCAAGTCGATCGGACTTGTCGCCTACCGATGTGGTTGTAAAGGTGTTTAATGCACATTATAATATATTTTGGCAGTGCAAGTATTTATATAAACTGGATTTCCCAATCAACAATAACAAAAAATATCAAACCATTTTTTTTAGTACTTATTTATGTGATAAATGCGGGTACACGGGCAGCTAATAACATCATATGACATAATATAACAAATAATAGTAATTCGTAACATATCATGTTTTTTCCCAGGTTATACCGTCGAAAATTGTTTGGTTTAGCGAAACCATTAACGATTCATTGTGGACGCGCCGCATTCTTGGCGTTGCGGCGGCTTCCTTGATAGCATCTACGAATCTTGTGGGACTGGTAAGTTGGAAAACTTCTCTAACCCTCCAGCACAACGACAACTAAGTGTTGTTACCGCCAGATTGTACGTTCTCGAATAGCTTTTTCCATTAAAATTCATCAAATGCGTCTCAACGGAGAGGAATGTTTAAAAAAAATGTTAATTTATTTTTAACACGATCAGTTGTAGCTAAAACCAGGGACAATAGGAGTATTTCTTGCTCTCGATAATGTATGTAGTGATTGTTAAGCGCAAAAATATGGGGACCATTTCATAACTTTTAATAGTGAATTAATGATTATGATTATTATCACCAGACAACATTATTAATACTTGAATATTATTACTTTATGTTTGGATAATAAATTCAAACGACTTTTGTATATAAAGTAAAACATTTGATTTTTAATTACAAAACTGCTTTATATATAATGGAATACATAATATATACAATAGTCTGCTGTTTCCAAGTGAATTCAATTACTGGTTTTTAGTGAGTTGTTGAATTGACTGACAGCAATGAAACCAATAGTATGTATCTCAAGTTTACCTGAATATTATACAATTTGAATATCCTTTTATATATTATTTTACACTAACTACCTAAACGAACAATTAATAATTATATAATATAAATAATTATAATCACTTAAATCATATTTATGTTTTTATTTTCTGTAAGAATAATAGTTTTACATGGGTATATCATTTTTAAATAACTCAACAAATTTTAATTGATTATAAAATTATTTTAACTTTTATTTATTACCAACGTTTTTTTTTTTTGCGTTATATTTAAATATGGTTGACCATTGCAGGTGTCTTGTTGGTCTGAAGATCAGATTCCGGCCAATTGCACTCAAGTATATAATAATCCGTCTAGCGTTTGCATGTACCCGTCGTATTTCACTTACTTCATGGTGTTGGCGCTAATAGCTACGTCCATGTTAACTCAGTTATCGCATTTCACCAAAGCAGCCATTCTCATAATCATCGCTCTCATGCATTGCGTTATCAACATGATAACCGTAAGCAGCGCCATCGACTGCGAGGACTCCATCATTAGCAAACCATACAAGTAATACTTTGTTACATGTTTAACCGTTGACTGCAACTTATTTATATGATATCCGTCTAAAATTTTACGCTTACAGCATTGATTGAATTAAACTTAAATAGAAACGAAAAACTTAAAGCAATAAAGTTATACGGTAATAACTATCCATGCGCGAAAATTACTTCAAAACAAAATTAGTAACACTAAAACAATCGACGCTAAGTTTTGCATAATAATAGTATCTGTCCGAAGATTTAATTTATAAGTACCAATTACGAACCGGCTACTATATTATATTTAGGCTCAATCATTATTTCTGGAACTTAACAAATAGCTAGTGCAGCGTGATTTCAAATAAAACAAATTAAACAGTAATGCACTCTGCACTACTTCAAACTTAACGGATTTCGGTGTACCGTTATAAACGTATAATATTCAACACCACTGTGGGTATCCCAGATAGGCCAATACAATAGAAACAGTAGCAGTTGTTTAAAAGATTTTGTAAAGCGAATGATAGTTGCTACAAGACAGGGTTTTCAAATATACTAAACGAGTTATTGTTACTTTCTTACCAGCGTTTTGTCTTTTTGTCAGGATTTTATCGTCCAAATACGCTTTATCGTTCTTGCTGATCTCCGTCACCATGGCACTCGTTTACTTGGCTAGGAACGTAAGTATCACCTATACGTTTTAAATATTTTGGAAATTCCTACAGTCGGTATTAACCGCAATGTGTTATGGATTCAGATGGATAAATCGTCGAGGGTACTATACTTGTGGCGAACTGAGGTGGAAGAACAGAGAGAAAGGGCATCCGACATCCGAAGACGTAACGAAGCTTTAGTGTACAACATCCTACCGCCACATGTAGCCAAACACTTCCTGGGAAGCTACAAACGTCAACATGAAGAATTATATAGTCAAAGTTATGCTGAAGTCGGAGTGCTGTTCGCTTCGATGCCTAATTTTTCTGGTAGGTCGAATACAGCACATAGTAAATTATTTTCCTTGTCGAGTAAAGCTGATTTAATATTTTCTTTTTTGAAATTTAAGTCATCAAGTACAATAAAATAATTGTTTTATCTTTTAGACTTTTATTCCGAAGAGACGGTGAACAACCAGGGACTGGAATGTTTAAGATTCCTCAACGAAGTAATATCTGATTTTGACGCGGTAAGTTTAAATGTTATTGCTATATTCAACGCTCGTCTAATTACATAAGACTAATCAACGTTACTGTACAGCTTTTGGAACAACCACGGTACCAAGACATCATTAAAATCAAAACTATTGGTTCCACTTATATGGCGGCTAGCGGGTTAAATCCGTCGAGAATGGTTAAGGTAATAACTCCACTGGTTACGCTCATATTTTTATTGACACTTACTTATCGTTGATGAATTTAGGCCGAAGATTCAATCGAAATAAGATGGGCACATCTAGCGCTTCTCGTCGACTTTGCTTTTGATCTGAAAAAAGCATTGCAAGGAATTAACGAACAAAGTTTCAACCACTTTGTATTGAAAATGGGTAAATATTTTGTGTACTCGTACAATAATAATATATTATATTAATAATACAAGTCTGTTCAGGGAATATAGGTTACGTAATAATTATTTATTGTACATTCAGTACAACACTCCTCCTCTTGGAGAGTAAAATGTATATATATATATATATATATGTATGGATAGACAGTTAGAAACAAATTATACAATATAGGTTTGTAAGTTGTTAATCATACTTATTGGTTATTAGTTATTACAGAAAAAAAAAGAAATATATATATACAAAACAACCTTACTTATTCTTCCTGAAATCCACTGACATATACCGATCGGGTTGCCTCTGTTGCCTAACCGGACGTGATTGTGATGGGGGGGGGGGGAATTTCTACTGTCCCCTGGTCTTCCAGTGTCGATTTTTCCCTTACCTCCTCGGTTGTTGTTTCGGTGTCTACCCCGCTATTAATCATTATAGTTTGATCGACATGTCTTTTCCCAGTGACCCATTCCGTATCGACTTTGAATATGTTTCTAGCTAGCGCTTTCAACACTGTTCCTTTTCCCCATTTTGTTCCTTAGTACGGTAGTCGAGAACTGCATTTTTGTGTCTGGGCTGGAGCGGTGACACCGTTTTTTTTTTTTTTAACATTGTTTACTATCTGGACCCTCTACGACTCCGCGCATCCGATACTCCGAGGGTGAAATAGGGCCTCTACGAGTTGTCGAATACCCCGTTCTTACAAAAGTTTTCGAATTCGTTACCCGTAAAACACTTCACCCCGTGTGACGTGATACATTTGGGTAATTCGAAACGTGCGAAAAGTGCATGGAGTATATTAATTACTATGGTCGCGTTCGTCGAGTTGAAAGCATTGAAAAAAAATGTTTATTACTACCGAAGGTAATATAATAAAATCCGCTCTATTGTAAAATCTTTTGAAATTAGCTTGTTATATTAATAACAATTAAATTTTTTTTCCTCAATAACGTAACACCCAATGTCCCCAGGTATCAACCATGGGCCAATAACAGCCGGCGTAATTGGTGCCAGGAAACCCCATTATGACATATGGGGAAACTCGGTGAACGTAGCATCCCGCATGGAGAGCACAGGCAAAGCTGGCTGCATACAAGTAAGTAACCTACCTCGTTAGTCTCGAATCTAAAACGAAGAAAAAAATGTTTCCGATAAAACTGTTTAGTTGCTATTTTATACGTTTTTCATTCTATCCAAGCAAACTCTTTCAAATTTACTGTAGGTTACTTTCGATAGTTATCCTTAGAATTATTTCAACAACACAATATTGTCATTAATAGAGAGTTAATTTTCTTTAGTGGTAATTGTCGTTACCATAATATGGTTTTTATAATATGGTACAATTTTGAAAAATATTTCAAATGAAAGGTTGAAAACTATGCTTAAAAACCTTCAGTAGCATAGAGGTAAAGGTTATTTGTTATAACTTAATCTGACGATGCTTAACAATAGGATTTAAAGGAAAAAGCAAATTACCTACTTTATTAATTTTAGGGCATACTTTTCTGTGTCTAAAAATTGAAACTGTAAGCTTCTTACTGACAGAACGCAACGATATTATCGATAGGTACGAACAGTTAAAAATATAAGTCCCTCTATCGGTGGTAGATTACCTATTCTGGTCTTATTGATCTCCGATATTTAGCACTTCAACACAAATTGAGTCACGAATTTTTTTTTTCACCTTTCATAACAGGTGACGGAAGAGACTTGCATCATATTACAGCACTTCGGGTTTAAGTTCGAACAACGCGGATTGGTGACGGTCAAGGGCAAAGGACAGCTAATGACTTACTATCTGGTGGGCAAAGGACCGCATCCAAACCCGGCACCGCCACCTCTCATGGAAACCCTACCCGAACTGGAGGAAGAAGACTCGGACGAGGGTCAGGTGGTCCGACAAGCTCTGTTGCCTAAAACACACAATTATCACATATCCAACGGGTCCAGTTAATTGCAGAGTATTTATTATACTGAAACAGGCGACGACTAAAAACGCCGTGTTATTCCGAAGGTTTCCTTATTCTTCCCTATTGATTTTTTTTTTTTTTTAAACAATACTACTGAATTATTATAGTACTATTATTATTATCATGGCTAGGTTTTCGCCCCGTTATCATTTTACTGAAAGCATAATTTAATGTTCATGCGTGTAATAAATTGAACGTTAATACCGTAGAATAAACGTACGTACCTAATACGCTTATTTAATATTAAATACTCATTGAGACTATTCCTCATTTGTATTTGTACGTCATGCATATATTATGTACAATGCAACATAATTATCCGAGTTTGCCCGAATTGTTTATATGTTAACCGTTATGGATATCCTTCTAGAGTAGGATTAGTTAGATTCATATTATTATACCCTGACTTCGTTACCAATTGATTTTTTTGTGCAATCCATGTTCGTAGTTACTAGATACTATTACTTGATTATTATTGTGTATTTAAAATAGTTAATATTCTAATCATAGTTGTATAAAAAGTAACTATAATACCTTTAATGTTATTTTTAAGTAGCGAGGTTCTTTGTATATACCACTTTGGACATTTACATAACAATACAATTAGTATAATGTATTTTATAGTGTTAAGTAAATAACGTTTTCCTTCGAGTCTCGATATTATATAAGCTACAATAAAAGTATAAACTATTGTGAATATTACAATTCGTATTGGATATTGATTTTGAGGGAGTTACAGTCGATAGATTTTCAACGCGTATCAATTTTGGAAGGGTTGAAGTACCTAAGTAATTATTTACAAACGGTTGTAGATTCATTTCCATACAATTAACGTGTATATTTATGATAACGTCATTATTCTTATATAGATACTTGTCAATTATGGATTTCGATTTTTGTTTTACTAATTTTGACTACTAAAAGACTATAGTTTTAAAATAATTCAAAAACAATTGAAGCTATGTTGTAATTTATTTATTTATTTGTTTTTTGTTTATTTGTTAATTTTTTTGTTTATTTATTGTTTGGATTTGTTTTGTAAAATTTATTTATTAATTAATAAAAACATGTACCACTTTCGGTCATCAACGTACAACATGGCTACCTAATAAGAAATTGTACCTATATCTTAAGAAAAAATTAAATCAAAACAAACACTATATCATATTATTGTTTAATCATTTTTGGTTTTAATGTTACCTGAATATTAATAATAATTATATTGAACTTATTTTGTTTATAATATTTTATGATTTTATGTATCTATATTAATTTAATAAGTTAATGCGTTATGTAAGGTACACATATTGTATAATTTTAAAATCTCATTGTCAATGTATAAAGAAATCGTCGTAGCACCTACTTTTAAATTTTATACCTAATTTGTTATTACCTATGAACTTGTTTAAAATATACTCCTGCATAGGTATAGTTTTTACTGTCTTAATTTTAAAAAAAACCAAGTAAGTATTAAATTAATAAATGATCTTGAAATATATATGATAAATGAAATTGAAAACTATTGTAAACTGTATTTCATTTTCCAAATATATTTCAAAACATGCATATAAATAAAAATTATTATTAAGAATTTTTTTTTATAATGTAATAAAATCAATATCACTTTAAAACCACCTGATGTCATACTGAATGAAACATGTACGATTATTTAATTTGCAGTAGTTAAAAAATATAAAAAATATAGGAGAACAACAGTCTTGTTTTTTGATGACGTGATCTATTTCTAATAGAATAAATTTAAAGGTCCATTATGTTAGGTGTAAAACTATTAAAAACAATAGCATTGGATTTCATAAATAGATGTCCTACTTTGAAAGAAGTGGACGAAAATTGTTAAAACTTTGGAAATACTAAAAAACAGTATAATAATCGAATATCGCGGGTCCGAAGAAAAACGACACAAGTGCAAAATTATTTATTATAAAATAATTGTATTATAAAAAAAATGAAAATATAAAGGCAATAATTAGTCAGAATTATTGGTTTTTTTTTGTACATAATATGCATTGTTATTAAAACTATTTTTTTTCCAATTTACACTCCTGTAAAATTTAACTTTTTGTAGTTAGGTCGTTGTTCTTTGGAAACCGCGATATCATAAGTTTGAATAATATCCCAAATATTTCTTTTTTTGTTAATATTTTGGCAAAAATTTATTAAATCGAAAAAAAATTAAGGGGACCGAAAAGCGTCAAATGTTATACAAACAAAGACTAAACGCGAAGTCACTTTCTGAAGTGTTTAACCTTTTTGTTATAAAGTATAACATCTTGAAGACCTATTTTTATTTATTTCTTCAAAATTGTAATATGTACATTAATTTTTTTTTACGTTTTCTTAGCAACACAATGATTGATATATTTAGATTGATGCGATATTTTCAGTGGCGGTTTTGAGGGGGGGGGGGGCGATGGGGCGATCGCCCCCTTGGTCCGAGTTTTGGCCCAAGAAAAAAGTGGTTGTAATAAATTTCGACCATGTCAACTAATTTACCTGGTTATTTGTATAAGCTCCATGGTATTATTTTTAATTTAAATAATTTTGTCTATGAATAAAAGCCATTTTAGTTAATATAATAGTACTTTTTTTGTTCCGTCGCTGAAAACAGATTTGGATTCGTCATGAAGTTTAATTAAGATCGGTCAGTATACTTTTTTTTAAATTTTTAAATCAAAATTGGAAAGGGATAAAATTAAAAATTTTAATAAGTACTCTGACCGATCCTAAGTAAACTTCATGTCGAATTCAAATCTGTTTTCAAATTACTTATCGGATTACTGGTACGGCCTGTGCAATGGACAAAATATGATGTGTTTTGACTGAAAAAAAGGCCGGTATCGAATCCCCTTAAATGTAGATGATATTATTGAAAGATTTACTAAAGAAAAAAAAGATGCATTGATTTTATATTAAAAATATCTGAGTATTGTACTTTACTTAATTATAAGTATGTATTTGAATTTAAACAAACTTGTTGTAGCTATTTTCTATGAAAGTTTATTGGGTCAAAATTAAACTGAATTAATAATAATTAATTAAAAAATAACTTATCAAAATAATTAATACATTGTAACATATTTTGTAGACAATAATTAAAAAGTAAAAAACAAAAAAGGTAATTTTATTACACCTACAAAAAACGAAAATTCGCTCCCCCCCCCCTTGGACAACCCCTGGATCCGCCACTGAATATTTTCCATATAGTAAATATTTCAAATAAATTATTTGTTTATAATTAATTAATTTTATTTAAACGAGGTAACTTCTTTATTTAAAAAAGCTTACTTTATTTTTTTTTTAATGGTTTGATAGACAAAAATGTTAAGTAGGTGTACACGTTAGATTTAACATATATACACAAAAAAAAATGTAATTTGTTGTATTATATTATAGTTAATTCTTTAGGTATTCAATAGGTAACATTGTATTAACTAACATCATACATTTTTTATAAGATTGGATTATATATTTATTCAATTTGATTCTTTAAAGCGTTTCAAGATATCTTCGAATTGATGCAGTGTCTCGTCTTTCTGTAAGTTCAAATTTATATTATAATATGCTATTTACTAATAAAAACAATTATTACTGTGATGAGTTGGTTTGAACAATTACCTTAAAAAAACAAAACCGCATATAATCGGAAGCCTCCGCTTTATGTTTGGACGAGAAAAACACAGAGAACGGTATTGCTTGAAGCTTATAGTTTTTCGCTAGCCATTTAACAAATTTGAAATCCCTGTGCTCGTCTGTTTCGGAACTAATATCTACTTTGTTTTCTGTATAAAAAATTTAAAAAAAATTGCATTTAATGAATATCATATGTCCAAAGTACAAAATGCATTTTAAATAATAACCGTAATTAGTCCAGTCTGCAACTATGAAGTACCCTCCATCGGGTATGATTGGCTTAAAATTGTTTTTCACTAATACATCGATGGTAAAGTCTAATTTTGGTCGAAGGTCTTTAGTTATACCTCGAATAACACTATCGTTCGTACCAAAAACTTTGAGTTCATGTTCAAACACTCTGGCCACAGCTTCCTAGATGAAATTTACTGATTATTAAAATTGGTTTGAATTTAAAATATATAATGACGGCATTCATACACAAGGCAATTAAAATTAATAATAATTGTTCGGTACTTCATGAATTTTTTTAAATCAATTTAATCTGGGGCTCTCTTCCCACTTCCTTACTTCTTATTTATAATTCCGTCATTCGTTCAAAAATAGAGTATGGATCCTTTTTATTAGTCTCTGCTTCTCACACTCATAGAAATAAATTAAACTCTATTCTCGCCTCCTACCTACGCAGTATCATAGGTGCCTTGAAATTCACTTCCATTTCTAGCTTATTTGTAGACTGTCCTCCCCCATATCGAAATCCGCTGCCGGTGGCTCGCCGATAAGTTTCTACTTAAATCTCTCTCTTCTCCTAATTCCCTAATTTATAATCTCTTCGCAGATATAAAATCTTCCTGGCGTTACGTTCCCAAATCTCTCCCTATTTTGGCCTCAGTTTGTCACTCTCTCTCTCCTTGTATATAAATCGCATTCGAGACTACCCTTATATGATTGCCCATTTAATTCCCTAACTCTTAAATCCACCGTTCAGCACTAGTTTTCTCGGCCTCCACGTTAAAACCCTTCGTTCTCTCCCCCCTTCAACAGTCAACAATCTCTTTTCCGATTATATCTCCTCTTCATTTCCTAATACATGTATTATATACACGGATATCAATTCGACAGGCTGTTCCTTTTTTATTCCTGACTTAAATATATCCTTTTCTTCCAAATTACATCCAGTCTCAACTTTCTTTACGGCTGAAAGTCTCGCCATTATCCATGCCCTTACTTACATTTCCTCCACTCCTAATACGACTTATATAATTTGTTCTGATTCTCTTTCATGCCTACAAGCTAAATCATCCTTTCCGTTCAATTCTCATCTTTCCCTTTTTATCCTCATCATCAGATCATTAACAGATCTTCAATCCACTCACAAAACAAATAAGTTATTTTCCATTGGGTCCCAGGTTACGTTGGTATTACGGGTAACTAAATTGTCGACCTCCTCGCTAATTCCACTTCATCCCACTTAATTCCGACCATATCCAATACTCCTTCTTCTGACTTCCTCCGCCTTTTCCGTTATACTGTAGTCAAAGCGTGGGAAGACAAATGGTCCAACGTTAACCTCAGTTCCAACCGCCGGCTCCGTTCTATTTCCCTTTCCATTACCTTTCGTCCTTGGTTCCATAATTTAAATATTCCCTGAAATGTATGTCCTTTTTTTTCACGCCTTAGACTTGGCCATAATCTTCTACCGTCACATGCATTCCATCTATCGCTTAATTATATTCCATATTGTCCTCTTCATGATGGTGAAGCTATTTGCGACTTCCCTCACCTTACTATCTGTCCAGTTTTGACCAACAAAAGGCTCTTCCTATTTGATTTCCTCTCTTCTCTTAACATTCAGCCTCCCTTTACCGTTAACTTATTATTAAACTTTCGTTCCGTTCCTGTCTTTCTTGCAATTCTTTCCTTTCTCAAGAACCTTGGCTTCTCAATTTAATTTAAGTTATACGTTTGTATCAATGTTATTTAGTTTAATGCACTCTCTAATTGTTTTTCTTCTTTTTGTTTTGTTTTTCTCTTATTTTATATTGTCGCTCAAAATCATATTATTACTAATAATGTAATCTTACATTTACATTTTACTTATCATTAGTGTCTAATTGTTGAGCCAAATATTTTTTATTAATAAAGGCTTTTATGAAAAAAAAAACAATTTAATATTTAAATACTCAAAACAAATAAAAATTCATTCAGATCTATTATACTACTAGACTCCAGAGTATCTGGAACTAGTGTTCAACTCATTTTCTGTGTCTTGTCAACCCGGGATTATCGATTTCCTTGTATCATCATCCCATTCCATTCTCACCCCTTCAAACCGTATCCCCATCCCAATGTCATTCTTCTTACACATCTCGGACACAATATGTATTTGGTAGGATATTTCAGTATTGTATTAGACGCTTAAGCATGCATAAGCACAACTCGCCAAATTGAAAAAATTATATATGTACCTGTACAGGCGTTGCACAAGTGTAAATCGTAATTTGGTGAAGTACTTGTAAATTTTTCATGAGGTAGTCCGGACCATAGGCCCATCCGAGCTTCCAACCTGTCATACTCAATGACTTAGCTGCAGATCCTATCGTTATGGTCCTTTCCCACATGCCAGGAAGCGATGCTAACAATTATTCCATAGAAGAAATAAATATTAGATATAATTTAAATAATTATTATGAAATGTATAGGTAGTTTTTTTTTAAATTACAGTTTTTTTAATGGTTACAATTATATAGAACCATAATTTTACAATACATTTTAAATAATCTTAAAAGAAAAAATTGTTAGTTTTTAGATCGTGTTATCCCTGTTTTAAACAACCGTAGAGAATGTATAGCCTTGATTTTTTTACAAATATGCAATATCAGTTATCTATCATATATGTAGTATACATTAAACCTAGCGAGTAAAGCGTCTATCGAAAATCATCTAAATATGTCGACCTGCACAAGTTTTAATAAATTTAACTTCAAATGTAATGTCCCAATAACATAACAAGCCCCTACATGGTGTTTAAGAAATCACTACATGTTTATTGATTTAATATTCCTTAATTCCAACCTTGCTTGGCATACATATTTTGTTAACCACATTAAAATTTTATACTTACGGGATTTTATTAAATTTAAATGTCACTAATGGGTGACATTTAACTTTATGGAATGTACCACAGCGCTAATGTATTATACATATACTTATTGTCCTATTAAATTTTACAGATTACATGTTCTTAAAAAAATTAACATGATAAGCATATTATGTACAGCTACATTAACCTACAACAATTCTTTTTGAACAATATTTAAAAATTTGAGTGGAAGTTCTTTTGAAATTATTTTTATATAGTACCATAAATATACCATTCATTAACTCAATCAAATATGATCAATCCACTGAAATGTTCCTGAAGGGGTTGTAACATTTTTTTTCAGGGGTAGTTTTAGGGCTGAGGTCATTATATATATATGAGGCTCCTAGAACACAAGGGGTATAAGTGACATTTGTACAAAATCTGAGTTAAGTCCACAGCTAAACTATAAATTGTCCATTTTATTTAGTGGTAAAGATATATAAGTGAATTATTTATCATTTGCTGCGATCTGCTAGTGAATCACCAAACCCTCAAACGAAAACGCCATATGGATGTAAGCTTTGAACTTGATTTTCTCGAAATCATTAAAATGTTCTAGGCGCCTCATATGTAAATTTGACTGAAAGTTTGTCTAGTGTTACTTTCTTATAAACTATAAACCTGTACCTAAACCGATTCGAAATCCTTTTTTTTTTAAATTTGTCTGTGTGGTATTCAAAAGGTGCTAAAGTTTACTTCTTTCCTCTTAAAATCTAGTAAAATGCCTTAAAATGTAAAATATTTGTCCACTTAACACAACCATTGATGTCAAAACCGTAAAATTTTTACCTATTCGGATGTGTTTGGTAGGAGCATATACCAGCCATTCGTACACTTCATCCGATATACAGAGAACGTTATGTTTCTTACACAGATCGCCAATCATCGTGAGTTCTTCTAAGTCAAAAACTTTGCCGGTTGGATTTTGAGGAGTGTTAAGAATGATCAGTTTAGTTTTTGTATTGAACAGCGAAGCTAGCTCGTCCGGATCCAACTTCCAATCGCTAGCACGCGAGACGGTCGAATCGGGATTAGTCTAAGACAAACAATTATTGTACCAACCATATTATTATGTATTATCTCTGTCGAATTCGTGTAAGTAGTACACCCTGTTTAACGGAACATTGTTAAGCACTTCAACCCTTTGACTGGCTTGACAATATTCGGTGAAACAGGTCGAATATGATGCGAACATTTTTCAACGCTATGAACCGAGGGACGCCGCCCACAGTGCGCACCAGCGGCTCGTAACTGTCGAAGAACGGTTCGATGATGATGGCTTCGTCGCCGGGTTCCAAGGTGCTTTGTATGGCGCAAAACAGAGCCTCATACGCGCCCACCGTGATCATCACTTCGCTGTTGGGATCGATGTGTCGGCCGTTCAAGATTGAATAGAACTTGGCCAAGGCACTTACCAAGCGCATATGACCCTGAAATAAACGAATTCGTCTAAGGTGCATTGTGCAAGAAAACTCAGTTATATTTTGTTGTGTTATAATATATTGTGATTACTTACAAAACCTCTGGTGTATTGGTTGAACTGGCCGCTCTCAATAGCTACTTCTGTCAAATACTGCGAGATATACGTAGATGGATTATAGTCGGGGTAACCGTGACCCAAGTTTAACGTTTTATATTTCATAGATAATTCAATAAATTCGACCCTGCAATTAAAATTACAAAATATACAGAAAAAAACATAAGGTTTAATATTATGTTCAATATTTACGCGAAAAGTAGAGAATTTGTGATAACTTGCTTATATAAGTAGTTTTAGTCACTGTGCACTTCTAAACTGATAACTAAGAAGTTGAATCGTCTGATTCTATTGAAAATATTAAAGCTAAATTCAAGATAAAGAAGGAATACCGCCAGACCAGCAACATTTGATTCACAACAGATGGAAAGTTTGATCAGAATATTTAAAATTCACCCACAGTGGTTAGAAGTCACGAAGTTCACTTTTTTATGTATTTGTTTACTTGATAACTGAAATTGTGCACCAGCAAAAGTGTCCATAATATGTAAGTAATGGGTTTTGTTCTGTTTAGAGAAAGAAAAAAATGTATTGCTGCTCAGAATTAATGAGATAGACCTGCCTTTACTATAGGGTTTACTTCTCCAAAAAATTGTATATTGTTATATTTGCTATAAAAATAAATTACTTGAAATATCAAGCGTATCAGCATTTATGAACAGTATAAAAAAAACAAATTTTTCAGGTTACAATTATTTTAAGAATCACAAATAGTAGACCACAATATTGAGTATAATATCATTCTAAAAACATCAAGCTAGATAGTTTCACTTAAGTCTAAAATGTTAACATAATAATAAAATAAATTTACAAAATAAATATATGTATACATTTTACTTATGTATTATTTAAAATATATTTTTAATTAAACAAAATTAACAATTAACTGACAAATTACAACACTGTTTGTTTTTACATGAATTCGATTCAAAAAAATAAATGTTAAGATTAATTTATAACTTGAAACAATGATGTGTAACTCACTTATGATAGTCTATTTGAATACAAATAAGAATTACAAAAAAAAACTCATGGTTTAGTAGAGTTGAAATAATTGTTAGTTAACACTAAAATGTACACAAATTAATAATTAATAACACGTTAGGGTACGTTTCATACAAATAAAATGGTATTATTAAAATTATGTTTATTGATATATATTTATATATTATGTAAAAAAAAAACAAGATGGCTTTGTCTTTTTGTGTAAAAACATTATGTTGACAGTACTAACAAATTATAGCTATATCAATATATATTATCACGGTGTTAATAAATAAATTACAAACGATAGAAGGAGGAATACTCAATACAAATAAAAGAGAACAAAACATTTTAAATTAAAAATCAAAGGTGTGTAGCTAATATACAGTAATTAAAATAGTTGTTTTCATTGTAGCGCTGCCACGGATATAATTTAAGAACAATAATTAAATGAAAAATTACATACATTGGCGTAGAGATCAATGAGCGTAGAGAAAGAAATAGAAAATTATAAAAAATATTTTTATTATTTTACTATAATTGAGGCGCCTAGCTTCAAAACCAGATATACAATTTTTGAAAATTTTCACAAAACAACAAATAATTTCTTTAGATAGAACCAACCAAGATTTTCAAACAGACACAGTTTGAATTAGTTATATTTTTTATTTGATATTCAATAACAGTTTTACATAACATGTAATACATTGTCGTCACTTAAAAACCAAACACGTTGTCAAAATGTCTTAGGGCTGGTTTTAAAACTGGATGCCTCAATTACCAGTCATCTTTTTTTAACAATTGACATAAAAATAATGTATCACCGACGCTAACGAAAAGAAACCTTATGAACCTTCCACTTTATTTAATTATTATTTTCTGTCTTGTCCTCTACTTTCCTCATAAAGATTGGAATTTTGTATACATAATTTTTGTGTCAAGTGATACGATATCTAATTTTGTCAATTCATTTTTTTTTTTAATTGATCTTTATTTAGATTGGCTACAATCTCCATTACAAATTATTAAAAAAAATATATACTACATTAATCATTAATGACATTATATTATTACGTTATTATAATTCTTTTACAGGTTGGATTCGTGGAGGGGAATTTGAGTTTTTCTTAGGGTTTGCTCATCAGGTCCCAGACTTGCTGATAAACTTCCTATATAGATGATGGATCTTGAGTTTTTTAATTTTTGGCATTGCGTATAATGTGCTTGACGGTTATTTGAACATTGCATTGACGCGGTCCTCTTAACGTGTTATATATGTTGAGTAGTAATAACAAATTTTGTCTTTGAAATTTTGAATGAAATTTTCTAGTTCCTTACCCCTGTCATCAATTTTGTTAGATATCTAGATATAGTGGCTATTAAAGTCACCAAGTAAAATCTGTGATAATAGTAATTGGTTTAGGATATTTTTCAGATCTTTTCAGTGAATGAGATTTGGTTAGACAAGTATATGGTGCAAATATTAATTATTGTGTCAGATAAGTGTATTTTCACCACTGATGTTTATGTTAGCATTAATGCTGATTTATTTACTCGGTAGCACACTCGATACTGTAATAATAAGTTCGACGTAGGTATATACATTAAATGACAAATTTTAATTAAATCAGAAAATATACATTTTTAATTATCGAATATTTAACTTTTAACTATAATTTTGTTGTAAACGAAATAAACATACCATACATTGTATTTCCCTGATGTGTACCGTTCAGCCAACTTAAACTTATCCATTTGATTTGCATCATCATATTTGGCTGCAGACAAATATCTATTAAATGACCGATAAACAATACTATGCACACGTTTTCCCACTCGAATGCTATTGCATATTACATACCTGAAAACATTCGGTTACTTAATAAATTAAATACATGTCCTCAGTATAGATTGTACCTATTTAGAAGTTTATATAATTCTAGTTAAAATATAATCAATTTAATTCTTAACAATTAAACCCAAGTGGGGAAATTGTAAATGAATGAAGCTAATGTAATTTTTTCTAGAAAAAACTAAACATATTTTTTTTTACAATTTTTAATATATTGATATCGTAGTATTAAAATGTAAAACTCTTAGTTAAAATTATAGATGACCGATTTTTTTTGTTAAAAAATAAACTTACATTTTCTTACAATTACTTACAATTGTCGATACAAATGAAGTTAACCATGTTAATTTTACCTACAGATAAACATTTCTTTCAATTCATTGATACTTAATAAGTACTTACATGGTAAAGACTGATTTTTTTGTTCAGTGTTTGAATATCTCGTGTGTTTGATTCGTATTTTTAAAGTTATTTTATTTAATTTTTAAACTGTTGTACTTTAATCACACCGCAAACTAAAATGGCCTCGGCCTCGGTGACATGAACATTATAGAGAACTATGCACGTATATGGGATTATCAATGCCGTTATAATTATGCGAATGGATTGGTCAGATATTCCAACGAACGTTTCACTCGACATTGCATTACAATAGCATCCGACTCATTATGAACTATGATAACGTTTGACAATCTTTCTAGTAGATAATTGACTAACAAGTGTTTAGTAAATGTTATAGTGTAATTGTCAAATTGAAAAAATCAAATTGACATAAAATTGTTATATTTTATTGATAATGCAATAAAAAATTCCGTGCCAAGAGGCCAAATAAATCAATAAACATTAATCTGATGTTAAGTGTTGACTGGTCGATAATTCGTTTTGAATAATTAGTTGTATAAAATATTAACTAGAAGGAGAAGTGAAGTGTAGTGTTGTTTTTAACTGCGTGAATTACTAAATACTGAATCTCATTATCCTCCCACCGCCTTAACTCTAAAAGTATTTATCCAATACTTTTTATCGACCTGTCAAAATGTTAATAAATTACTCTTAATTTTTAACGTTTAAATTTCAAAAGTTGACACAGCTTTACAATGTACAAAAAAGTAGAACACTTGCAATAGCTGCATATAAAAGAAAAAATATGAAATTGTCACTATTTTCTGACAAACATATGATGTTACGTTGATCACCTATGTACATTTATTTATATAGAATGGTAAAATTTAATTCTGGTAAAATGTGTAGATGGTTTAAATTAAGTATAATTTGCTGAACATTTTGACTGGTCCATAATCAATTTTGGATAGTTGGTTTCAGAGTTTAAAAGTTAGGACGTGAGGGGTAGTGCGGTTGAATAATGCACGCAAAAAAAAAATAGCTCTACTCCCCAGCTTTCCTCCCGTCCTAAATTTTAAACATTAATAACTTTGAAAATAATTATCGAAAACTGGTTATCGACCAGTCAAAATGTTCCGCAAATTATTATTGATTTTAAAAGTTAATCAAATATATACGTTACTATTTTAAAAAAATATGACAAACAGAGATTTTCAGAACAAACTATAATTAGGCTCTCTTTGATTTCATAAATACTTTTTTTAATTTTTTTAAATAAATGAATACGTTAATAAAAATGATACTAATTTCTTATTGAACATAAAATCTATTGAATATAAAATAATTCTAAGGACATCACTGAATTGAGAGTAAAATTTTAATCCAAATTTATGTGTCGCATGCCATATGTTGGTTTTGGTCACATGCCGGCTACTTGGTGGCCACCCTATGGACTCATGTGTGGCCAGATACCAAAAAATCATGTTATATATCAATTCAACAAGATTTTTTTCTCTTGATTTCAAATATGTAATTATTTTTTTCGTCAGATAATTTTTTAATGATACACAAGTTCTAAATAATTTAAAATTTTTTTAAAAAAATGAACATAATTTATTGTACCCATAGAGCATCCCAAATGTCTTATTTTGAAGATCGGTAGAACTTTATATTACACCCTGTATACTTGAAAAATAAAAGTTTGGTTTAGATTTAAGTTAAATACTGGGATTTGAATTTTGCCAGAGTACATCCATGGTCATAACTAACACCCTCTTCAAGCACCATCCAAGAAGATTATACACATGGACCTCGCCAAACGGAGAGTACAAGAATCAGATTGATTACTGCCTAATTCCATCAAGGTGGAAATCAAGTATTGAGAACATCAAAACAAGACCAGGTGCAGATTGCGGATCAGACCACCAACTGCTGGTGGCTAAGCTGCGAAATCATCTGAAAAAATGTAAGAGACCCTAGCATAAAACAAGTCAACATAAAACTAGCAAAAAGGAGTGGGAAAGATTTGGAACCATCCTACAGCAAAAGCTCAGACTTGAAGATATCATCAACAACTGGGCCGATCTTAAACAAGAGTTTAGGACTACCAAGAATGAGGTAATAAAAGAACGGCCGAGAAATCAAAAGAAGAACTGCTGGTTTTCCAAGGAAACCATTAACCTCATCGAACAGCGCCGCGAACTGAAAGTCAAGGGCCTCCACTGCACCCCTTAATACAACCAACTTTCAGAGCAGATAAGAAGGGAAATCCGTCGAGACAAAAATCAGATCATTACTGAGACGTGCAAAAGAATTGAAGTTTATGCAGATAAGAACCATACACGTGAACTGTTCTAAGAAATTAAGAAGCTCACTGGGGATTTTAAGCTAAGGAGATCAGCTATTAAAGATGAAAATGGAAAAGTGCAGACAGACCCAAGCAGCATTCTGGAATGCTGGAGGACTTACTGCCAAAAGCTGTACACAGACCCAGATGAGCACATTGGCAATGAAATCACGTATGGTGAACAGGAACCAGAAATTCTCTCAGAAGAAATTGAACAGGCAGTGTCAAAGATGAAGAATAATAAGGCACCTGGATCAGATGAAATCACTGCAGAAATGCTGAAACTATCTGGAGATAAAGGAGTAAGGATCTTATGGAAACTGTGCAATGAGGTTTGGACCACGGGAGCCTGGCCCGAAGACTGGGTGGAATCGATCTTCATACCACTTCATAAAAAAGGGCCTACCGAAGACTGCAGCAACTACTGCACCATCTCCCTCATCTCACACGCCTCCAAAGTCCTACTGAATGTCATTCATGCAAGACTGAGGTACTACGTAGATAGTCAAATTCCGCCGGAACAAGCTGGATTTGTCAAAGGTAGAGGAACACGTGAGCAAATCTTGAATATACGCCAGCTCATAGAGAAGAGTAGAGAATTTAATCAACCATTGGTTATGTGCTTCATTGACTATAACAAAGCTTTTGACTGTGTGCAATGGAGAAAACTATAGACTGTCATGCAAGAAATGGGAGTCCCTGAACATATCATCCACTTAATAAAGAACCTATACGCTGGATCAAAGGCAGTAATCAGAGCACAAGATGCAGTATCAGATCAATTCCAACCTACCAAGGGTGTTCGGCATGGGTGCATTCTATCACCTATCCTCTTTGATATCTATAGTGAAGCAGTATTGAGAGAGGCACTCCAGGAATGGAATGGTGGAGTGGTTATTGGAGGTAGAAAGATCAACAATTTACGGTTCGCGGATGACACCACGTTATGTACCAAGTCTGAACCGGAGATGAGCCAATTAATAAAGCGTGTTGAAGAAGCAAGCAACAAGTATGGACTGACAATCAACAGGAACAAGACAAAGGTTATGGTTATAGATCGAGCAGGAGTATTACCACACACCAATGTACCGAACGGCTACCAAAAAGTGAATGAATTTATATGTTTAGGTTCAATTGTACAAACATATCTCCAGAAACAGCAAGTTGCGACTACTTAAGGCACTTACTTTCTCAGTGATGCTCTATGGATCCGAAACATGGACACTCAAAATAGAAGATGTAAAGCGCATAAACGCCTTTGAGATGTGGGCCTACAGGCGGATGTTGAGAATTTCTTGGATGGAAAGGAGGACCAACTTCTCAATTCTGGCCATGCTAAATGTGGAAACAAGACTGGCAGTGGTGTGTAAGCAGAGGATCCTAAGGTTCTTTGGTCACATCATAAGAAGGGATGGATCGAGCCTGGAGAAGCTGATGATCGAAGGAAAAATAGAAGGGAAAAGAAGCCGTGGAAGAACACCAATGCGTTGGATAGACCAGATCAAAACCATCACTGGCTATCCCCTGGGAGAGGCCATTCGATCGGCAGAAAACCGTTAGCTTTGGAAAGAGATTGTTGCCAACGTCAACTGATGGGTCACCAAACTTCCGCTTTTGGAAGATGGACTTAAGAAGATAGAAGAGAAGAAGATACTGGAAAAATAAAAGTTTGGTTTAGATTTAAGTTAAATACTGGGATAGTCGAAATCAGAAGATTGTAATTCAAAGTAACACAAAATCGACAGTAGATATTGTTATTGATTGCATAAAGGAATTTGGCTTATTTAATATGTTCGCATTTCTCTCACAGTCACTTTTAAATATTTTAACTCCAAAAGTACCTAATTATAAAACAAACAATCAAGTAAACAATTTTACTCGAAAAATTATTGATTTTTGGAATAATTTTTTTGTAAAATTTTTGTCACGATGCTAAGAAATGTTATTCTTATACCTAAATTAAACATACCAAATTAAAAATTCAGATTTTAAATTGTACTGACTTTCAATTTATCTATTATAGTTTATAATAAATTAAATTTTATAATGGTACCTTAAAAGTATAGTAACTAAAACTAAAATTAGAAAAAACACATTTTCATCAATTTATAACAAAGCCTAATTTTTATACAAACAGATTTATATTCTAAAAATTAATATTAATACAAAAAATGATCATTTATCAATATCGAATAAATACTAATTACTGTTGGAACTTACTGGGCATAAAAAAAAAATTGTTAAGTAAAAAATCATGTATTTTTAGTAATCAATTTTTACCCAAATATTAAATATCTACAATTTGTTATTGCATACATTTGTAAATTGTGTTAACATAAATTGGTTACATGAGTTTATACATAATTTGCTTATAAATATACAAAACATAGGAAAGAATACACAAGAGAAATAAACAACACAATTCATTTTTTTTAAGTTAAGTCATCGGGTGTTGGCTGAAGTGGAGCCCACGATCTAATTATGTTATTCATGCTTCCGTATACACGCAACGTTTGGGGGTCATAAGACGTACAGATGATACTGCGACGAAGGGCTTTTGAGTATGATAGTTGCTTACCGGTATTTAAATCAAATGTGCACAACCCTTCAGCCGATGGCATAAATGCTATATCGTCTTTTAAATTATCAGTAGTAGAAAACTGGTATTCTTTATAAAATGTATGTTGGTTAAAATTACAAAATTGCACTTGATCGTAGTATCCTAGTCGTATTCGGCCACTAGAGACTTCCCTAAAATAAATATTATTTAGTAAATATATCATTACCATTAACAATGGCAGATTTTTTCACAAGAAATTGTGATAAAACATGGTGTTGCTGAGGTCAGGCACCATACATTTTGGATGAACGTTTTATATACTGTCTATATTAAATTGTATGCATTTGTTTGGCGTATATAAAAATATATATTTTTTTTCTCTAATAATATATTAGAAGTATCAAGCTCGAACTGCCATTAATTATTGAAAAGAAATATTTTAATGAGTTACAATGCTTACCAAGATTTAACGGTACCCTCATTATCAATAGACACTATACTAGTTCCATTATTATAAAACCGCAAGCCGGCAACTGGTTGTTCATGACTGGAAACTTGATTAAAACTCTCGTTACCGCAGAATTTGAGTAAAGCTTTTTTTTGAAATCGGGTATCCCATAAAAATATGTTTCCATTGTCATTACCAGTAGCGTATTGTAAGTCGTTATTTGGATGCCAGTGAAGAGCTCTTATGGGATTTCGTTCAACAGCGTGTGAAGTTAATACAATATTACCAACACGTATATCAAGGATGAATACATTTCCTTCATTTCCCGAGACTATAAGTAAAAATTGCTTTTCTAAATGTTATAAATTGTAATTTGAAATGATTTATTTATTTACCAGCAACATAGTCGTGAACGGTATGTTCCTTTGCAGCGATAACATGATTCAATATACTGGAACGTAATCTTATAGTCTCTATTTCTTCTCCTACTTCAACATCCCAAAATTGTATAGAATATCTGATGCCAATTGATATCATTGAACAGTCCCAAAACCAATGAATGGAATTTGGTGGTGTGAAAGAGAGTATGTTATCTGCACGAATATGTTTATTCAGTTTAATCTTATAACCTAATGGATGTGAATTTATATTGAAAATGGCAAAAGAACTGTTTTTAGTCAATGTTAATAACCTGAAAAAAATACACTTAATTATAATTATTTCTTTAATTATACCTTATATAATTTATTTTATTGCTATACCTAATTGTAATTTAATCAATGTTTCAATAGAGTTTAAATATAATTTTTATATCTCAATTTGGGTGGATATAAACAATCTCGCTTTCCGGCCTCCTAAATTCTCAAATAAACCTAGATTTTTCCAACCCCATGAAAATATTTTATTTTTAAAACAAATACAATTTTAAAATAATAAGTTATTGGAAATACATTTGTATTTGGTGTATCAAACACATTTGTATTTTAATTGTCATGTTGCACAACTATTTAAAATAACTTATGATTTTAATTAAACCTTTGTTTGATTTTACTATTTAAACTTTTATTTAAAATTGTTTCATTTAAAGTTTTAGGTATTTAAATAAAAACGTATTTGAGTAAGATTATAATTTTGTTATTTTAATTATTTTAAATAACAATTTATTTCAAATTAATAATTGGATTTTTTAAGAAGAAAAAAATTATTTATAAAATTTATATTTCATTTTGTAAAAAATTATTTAAATAAAAAAAATTTGTTAATAATGCCCAGGGTTGTTCCAGTTTTTTCATAATTCAGACCCTCCTTACTTAACACATTTGCTATTCAGTGGTAGGTTGTTAGTCTTTGGCTATTTTTTACTAAATAGAGCTTGATCATAATCATACTAAGGTATCTTTATCCTTGTAATTATTTTTCTCAATTTTGTTTTATAAAAATATCTGATTATATTGAATATCTCAAATGTATAATAATTTTTATTTTAATTACAATTTGTGTGGATATGGAGCTACTTCCATGCTAATGATTTCATTGTGACTTCCAGGATCATGTAAAGAAACTTTTTCAGGCTCAAAACTAATATTATTCAAAAGGTTTAATTTCACAAGTCGCTTGAATTCACTTTGTGTAATATTTCCTAAACTTCGTTTTTGATCCAAGTCGAATATTCTTAAGCATTTTTTTGACTGCAACAGATAAAAAATTAATAATACCTATTTATTTAAAAAAAAACACCAAAATCATTTTTAGAATTTCAAGTTAGAAATGTTTTGATTAAATCATTAAGATGTACCTCAAATTGGTTAACAAAATTGAAGCAATTAATAACATTTAAAATGTTTTGATAAAATTTGTGGGAGACAAAATTGGTAGTATTAGGAAGTTCATTGAAGTAGTAATGATAGGAAGAAATTTTCAAAATATACATAATCCAAAGTGAGGAATAATGATTACAAGCTTAGAAAAGTAATAGTTCCATCCCTCAGTCTGGTTTTTGGTTCACAATATAACAAAATTAAATTGTGTACGTTTTACTATCCAGGTAAAAATAAAGCAGTAAAATTGTAGTACTAGTCGCATTAATTTGCTTAAAAGTAACTAATGTAATAACGAAGCAGACAAATTTGTTTTTTAGTTGAATGTTTTAACAATTTAGAATATCACAGAACTTTTGTAGTATACTTAATAGTTTTATTATAAATTCTCTTCTCCGTGACACCAATATTGACTACAAACCAATTTAAGGATCCATAACTATAGAGCGAGAGCTAGTAATAGGTAGGTACATTAAATTCGATATACCTGATATTTGCGAGACATAAGGGTTACGTTTTTCAGTTGTGTATGCAATAAAAAATATAATTAAAAAATATGCTTTAATATTCTGCATACAAAATTAAGTAATAACAATTAATCTGTTTTTAAAAAAGTATTATAACAAACGCACTCGGCACTTAGTTAGCACTTATCAGTTATCACACAAGACACAAGCCAAAACATAAGCAAACTGAGGTTATCACAATATAATATATCGGGTTGCTACCACTTTTCCCAAATTGCATAAATTACCAATATACCATAAATATCTTAGATTTGCAGATTACAGACTAGAATCTACATGCTAGAAGGAGGCTACAGGTTTAAGAGGACGTTATACCCTCTATTTATTAAGGAGTTTGGTAAAAGCAATTTTATGTAAAACCTTAATTTAAACTATAAAGGTTAAACTGCGATGTGTAGTTATTAGTTCAGTAATTAAAGTCTAGGACATTTCACTGCAACCAATTCTCCGCCAAACCAAGGGACTTTATTAAATAAGGGAAAGAAGGTCGTTTAAATAAAATACCAGACATAACGTATAATATAATATTGTACTTGGATAGAAATAATATCCAGAAAGTGGTTGCTTTGATACCCCATTTGTTACTTCGATATATCCAATACCAGTTCAGCTCCCTATCAAAGCTTAAAATACAAAAACAAACGTCGGTCAATTTAGTGAAACTCTTATGATCATTCCCTAACTTAATTTAGAAAATACGTTTTTTTTTTATAATAAGTACTACAATTATTATGGACTAAACTGTACTTAAATATTTTCTCTTTAAACAAATACATACTCCCTCTGATAAATCCTTAAACTACTTACCAAATGCGAGTCCAGGGGTACAAAGATTCTATAGCACTCAATATAGACCGTTTAGACTTCCTTATTTTATTTTTAATTAAATTCAAAATTATATTATCATATTATAATATTTAGCATATTAATAAAGAGAAAAAAATGAAATACTCAATAAAACGTGTATGCCGTCAGGACTCAGGAAACCTTGACGGCAAGGACCTTTTATCCTACTCTTAATGGACTTTTTAATAAAAAAAATAACAATATAAAAACAATACTTAAAACATTAAATGTTGAGTGTTGAACACATTATGTTACAATTTATTTGTATTCTTGTAAGATGACATAAGAAGTTATAGTGGCATAAGTAGTAGTTAGTAGTAATAGTAATTGCTGTATGCAACCAATGTGAACTCAACAAATTGATATATTAATATATTGAGTTCTGTGTATGCAACAGACAAAATTAATAATTTCGCAGTTTTGTGTTAGTATGAGTTTTCATCACTACAGTCAGACTGTAGATAATGTTATCTATAAATATTCATAAAAAAAGAAGTAGTTTAGAAGTACGGTTTCGATTTTAGAAAAAAATCCAACATTCCAATATAAAACAAATCATTTATGGATTAAGTTTAAATATTAATAATAATTTAACAAGAATACAATAGCATTAGACAATAAGAATTTACGTTAACACTGTATCAATAACTAATATAAAATATTTAATTTATTTTGAACATTTATAAAAAAGAAAAATTAAGACTTGTTTGTAGCTTATAACAGTCCTACTTAATCATTAAATTCACATATTATTCTCTTAAAGTTTGTTTGTAGGTGATTTCTCAGCTATATGCTTACTGAAATTAGTAGCAATCTCTTCAAACTGCTGTAGGGTTTCATCTTTCTGTTAAGGCAAGAGTGTTACATTAATATAATCAATATAAACGAATGTAATTTAAAAAATAAAAATACGATTACCTTAAAAAAACAAAATCGCATGTATTTTGAAGCGGCTTCTTTGTTTTTCTCTGAGAAAAACACAGAAAACGGTATGCCTTGGAGTTTAAAGTTTTTCACTAACCACTTGACAAACTTAAAATCTTTGTAATTGTCTGTTTCAGTACTAAGATCCACTTTCTTTTCTACAAACAAATGAATACATTTTTAAATGCAGGTTTATTACGATAAAACATGCCTATAAGGTTTTCTTTTTAAGCTCAGCAATTGTTTGGTATTCACCCAAAACCATGCTTCTTTTTAGGCTTTTGCATATCCAACAACCTTAATTGAGTTGGACTTTTTTCAAAAAACCAAAGATGTAATTCAAATTTTGGTATGTGCCTTTTTTGTCAAATTAAGTTATAAATAGTATACTACTCAAAATTATTTCAAGGTTAATGAAATTGATCAAAAATTGTCTATAGAAAATTTCCATTGTTATTATTAAAATGCAGACTCAATCAAAATGATTAAATACATACTTTTATGCTAAACATTTTCACAATTATTCCATTAAATATTGATGTGGTGGAAGCTTCTTAAATTATTAACATTAAATAACAACATGTATAATGTACCGAAATTCGTCCAATCAGCTATCATGAAATATCCTCCATCAGGAACAATTGGCTTGAAGCCATTTTTTGCCAACACACTTGCAGTGAAATCTAGTTTTGGTCTTAGCTCCTTTGAAATTCCTTGAAAATAACTATCGGGAGTGCCAAGAATATTAATTTCGTATTCAAATCCCTTAGCCACAGCTTCCTAAATTTCAAAAATAAATTTTAATACTAATTATATTGGGTTATACAAAAAAAAAATAATATTTATTATTTATGCAAATGTAATTATACTATAATCAACAAATATTTATCAACCGAACATTTTGGTCTTATCAAAAACATTAATAACTACAGGATTATTAACACAAAAAATCTATAGTTTATTTTTATAAAGACGTCGAAACTGTTTTTAAGTCTTATAAAGACAACTACTGCCAAAATTCAATTTTATACAAATATTTTATAAAATAATAAATGAATACTAACTTTAAAATATTGTTTGACTTTTATTGTACCAAATATTTATAAAAAATAAAAATTAATGTGAGCTGCGACAGTTTTTTTAGGGGGATTACATGTGGTCTGTTTTTAAAGAGTTTTGTAAAGGCAATTTTTCAGAAAAGAGGTTTTAATAAATTTCGACCAAATCAATAAATTTACTGGTTAATTTGTATAAGCTTAAAGGTATCATTTTTAGTTTAAATAATTGTTTCTATGAGTAAAAGCCATTTTGGTTTATTTTAGACCAAAAAGCCAGACAAAATGTTGATTACATAGGATGATCCAATTACAATTCTGTAAAAAGATTCGAGTCCTTTGACTAATTTACTGTTATGTAGGAAGCCGATTTTCACATACAAATTTCAGTTTCTTGTAATTATATAAATTAATTTTTCAATATTAAAACCCAATTTTTTTACATAAAAAAATCAAAAATCTGTTTTCTACATAACTTAGTAAAGTTTCCAAATAACTTGTATATCTTTACAGAATTGAAATCAGACCATCCTAAGTATTCAAAGTTTTGCCTCGCTTTTTGGTCTTAAACGTCAAATAACAGATCACATGCAATCCCCTTAAGAGGGCGCCGCATCGCCCATTTTTAAGGAGTAAAATATAGGCAGTTTTTTACAAAATCTCTATATGTTTAATCAGACTGAATATAACTCGCTTAATTTTGGTTTTAGAGTAAAAGCACCCATTATAAAATTAAAAGAGAACAATATTCCGAAGGGCAAGACAATGCGTTATTTTCATTATTCTAAGTTTAACGCTCAATACATAGTTTAGAAATAGCGACTATTTTAACATTTTTAAATGATTGTAACGTTTCAAAAAATGATTTTTTTTTTAAAAAACGCACCGTCTAGCCCTCCGGAATATTGCTGTCTTTTAATTTTAAGTGAGTTTTATTTTCAGTCTGCCTAAACATGTTTTTACCACTGAAAATCACCAGTGCGACGCCCTCTTAACATTTATAATCTATACGTTATCATTGAAGTGTTTTCTTAAAAGAAATTTTGTTCACTTGTAATAATTCTTACAGACTTGTGACAGCCACGGCCCTAGGATTGTAAATTTAGTTAACTCAGTTACAAAACTATAAACTAGAACACACTTGCACTGTTGTAGGACACGTGTAAATTGCAATCTGATGAACAACTTGCAAATTCTTCATGAGATAATCTGGACCATACGCCCAACCAAGTTTCCAACCGGTCATGCTAAATGTTTTTCCTGCTGATCCAATTGTTATGGTTCTTTCCCACATACCAGGAAGAGATGCTAGAAAACAATAATTAGATGAATAATATTGTACTCTGATGTTAAGAAAAATGTGTATAACAAACATAATGATTAAATAAGAAAACAGAAATCCAGACAAACAAGTTATGAAAACCTATTATAAATTAGGAAGAAATATATAATGAAAAAAACTCATCAATTGAGTAGACAGACTAGGTTTTGATAAAAACTACCACAGTTCCCCGTACTACTCTAAATTAAAAAAACTCATGGGTAATCAGTGTTTAAGCCATATATTATTATAAAATATTCAATATCACTTAAAATTTAATTTGAAGACTGATTATTGCACCTGTAGTAAAAATATAATATTTAAATGTTACTAACCATAAGTTTGTTCTGTTAGAGCATATTTAATTGTATAATCTATTCAGCTTTTAAATAAGAAAATTATAATAAGTATCAAAACACCTGCTATCCCCCAAGCTAAGCTCAAATAACCAATGAAAGGTCACTGCTAAAAGGATTTGGAGGTCCTCCAAAGCGCTGTGACACTGGCTATGAAGGGCCTAACTCCGGAGGTCTTCACAGGGTGTTTACAGAAATTAGAAGAGCGTTGAAACAAGTGCATCAGACTCGGGGGAAAGTATTGTAAGGGTATAGGTACTAAGTCCATGTAAATGATAAATATCAAAATAAAAAATTATTGTAATTTAATTGCCACACTTTGTATTGTATGTATGCAATGTTTCTGTTAAAAGTATACACTTTTACCACTCAGGCATAATGGCTTATGCATGGTATCTACAAATAAAAATAATTTTGGAAGTAGGGTCCAAAATAAAAGAAATAAGAGATAACTGAGAGCAAGCATATTAAAAGAAGAAAAGAAAGTGAAATAATTGTAAGAAAAATAACGTAATTAAAATTGTTTTTAGGCAATTCATGTTTAAATATTTAAGTGTTTGCTGATAATGAGAAAGATTTATGATTTATAATTAGGGCTTGTGACTTATAAACACCAAAAAATATTCTCTTAAATTTGTTCAAAAAAACTTTCTTGAGTCTACAAACAGCAGCGAAGTGAACAACATTGTAACCAGCATTCAATATAGTCCTGAAGTTATCAAAGCAAATTAGTAAATATAGGTTTAATTTTAAACCATGTAAACATTTTAAACAAACCTTAGACAAACTTCAACCAATTTATAAAAATGATAAAATAAAAAAAATTAATTAAGAGAATTATTGAATAGCATTTTTTGTACTTACACTTTAATATGCATATTTTAATAAAATTTCTGACCTTTACTTAAGTCATATTATTGACAATTGAGATGAACATCTTACAATAACATTTGCTTAGTGTATGATTCAAATTACCTATTCTTATATGTTTGGTGGGTTCATAAACCAGCCATTCGTACACTTCATCAGATATGCAAAGAACATTGTGTTTTTTACAAAGATTAGCAATCATTGTCAGTTCTTCTAAATCGAATACTTTTCCAAGTGGATTGTGAGGTGTATTTATGATAATAAATTTTGTTTTTGAATTGAAAAGTGATTCTAACTCTATTGGATCAAGTTTCCAATCACTTGCACGGGAAACTGATGCATTTGAGTTAGTCTATAAAAATTGATACTATTTAAAAACTAAATTTTTATAAATTATTTCATAAACTAACATTTTTTAATGATATAAACCTGGGAACTCCACCAACACTGCACACCATTGGTTCATAACAATCAAAAAATGGCTCAATAATAATAGCCTCGTCTCCAGGTTGTATGTGACCTTGTATAGCACAGAATAGAGCTTCATAAGCTCCAACAGTCACCATTATTTCAGTTAATGGATTAATTGTTCGCCCAATTAATTTGGAGTATAACTTTGATAAAGCATTTACTAAACGTACATGACCCTAAAACATTTTGAAAAATACATATGTACTTAAATATTGAATTAAAATTGTTTAATAGTTATTACAAATCCTCGTGTATACTGGTTAAACAAACCACCTTCCTTTGCCACTTCTGACAAATATTGTGAGAATCGAGATGGTGGATTATAATCTGGAAAACCCTGACCTAAATTAACAGGCTTATGTTCCATAGCCAATCCAATAAATTCAATCCTGTAATTTAAATATTTACAATTAAAACTTTTCCTTAAGCAATGAATAAATTTGAATTACACAAAAATACACAAGTGTATACATTTTTTATTTGATGCGGAAAGAAAAAGGTAATTTTTCTACAATAAAATATTTTTATTTTTGTAGTGATTGGCCCACAATATCTTTTAAACTAAAGAATCGATCTCTTCATCTAGGAAGTTTATAGATCAGAAATTGTACCCAAAGGGTACTTTGTAGCCTAAAAAATTAAAAAAAGATTTGTAGGTTTTTTTTTATTAGTCAAAGTGTTTAGTAGATAATTCACAACTTAAAAGTTTTGAAAAAAATAATTGTCTTTAAAAACATTTTAGGACTAGGGACTGTAATTAAAACTGATAGTAGATCACAAGCTATCTTTAAAGTATACAAAACATTCAATATGCTGTCAACACACTTTTTATTGAGAGAAACATCAAAAAACAAAACACTATTTTAAACACTTATAATATACTTTGTAAATATATTTATTAATTGTTTTCAAAATCTACAGTTTTGAATCAAAGCGTTTATTTTAGCTTTAGAATTAGTTATAATAATTCCTGACCTATGACCTCCTTAGACTGCCAACCCCTAATACTTTTTGTAACAAGTATATAGTTTAGAAATAGTAACTAAAATTTACATAATTAGGCCAACAGTCAAGTCTTTAAAAGAATTTAAAAACTAAAATATTTAAAATTGTTTTGTAAGAAATAACTTTATAAAACCCACTATTGTTAACCAAAAGTTATAAAAAAAAATTATTTTTTAAAGTGAACGTACCAGACATTATATTCTCCTGACTTGTACCGATCAGGTAACTTAAATTTATCCAATTGCTTTTGATCAAAACTCATAGTTGTAGAGATCTGTTTGGTAAAGAATGAAACTAAAAATTTGTAATTCTGTGGTTGAATCTTTTTGCAGAATACAAACCTAAAATCACAACCGCAAAGTATAAATATAATCTTTATTTTATATAATAAAATAAAGTATTTAAATTATATAATGTTACAAATTAATATTATACATATACTATCAACACAAAATATGTTAAACATTTCAAGTATAGAACCTACTAACAATTTATGGTAAAAAATAGGAATTACATATCCTAAATACTACATGAAATATCTTGAATGATAAATACATTTTTTTATTTCTTATAGCTTTAAGTTTTTAAGAAAAACAGCTACCTATTAATTTAAAAAAAAAGCTGTAATGTCAGAACATTATTGGAGTAACTCAAAAATTGTCAATTTTGATTTGTCACATGATTTGTTATGTTAAAATCATGTTCTATCCCAGTTAAAGAATAAAGATATATAATATAGTTATTGTATAATAAAAGTAATAGTTATACTGAGAATTAAACCGTTTGATTTGTTTAACTCAAAATACGAGTTTTGAGTTACTAAATTAATGTTCCAACGGTATAAAATAGTCTATTAAAATGTGCTAACTTTAACATTGAACTACTATTTTATTAAAAGTAGTACTTAAATAGTTAAATTTTAGTATAAAAAAAGACAACTGTATAGAAAAAAGGAAAGCATATGTATTAATAAATATAGCCTTGCGTTGGTAAATGAAGTTATTAGAATTACTGAATATTAAAATAGAATTAACATAAAAACTGTTAGCAATCAGAACTATTTAAATATTATAATTGTAGAACAAATACATTTTCTCATAATACCTAATTTCGACACAATTAGGTAGTTCGGCGCAAAGCAAGTAATTATAATTGCGTAAAATGACTAAACACTTTACAACCAACATACATGCCTAATACAAACATCAACACAAGAAGAAAATTTCAATGTGGACTTACATTATACAATTAATGATAACAGGTAATATAATTAACTGAGCCAGTTGAATGATGACAAGTAGAATCAAACAACAGCCAAAACATAGGTGACCAGAGTGCTTTCGACAATTAAATTAATAATAATATATGATTAATTCTTATTGATTGCCAGTTTTTCGTTGTAATACAATTACTATAAAATGATTTGCATTATTTAGTCAAAAACTACATACATTGACCATTGAACACCATTATAATTACCTCAAGGTTTTTCGTGCCGTATAGTTATTAATTAAACACAAAGACCTGTAAACACTACTGACTAAGATGTAGTGTACAACAGCAGCTATCGCTCTATGAAGTATGCGGTAAAAATTAGTGATAACGCTATCTCCCCCGCAGCCCGCCGGTCAATGTTCTGTATTCACATTTCACTGATAAGCAGACTTTTATGATCAAACAGTGGTTCTCATAGGACGTTTCTCATAGTAATAACCGATAACGCATATTAATGATGGGTAACAAATAGGTCAATAGGTGGTCGACACTCTACGGAACAGAAAAGGATTTCGATTGGGGAGAATGACTTTTTAACATAGACCTATAAAAAAATATATATAATGATCTTTAGAGGTCTATGCTTTTTAGGTTAAAAATTTCCAACGATATTAAAAAAAGTTATTGCCGTTTTAAAAAAGTAAAAAATGTTAATTACTGTCGTTCGAATATTGAATATAATAAAAATCTGATGATTATTAGACGGCATTTTGCAAAGAGCACCTGTTCTTCAATCACTATTATTAGCATTACAATTTTTTTTTGCTAGCCATTTAAAAATAAGCACACCATTCAAGAGATTTTAATAACACAATACTCTGTAATATCACTTGTATGTAATTTTTACAAAATATCATTCAATTTTACTTAATAAACGCAAAATAGGTATAGGTACGTTTAACTGTTTTGAATCATTTTCATAAAATCTTGTTTTATTTTAATATTTTGTATTATGAGGGATTTTTCCATAACTCTGTTTACTTAAAATTCCCTCTAAAATGGGTTGTACCTTACTTTTTTTTAATTGGGGTTTTCTGGGCTAAAATCATCATAAGCTGAGTAAATACTTATACCTACTTACGCAATCTGCGTAGTTATGTTTTAATAAAAGTGGCGAAAATCTAGTTATAATATAAATAATCCTAATTACTTTGGATAGGTACCTACTGGTTATTTATAATATATAGGTACAATAATATATTTAAGTCGTTATTAAAAAAAAAACTACTTTAACCTATGGGATAATATTGTAATCAAAATTATGCATTATATAAGTTCTGCCAATGTTATAATAAGATAAAATTAGACAATAAAAATTACGTACCTACACATTTAAAAAATGACTTCATTTAGGAAAAAAAAAACAAAATGAGATAACCAATTTTTTTATTATGACTACGAAAAAACTACACTACATAAGTATAATATGTCAAGTGTCAACATTTTTTTAAATATTAACTCGTTTTATTTATTTGTAATTGTTGAGCTATAATATTTTTAAACAAAATCTATAACAAAAAAATTAAAAACCTCAGTTCCACAGCTGGTAGTAAGTAATTGTGTTCTTTCTTTTTTAATATACCTATACCTATATAATACATATACCTCTACATAATACACTACTCACTAAATACTCAAATCTCAATATTTAACCTATACAGTACATTCCGCCCCCCCCCCTAAGTGTTTTATTACTAGTTAGACAAAAAATAATATTATATCGTCGTTGCTGCCAAAAAAAAACCTTCTTTGTGCTAAAACCTAATTGTTCAGGAGACATTAATACTTGTAATACGATTTATAGAAGGTAATACGTAGGTGGTTTTATTTTTTATTTATTCTACAATGGATTATAGCACATTGGATTTTATATCATATGATATCTTATTTTTTCTGTTATCGTAAAATTTGAACATAGGAAGTTTTTTTGCGGCAACGACGATATGTAGTTATATTTTGTAAATTGCGAGCAATAACTCAACATTTTATAATTTATTCCTTAAAGTATTCACATACTACTTGATAAATTATTTTAATATAGAGTGCCGAGTGCGAGGATTATAGCCATACGACGTTAAGCCTCACAATTTATACTACACGGTGTTCCGTAATAATTTAAAAAAATAATTAGAAATTAAATAATAAATTTAAAAAAGCTATAAACAGAGTACTAAACTTATAGTTCAATACTTACAATTATTCGTTTATCAGTCATGCGTTCATTTCATTCTGCATTAAGCCACTGTCACAATATTTTTATTGTCTATTTAATAGCATGTGTACAATACATAATATACTAACATGTACTGACGGCGTGTGTAATGTCAATACGAACAGACAAAATATTATGCGTGTATACTACACAGTAAACATTATAGTATACCGAAATCGAAACGTCGAATATAGCTGAATACATCGGCTTTGCTCTTTTAAAAAAAGGTAGCACGCGTGTTAAATATTAATTAAAAAAATTATCCGGGGGAGGGAGGAGGGTTAATTGCAAACACTTTGTGAAAAAAAAATCGTAAAACTGTTCAAATACATTGCAAAAAAACTAGAAAATACACTGGTCTGTTCTTTTGTTTATAAAAGGATACCTCAATCTTTGTATTGTACAAATGTCTTAACAATTATTATAATATACAAAACAAACAATTATCTACTATATAACCTCGAAAAGCTATAGAATGATTTTATTTATACGAGAACAAATGTACATAGTTTTATCAAAACATAAATTTGAATTGTTTTGATAGTTTTGGAAGTGAGGGCAATAGCCGCAAGGAGTTACCGTACCACGTTGTGTACCGGTAGTAATGTAAGGTTTTACTTTAAATACATTTTTATTATAAGCGTTTCAGAGTAAAATCTTTAACTAATCAATGATTACAAGTACTAAATTAAGCACAATACACTTAAATAACTATTATAAGCTGAACTGAAATGTGAAGTAAAATAGAGTAATCTATATAACGCTCGTAGTCATAGGCGGACTTAAGGGTGGGCTCTAAAGGGGCATTAGCCCCCCAAACCCAATTGTCGTTTTTATTTCAGTAAAATTCTTATTTAATTTTCTATTACCTAAAAAAGTATAAAAACCATTATTTTTTTTCAAATGTGCCTTTTTATATATATTTTAATACTTTAGTTTTTTTTAATTAGTTGAATAACGTTTGATTGTGGTTTACGTGTCATTTTACACAAGAGTCAAGACCACTTCTAATGTTTTATAATTCTGGCGGCTGACCAATAGGTCTGGTGGCAAGACCTATTGGGAGGGAGGGGTGAAGGTGTTGTTATTGTCATTGTAGACTACTTTTCCTCAGCTAAGTATAAACAAATACAAAATAATTATTAAGATAGATATTATTTCAAAGACATCTTTGTGTGATATTTAAATCAAATATCTTATTTTTCGTTATTTAAATCTTTGCTTAGCTGACAATTACCACTAAGAACAATATAAAATATGTTTTTTTTTATAATAGAGAACTATAAATTAATATTATCAAGAAAAGAAAAAAAGGGACGATAATTGTGGGTGGAAAAAAATATCATATAAGTACACGCCTCACTTTTCCATTGACCTTAAGGGGAACGGAACGGGCTATTAAATAAAAGACAAATATTTGATAAAAATTGGTCTAGTAGCCTTTTAAAAAAAAATTAAACATTCCAACTAATTTTAAGGAGTACAAATATTATTTTTTTCTAGTTATATAACTTTTTAAGTTACCTATTTTTCTCAGTTTTGGTGGAAGTTTGATAAAAAACAACTCAATGTAATTTTAAAAATTCGATTTATAGTTAAAAAAAAAAATTATTAACACTACTACAGTGTCGGCTTTGGTTGTTTGCCTGGGGTGGGGTAGTTGCAATATTTTTTTTTGGTATATAAACATACTCAACTATAATAAAAGTAGTCAGCAAGTGTAAAATATAAATTAAATGTACTATATAGTAATAATTTCGTTATCAGTTGATAATCAACTTGGATTGTAATATCATACATATTGCATCAATGAAAAAAATTAACTAAGTATTGCATATATACGCCCACACACACGTAAAGTGGAAAATTTACGAAACATAAAGATATTGTAGGCTACATTAGTGTCTAAATAAAGCCCCCCCCCCCAAAAAAAATCAACCCCTAAGTCCGATAGATACTCATTTTTATTACTTTAATTTTAAATATCACAAAATGAAAGTCTTGAAAATAACTCATATAAGGGACGCATGTTTGAAAGCTTTATCTATAATCTGTAACTTGTAAGTAAAAACTGGTGTTATTTATTATGTCTACATTTGTTATAGCTGTAGATGAGCAGTTAAGTAAGTAGCTACCTGTAATATATGCTCCTGTAAGTAGGTACATCGTTTATTATAATTATATCTAATATTTTAAGATGGGTTGACAGTTCTTTGTAATGGAAATTTCCAAATTATTTTTTTTACTCATTTCTTTTCTTTTAGCTTCTCGCTGTATCAATATAATTTAAAGTTATCAGTTATATCTTATTGATAAAACTATACTCAACTAACCTGATTTTACAATATTATTTCCACCCCTAACTATTGTTTTGATTTAGTGGGATAAACATAACTTTTATAAATGGAGTCAAAAAACCACAAGCGTTGCAAATGTCCAAAGAGTTTTTTTCGGTGATATAATTAATATAAAACGAATACAATAGAACCGTTCAAAACACTTTTTACAAATTTGCAACACTTGACACTAAAGAAAATATTCTAAGACCATAGTTAGGAATAAAATAAATCACTATTATTAAGATAAATAAATGATTATAGTATTAACTGCTCGTTTGTGTACAACAATTATTGTTTAATGGATTTATATACTACGAATCGGTCAAATCCATTAACATATTTTTAAAAAATGTATGTCTGACCTTATTGTTTTTTTAAATATATGTACATTAGGTATGCAGTCATCTGATGTTATCACAACAAAATTATTGTACATCGACACTAATAATGTTTCCCAGTTCACGCCTTATTGAGTATAAAGAAAATCGGTTATTATACTCTTATCGTTCTTATTTTTTATTGATGCAATACTTCAAATTGTTTGTATAATAAAAACAAACACTTAAGAGGGCGTCACACCGGCGATTTTCAGTGGTAAAAACATGTTTTCGCCAACTGAAAATAACTCACGTAATTTTAGTTTTAGAGTAAAAACACACATTATAAAATTAAAAGAAAACAATATTCCGGAGGGCAAGACGGTGCGTTTTTTTAAAAAAAAATTATTTTTTGAAAAGTTACAGTTATGTTAAAATAGTCGTTATTTCTAAACTATGTTTTGAGCGTTATACTTGGAATAATGAAAAAACGCACCGTCTTGCCCTCTGGAATATTGTTCTCTTTTAATTTTATAATGGGCGCTTTTACTCTAAAACCAAAATTAAGCGAGTTATTTTCAGTCTGCTTAAACATATAGAGATAAAAAACATTTTTAAATCGCTTTCAAGGATGCTGTGATAGTCCAAAAAATAAATTAACTACCATAATAGAGTCCTAGTTATTGAAATAATAATTACACATAACAGTTTAACCTTAAAATTAAGATTTTGTAAAAAATTGCCTATACTATACTCCTTAAAAATGGGCGATGCGACGCCCTCTTAAATGTAACTACCCGACATTAACAACTACAAAGCTTTTTCGTTAACGTTTCAACAGGTATTGTGTAATAAAGTGTTAATTACGATAAGATTTGATGACACTATTTAGATATTTTAGAAATATTATAATTAAATTAACTTTAGACAATACTAGAATTTATAGTACCTACCTAGACAAATAAGTAAATAAAAAAAATATAGGGTGTGCCTTAAATGTAAATATGCAAACATATCCAATATATACAAGTATCTAATAATTTACAACATATATGATATATGACATATATATATATATATATATATATATATATATATATGATTCTAAATATCTAAAGTAGTTTTAATTAAAAGCGGTTTAAAATAATTAATACATGGGTAATAAAATAATTATAAAAATTAACAAACTTAAAATTAATCTTTGTTTGTAACCATCATAGCTACTTACCATGAAGGTTTTAAAAATATGCTAATGAGTGAAACATCGACTGTCTACGACCGAACACAATTTTTATTTTTAGCTATAATGTTTTAAAATAAATAATTACTCGCAGTCTATTCACAGTTATTGTTCTATTTTCTTAAAAAACCAGTTTTATACAAAGTTATAAAAACAAACGGGCTTATATCGATTACGCCGAAATTCCCTTCTTATACCATTAAACTTGTTTATTTCTACCGAGTTAGATTCATCTGTTACTAATGTAGAAAAATGTCTGAAGACATTTCTGATCTTTCGATTACTGTTTTGTTAGTTTTAATCATATCTTGTACTAAGAATGGTTCATCTAAATCCTTACTACTATCACAGTTAGTACATGTTGATGTTATTAATTAAAAAACACAAGAACTTCGAAATGAAGTTCTGATTGTCCTCGCCGTAGGATTTTTGTTATAACCCCCTTTTTGCCGGAAAATTTAAAAAAGATTTTTGAGTACGTCTTTATTTAGTCTATTTGTAAATAAAAACATTATATCATTGTTTTTTAATTCTTCATCAAAAAAACTTAAATAAATAAATACTTTTAAAGTTATTTTTCTCTGAGTTATGGCTAAAGTTTGATAAAAAACAACTTTCGTAGAAGTCATTTTCTAGCGTATCTATTGGACGGATTGCAATTTTTTTTATGTGAAGCTTACTATTTTTCCTATGGGGCCAAGAGGCCGATATTTGATTTAGCAATTAGAAAATTAGTTAGATTTATTATAAAAAACTATAAATCTAAATGCTTGTACATTTTTTTTTGGTAATATAAATAAAAAAATCAGCTTTTTAGCCCCCATAGAAAAGACGTTAACCTTTATAACAAAAATAAATTTTTAAATCGGTTCGGTAGACACTTCGGAAAGTGACACTTTCCGTTTCCCTTAAGAGAAAAGTGTCATACGGTAAATTGATCACCTTGAATGTATCGAATAAAATTAATTAATATAACTTTTACATTTCTCTGAAAGCTTTTTAGCATTTTGTTATTGTAACTCATAAAAAAAAAATGTATTTGAATTGGTGAATTCAATCAATGTATTTAACAATATAATACCTATTCCCTAATAATTACCCTATTTACTAGGGTATTCACTTCCATTTTTTAGTCAAAAACTAAGAAAATTTCCTAAACTTTTCCCCTGTAAATAGTAAAAACTTTTTGTTTTTACGTTTTTTAAACCATGGTTTTGAGTTCTAAAAATAATATATAAAAGGATATGTTGAAAGAAATATTTTAAAAGATAATATTAAGGGATTAAAGGACTTTTAAAAAGAAAATAGCTTTTATATATTGGTAGATTTATTTATATAAGACAGAATGTTCCAAAAAAGTAATGGCTGAACCGGCACTCCCTTCCACACTCAAACTTTAAATTCTAATAACTCGAAAGTATTTACTCAAAATTGATTATTGACCAGTCATTACTTTCATTACATCATTCTGTCTTTAATAGGTAATTTAATGTGATAAACACATTTTTTATCTTTAAAGCAAGGGAGTGCCTTATATTAAAAATAATATAAGACCCGTACTTTTAATTCACGGTAATTAGTTATATATATTATACGTGATTCAAAGGCATTCTGGAAGATGCTAATGTTACAAGTTGACATGCATAGAGAATGAAATAAAAACACGTACTACATACTATAGTTATAAGATAGAGTTACACTTAACCGGAATAGCTGCTCCTCTAGTTATTTTGCTTAGTAAATATGTATAATATTATATTGACATGATTTATTATATTGGTTCAAGGATATAATTATTTTGGTTACTAATTGTCCTTTTCATCCTACTACCCACGTCTGTTTGTATACGGTGTATATTATTTATCTCTCCTTCTCCTGATCCCCCCCTCCTCCCCTCCCCAACGGACACAACAAGAAATATAACCTACCTAATAATGATGTAAATAAAACCATCAGATTGTACCCTAGTCTTATGCACAGTGTACGTGTAGATGAGGATTTGTAATATCCGCGTGTGTTTCGAGCTGTCAAAAAACACCGCATTGCGTACTTAAATAAAATTATGGTTATTGATCATCACGAGATATTATAGAATTACCGAACATGAACGTGAAAGATTAGAACGTTCCAGACAAGAATATATGAAATAAATATCATTTCCGAACGATTTATTACTAACCTTTACAATTGAAAAAAAAAAAATCCGGTAAACAATATAATACTAATAAATAAATAAATAAATAATACTATAGTAATATGTAAAGTAAAAAATATTATAAGTAAATATAGTTAGTTTCTAAAATATTTATTTTTCGAATAGTAAATAAGATGTTGGCTGTTTGGAAACCATTACACTGGCAAAATGCGTTTTGACACATTTCTATTTTTCACATTGTCTATTTGTTTTCATTATGTGTGGGTTTATCTGTATTAGCTAGGTTTACCCAATTTGGTTTGTATTACTGTGACATGGCGTTGATACTTAACACCATGAGAAGGTTCGCTGGACGCAACGTTAGATGCAACATTGGACGCTGGTTATCTCTATGGCGTGGCAAGGCCAAGCCCAGTGAAGAAATGGACTGTGATGTCAATTCGACATGCTTGCCGATGAATTATTGCAAGTTGGATCCGTCTTGGAAACAGCCCAGAGTGGTCATCGTTGGAGCGGGCATGGCAGGTCTATCGGCTGCCCAGCACCTGTCCATGTCTGGCATTCATAATTTTGTTGTGCTCGAAGCCACCAACGAGTCAGTTTCATTATCTTTCCAACACACATAGTAAGATATAATAAATTACTTGATGCTACAGGGTGGGCGGTCGCATACATTCGACGTGGTACGGAGACGTGATGACGGAACTGGGAGTGGATTCGTTGTACGGGTGTCCGTCGGACTCGGTGTTTCGGTTGGCTAGCCATGAGCGGTTGATGAGTCCACCGTTGCCCAGGATCGACCGGACGGCGGGTGGATGGTACGTTCCGGAAGAACACCGGCAGATTAAGGACAAGGTAGTGGCGAAAGCGGTGAGCCGATTCAGGGAGATCGAGAGAGCGGCGGTTTTGGCGTACGACGAGATGCTGAACGTGCAGAGAACGGAAAGTCTGTGGGAGTGGTTCGACGAACGCATCGAATCCGAGCTGAAGGGCTACCTCGGTGACCGCGGCGAACTCGACGACATGGGCCGCGTCATGTACGCCATGACCAATGAACTGCGAACAAAAATTGGCGCTAGCCTGCGTAACGTTGCGTACGAACTGTACGGCCCTGCGGTCAAGCTGCCGGGCGGCGAGGTCTCTGTCGCCTCCGGACTGATCGGCACTATGGCGCCGCTTATTCGGAATATACCCGTCAACTGCCTGAAGACGCACCAGCGCGTCGCCACCATCCGTTGGGGCGCGCCCAATAACACCAGCCCGCGGTCGATAGTGGTCACGGAAGAAGGCGTCGAGTATCCGGCTGACTACGTGGTGTGCACGGTCCCGTTGGGCGTGCTCAAGCACTCACAGTCCTTGTTCTGTCCCGCGCTGCCAGCCAAACAGTGGGAGGCCATTCAGAACCTGGGATTCGCGAACGTGTGTAAAGTGTTCGCGCGGTACGAACGTCCGTTCTGGTTACCCGGCACCGGACACATGAACTTTGCGTGGTCCAAGATGGACCTGTACGGCAGCAGTAACGATCGAAACCACTGGAGCAGGTGCGTAAGTGGCGTGCATGAGGCGCCGGGCAGTAGTAAGGTACTGACCATGACGGTGACCGACCGCGAATCGCTGGCCGTCGAGACCATGAACGAGGCGATGCTGAGCTCCGAAGTGCACGAATTACTGCGGCGATTTCGCGGTGACCCGCACCTATCGCCGCCATCGCAAGTGTACGCCACCAAGTGGTCGACGAACCCCGATTTTCGCGGTTTCAGAACGTTCATGAATGCGACATCGGGCATTGGCCACATCATCGATCTGGCCACGCCGCTGTCGACCGACTGCGACATGCCGCCCGTTATCATATTCGCCGGCGAGCACACCAGCGTCGAGCACTACGGCACTGTGCACGGATCAAGAATGACCGGTATCAGGGCGTCCAGCCAGATCATCGAGTCGACAATACAGTACAAGGGCCCACCGTTTCCGTCTAACGCCGCGCCGCCTCCAAGACTCACAAATAAACCACGCGACGGCTTCACTCAAGAATATAATAAATAACATTTCCGAACGATTTATTACTAACTTTAAGAATTATATTTACGATTTATTGGTATATAATTATTATTTACTATAATACATAATACTTTTTATAATACATAATTTTGTTTAACAATCGAAATGTATATTATTTTTATTTGATGAGATCGGCCACTTGGCGTCGGTAGGACGGTAGGTGGGTAGGGCGTGCAGCGCAAGCATTTCTTGGAAAAAATAAAAGGGGAAAAAATCCGGGACGATAAAAGAAATAAGTCAGCCGCCTGCCCTAGTAGTGCTATTTTTAGCATTAGAAGATAATAATTCTTTTATCGACGACCAAAGTCAAAACAACCCGCGATCATAGCATGCATATTAGTTTTTACCACAACCGTCAAGCTCCCGAGTTGTGGCGGTAATTGTGGTACTGTCTACAGGTGTATAAAAGCAATATAAGCTGTGTAACAAATATTTTAGGTACCGTATGAAAAATAAAAATAAATTGTGAGAAATTATATTTAAATTATTATAAATACTAATATATAATAAGGGCCCGGATTCATTTACAGTACCGTACTTGAAAAATTCATGTGGGGGGCCTGCTCTTAAGGGAAGCCTCAAACATGAACTTTGTACTTTAAATACAAAATTTAAATAAATTAAATGTTTGTAACCATGGTAACTCAAAATTAACACTTGGTTTGTAACCATGGTTACCACGGTACTCGAGCAAATAGTAGGTGATGATTAAAGGAACAAGCCGATTCTATGTACCACGATTCTGGGCAAGTTTTTAACTGTTGGAACGGGATCCGGGACCGGGACCCTTGAGTAAGAGGACATTAAAAGTATCACATAAACGCTGTCACGCTGTTATCTGATAAGAGATAAGAGATTAGAGATGGGGGATGGGGATGGAATGGGGGAATGGGAATTATTTTACTCAGCCCTGGCACTTGGGAGACTAAATCTCGGGCAACGCCGGGTGGATAGCTTGTTTGTTTATAAAAAACATTAAGCATAGGTATCAAAAAAATTAAAACGCTACCCCACGGATGTTCTTCTCTATGCATTGTGAAAATTTGGTAAATTTACTGTTAATGCTGACCGTACATACTTGTCCCGAACAAAGCAGTTTTGATGGGAAAACAATTGTAATTTATCCGATAGAAATGACTGTAATAGTCTGACAAAAAAAAATGACAATCAACGAAGTATCCTCATTACTGTACTAATAGGTATACATTATAGTTAACCCTTCACTGCACAATGTTCCATATATGGAAAGATTGTATTTATTGTTTATATTTGCTCATGTTATACATCTTTGTATGCGCAATGTTCCATATTTGGAAAAATTCTTTAATTAGCGTTTTCCATGAAACCAAAACTCAAAAAAAAAAATTATTTTTATTTTTTTAAGTAGTATTAAGTACATTTATAGCATATGGTTAAAAAAAATTCACGCAGTTAAGGGGTTAAAACTCTAATTTAAGATTTTTCAAATAATTGCCTATATTTTACTCCTTAGAAATTGCCTGGGTAGTGTCCTCTTAAAGGTATTAAGTAATTTTATTTACAGTGTGTGTTTATTTATAACATTTCGTGTATAAAAGTGCGTATACGACAAAATTAGCGCCCAATTAGTGACTCGATCTTTCACGATCACCGAATTTTTTCAATCGCTTTAAAGGCGAGTGCTAAGTTTTTTTTTTTCAAACTTTCGTGTGTGTATTTTTTAAAAGGTAAAATAGGATTTATCGGAATTCTATTTTCCAAATGTTTTACTGATTTATCTTTTGTAGTTAAGCATTTCATTTTACAGTTTACAGTGGTTTATAATGATGTTATTACTATTTTAATTAAAACAAATTATCGATTAACCATTCAACATCGTGAAGATAATATATTTTTTGATAAGATAAGGACTTACAAATATTTTATAATATACAACTTTGATAAAAGATTACATAAGTATAGTAATTTACAATGATGTTAGCCGTGCTTCTAGGCTCTAGCTTAGCACACTGCTGCAGAAAAACAATAAAACAAACAAATATATTCATTATACTTATAAAAAATATAATCTACATTCGAATAACAAGTTAGTTCAAATAGTAACCATTTTCAAACGACTGTGCTGGCTTGTGTGTTAACATACACAATTTTTAATAATTTATACATAGTTAATATACTCCATAAATTAAGTTTTTCCTACAGTACTGTCATGGACAATGTACGTCGTTCGATTCCAAATTTGTGCTTTGCGTTGCAGTTGTAAGTACCTCCATGCGTCAAGTCCACTGATTTAATTACAATTTGTTGATTTCCATTCAAAAAATTCGAATTTTTTAGTGTCCATTCGGTAACAGGGTAAAGCATATCGTTTTTCGTCCACAGTACCTGAAACCCAAAATGCAACAATTAAATTATAGTTAGAATTTGTTTGGAATACAGGATTGTGTTGAGAATAAAACATTTATTAAAAGTCATTAAATGTACATGTTTTTAATTATACACTATAAATTATACACGTTGAGAATATGCAGTTTTATAGACACAGATTTAGATCTGTAAGCTGCAAGTTAGACAAATAAAAATTATATCTAATATAATATATCCACATACTACAGCAAATTAACTTTTGCTATTTGGCCATTGCCAAAGTACACTATGATGTACCGAACTTGTTTTGAAATCTTTTAGGCATACAGTATTTGGTATAATTTATTTTTTACAAGAAAAACGAGAGGAAAATATTGAAAAAACTGATTAATTGTATTAAATGTTTTGTTTTATTTTAGAAATTATATTTAAATTATTTTGCTTTATTTTTTCTATGAAAATAGGTGTGATACAAAATATATGGATCTAAACAGGTATCTCAACGTAACCAACAACAACAAATATTGATTGAAATAATATTCTAATAGCTTAACTGATTTTGAAATTGTAATAAAAAAAGTCAGAAATATATCTTCCTTTTAGAACGATGAACACGTTTTGTTTCAGGAAACATATTTTACAATAAAGTTTAAAAAATCGTTTGTTGTTTAATATCTACCATTTTGCAATTCTAGAGCATATTTACTTCTTGTCCTATCAATTATCATTAATAATAATGATAAAATCCACTTTAGTATGTCATATATACACATATATAGAAATACAGCACAATTTATATTAAGTATTTAAACCAATTTACGTTTATTAAAATTAATTATTTTTCAATAAATGAAATACTGAATTGATAGTGTAGTGAAACTTAAACAGTAAACGCTTAAAAGAAACTAAATATTACAATTTAATTTTACATTTATATGAACCGTTGATGACGTCTAATTAGGTCTCACAAACGTTAACCTTCCGTTAGTATGTGTTGTCTAGAAATATTTAGAAATCCTATGTTACGGGGTTTTCAATAAACTTATTTGCACCCCAACACACTAACAGAGGGGTAATGATTCATAAGGTTAAAAGGAAACTAAATACCTACCTTTGATCATTTAATCTTTTAGTTTTACTACCCTATCACATTTAATACTATTGAAATTCCATTTATGTAAAACATCACTATATAATTCACGTCAGATAAGTTAGATCACTTATTCTCGTATGTGTTCAATACTTGTACATATATATCTATAGTATAATGATTCCTTTGATGTCGACGTTAAAGGGAGTATTAAATATAACATGTATATTGTATACGTATTTAATACCAATTGAATTTAATATTTCTACAAATTTAATAATAATATTATCATCATCATCATCATGTAGCTTAACAGGCCATAAAGGCTTAACGCTGGATGGTTTCTTAACGAATTCGCTATCCGCGACGGGTTGTCAGTCCGTCGCTGAGATGATATATTATCTGTTTTAATTGATCTGATGTATACCTACAGTATATTCTATATTTATGTTGTATATGAATGCAAACACTATAATGTATTAAACTTTCAGCCCACTTTGTTCCGACTCAGCAGACAAAAATAAGAAGAATATAAAATGAAAGTTGAGGTCTGAGGATAATATAAAAAAACAGTTTGTCAATTGTTGTTCAAGATTCCAAGAGAATTAAAACAAAAAATGTAAAAAGAATAAACTATTAATTGAAATAGCACGACGTAAAAAAATGAGGCAGATTCTTAATACCTACGTCAGCATATTATTGTAAAGAACAAAACCAAATGCATTGAGACAGATACCAAATGAAAGAGCGAGCAGGAAGTTTGACTTTGAGGTACAATTGTAATTAGTATAATTTGCCGTAAGTATAAAAAATGATACTATTACTAACAATAATAATAAATACTAGAATATTATTTTAATATACTATTAGGACATACTTTAGGAATAGGATACCCTTTGACTGTGCAGTCTAGCAAAATCGTATCATTTATCTTGGCTAAAATTTGATCGGGGCTCTCAACTACGAAATGAGGGCTAAACACTACATTTAAGTCGTGTGTGTAAGTTTTATTTTCCGGAGTTACACAAGCATACGTAGCACTGTCTTCTGCGTTTAGTTCGTATATCTTTAGCCCGTGATCCGTTTGTTTGTAATGTGGTTCGTCCGCTCGTTCATTGATTATAGAACTGATGTCCACATTATCCTAAAACAATTTACAATTAATTTTTATTTCTGATAAGTTTGTTATCAAATGTAAACGATTAAGTAATAATTCTTTACTCTATTCCGAATGTACATAAAATATGTGACCAACAATTATTAAAGTAGAAAAACTCAAGCAAAACTTGTGGTTACATATAATAGTAGGTATATAAGTACGTATTTGCCTATAATAGGTCACAGTCTGTTATGCATACGCTATAGAGTATTATTTTTGTGGTTAAGGGTTTATTAAAATATATTTTATTTCTTTACTGGTTCTTAAAGTAATACTAAAAAGGAAACAAATTGAAAAGGAGTAATGGCGCGAAGAAAGTATTACCTCTAAATTGCGGAATCTGACAGGTAATTTGTATACCTTCTTTATATCAATAATAATATGTGACCTCCATTGACTTACCTTGAACCACCGATTATGTTTGTTTGGTAAAGGACAGCGTAAGTATACATCACTGAATTCATCAATTTCCAGGGTCTCATTCGCCGTCGACAGAGATGGTTTAGCTAAAATAATATGCATAAATTGCAAATAGAATATATTTAATTTATTTTCTTAGGTGCTTCATAACAAATAGTTCTAAAGAAAAAAGAAAAATGTCACAATTTTAACTCTCAAAAAGAGGACATTGGGCTTGATACTAGTTTAATAGCTGACCGTAATAAACGTATCGTTGGGTTTTTATTTTGATGTCTTTTTATTGCCTACATCAATTTACTTTAAACTATTTATTTAAAAAAACCAAAAATATTGTGCTACAAGATTGATGAACAATCTATTGAATATTTATAACATACACATTTTTTTAAACTTTGTAGTTAAACTTTATTTACTAAGAGTTGTACTAATTAAAAATTAAATATTACGAAACCCTTGTACTCTTAAATTTAGTAATTAATGTCGTATTAAAGTTTCTAATAGTATCGTAAAGTTTGGAAAGTAATGGAAAGTTCTGCTGTCTTCCGGGAATCATTTTAGAAGTCAATGTGATTCCAGGAATATAGCAGAACTTGCTGACTTGGCCTTCAAGACCTGCATTCAGGGGTCTTGGACTCTTTACCCCTAAAAGCCCTTTTGAAAATTTAAATATCGGAATAAACCATACATTGAGACAAATATTATTTTTAAAATGCAAAAGAACAGCCAACTCACTTCGAACAATGATTTGGTAGTGTTTTTCAGACACGCCGAAGTCGTTGGATGCTCTACAGATGTACACGTTGGATTCATCGAACGTGGCATCATAAATAACTAATCTAGTCGTGCCACTCACTATGAAAACATGATCTGAAAATTTCAGTATTTCTATCACCATACTCTAGAAGTGATATTGTAAGTATAGATATTGAGCAATGATACTGTGCAAAATGCACCGGAAATGTCATGCAAAAGTTATGATTAGGTGTACCGCTGTATGGAGGAATTGGTGTCCCGTTTGAAATCCAAGCAATTTTGGGTTCTGGTAACCCGTGTCCCTCGCATGCGATAGAGTAGTTATCGCCTTCAAATAGTATAACTGTAACGTTTTCAGTTGTTCTATCTAGAGTAGGTTTAGCTAAATTTATAAAACGATTTCAATTAATCGGAGTCGATTTTGATTAAGACGAAAGATTAAAAAATTAGTTGTTTGGTTTTACCTATCACGTTGACGTTGGTCAAACTCTCTGAATTTCCTGCTATGTTTTTTGCACTACACTCGTACATGCCGATGTGACTTAATGTCACGTTTCGTATAACTAGTTCGATTTCCGCACTTTGGCTGAAACCAAGAAATCGACATATTATTGTATTGATAAAAGGTTATTGGGATGTAAGTTCGTTGTACTTAAAATTCCAATTCTGCGCGGGGTAGTTAAACGCCCGCCAAGTGACAGAAAACGGCACCAAGGACTCCACGTGGCAAACTATGTGTAGTTCTTCACCTTTTTCTACCACAACTCTTTTAGGCGTCGATATATAAGGCTTGTCTAATGGACATAGTGTTATACACAATTATTATATAATAAATAACATGCAAACATATTACATTGTTACACATAACATAAACACAATTATTTTTATAATTTCTTATGATATTAATTATTATAAGAATAAAAAATTCTTATGATATGAATTATAATCGTTCCATTACATGCTGTTTTAAAACTGTATTAAAGGGCCGATATAGAAGTTCGGTTCAGATTTTATACAAAAAGGACTTCATAATGAATATTTCAGCATGCTTTGTTTTAATTTTTGAATTTGGAAGCATCTATAAACTTATAATAATAATTCTGCGGTAGGATTATAGAAGCTGATATGTCCATTTTTCAAACTTTCAGGAAAATACAATGAAAGTTTTTAGCTATAGAATTAGCAATCATAACTTGCTAATGAAAACACCTAGCCATACGATAATTTGCCCCAAGAATAATAAAAAGTGACATACCAGATACCGACATCCTACCGCAGAATTATTACTTACTATTAAAATAAATAAATTATTATTTATTATACGGTTATATTACCCGGATCGTCGGGCGTGATACTGGTTTTAGTAATCCTTTTGAAATAATTACCGTTATTGTTCTTACCAAACACCTAAAAATGTTTAAACGCAGATGGTTTTAAGGTGTATTTGTGTACTTTAATTTTGTTTCTATTCACGACGTGCGATTGGTAATTAATTTGTATTCATTTGGTATAAAAGGTGGAAATTATGAAACTGTTTTGAACTTCAAAATCTTGGTCAATAAGATTAAATTACAACTAATACTTCGTACGACCATCTAGCCTATAATATAAGTTATAATAAGATAGTAAGTATCAGCCCTCTATGTGCTTTTATTGGCTGCCGTATACATTGTACGTGACATAAGATTACCATTTCTGAATCTACAGCACTGAACTTTTATTACAGATAATCATTTTATATCGTTTCTAGTTTCGTCTATGTGTAGTATATTATGTAATTTAGCAAATAAGCTAAGCTAATAAGTTTATTGCCGAGGGGCAGCGTACGCAATCCTATTCTACCCGAACCATGACCATAGAATTTACCTGTACGTAAAAAGGATTGTTATTCGGCACAAATGGACCGCATAACATTACATTTTTACTGATTTCAAAAATAGGCAGCGAATTATTTTTGCCATCGCTGTGTAACTCCTTTATGTCACACGACAAAAATGCATTAACATCCGGATATTTCACCAAAACATAATTGCTGGTACCTGAAATTATTACATACCTTATTAAACACAATTTAACTGAGATTTTGTTTCGATAAGTATTGTCACAAACCTTTCATCGGCCTATGACTAGTTTGGCTGATACTGCCCGGTTTAGTAATAGCGAATCCATAATCAAAACTTTTAGTGCTAGTACCGCAAGCACGAATAGTATGAGCCGACTCGCTGGTCACGTACAAAGTCCATTCGCCGGGCATCGGATCCTAATGGTAACATAAAATAATAAAAAAAATTGAAAGTAGTTTTTCACCTAAACCCAACAATTTAGCAACACACATAAATCAGTAATAACTAAAACAGCTTTTAGTTTTTACCAGCAAGAAAATATAGTTACTATCATTTGTTGGTATAAATATTAAGATATAGAGGTTTTAGGCAACAGGGAAAGTGTACACCAACCCAGTTCATGCAAAACACATTTAAGGGGAACGGATACCGTATTCTGTCGGATATGGCATAACGATACTTGTATACAAGCAAGTATTTGTATACAAAGGTTTGGTGAAGGCTCGAATCAAGGTTAGCTTGATCATCGAAACATAATTAAATACTGTCCTGTCCCTTTAACTTCTTGGTTTATACTTCCTAAGCTTGATCCTGTTTTGTTGTATTTGAATAATCTGACTGGTCACGAATTAGTAATAGCATTGATTATAATTATTAATAAACAATATAGATGCCCACTGGGATGTATTTTTTCTGCGCGTAAATTGTTGCCGTTATGGAGCGCTTTATACTGTTTTTAGTTATGGCGGTAGGTACCGTGAGCGCTGACGACCGACGCGCATGCGCAATACGGCCAGGAACGACGCAGTGCGCATGCGCGACGATCGTCAGCACTCACGTTATCTGCCGCCATAACTCAAAAATAGTATGAAGCGCTCTACAACATAATGTAAACAAACTAAGCTTAAGCTTATTATCTATAGCTTATGTGCTATTACATTTTCAAAAATAAACAATTTACGGCTGCTTTTCTGACTTAACCATTGCACTTACATACAAATTTATAAGAAGCAAACTTTAGATTATTATACGAGGAACAACTATTGTAGGAAAAGTTCTTAATTTTGAAAAAAAATTGATTTGTTTAACCCTCTTCCCCTCAAAAATTTAGCAAAGGGAAGGGATTTTTAGTATACTATTATGCTATTTAGAGACTTCTTTAATGTTTTTTTGAAGAGTCCCATTTGTTACTTCGTCTTTACATAATTAGCCCCATTTTTGATCTATCTCGCCTACACAATTGATAAAGAATAATAGAAAATACTACAGTCTGTCATCACCTGATAATGTCAAGTAGATTTATAACAATGATATACAAAGAATTTTAAATATTGTATTTACAATATTCTCAACACATAAAAGTCATTAAGTTTAAACTACAATTATTGACTTGAAGTCTTTTGCATGAACGGCAGTACCAATAGTTTAATTTGATGTTTATAGATCTTATAAATGCTATAAAACTACGTTAACAATTCAAATATTGTACAGCAAAATATTGCAATTAATAAAATATTTAAATTGAAACACAATTATTTTTGTATTTTTTATAAAAGTCAATTTGGCCAGCACTTATAATTGGATAACGTTATTATTCACTACATGCTTACCAAAATCGTCATAATTTTAACGTTTTGCAAGTCCAAGTCGGTCATCAGACCATCGGACTCGTCCATTTTTTTACCGGTCGGGTTTACTACGTTCACCATGGTTTTCAGTCCGGAAACGGATACTAAAAGCTGTTTAATTGAATCGTCGACGTTAATTGCTTTTGGGGACGGAAAGACCTCGCTGTGGGGTACGTTGATAGACAGTAAATTAACTCTATTAGTGTCCATCGATGTCTTGATGAACTCTAATACTTGGGAGACGTCATTCTTACTAACGTCGAACACCTGACCCGATCCCATTGATGCTATGCTCTGGTAGCTTCTGGTCATCGAAGAACAGTGTCCGGTTTGTAAAACGACCACCTAATCACAAAGGTAATCATTACGCCTTTTATGATTGAATTTGATAACTTATTCATTTACGCAATGCTAAGTATTAGCAAATTATTCGCTAAATATTAATTTTAAAATTCAACTATACAGGACATTTCTGAAGTATTTGGGTAAAGGATCGGTCAAACAGAAAGCGGACTGTCCGCGCGGACTCTGTACTGTATTTAAATGCATCATTCTGGTTAAACAGACAGCGACCTACCGCCGCGGACTATACTAGTCCGCCGCAGACAAACGGATGGTTGTATTTTTTCACAAAGTTCGCGGCGGACTGGAATAATTTTGTAAAATAAAAAAAATATATATATATTTAATATAAACAATACACTGGATTTTCCACACGTATCAGCACTTCTAAAATATTATTATTATTACATAATTATTGAACATAAAATATACAAACAATATTAATGACAACATATTGTACTTAATTTTTAAATTTTAAAATTGTGCACTGAAAATGACCGATGAAACGGAACGATTGATTGATCTAGTTCGAGAATGCGTTTATTTGTATGATACGTGGCACCCAGATAATAAAACAACAGAAAAATGGACAGATTCGACAAAAGACTGGTATCAACACTTCACAAAAATGTAAAATTTAATAAAATTGTTCAGCCGAGTCTGCAACCACGAAAGAGCATTTTCATGTCTCGTTGAAGTATCAAATAAATTTAAAGTAGTGGTGGAATTATAGATAATGGTAGATAATGATATAGTATATTAACAAGCAGTAACAAGCTCGTATCTTAGGTGGCTAGTATATTAAAACATCAAGTTTCTGGCTAATATTTTAGTGTTTAATATCTGGTTTAAAACAATTCATAAAAATAAGACCTCTTAAATTATTGAATTCAATTTAGTTCAGTTCTAGTTTGAACGTTGAGAATACAGCATAGTCGGTGAAACACCCCAATTCTATTCTTTTTATTTAGTTCATGTACCCATTTTCTTTGTTTTCGTCTTACTTAACTCAAGGCAAGCAGGAGAATCTAGACGTTTTGTAAAAGAAAATGAAAACAGAAAACGTGAAATAAAAAAGTAAAAAATAAAAAAACAACCAGCAGTACACTCTTGGTTGTGGCAGTTTTCACACTGGTTCGCTCAAACTTGTCCGCATACTGTTTGACTATCCCAGTCCGCAGCGAACTGGCGGACTTGTTGGACAGACCCTGTCCGCGCGGACAGTCCGCTTTCTGTTTGACCGATCCTTTAGGAGTTAAGTCAAAATTACGTGTTAACGATTATGTATGAATTTCGAGTACGCTAGGCTAAGTTGTTGTGAATATTTCCGCTTAAATCAAGGTTTATCATTATTGAAAGTTAGGTTAAAGGCAATGAACTAATTTAGACAAGAAAATAAATAAGATTTTATTGTATACTATAGACTACCTAATTAAACCGTGAGTTTTAATATTTTATGTTAAGTCCTTAACTAAAATATTTAATTTTCATTTAAGTTAAACTAAGTTGAATATATACATTTCTTAGTTATTTTATTTCGGGTAACAATTTTACAAAACATTGAAATTTATAAAAGTAGTCGCATGACCAATTTTTGTGATTTGGTATGAATTGATTTGGCGTATTTTATTTCGGGACTATAAATACTTAAAACTACCTTTAAATATTATCCGAATATTATACACCTTTACTGTTTTTTTATAATCTACTTAAGCTAGTTATTTAGTTAATCGCCGAAATTTAATTAAAATATTTGTATACAGTTATTTATAAATCGGTGAATAAATACTTTTCAGAAATATATTTTATGAAAATGTATGCAGAATATCAAAACAGTTAATTAAAATCGGGTAGTTGAGAATATTTTCTAAGTGGAGTGCAATACATAAAAGTTTATCAAACGGTGAAAGGCAACTGTAATAAGATGACTTGGCATTCTGATTAGTTCTAAATAAGTTATGAAAGGTAATCATAACATTTAGTTTTTTCTTTATGATTTAATAATGGTCAGATAATTGCCAAACGAATAAAAAAAAATAGTCAGATAAAGTTTATTGTTCGCAGGTAATCGATATATAATGCATGTATAAGTTTTAGAAGCACAAAGTTCACTAGTTTTTTTTTAATGCAATAATTTAATATCCGGAGTTAGAGATCAAATAGCAATTACTTTAGGAATTAGGTATTTACTATATTATAAACTTAAAATATTCGTTTTGTAAAATATAAATCATCGGCACTCATATAAAACAAAAAAAAAACGAATTTTAAAGTTATCACTATTTGATTACAGATAATTTACCTGAACTTGTTTTCTTTGAATGAGGTCTAATGCTTGGTTAATGTATTTATCGTCCTTGGCCGAAGCATCAGTGAATACATAAATGTAAGAATTGGGTTTGACAATTTCCAATGCTTGAATTATGGCCGTCACACCCATTTCGGGACAATCACCGCCTCCGACCACGTTAATTTTATTCAACATGTGCATGATTACCAATGGATCGAAACTTTCTGACGCAGGCCCAACAACTTCAAAATTTCAAAATCACGTGAGCACAGTGGAGTTAAGGCAGGCAAGGTTAAGTAGTAACCAGTAGTAGTAATTATAATTTTCATTTTGGAAGTGATAGAAGTAAAAATAAAAGTTTTTTTTTTTTGAAAATGTTATTAATTATTTATACTTTGTATATTCTGAATGTTTCAAATTCAAAAGGTTAGGTGGTTAGTTATAGATGTTTAATTTAAAAGTTATGATCGCAATGGAATCCTAACATGTGTAATTTTTAAAAGGCGAGCTAAACATTTAAAAGTATACTGTTGTTGAAAATGTCAACCAGTTTTACCTGGATCGTTGAAAGGCACTAAAACAAAGTGCTTAATATTAGTATCGTTTCTTTTAAGTACGTAGTCCATAATTTGTTGAGCGTGGGATCTCAACTGAATGTAGTCGTCTTGCATAGATCCTGTGGTGTCGAATACAAACGCCATGCTGCTATACACATCTTCTGAGTAAGGCACTATGGACGTTAAAGTGCAACATACCATCTGAAGCAAAGCCACTAGCCAAATCATAGCTTAAAATAAAACCAAAGATTAATCTTTTGGTCTATGGGCATTACAATAGTTTTTACATGCTTTTCTTTAACTCGCTAAAACGTACGTACGTTTGTACGGGTATTTTTCAAGTCTTGCAAAATTAATTTAACCCACTTCCCGATGTCGTAAAAGGCTGAAACTTTGCTCAGACACTCATCTCGAACGATAATACAATATCCTGTAATAATATAGGGACTCGGACATCCAGGTCACCGTACACAGGGTCATATGTGGGGGTCATTTCACTAAATTTCATGTTTTTTTAAAATCATTCAAATTGAATTTAGTAATCTATTCACAATTATTAAGTACCTTTAATAGAACTAAAAAGTAAAAAATGAATCACAAAAAAACTTACAATATAAAACATTATCTGAAATTTTATCTGACAAATTTATAAGGGACTTTGTTGAATAGGGCACGCGCTTTTCTTTTTAGTAAAAAATTAAAAATGTTTAACATTATTTAAAATTGTAGTTAATTTTTGGTTGTTTTCAAAGCAATTGACATTTTTTTAAAAAAAAATTGCTACAATTGATAAATAAATTGTTCTCTATGTATAATTATTTTTTACTTTTAGTTCACTTTTTTACTATTTTTTAGAAAAGCATATATTTAATGAAATATTTTTAGCTGAGAAGGTATTGGTTTTACAATAATGTGTTTTTATTTTTTAATTTATTTTTATTTTTCGTCTGGACCCACAATATCTCGTAAACGGCTGAACCGATTTCTTCGTGTAGCAACTCTATAGATCAGAAATCATACCTGGAAGGTACTTAATTAGGCAAAAAATTAAAAAAAGTCACCACTTCCTCATAAAAATCGAGAAAAACACCCAAAAAAATTACAAATTTTTCAACTTAAAATTACGATGCTCTTTAACTTTTTTAAAAATAGTCGAAAAAGTTCCAAATTTATTTGAATTATTCTTCAAATATATTACTACCGATAAACATTAACAAACTAAAAAAATATCATTAACCCTTTTCAAGCTAAGTTTTAAAGATTTAGATCTGAAAATTAGACTGAAGGTAGATCTAAAATGGAACTATAACATATACAATTTTCTCAAAAATCTGGAGTAAAATTTTTTTTTTTATTAAGGAAAAACAACAAAAATAGGGTAAATTTACACTATGGCCGTAGTCAGTTTCTAGGTTGCTATGCGTAAGTGAATCAACAGTCAACAAGTAATGAAAATATTTTCATTTTATTGTTAATTACGATGTATGGGTAACTATGGCAGTACATTTTTAGTAAATCTTAAATGAGATTTGTATATTATAATACTCGCTTCGTATCTCAAAATTTGCCTACAAATACTTTAAGACAAGACTGGTTAAATTAATATTAACTACGTTAAGTTAAAAGTTATTATATATTCGACATTAAACGTATTAACGAATTAATACCCAGCCGAGATCTTTATACAGCAGTTATGTCTTATGGAAAAAAAACAATTTAGACAAATGATTTATTATTATTTATATCATAATACGTATGTTTGATTGTACAGGTAAAACACATTTTTCGAATGTCATAAAGACGTATAATATTAATAAGAAATTACTTACCGGTAATTTTGTTTGAGAGACAAATAAGAAATGTTCAACAGCTTGGCTGGAACAATTCCCTAGATTTTCCAGGCAAGCATATTTACAACAGTTGGTTTATCTAGTTTGTTTCGATTCCGGTTACATACTATTTTATTAAAACTGTAAAACATTTTCAGCTGTGAATTGGATTTACACATACGCATTGTCTCGCCTGTCGATAATAATAATAACACGCTGATAAAAGCTATACTAACACAGATGAGACATTGATTCAATTAATATTACGATGTGTATATTATTTTCCTGATTACCTCGAGAGTACAAAGGTCGGATTTTATTATTTGTCAAGTTCTATTATTATTACAGAATCATTTTTTAGCTTTGATTATTTGCTATATACTTTGAGCATCAACGCGGTTATTTGAAATATCTAAAGTATAGTATAGTAAATCAAATATTCAACTATTTTGATAATCTATCTCCAGATAATAATTCATTTTGTATTTTGGTACCCATTAGACTATCTCTCCATTGAAATCATACGTCATGCACCTACATTTCTACAAGAGTCTTGATAAAATTATCATTATTTATTAATAATGTTAATGTTAAAGACTTCATCTACTTCGCCCTCTCTTACGTTCCAAACTTAATCTTAAACTTAAAACACACACCTACAAAACTCTTCTCTTTCCACTATGGTATTACGGTATCCAAGTCTGGGGCTGTGCCGCTCCATCTAATATCCAAAAAATCTAGTCGTTTCAATCCATTTGTCTACGCACACTCACAAATTGCCCTTGGTATGTTTCTAATAAAACTCTTCATTCTGATCTCCAAATCAGTTATGTAAACAATATCGCCAAAACTGCCTACCAAAAACAAACAAAAAATAATTATTAGATAAACTAACTCAAAATTCAAAGTAGGTAGCTCCATTGGGTGCCCCCCCTACTGCATGTTATTCAAGCTAAACTATTAATTTTTATTACTGTTTACCCATTTACTGTTGTGCATTTATAAATATTTATATTCAATAATAAAGTCATAAGAAAAAAAAATAATAATGTTAATAGCTGAATATTTTGACTGGTCGATAACCAGTTTTTGATAATTAGTTTCAAAGTTATTAAAGTTTAAAATTTAGGACGGGAGGAAGGGTGGAGAATAGAGATGTTATTATCTGCGCGCATTGCCCAACCGCCCTTCCCTCCCGTCGTAACTTTTAAAATTGAATAACTTGAAAACTAATTATCGAAAACTGGTTATCGACCAGTCAAAATGTTCAGATAATTTTTCTTAATTTAAAAAGTTAATAATATATATACTTTACCATTTAAAATTCTTAAGTTCATACGGTTTTAACATATAAGGGATGGGGTTATATTTTTCAAAAATATATTAAATTTGTCCCAACTAATAACTATTAAATTAAAAAAAAAAACAATTAAAAAAAGTCTAATATCTTATAAGTTATTGATTGGTCCATAGTTAACCAATCACCTAGTATATGATCAAGTATGTACGAGCTTTCACTACAGTGCATTAAAGCTTGCTTTAGTATTACAGAGATTATTACATTTTGTGTACAATACCATATGAACTATGGTAGCTTCCTACGAATTTAATTATGTTATACGTATACCAATAATAAAATATACGTTAGCGATTGTTTGGATATTATGAACAATGTAATTTTCCTAACAGCTATTCTTAGAATCACGAGTATTGAGAGATTTAATCCTGATCCTGTTACTAATTTGTAAACACTATGTAATATAAATTAATTTCTCTGCTAAAAGAAGAAACGGAGAAAGAAGGGGGGGGGGTTCAGTTTCGACAGTCCAGACATGACGGGCACGTTTAACTAAATGCATAATATGGTGCGCTATCTCGTGACCGTCTTGACTCGCCCAGGAACGTTATGCGGGACCGCTAGTGCGTGGTACTAAGTTAGTATTAAGATGCGATTCCTATGCCAGCAATAAATATGCTAAAGGCAGCATATTTATTTATTAATTTCTCATTACGGATATTAAATCCATTTACAATACCTCATAATGTTTATCTAACAGCGTAATTTACTATTGATCTAATTAAAATAATAGTAATATTATAACAACAATAATAATAATATTAATAAATAATAATAAAAAAACAACATGAATTTGATCATTATACAGTTCTAAATGAAAAAGATAAATATTCGATTAAAGTTCAAAGTCATGTTCCTATATGTTTTTTACTTAACCGTATAATATTTTATATTTTTATTTTGGTTACAGCAATCCCTGCACCTCAGATAGACGAAGGTAATAACAATAGTTTATAAATGTGTACAAGTTCAACAGAAAGGGTACAAGAACTAATAACCTTGCATTAGGCCGTTGGTTAGTAACTAAATTATATTATTACTTTTTTTTTTAGACGGAGTTAATAGAAATTAACATGTCGGCAACAAGTACTGAAAACGAATGGGTTGGTGGGTGACGGGGGTGCGTATAAAAAACTTATTTTTATATAAATCAAATCATCATTTTTCATTTTTAAAAATCTTCATTTAAATATCCCATAGTTGAGAATATTAGAACATTTTGTAATATTTTTATGTTTAGATAACACAAAAATGTAAGTTGAGCAATTTGATAATAAAAGTAACAACCCGTTCCATGCGATCCCCTTTAAAAAAGAAGTTGGAGCACGCTTAAATATCCAAAAAAATTAGTGGAGGTACTTAGCCCCCCCCCCTAAAATTTAGCACTGCTTTTTTAAAAAAAATGTTTTTAATAATGCTTTTTTACGCTAAATACGATGATGTAAATTTTGGGGGTCGAACTTACTTTTGAAGTTATAAGCAAAAACTTAATTTACTTAATTTTTTAAAAAGTACAATAACTTCGTGAAGGTTAACTTTTTAAAATTTTTTTGTATTTCAAAATATGTATTTTTTACGCCTAAAATAATGGTTCAGCTCGAAATTGAATATCAAAATTACTTTTCAAGATAGAAGTAAAAACGCGATAACTTTAGAAAATTTTAACCTTATTTTTTTTCATTATACTTGCTGTTATGTATAAATGTTTTTTTATAAATTCAGAATTGCCCTAGCGTATTTACCCTCCCCCCCTTCCAAAAAATTAATCAAATCTCCGCCTATGCAGGTGACATTAATAATATAATTCCACAATGTATTGCGAGGAGGGCTTACAGCCATTTTCCTATTTACTCCACTGAGATTGTGTGACAACTGACAAGATTAAGAAAAAATATATATTTGTATTACTCGCATTTCATACTATAATTAATCAGAGATTAATTGTAGTAGTAAAATGACCAGAGAATAAGCTTTTGAGTTCACGCCTAACTATTTGTGTCTGCAGACTGCATACCGAAAATCAATACGGTCTACAGACGTCCGCCCTTCCATCATGAACAGTGAACACTACACCATTGACATATTATAATATATTATGCATTAAAATATGTCAATTCTTTACACCAATGTTCCCGTGCGGCGTGCACCGCGCGCTTATCAGCATTCAACACAGACGTCAGTGTCTCGACATGGCCATGTGTACAAATATAATGAGTATTGATTTGATTTGCCCAGTGGCCGGTTGCCGCGGGCCACTACTTTAATGAAGGTCATTCGGCGTTCAATCGATTTTACCTCCACAGGCCACGGTTTATGTAGTCTGCAACCTGGAGTGGTTGTCGGTTGGTATCGATTGCTGTTGCGCCCGGGCAAAGACTATCTAAGTACTAACCAATCACAGCCGTCCACATTATTGATGATTACACCGTATCAAACCCATACAGAACAACGCATACTTTTTTTTTGAAATTGTGTTTATCTCTGTTAAAATGTTAAATATTAATGATTTTTTTCGTTGTGTTTTGATTTAAGCTGTTTTTCGTTTCTTTGAATAATTTTTATCTGCATACAATTTAGTTTTTTTGTGATTCTAGTCAGTTTGGAAAAGGGACCATTGTGCAGTAGTTGTTGTCTAAGCAAAATATTTTTTTCTCCATTATTATTTATTACTATTATAACATTATTTTGTTATAGACCATATTAGAAGTATGATTCTTTTAAACACCGATACTATAATATGCAATTTTATATTATTCTTCGTCATGGTGTACTGCGAGTAAGTAATTTTCTTATAATCTTTTCTTTAGCTATCTCCCAAGACATTAGTCCTCGATTATCTTGAACTTTAAATTCTATACCTACTACTATTATAATATACCACTATAAGTCGTGTCTACAACGTTATAAATAAATGAGCAATGGCAAACATTTTTTTTATTTACTCGGCTTAAAATACTCAAAGTATAAAAAAAAAAAATGAGTACATTGTATTTTAAGTATTTGTAGTTAACATAGGAAATCATATAATATCACTATGTTACTTTTTTATTATAAATGAATGATGGGTTCGATAGTTGTATAAAGTATAGTTATAGTTATAATGTATTTATCATTCATCCATTAGGCATATTAAAAAAGAAAATTAGGAAACTGAGTCTACACACTTTCATGTAATCTCTTATGAGCTACATAAACCCTTGCAAAATAGATTAAATTATATAGGTAGTTAGAACACTATCATAATCTTAGTTGTATAATGATAAGATTCAGTCATATTATCAGCTGTATAATTAAATTTTAAATAAACAGTATGATGTATAAAGTGCATCATAAAGTTATATTATTTTTATATATTCTACTTCCTAACATTTTTATCAATTTCGTTAATATTCTCCAGCTTTTACAGTCCTTGAAAGACTTGATGCCTCTACTTTATTCCTCCATCAATCTCTATCCATGCTGCCCGCTATTGTTACTCCCCGTGTGCACGTGTTTAGATCAGCGTTGACCCTGTCTTCCCAGCACTGTCTAGGGTGACCTCAGGTCTTTTCCCATTTATTTTTTCTTCCAAAGCTTCCAAAATTTCCGTTTGACCTCCAGACATGGCCTGCCCACTCGATTCGTTTACTCATAAGGTATGCATTGATTCCGGGTTTTCGGGAAATTTGTTGTACTTAGTTACCGGTTTTAAAACGTATAAAAGATATTTTCCCTAACACCTCAACTCACAAACTAAATTCACAAAGCTATGATTGATTAAATAACTAATAAATAGGGTAGAAAGCGTGTGTACTTTTATAAATTAATTTGTTTCTATTATTTGTTAAAAATCTTATGGTTATTATTAATTTTATTATCATCCTTAGGTCAGATTATTATACCATACTAAATGTGCATCGCTCAGCAAAACATAATCAGATTAAATCAGCATTTCGAAAAATGGCTAAGCAGCTTCACCCAGATAAAAATAGAGATGATCCAGAAGCTGGTGAAAAATTTTCTAAACTAAGGAACGCTTATGAAGTTCTCTCCGATGAAAAAATGCGTAAAGATTATGACAGATGCGGAGAAAAGTGTGTTAAAAAAGATTCTATGTCTGGTGGTCATGATCCATTTGCAAGTTTCTTTGGCGATTTTGGCTTCCACTTTGATGAATCACCTGGACAAAAAGAAATACCTAAAGGTGGTACCATCGTTTTAGATTTAGCTGTTACATTAGAAGAATTATACAATGGAAACTTTGTAAAGGTTTGTAAAGTCAATAGCCTCCATTTTGACTTAAATAGATTAGTTTGCTTTATTCAAGAGATTATTGTTTTACTCTCTTGAACATCGTTGACTTTTGAAAAAAAAATTGAGCTACTAAGTTAATTACTTGAAAAGCTAACTTATTTTAGACATTGTTTTATTATTCTCTATTTATTATGAAGTTGGGTATAGACAATTTTTTTTGCTAACTCTAATATTAAGCTTAAAGCAAAGTGAGATAACTACTAAAACAGCAATGACTATTGACTATTCTTTAATTGCATTTAGTTTTTTTTACTAAATTATCAGCATTGTTTCTCAAACATTGCTACATAGAACACTCATTTTAAATTAAACAACTACAGATGGAAAAATTATTCGATAATTTTTTTATTTTATATGTTATTACATTTTTCAAATTAAATTAGTTTTTATAAGTAGTATAAATAAGTAAATAGTTTTTTACATTTTCTAATGTCATTTTGTTTTTGAACATGATTTTACAGTATTTATAAAATTAAACAGACAAGGAAGGTGTTCAGATATAGCGCAATTTTTTTTCAACTTCTCCCTGACACCCAAAAAAAGTACTTATTTTTCAACTTAAAATTGCAATACTCTATAACTATTTTTAAAAATAGTCAAATTAATTCCAAATTTATAGGGAATATTCTTTAAATATAGTACTACCGATAAAAATTGATAAACCAAAAATATATCATAAACCCTTTCCCCTGGAATAGAAGGGATGGAAATTTTTACTTTATTTCACTTTTTTAAGCAAAGTTTCAGGGATTTAGATCTGAAAATTAGACCAAAGGTAAATCTAAAATGGAACTATGACGTATCCTATTTTTTCAAAAATCTTTAGTCTAACTTTTTTTTTATAAAGAAAAAACTCCAAAAAAAGGGGAAAATTACACTTTGGCCGTAGTCAATTTCGAGGTTGCTATGTGTGAGTGAATCAACAGTCAACGGGTAATCAACCATACAATGGTAAAAAAACCAATACAATAAAGAATCTTGATTAATGTATTAAGTATACTCTGTAGTTAAAGTTCATAACTAAAATTTTGCGGAAAATTGCTTATCTTTACTCCTTAATAAATGGGTGGTGTGGCGTCCTATTAATAAAGCCTAATTAGTTGTATTTCTTTTTTGTCTATGATGATTTTTATTATTCGAATCACATTCAATATTATTCTATGAACTTATTATTTAATAAATATTCTGCTACTTCTCTTTGTGTACTCGAATAAATTCATGAATTTATTACCCATAGTTTGAAATTGTAAGGTAACCTAACCGAAGAACAACGACCTAGGTAGACATTTTAAAAAAATGGGTTTTTCATGAATTTAGAATCAAGAACAATGAATAAATTTACTAAGTCAATAAATAAGATTGCAAAGAATTAATTAATTAATTAGTCAGAATTATCTGGTTTTTTTAAAATTCATTCTCCATTAAAATTAGACTTTTTGCTGTTAGGTCGTTGTTCTTTAGAAGCCACGGTATAATATAGCAACCAACTGGTATGTTCATTATATTTAATATGTTATTTTTATTTTTAGATTACACGTAATAAACCTGTAATAAAACCATCCCATGGAACAAGGCAATGTAATTGTAGACAAGAAATGATCACCAAACAATTAGGCCCCGGACGTTTTCAAATGATGCAGCAAAATGTATGTGACGAATGCCCAAATGTTAAGTAAGTATTGTTTTCCAATTTCATGATATAACTATGATATATTGCTTAACTTTGTTTATAGGTTTATTATTCTGTTGAACAGGATGTTCAAAGTTTGGAATGTGATGACTTTTAGTGCTACCAATAACCAAAAAAAATATAATAAAATTAAACATTAAAACATTTTTTTAAAAAAAAAACATTGTCGGATTCATAAATTGTCACATTTCAAACTTAGCGAACAACCTTTATCATGTTATAATGGTGAATATTTTACACTTTCAATACGATAAGTTCTGAACAAAAAATTTGCTATTTTGAAAAAAGTTTTTTACTAGGATTTTTATAAAGATGAGTCCACATTGCCAAACATTTGCCAAATATGTTCACCGGAATGTTTTGATAATACATTGTAACATCAAAGAAATGTTTGTGAGAATAATCTACTTACCAGTGCGCACAAAAAAAATTACTCTACTACTATATTCTAATGATTTTTTTACATTTTAAATTTGTTTAGATAATTTCCTAGAAATTCTATGACATAGAGTAGAGAATAAAATTCTGAATTCAGCCATACTAATATTTTAACATTTAACTACTGACGTGCAGTACTACCACTCAGGCGCTAAGAAAAATGTTTTCATTGCAAAACTTTTCAAACTATTTTTAACCATCGATTAACCCAATCTAAGTTAATTAGCAGTATGGATTTAGACCTAATCAATCTACCGTTATGAACTTGGTTGTTATTAATATTTTTGTTTTTGTAAATGTCATTGAAGACCACGTCTTCAAGGTTGATGTCATATTTACTGATTATGGAAAAACCTTTAATCGTGTTAACCCCAATATTCTTGTGGGAGGTACTCTTTAAAGCTGGGCTTGATGAGCTTTTGTTATTCTGGTTTAAATCTTACTTAACTGGTAGAGTCTAATGGGTGAAAGTGTTATCTCAGGTTATCTTCAGAAAGAGTACTTATCCCGTTACTATTTACATTGATTAAGTATTTAATTAATGCTATTTATGTCGGTGATCCCAGACTGAAGATTTCTTATATTTCTAGTTGATTTAAAACTATTTTGCAAAATTAAGATTATATTGGACTTCATAAATCTTCAGGAGGAGATTGATGTAAGGACCGAAGTTTTCTGTAGAATTTTTTAGTTGCCTAGGCTTTACTATATGGACATTGAAAGAGTTAAAGTTCAGAGACGGTTTTTATCATATGCTGCATTCATCTTAAAATTTCCTTAAACTGCACATGGTTAATGCATAACCTCGAATTTATCTCCTTAGCGCATAGGAGAGTTAAGACCAACTTAAGTATTAGTGTTAGGTATTCCTATGTGAGTTGATAAACAGTTATGTAAATACTTCTCTCTTTTCTCAAATGAACTTCCTTCTCGTTCTGCTAGATACTACCATTGATTATAAATATATTGTGTTTATAATCAATGATCCTACTTTCCTTTTGTTGTTGTTCCGATCAATAGTACCAATAATTTATTACCAAGAACCATGTTATTCACCATATGATATGCATCTGGGCAATAAGTACCTCACTTTTCTGTAATTATTATTTTAACTCTATACCATTTTTGAAGAATTTAAGTTTAAAATTGAAATCAAATTTTAGTTTTGGTTATGAATTAAGTATATTTGCCTGTTATATAAATAAATTGCACTACTAATAATTTATTTATTTTCTATCTAGTTAATATGTGTTTTTTTTAGAATGGTTACTGAAGAAAACATGTTAGAAATCGAAATCGAACCTGGCATGATGGATGGTCAAGAAACTAAGTTTGTTGCAGAAGGTGAACCACACATTGATGGAGAACCAGGAGACCTAGTTTTCAAAATTAAAACATTACCACACACTGTGTTTGAAAGGCGGGGTGATGATTTATACACAAACTTAACTATTTCACTGCAGGTTTGTAATTTGTATGACAAAATTATACATTTATTTCTTATATTTCAATTGTAAATTAGATACAATATTAAAGTTGTAGTCTTATTCATTTGTATATTTTTTTCAATAAAATAGGATGCACTGGTTGGTTTTAAAACTGAAATCAAACATTTAGATGGCCGCAAAATTGTAATTGAAAAAGATAAAGTAACATGGCCTGGTGCTAAAATTCGTAAGAAAGGCGAAGGAATGTCTAACTATGATAACAACAATTTGCATGGTGATCTCATTATTACCATTGACATACAATTCCCCAGTGATGACTTCAGTGACGAAGACAAACAAGGTAGTGATTCAACTTTTTTTATTAATTTTACTAACTTAAAAACTGTAAAATTTACATATTTAAAAGTTTCTGGAAGAATTAAATATTATTTTTTTTGATAAACAAAAATCCTAACCTCAGATTTCTGAGAAAATGTTATATCATGTCCCTATTTCTATCATCAGTCTGATTTTAAACCTTGATTCCTTAAACTACTCCCGAAAAAGTTTAATAAAGTAAGTGTCCACCCCTAATAAATAGTCACGATTAAATGTATACACAAGTCTTCTAAAAAGTGCAGTGTTTATACTCAAACTATGTGTACAGTGTACACAGTGATACAAGGTGTCAATCTTAGTTCTTAAGCAATGTGGGTTGATTCACTAGTGTCAAATCAGGTGTTGAAGGAATTTAGCTGACCACATTTTTAAGCGAAGAAAAATATATTTCATGATTATCCAATTAATACAATTATTAACACATTTTTTCTCTTGATTCTTAAATGAATAAATATAAACTTATATAGTTCTGTATGCACTGAAAAGTCCGCGGTGTTTTTTTACATTTATTCGTAATCCTGCAGACCTTTTGTTATTTTTGGTCAAAATTGACAAACAATTACGGATTTACAGAAGCAATGAATGTTATGAAAAAATGTTTCAAACAAAAGTTATTCTTATTTTAATGGAAAAAGCATATTACAGTAAAATAAAATCCAACTGTCACAAGATATACATTTTCGCACAATTTTTTTATTCTATTTAAAATTTTCAACGATAATTTAATAAATATAATAATTTATTATCATAAATGAACAATTACCATTTATTATTCCTATAATTACGTATTATATATTTGTTTTTGATATATTTTTTAAATGGTTTTTTACAACTGTACAATTTAAAACAACTACAGTATGATATATATTGTACGTGGAACATTATTAGTACGGCAATGCAAGTTACACGTTCACAAGATTTACATTTACAATTTGCAACAAGTATTGTGTTTGAAGGAATTAAAATTTTCACAGTTTCTGGTTTAATCATCCCTTCTTCATTATAAAATCCATAAAACTTTAGAAAATTTATTTTCTACAATAATTCAACTATCGTCGAAAAAATTACAATTTTGTAGGTTATGAATACTAGATAAGATTGAAACTATATTTGAAAAGAATTTTCAATTATAATTAATTTTGCATAAGAAAAATCATGTGAAAACGCTGTTCAGAAAAAACTGCCACTGTCAGCAGGAAGCCATTGCACAGTTAGTTTATAAACAATAATTCATATTTTGTTAGGTTATTGTCCAATTTTAGTTATATTTTAAATTTATATTTATGTGTTTTATTTTAGCTATATTGTAACTTTAATAGCTTTTTTCTTTAAAATTAGAGAATTAACTTGATTAAAACATTTTCTTATAACATTCATCGCTTTTTTAAAAATGTTTGCTTATAAAATTTGACCAAAAATTGTTAATATCCAAGGATTTGCGTAGAATTAGGAAGAAATTAATTATATATTCGGATTCCCCCCCTCTCCTCACCAAAAAACACCTCATCTTTTAGTGCATAAGGAAAGGGGGTATTGCAAACAGACTAATAATAATTATACCAAATAGTAAATGTGCTGTTAAAAAATAATGTATTCTTTGTCTTGTTTCAGACCTCGTGAAAATTTTGAGTCAAAGTTCAGTCAATAAAGTTTATAACGGACTAAATGGATATTAATTTAACGGAATGTGTCAGATTTGCCAGTGCCACAAACTTTTCCTTTTTATAAATCTGTGATGTATTTAATCGGTTTAAGGTTGGATATTTATATTATGTATATAAAAACTGATTAAAAATGTCATGATACTTTTTTTTCTTCATATTTTTCAAATTGCAATGTAATGTAAGACATTTATTTAAGTATGTATACTACAAAAAAAAAATCCTATTTCGTTGTACCTAATAAGAAAAGGAATACGAATTATGTAATTCATGTTAAGTACAGTGGTGAATATAAAATACAAAATTTATTATAATATTAGTTTATAATTATTTACTTTGTTAATATTGTGTACTTATATCATTAGTGATGAGCAAATCAGTTAGATATTGTTATTATGTGTGTCTTTTAAGTCGTACAAAAATTTTTATTTTATGTGATAATACAGAAAATAATAATTTTACCTGTGTTCTTTCTATTTTATAACTAGAATATTGTCCTTACTATTACAGTATAAGCAATTAGCCGATGAAGATATATTTTGTAATTTTTTTTTTTTATCAAGTATATTTTTGTTGTTACCGCAATTTAAAAAACAAATTAACACGCGCGAATTTATATCAAGTTTTTTTTCATATAGTACACAATATCTTAATTTCGATATTCTAGTTAAGAGGACTTCACACATCGAAGTTTGCATTTTTTTTTTATCATTTCAGTTAAGAACATTAGAATAATAATTGAAACCCCATATTTTAATTTTTACCGCAAGTTTTAACATTTATCGTCTACTGAGATTTTTAGGGTACACGTCATATTTTTTTTTATGATAATAAAATGTAATCTTTAAATCTCTTTTCGTTTCTTCAGTGAGTCAAGTGTTCGAGAAAAAAAAGTATCTATAAAATAAATAACAATTTGTTTATAATTATTAGAATTATAATAATAAATAAATACATGATAAGTTTGAAATTGACAGTAATAAGTATATTGTATAAGCTTGGTATGGTTTTTGAGCAACTCACAGCATCTAACGTATCGCCACTCAAAGTGTAATTATTTTTGCGATAATTTATTTTGTAAACGGTTAGTTCATCAATGTGGAATACCGAATACATCATATGAAAAATAAAAATATATAAGACATACTAATTGATACATTTTTTAAAACCAATATTTATGTACTCGTGTGTCATCCACAAAATAACAACTCCAACACAAAAGTTGACACCATACAATACAACATAACAAAAAAAAACATAAACTCTCACAACAATCAAAATAACCCTAAACCATAGGTATACAATTCTATTATCACCATCAATATTTCAATCGCCGAATGAACTCAAATTATATCAATTATTTACCAACAAAAATATATCATTATTCATTAACATAAGGAAACATATAGGAATCACGTAGTATGTTGTATGTATGTCAGTACATAGCGGTTCCGAGGGGGGTGCCCGGCTACGACGGCCACGGTGTCGAGCGAGCGCACTACGTTTTAAAGTAATGTCGTTATAATTCATGGTACCTTTATCTAGTAATCAGGATTCATAACTAGTTTTGTAAAAGTATTTTGCATGCTAAGTGCTCATTAACTGTAGTGTAAGTTTAGCTATCTGTCAGATCGGAAATGTTCTACTACTAATAAAGCGAGTGTGCTACTTGCTTAAAATACAATTATTTTTTTTAATTTGAATAATATTAATTTTGTAAGATATGTTGAAAATCAAGTATCTAGTGTTGCTTACTTCACGAGCTTAGTAAGCAATGGTTTAAAAGAGAACCATACACGCGTAGTATGTAATATGTCTTGATATTGGTTGAATTAAAATCCTTATTTGTTCAGAAATCACTGTCTATGTCATTATCCGGTAATGACGTACTGTAGTCCGTAGGTTAAGAATGTATAACCATCAGCATTCAGCAGAATGCATTAAATATGTATATTAAAGGTCTGGTAGTTTAACAGAAGTTCAAAAGTGTTTAAGTACTTAAGAGTAAAAAACATGAATGAAATATCTAGAGGTCAATCTGTATATTATATTAAAACTTTAAAGGGAAAGAAGTGAATAAAGAATGATACAAACATTATTTTGATTTTTGATTGACTATTTGGCAGTGCTTATAAAAACGTCCAAAGAGAGGTTAAATAAAATGTCTCGATGCAAATCTTTTAGGTTTTTAGATCTGGACAGTTACATAATAATAATATTCAGTGCATTAAATCCCTATATTATTTAATACTTATCCAGAGACATATTTTATATATAATAGATCAATTAAGATTAATTCAATTTTTTAATCCATATATTGATATTTTTTTAGATGGCTAACCAACAATTCATCTTACTAAATAATAATAATTAAAAATTTTAAAATAATTTTATTTTTCATTATTTAGTATCAATTAGTTTTAGTAGCAAAATCTATAGTTTTAATTTTTTTAGGGTAGAGCGATTACTTATATTATACCTACTTCTATAAATAATAAAAAAGAAAATTAAATGTTGATATTGAAATTAAATATAAATTTTAAAATGCATTGTTCTGATGTTGGCTATTTTTATTCAGTGCTTCAGTTGTTATAATATTAATCATTTATTAAATGAAAAATTAGTTTCAATAAAAGTTATTTGAAATTAATATTTATTTTTATGTTTTAATAATGCCTAATGTCTAAAATCACGCCATATAAAAAAAATAAAAATAGTCAATAAATAAGTAAAAAAAAAAATCAAGTGTCTTATTTAGTTAAAGCTGCATTAACAGCAGCTCAAAAAAAAAAAATTATATATTATATATATATATATATATATATATGAATAATTAGTTAATTAAGAAAGGACATTTTTGACGTTTTTAAAAACGATATAGCGTCAGTTGTATTAGGTATATCGCAAATATACCGGCGCAATATTTAGTAAAACTCAGATAAAGCTATACTAATTTGGCCTTGATTGGACTGAGTAAGCTTTAGCTTTCAAACAAGTCTACGAAATTTCACTTGATTGTCAGGGGAAATTTAGAAGATCATACTATCCTTTTAAACATTTTTAAGAAACGAAAATATAATTTTCATACATATTTTCCAAAAGCAACCAAACCCTTCAGCGTAATAATTAAAATACATTTACATCACTCAAGTCTCAACACTTGTAAATGACATAGGTATCTACTGCTTTAAAGCAACACGGCCGCACATAGCTATATCTACGTACTATCAATATTTTAAGCCAATAGACAAAACTCCCCCTTCCTTTTTGGATAATTGATTTAGAATGATCTGATAACAACACAGAGATATTTAATATTTCATATTTTTAAGTACATATATTAAGATTGAAAAACCACGAAAACCTAACCTTATTCTTCAATGCATGAACTGTCAAGCCTATTTTCATCAAATTAATTTGTGTTCTCATCAACCACGTTGCGTAAAATGTGATAATAACTATTCCTCAAAAGAATGTCTTATGTCAAAAATCACAAGACTCACCAGCCAAATATGTCCTCTGCAACAAAGATCATATGGCAAACTACAATGGATATAAAATCTATAAAAAAAATTCGTTACTATAAGAAAATAGAAAATCAATAAGGACCATAATCGGAATAAACCTACTATCTAAAACAAACAGTGAACTCGCTACTCGATTCCCATTAATTTGCCCACTCCATACCTACCGCACACAAGCAGATTCAATCCTACTCTGCACCACAGCCCCGATTATACGCATCTGTCAATACAGGTCAAACAACGTCTCTCCCTATCGCTCTGGTCCCCTCTCAAAGTTTCTGGACGAATTTAGAGCGAATATCAATCCATTGGTTTCCCTTCTAACATCCACTCTGCATGTATTAAATGCCAGTCTACAAACCCCTAGTATTGTTAAATATTGTAATTGTCGAGGTATAATGTTTTATTTAACAAAATCTCAATAAATAAAATTAAAAAATAGTTTTAGTAATAAGGAGTAAGGATTGGTGAAAGTAGTTCATAATATAATGTAAATTCAATTAGTTTACACTTTACAGTGCCATAAAACTTATCTGTTTAGTATTTTCTATGCAAAATTCCGGAGACGACTAAACGGTATTAAATTTATTTTTTAAGATAATTAGTAAAACATGTCATACAACGGAAATACAACCATTTGATACTCAATAAGTTAACACTTATTAATAAATAAATCCACCCATCACAATAATGATAGCTTGAATGCATACACATAAATGTTGATAGCCAAACGTTTATGTTTTGTAAAATGCCGGTTTTATGTTTTTATATAATATAATATAATTACAATTTTCAGACTCAAATCAAAATAAAACTCGCATTTTATGGTTCACTGTTTCGACAAGGGCAGACTCTGTTCATTGTAGTGTCAATTATTCATTATATTTTCCTTGTTAGATTTGTATACTTTATAAATTAAGTAGGAATTAAGCATTTTAATGATTATTTAAAAAAAAAGGATCGTAATAACGATAACGATAATAATAAAACACAAGATGTTATTTTCCTCTATTTTGTTTAAAAACCAATAGTTTTAAGAAGTTTATTTTTAACAAAACGAATTATGTTTTCTTATTTTTAATAATATAATAACAATGATGTATTGAAAAGACATAATTTTTAATATCCTGGGACAAAGTAAAATTTAGTGATTGTTAAATATATTAATAAGAAGTTTTCAAATTTTGATAAAATAGATGAACATAACTTAATTTTGAATCTTTTTATACGTTTATAATTATTTCAAACAAGTTATCAACGAGTTAAAATAGTCAGTAAATAATTCTTTATTTAAAATGTTATAAAATATGTACGTTACCATTTAAGTTTCAAAAAATACAGAGCTCCTTAAATTTCGAAAATATCTGTAATGTTTTCTAATAACTTTAAGAAAAATGTTTTTAAAATAAAACATTACAACATTACAAACTTGTACCAGTTGTACCGAGGGAAGTATTACTAAAAAATATTTGTATTCGACATTGAAATCATATAAATATATTATCGTTTCTGTTTAAATAGGGTTCGCTCATTTTTTACCCGTTTCTCTTTCTCTCGCTTTATCTGTTTTCGTCTTATCTTTTTTTCCCTCCTCAACGTTTCATTAACAAGTGGAAATTTTACAATTCCAACTGATGCATAGTGAATTATATTTACTCACACTTAACGGCTCTTAAAAAAATATTTTTTTAACAATTACCATATATTATACAACCTAACGTTCTGTGCACGGTGTTCGCCAGAGAAAGTAAAATGTACTTAACTACCTATTACAAAATCTGCGAATCACCTCTAGTAGTCTGGCGGCTATAGTCATCCACGATCGCTAGCTATACAACCCTTATAATCAGAAAGGTTATTTTTTATCCAACAGAAACATGAAATGCTCGAGTACAGAAACATCTTATAATAATCAAAATATTATGTAATTTATGACAAATAAAAATAATTAACCTACAGAAGGCGAGAACTGTAGTTCGAAAACACTGAAGAAAATATTGTTATTACTATATTTAAAGACTATATAATATATTTTTAAATGTACCTATAAACTGTAGAGTTTAATCGCAGTTAAATTAGATTGTGGTAAAGTGGAAGGTAGCCGATTAAAAAAAAAGCTCATATAAAAAATAAAAAGGCTCAAAAGGGTTTATCGACCATTTTTGTTTTGGAATAAATAGTTACCCCGATCAGGGACTGAGTAATTATTTCGGTTAATTTATTCATTCGATAATTGGTTTTCATGTTACCTATTGGCAAAGTATTTTATTTAAAACAAAACCACAAATGTTGGAAAAAATTAAAAGGAAATCTTTACCGTCAAAGTTATCGTCAATTATACACTCATTATATTTCGGATTTTCTCAAAATAAATCAGTTGTATTGTAGCAAATAGCCGATCAAAACTTACCCACAAATATTGTTTAAAAGATGATAATACAATTAATTGTTTAAATTAAGACATTAAACTTAATATTATCTGTTTATAAGGCCAACAGAAACACAATAAAGGATTTTTTAGTACTTGCAATAGAACTCAAAACTCTTTAAATATAATACATATACATATATATTTTCTAGGCGAATCTTTCACAAATAAAAATTTTAGAACTACTGTAAATCGAGTACCATTTTGTAAAGCAGTAAGTCAATGGTCTAGTCAGCATTTTACTAAAACGGTACACCGTGTAATAATATTTTCATTTTATGTACTATAATATTATAGAGGTTGACGAAACCGTCTTTGTGTTCAAATATGTTTATGTACGCCAAGTTAAAAGGTGTCGTATTAAAGAATAATCAACATAAAACCGTACTTAACTCCCTTTAAAAGGGGAGGGGATGCGATGCGCGTTAAGATGTAGTACCAAGAAGAAAAAAGATGTGTGTACCGGCGTCGTGGGTAGGCAATTCGAATGGCACCTGTGGCGTGCACAGGGGGGGGGGATGATGGAGATATATTCCACCCATGGGCCTTTTTTTTTATACATTTAACATGACAGTTCATCAACATAATATGTCATTTTTACATAATATGTTTTTTAGATAATATTATTATAAACCTTGGTGTTAAATCATCGATCGGTCGGTTATCGGCGAACAATATCATGTTATTGATGTAAACGTGTATTTTTGTTTTGATAATTGACAAAAAAAAAGTAAGAATTTACGGGGGGAGGGTAACAGTTTTTATCAGATTTTCATAAGCCATAAATCATAATTAGCCGTAAATCTATTGCCGACATTTTGTCACACTCCGTTCGAATTTGGAAAAATCATGATGTTTTTTATTGTCCACCGACTGAATCCTACTTGTTGACATATTATTATTATTATACTATTACTATTGTAGCAATTTTTTTGGCAATGCCAAACTTAGGGTTGAACACAACATTTAATAACTTAAAATAATTATGAATTATTAAGTGCTGTTCTCTAATGGGTTACCTTTTGATATATTTATTAATATTTACTTGTCTCAGTTTTTGTTTATTTCAATTAAAATTGAAATAAACAAAAACTTAAAAGTAATAAATAACAAAAGTAAAAACACGTACTACCGACGTACAAAGGCTTCTTTTTAAAGAAAACTCGTTATAACAGTAAAATTTAAAATTTGTATTTTACAATATAAATAGAAATAATAACGAACAGAATAAAAAAAACGAATAGGGCAATAAAACTGTATATAAATATGGTAAGACTATATTAATGTAGTATGGTAGTTAAAGTACCTAACAAAAATTTGATAACAAATATAATAACATAACTTAATTGAAATTGTAATTCAGTATTATTAATTTAATTACTAAATAATATCATCTTTTAGATGACACTGTGGTCATAGATTCGGTAATTGATTATGTATTTAATGTTTTTATGAATAAAAATTAAAAATATACCAAATGATATAGTGGATTTATAAATGTATTCTTTTACTTAGTTTTCATAATAATGATGAATGTAGACAAGTTATTGAACGGTTTTAACCAGTTTGAATGTACACACTTAGCGTTCATGTACTGTGAAGTAGAACTGTTGAGAAAAAGTAAACATGTACATCATAGTGTTTTAATAAAGTATATTAGAATAATGGATTGAGTTTGCCGGATTACAAATATTTTACGTTAGATTGATCACACTGTATATAATTATACATTCAAATAACACGAAAACGACAAATCAGTTAATTTTGAAAAGTATAATGAAATATTGCAATATCAGCGTTAATCTGTCAAGTTTCTGTTAATGTTTGTCATGATAATGTTTTTACGCTAAGATAATTTTTTATAAAACCGACGATTCCAGACAAATAGCTAATGCAGCGTATCATGTAGGTACTTTACACATTGTACTTACTCACTAAACACAACAATACCTTTAATTAGAGATACAATTAGCTCTGCAATTAGCTATAGCCCCAGCAGGACCAGTGAGTTTCTTACTAACCAAGTTAATTCGTAACCGTTCTAGCAAAAACTTTTAACAAAATCAAGACTAACGAGATCGTGTATCATAGTAACAATTAGTCTAGTGTAAATGAAATAAAATAACACCTCTTAAAATATATCCTACAGTAAAAATCAAGTTTATACATGTATTCTTACTACTTGTAATAAAATAAAACGTCAAGTAAAAGTAACTAAACTCTTTTTTTTAAGCTATTAAATATTTATACATAGTTCAATAAAAGTTATATTCTTCATAATTACATCAATTTATTTTAAGTTAAGTATAGACATTTTTGTAAAGACGAAATAGTATTTTTCTCACTAAAAGTATTTTTGTAATGCGATTGGGCTTACGTGGACTAAGTAAATCATGCTTATAGTTTTCTCCATACAAAATTAATAAAAACACTATTTATGGACATATTTTTGTTTTTACTATATTATGTACATTGGATCTTGTTTTATTATCATATTAATCATAAAATGTTACAATGTAATTTTTATCGATGACTGTAAAAAAATTGTACGTGCACGTGTGAATGGCATGAGGTCGAAAATATACTGACGGCTAACTACCGGTGTCATTTTACATTATAGTACATATGTATTACACAATGCACCATAACAAAATTAAAGATTACAATTTTGCTTTTTTTTTATAAATATCGATAAAGCGGCCATTGTACAATTCGTTGCCAATATTATTTGTTGTAGAACAAATAAAAAAATGTTTAATTACCAGCAATGTCAATTAAAACTAATGACTGACATCCGTTCGACTAGTATTATAATGAGTGCACAAGCCATTCGTATTTTAATAAAACAAACGATTATGCACTTAAGGCCGATAAAATACAAGATCTACTTTCGTCATTCGAATGTGAGTTCATATCATGGAAGAAACGTACTATTAGGAAATAACTATTATACATAAACAAGTTAATAAAATTCTTCTGGTATACCAGATGACTGTTGAATAACATTGATGGATGTCAGCTAATTGCTAGGCTAACTACTTTTATTGTAAAAATAGTTTTTTTTTAAACATCCGAATAGGTCTGTGTTCTATTGGAAATTATGTAATAGACAACAGAAATTAAAATCCTATCTAATTATACCTAACCGATTAAATCCTATCTAGTTCAAGTATTTTATATGATAACTGTCGAATAAATAATTTTTGTATACTTTTATATAATTTTAGTTATATTTTTAAGGGGAACGGAAAGCGTCAAACGTTATACAAATAACGTCATATTTTGTCAAACTTTAGCCATAACTTAGAGAAAAAATACTTAAAAGTTTTATAACTAGAAAAACTTAACATGTTTTTACATTAAAATTAGTCGGCATACATAAAATAGTTACTAGATAAATTTTTGTCAAATATTGCGTAGCCTTTGGCCCTTAAAAAATAGCGCTTTCCGTTCCCCTTAACGCGCGCTTCATTAAGTCCGTTAATACACTTATGCCTGTACACACTTTTATGTCTATGAAACACATAATCATGATTAGTGTTCATCCTTTATAATAATTATTAAACACGAGCGTTGTTTATTTAATTTTAGCGTCTCGTCTAATTGAAACAGACGTCAAATTAATTTTTAGAACATTTCCGAAATTGCTGTAACGTGTAATCTTATTAAAAATATATATATTTGAATATAATCGAATTACAGCATTCGTTAGTATCTGGATTTAATAATATATTTTAAGAAATCGCTGATTAAGCTGAACGTTTCCTTCTATTACATTTACAGAGCACTTAATTTAAACTTATTGTCAAAAAGTGCTGGTACTTCAGAATGACCTCGAATCCAAATCTGTATAAGTATAATTAACATATACATTATAAAAGTAAACGAATTAGAAAAATCGTAACTAAGCGTACTTGTTTCTGTTTGATCGATCAATTATTTAAATGACCTGTTAATTTACCTTAAGATAAATTGACCAGTGTTATCCTGCTTTATTAGTTATTATTTTATGTAGTAAAAAATAAGTCTATAATATATTGTTACTTAATATTACAATTTATAAATATGTAAAAATTGAATAGTTACTATTGTTTATACCCTAATAACACTGCTAAGTTGGGAAGCCAATTTGAAGTTCTTGTAATCTTCCCTGAATTTAACAGAAAGTCAATAGGACTCCTCAACGTATGCCGAAATTCCGTACTTGAATACTTAGAACTATGGACATTCGGCATACCTAAATAATAATAATAATAATAAATAATTACCGTCTTTTTTAATTTATCGATTTATTTTAGTTTGTAAATTATTGTATTATAATATAACGTTAAGAATTCACAAATGTTCGCATTAAAAAATTATTATATTATTATAATACTTTGTTATAATATAAGTAAAAAAATTATTTTATTATATTATTTTAAGAGTTGTTTGAAAATGTTATTTATAAAAAGCCGACTTTATTGCATATCACTGCCGACAAAAATGTCGAGTACACACAGAATGTATATGAAGGGTTGTGGGGAAAAAATGAGATACTGTTTTATTTTTTACTTTATGTACAAGTAAAATTGTTTTTTTCTTTTACTCAAATATATATAGTTTACCGACTACATGTGTTTTTCTCTCGCTTAACCCTTGCTAAAATTACATTTTGTAAGTTAGTAAATTTCCAAAATGGAATTTAAAAAAATTTACATTGATCTTTTTTCCCGTGACCCTTCATATACTTGTCGAATTGAGTAATAATCGAAAACGTAGTTATTACGTTATTGAATGGTAATTGAAACTGGTTTTATTGCTCTTCTGAAAAGTGAGTTATCGGGTGTTGCATCTTAAGCGACGATATATACTAATAGAAAAATGGTATCAAACGACACTATATTTATAATTTTGAGAAATTCTTAACGTTTTTGCAGCACTAAACGTTTAATATATTCAAATAAAGCTTACTATGAGTATAATCTGATGCAGAACTAATATATACTTGTCAAATAATTAATAATAGATTCGTGTGTGATTTCTATAAATATTCGACAGAAATGAAAATTTAATCATATTATTATCATAGTAGCACACTCAGCTTAAAACTTATACATTTCTTTCAGTTTAAAATTACGATGCTCTCGATACATCCTACTTTAAAAAAAAAGTCAATATAGTTTTAAATGTGTATGGAATATTCTTTAAACATAGTACTACCGATGAACTTTGACAAACCAAAAAAATATCATAAACCCATTCCTCTAGAAGTGATCTGGGATAGACATTTTTTCTTTATTTCACTTTTTCAAGAAAAGTTTTAGGGATTTAGATCTGAAAATTAAGGTAGATCTTAAACTTTAACATATACAATTTCCTCAAAAATCTACAATCAAAACTTTTTTTTTATTAAAGAAAAATCCAAACAAAGGGGAAAATTACACATTCACCGTACTCAATATCCAAGTTGCTACGTGTGAGTAAATCAACAGTCAACCGGTATAAGAAATATTAAATAATAATTTGTATTATATTGTTATCTACGATATATGGGTAACTATGGCAATACATTTTTATTGACAGATGATCAACCCTAATCGTGTCCACCCTAATACTAAAAATAATTTTTAAGCACACAATAAATTATCATTAGATACTTATACTTTTTTAACACTGGACCTCTCTTACTACTATACCTACTACTACTCACTTACGTATAATAATTTCTTGCTGTAATGATTTAAACTGTACTGGTTTGAACCTACTATCCAAAGTTTTGCATCAAAACGTTTATTTAAAATTAATTTTATCACTTTAAGTTATAATATTTCTTGTATACCTATGAGTTATGACCTCCTCGTCTCCATTATGTCCCGACTTATATATTATCATACAAAACAGAATTAAAAATGTAAATTATTGTTAACAGTTAATTACTAATGTCATTGATACACAAAGTGTCGAATGGTGTAGTTAAAATGTTGATTCAATTTACATTATTCAGCTTGACTACAAAAGCTAACCCCATCAATAATATTGTGTGTATTATACCTAGGGATAAATGCTTGTCTGCAAGTTAAGAGTAGTATCTCAGATAATTGTAATCGAAAAATAGGGCGTATTATGTTAAATCATCCATACTGTAAGATAACGGAGGTAGAATTTAAAATGCAAAATACACTCAAAATAATATTAGGTACTTATATTAAATATTGATTTCATTTAGTTGGTACCAGCAAGGGATTACTAAAGAACAACGAATTATATTATTACAAGAAGAATTTAAAATAAAAAAGAGTTTCAACTACATATTATTGAAATAGTACGGTATTACCATTATACCTTATTAACGTGCGGACGTTTTTGGGGGTTAAACTGAGAACTTAATTTTCTGCAGATAAAAATTGGACTACCGGATCATTTAAAGTCTAAGGAGATTTCGCAGTAATGCGATAAGATTTGGAAACTATTAAGTTTACCATATCGTATCAATCCTCTAAGGATTTAACGAGCTTTAAAAAGTGTTTGAACGGGATTTTATATTTAAGAATAGGGATTCAGCCAACCATTGTGATTTATTATTATTTCCTCAGAAATAATTTAAATACACTTGATACTAGCGTGTTTTAGCCCTTGTTAACTTCTTCAAAACGGTCACCATTATGAACTGACATACTGTAATATCTGATGGCTGACTGACTAAAAGTGTGCAGAATTATAATTGAACATTGACGCAAATACTCTAAACCGAACTTTTTATTCTATCAAATCAGAATCAAGTACTTCATTATAGAACCACCTATTGTATGCAAAATTATATAGTACTATATAATTGTAGACAATATATTTTTTTTTGGTAGTAATAAAATAAAATTCAAGCCTACACAACGCTTCGATGAGAAACTGTAAGTATAATGAGTAAGGAGAGTAAGAAGAGTTACTTTTTCAACTAGAATACAAAATCAATATTTAATTATATAAAGTACTTGTACAATACAATTTTGCTCTCTCTGAATAATTATAGACTTGTTTTGCATTGTTCCATCGTTCGTCATATTAAACATTTTCTCCGAAGCGCTGAACTTTATACATGTCTGTATAATATATATGTATGTCTTTTGATGTGTTATTGCTTTTGTGTTTACTTGACTATCAACGCTTTCCAGTATGATATTTTCAATTTGGTTTCCATTATGTGAAAGTTCCTTTGAGATAGTATAGCTGGTTAAGTCAACATAAGATTTGAATTTGAAAGCTTGACGATGAATGATTTGAAAACGATTTCTTGTTTAAAGGGAGAGTGGATATGCATTCTACAAGAATAAAGTAAAAAAGGAATCTCAATATGAATCTATGCTTGACTTTAAAACGAATCAATTATAGTGGAGTGGGCATAATTAAGTTGCTTTTATAGCATTTAAAATTAATATTTGATTTTGTGTATCATTTTATTATCTTTTATTTAAGACACTTACTTGGAGTATGCGAATTTTGTGTTACGAAAATTGATCTATTACTTGAAAATTTACTGCCACCTCATAAACAGCAATTTTATGCATGATGATTGTCTTTGGAAATTCTGTTTGTTTTTATTGGTTTCTACCAGTGAATAGCCATTTCGCCACGTGTTTTTTTCTCTTGTATGAGCAACAGTAATTATCTAAATAAATGTATTACATTATACTCTCAGACCTATCAAACCTTCCACTATCATCAAAAAACAAATTATTATTGTGGACCAAATCTTGTATTATAGTATACAATGTTTTCTTTAGTGATTTATTGAAACTCTATTCTAATGGAAATTGAAAAATATTTTAGGAAGTAGTAAGTAAGGGAGGTCCACAAATCACACATAAAAATACAAATATCGATAATAGTATTGTACCTAATAACAATTTATTAAAAATTACTTAAATAATACCTTAACTTAAAAATTATTTTTAGTATTAAGGTGGCTACGATTAGGGTGATCACCTGTCTATATAAATGTATTGCCCTAGTTAACCATGTACCATAATTAACAATATAATAGAAATATTTACATTAACTGTTGACTATTGATTTACTCACACATAGCAACTTGGATATTGATTACGTTCAAAGTGTAATTTTCTTTTTTTTTTCTTAATAAAAAAAAGTTTGACTACTGATTTTTGAGAAAATAGTATATGGTATAGTTCCATTCTAGATCTACCTATAGTCTAATTTTCAGATCTAAATCCTTAAAACTTTGCTTGAAAAAGTGAAATAAAGAAAAAATGTTTATCCTTTCTAGAGGAAAGGGTTTATGATAATTGTTTGGTTTGTCAATGTTCATCGGTAGTACTATGTTTAAAGAATATTCGATACAATTTTAGAACTATATCGACTATTTTTTTAAACAGTATAGAGCACCATAATTTTAAGTAGAAAAAAATGTACATTGTTTTGGGTGTACACCCCAACATACATTGCTCGAGTCCTGAGCAAAAAAGTCGATCACATATTGTATAGTTATATCCCTAAGCCTCTACTACATGGGTGCCAATAAAATGAATTATTAAATAAATTATGAAATCATTTATTGTTCTATTGAAAGTAAAAAAGGGCGTTATTTTAGTGTGTAAAATAATTAACTACGAACACCATTGTTAACGGAATTGAACGACGTTTTGTTTGAATTTCTGACGCAAAATCAAATGGTACCGACACTAATATACAATGAAGGGAAAATATGACTTAATTAACACTTATATTCATAAACATAAAAACATGATGTTTCACTGAATTTGAATGAAAAAATACTTTCTGAAATAGTCCAATACAACTAAAATCACCATTGCGCAATTCAAAATTAATTTTATAATTTTAATTTATGACACCAACGCCAGTTTACAAAAACAATACATGAAGTTTTTGTCGTTGACAAAATGTTTCGTGTTCAATATGGTTTGTAGACAGTATCTCGATATCGAATCCTTCACATAATCCTGTATCTGGATCCTGAAAGCTGTGTTAGTCCAAAATTAGATTTATAAAACGAATTAAATTGTGTTTTAACTCAGTATTAAAATGATCTACTGTCTCAAAATCAATAACAGCTGCGTCTTAATTGTCCAAAGGGTACTTACGAGTATTAGTTTTGAAACTTGTGGGCAAATGATGACTGTAGTTTATGTTTTAGATACTTTTAACTTCTGGCAGAGTTTGAATAGCCTAAGAGAAATGCTCAAAATGAATTAATTATATTGAAGTATCTCTATAGGCTATCAGACACTTTAACGACTATACTATATTAGGAGCAGATATGTATGTATTTCAAGTTTTTGTGGCCCAGGGCTAATACTTTTTGTCACCCCCTTCCGTAGCGGTTTTATACGCGTTCTGAAGAGGGGGGGGGCAAAACAATTTTTGACAAACAAACTTCAGCTAAATTTTTTTATATGCACTTTTCATTCATTATTTTATTAGTAAAAAGTAGCCTAAGGGGAGGGGGCGATCTACGCTTTGCCCCCATAAAATCGCCAGTGTCTCCATCCTTGCAACAAGTCTATTTGCACCATAAATTATAAAAATATAGGCATAAAATTTATGAAGAATGCACTAAACTAAAATAAACAATAACCTTATGTGGCGCATTCCGAGTCAAACCACACGGTCATCGGTCCGGGCTCAAAATTTTTCAAAATTTATTTTTTAACTTCTTTTGGTCTAATATAAGACCTTTATTTTTTTGAAATTTTTATCACTCATATTTACGTCTAAAATAATCTCTATTTTATAATATTCTATACTTTTTTAAAGTTATTTTTCACGAAAAATCCAATTCGACCAGTTTTAAATATCTAAAATTTTTATCATAAAATCAGAAGCTCAAATCAAATATTTTCATCGAATAACGGGCCGATATTTATTTGTATTTTTTTTTCACTCTCAAAATAGGCAAAAAATCAAATTTTCTCAAGACATTTTATTTTTTAAATAAAAACAAACTGAAATTATACATTTTTTTCATATTTTGAATAAAAAATTCATTACTAAAAAAAAAAGTTAAATACAAATAAATTCACGTTATTAGACGCGAATTTTGTAAAAAATAACTTTATAACCTCTATTTTAGGAGTGATAACAATTTCAAAAAAATAAAGAGATATGAGATAGGGGTAGGAGATAAGGGTAGGAGATAGGAGATAGGGGGCGAAATTTATTCAGTAATTCAACGAGACATGAAAATGCTCTTTCGTGGTTGTAGAATCGACTGAAAAATGTATTTGTAGCCCGGACGGTGCCAAGATACCTGACGACGACTGTACTCAGTACTGGGTTCCACGTTGGTATACAGGCATACAGCTACTACTTTTACATTTATTTCGTATACGTTTTAAGAACAAAAAATTAAGTATTATTTCTATTAGAAATAAATTATTGTTTGATAGAAAATTTAAATTAATCCATTATATTGTGCATAATTTTTTTTTAAATCACCGATTTATTACTACAGCCCTGGTTAGCCCTACGTCGCTGTACACAGATGATGGTCCTCGCTATTATTGTGCCTATTATTGCGCCTACAAAGATGCCCAGCAAATTCAGTGCATATTCATAATCATTAGGCAACTCAGGCCACGGCGGAACCAGTTTCCAGCGGTGTCGCATTACCGACTGTGACATCAAAAACAATCACCATCAACGCCAAAGCAAACATATCAAACAAACACCGCCGGTCACATTTTTTGAATTTCAATACTTTTTTAATACTAGTTGGACGGTGAAATGTTGTTCTTGATAACTAAATTTTAGAACTATTCTCATAACTAGTTCACCTTTTCTTCAAATAGGGAACAAAAATAATAACTTACTTGTGTGCGTATAATATTCATTTTCAATAATCCAAACCAGTTTTATTTTCCACCTAATTTTTAATATTTTATTTTTGTAGCAAATAGCTTAGCAGTAAAATTAAAGAATAACAAAATGTAAAATTAATGTAGGTAGGGTATGTTGTAGCCAGAAATATAAATATTATTGGCCATTATTCGAACAAATTATAATTTCTTATACTACTTTCTTATATTAAGAAATAGGCTCAGTATAAATTATAAGAATTACTTTGAAATTACCGAATACAATTTTTTTTTTAATATTAAATAAAGTTTAAAAATTTGCTCAACGACAAAAACATTTCTATTTTTTAATCTAGTCTAATTTTCGACTCGTCAACGGTTAGTCTAAAATAGAAACTTTTTTTTTTTTTACTAATGTCTAATACGTTGGCGATTTGGTCAGGAATCAATAAAACTATTCCAATTGCTGAAATTATTGATACATGTACTTTAATATACTAAAAGTCTCCATCGATCTGACTGGAGCTTTTTTTTTTATTAACTCCGGAAAGTTCAAATTTTTGAGCTTTTGTCAATCACTAAATAAACATTGCAAATATTAAAAAAAGTTTCAAACAAAAAATTTTAATGACATAATTTCCTACTAAAAAACTTTCTTATACTTTTTTATTTGAACTAATAGTTTTACGGAAAAATCAATATGAACTTCGGCATACTTAAAAAAAATTATTTTTTACGTCTTTTTACATTAATAATTTTATTTATCGTACATAATATTAGACATATAACGTGAGCTACATATCACATATTATTTTTTAATGTTGTCTATTAGTTTGAAATCATTAGTATACCTACTACTATCTAAAATGTACGGTGCGGTATGTGCAGAGTACATATTGGCTTAAATACTCTCTCTAGATATCAAAGGGAAAAGTTTTCAAACGCCAATAACTAGTCGGAAAGCTTGAGTTACAATTTGCATACTCTATATAAATATGCGGCAAGACTCTTTTACATTCGTCGGACGTCATATAATTTTATGAAATTAGTTGTGTATGTATTTTTAATTATTTGATGATTTTACAACTAATAAAATATAATATCAAAAATATTTTTTTCAAATTAATGATAATTGTACGCTCTTTATTGTCCCGCAGAAAAAACAAGAGTTTAAAAACATTTTACGATTATTGAAAATATTATAGAGTTTAGATTTAATATGAATAAAAATAATAGTAATAGGTTCGCGCAGGTTTAATTATAAATAAAAAACAAAAAGGTGGGTTCATGGAAAACTACAACCTCTTGTTAATATTGTTTATAAAAATTCGGTATCATTTAAAAAAATCCATTTTCTTTCTGTTTTTATTTAATTTCAGCTCTTGTTTTAATTGAAACAATAATTGTAAATTGTCGTTACATAATACAAAACTCCTTTTTCCATATCTTCTAAGCAACAAAGGAGCTTTCTAACATATCAGGCGTGCCAAACAGTATGAAATATAATTAATTCCACAAAAGTAACATTTGGCAGTATGTAATAATGATTAATGTACTCAACAGCCTAATATTTTGAACCAATATCTAAAATATTATAATATACTCCCAATGATGCGATGTCTTTAATTTCTTAATAAGCGTTCAAATCCTGATAGAAACGCTCTCCGAGTACGTTTCTGTATTCACAAATAAGTTTTTATAATTTAAGAGCTATCTTATAAGCTATGGTCTATTTTTATATTAGTTACTTTAAAAGTATCAACCTATTTCAGATTTATTTTATGGTTGTTATGTGTCCAAAAAGACTTGAATCACAGAAACATAATTGTTTCCGGCATTCCAATTTTACAAAAGCTAAGCTTTTAGACTAGTAGGTTTATATATATAAATACTATATATATTTATAATAATATATATATATATATATATATATCAATATCCCATATTTTTTTATAGTTATTACAATAGTCAGTAGCATTGACGACCCAGAAATAAAATAATTCGTGTCATTATAAACATTCTTGGATTTGTTTTCTCTTGGATTCTTGTTACTATGTGAATACTCAATATCACTAAAAAACCATTAAATTAATTAATTAAATATTTATATAACAATTTTTTAAAAAACAAACCTATCTACCTATTTGACTTTTTTGAAATTGTCGATTTTATTTTAAAAACTTCACAGAAAAGCACTTAATGTATTTTTAGAAATAATCCATTCTGTTTCCATTGAATATTTGAACAGTGTATTTCTTCGAATAACGCTTTGCATAGAATACGTGTACCCTAAATGAATAAGAAGCTTACAAGTTATATATAAAACAAATCGGTTTTCAACCCACGAGAAAAGTTGAAAAGGGTTCTTATCGTTGTTTCTTGTGGTTGAAAATTCATAATAGGTAAACAAATAACAATAATGATAATTCAAACAAATTTTACACAAACATTTTGCGAGGAAAAATGTTTACTAATTCACAACTTGCAAAATTATAGAATCATTTAAATAAGCCTGAACTACTACTGAATATTTAAATATTTTATGATCTAATGACGTTGGAACAAATTAAATGAAAATATTATGTTATATTATGTATTCCGATGATGTTAGTATTTATATAATAATTATTATTGTATTACTTTTTAAAATTGCTTTCAAATAAATGCTTCGATGCGAATCTATAGATATATATTTTAATAAAGCATTGTCAATAATATGCCTAAAATTGTATTTTTAGTATTAGGGTGGTTACGATGAGGTTTGGTCGTCTGTCTATACAAATGTATTGTCATATAGTTATCCAAATAAACCCATATATCGTAATTAACAATAAATGAAAATATTTTCTTTACCTGTTGACTGTCAACTCACGCACACATAGTATAGTATACTGGAAATTGACTACGGTCAAAAGGTCTTTTTCCCTTTTTTAGTGGGTTTTTCTTTATTAAAAAAAAAAAGTTTGACTATAGGTTTTTATGAAAATTATACATGTTATGGCCTCATAATAGATCTAAATTCAGTCTAATTTTTGGACCTGAAGGTCTCAAACTTTGTTAGAAAATGATCAATTAAGAAAAATGTCTACCTCTAGAGGAAAGGTTTGTGATATGTTTTTGGTTTATCAACGATTACCGATAGTACGTTATCTAAAGAATATTCAATACTAATTCTAAATTAATTTAACTATTATTAAAAAAGTTAAAGCGTGCTGTAATTTTAAGTTTAATAAAAAATTAATCTAAAAATAACGTTTTTATGCGCCTTTAAATGTATAAAATAACCCTCCGGGGGTCTTGATAACCAAATAGAACAGGGGAACTAGTAAAACGTGGGGCGCATCTTTCTACTTAGATATTAAAACCTAAGCTTTCATGCTAATGCATTAAGTTGTCTCTCATAATGCTGTCTCTCTAAGTTCTAACCGAACGGATCAGAAAGTGATAGTATGACTTTTTTTGGAAATGAAATTTAATGGATTTCCTTGCCACTTGCCTTAAATTTCATTGCAAATTGAAAAGACTTAATTGCTATTCTCTCCAAAGTTGGTTTTATGTAGGTTGCTTCAATTTTTTTGTTAACTACCTACTTGCTTAACATTTAAAGTAATGTGGTGCTCAATTTTACATGACATGTCATTAAGTATTATTTTATTTAGAAGAGAAAAGATGATTGTGCATGAATTATGAGTTAAGGTAGTTAGGTATTAATGAGAAGAGAATGTTATTATATACTCAGACGTGTGAAGTAGTAAAGATGCGCCCCACGTTTTTCTAGTTCATTTGTCCTATTTAGTTATCAAGACCTCCATTTTATACTTTTGAAGGCGCATAAAAACGTTATTTTTAGATTAATTTTTTTATCTACTTTAGTTATTTTGTTCTTTTTTGTTTTCGTATGTACGTATCTATACATTTAAATGTACAATGTTATTGCTGCACGGTCAGAAGGATTGTCATAAGAATTAGTAATCAATTTAAAAGCTTATAATTTTAGATTTATTACTGTATAAATTATGATAAAAGTTGTAATTACTATATAAATGATCATAAAAGTTGAATAAAAGTTGTAAGAAAATGCAAAAAAGTGTAATGATGGGAACGGGTTTGAACCTGGTACCGCTCATATCGACCGTTCACGCCCAAACGCACCACGTATAATTTTTGCTGGTGGGTGAGAAATAAGTATTTTTGAATTGCAAGATTCCACCCGGAACGACAGACAAGAAATCGACCCCATTTTAACCCCCTTAGGGGTGGAATTTTCAACCTCTTGTGGATAAATAATGCATTGTCATCAAATTGTGAGCTATCCTGAAAGTTTCAGCCGGATAGCTAATCGGGAAGTGCTCGAAATTTGAGTTGCAAGATTCCACCCGGAACGACAAACAAGATTGTGAGTTCATAAAAACGTTATAACAATAATAAAAAAAATATGTATATTTTGTTTAACATGCAATTACGCTTTTCTCAATTTTGGGTAAAGAGTGAACTTTTTGAATTTTTGTCCTAATAAAGTACTTTTCATGTACCACTTCTGGTCTATGGAGTAGCTACACGAAGAAATCGGTTCAGCGGTTTAAAAAAAGTCGTAGGTCCAGACATAAAAATAAAAAATAAAACAATACCCCTCTCAGCCCCGCATCGAAGCTAAAAGTGGTAGGTATTTCTAAGCATTAAAGAAAAAAAATTCCAATACTCCAGACTTTAATTCTATCTAAAAAAGTAATGAATATATCAAGCTTAACGTGACAGCTTAGTTGCTTCGCTGGATTAGTGCTTCGACGTCGGCCGGAGTTATAATACTCGCTTTTTAGCATGTAATCATTTTTGTAGTTTTTAATATTTATTCGAAAAACGAGTGGTTTCGATAAACGCGTACGCGGTTTGATTGTGTTTTATTTGAATTAATATTTAATACCTACGCATACGTGTCATCTATACGGTTTATTGACGATTAAAAACGTGAAACGTTTCAAATTAAAATATTGACGCCAAAGGGAACGTAGGCGTTTGGCTTTACACAGAAAACCAGGGTTAATTCGTTTAAGCTACCGGTCGCAACACCGAACAAGCAACCACCGTCCTTCTGTAAATTTATATACATTATTATAGTATCTACCAGCGTCCAGCAGTTATGATTTTTTTTTATCGCATTTAATTTACACATAACAACGTGGTCATTAAAAGCCGCCCACGCCATCGGCCGTGTATTATTATGTAATTATTATTTTGCTTTGAACGCCGATACGCGACGAAACGTTATTAAATACCGCGTGGGCGAGGAAGCCGACATCCAGGCAGCAAATAGAAGGAAAAAAATCTATAATGCAAAATACCATCCCTTAACCGCACGGGGTGCGTAAAAATAAATATATATATTTATGAATATAAATACAGCTTTTAAAGTTACCTACGACGATGATTTTTTACTAGGGGTTACGGGTTTAAACGGGTAATAAAAATACACGGGTACTCGTTTGTTACCAGAGTCCTATGCATGTAGGTCTAACAAACGATCAACCGTCCACTTCTTCTATTCCTTTGCCGCGGACGCAATAATATAATATTATAATATTATTATTATTATTACACAATATATTATATATTTTGTGTAGCCCTATACGAGAATCGTTTAAAGCGCTAAAGAATAACACGGAGTATAGGCTGTACACGAATAGTATAATATGACGTGTGAACGCTAAAAAAAAAAAAAGACGGTCGAAATTGAAATCTGACACGTGAAGAGGGTGTAAAGAAATCGTTCATGTCCTTTTACAATTATTGCACGTTTAGAAATTACTTTTTTTGACAGCCATATCCTACATTCAGGAGAGGTCGAATCGCAGCTGGAAATCAAAATGCGAATAGTAATAATATTACCTCGAGAAAATGTGACATTTTTCACGCTCCGCTATCAGAGATAGAACGAATATATGTATATAATAAATATTATGTGAACCACTTACTTTAAAAAAACAATGTCAGTCATAAATTGACATTTTACAATAACCACAAATAACTTATTATTCCAGAAATTTAATTTATTTTGCACTTTTACCTTTTTATACATTTTTTTTTATGATCAGTGATTCAAAATCATAATTTTATAAGTCTTTGGCCATATTTCATTAAATCAATTTACGAGTAAAACATTTTTAACTTTTAAGTTAAAAAAAGTACGTCTATACGTGTTAAATAAGTATCAAATTTGTATATTTGTATATTCATTTAATCGGTACATATATTATACATTCTTCTATGTGATTCTTTTATCATTGGCCGCTCAATATCTCATACGGTTTAATAAGAAATTTAATTTGTTTTTTTACAATGTAATCCCAATTTTTTTGTTTTTACTCCCCTCTTAACTTAGTTTTTTCGATAGCAACTTTTGAAGCTTATATGGTATCGCATATGTTTCATTCACTTTTTAAATTTAGAATAATGTACTTAACATTTTGACTGGTTGATAACCACTTTTGTACGACTAATTTTAAAGTTATAAGAGTTTAGGATGGGAGGGTAAGAAAAATAATACTACACTCCACCTTTCCTCCTGCCTTAAACTTGAAATTACAATAACTTCAAAATAGTTACCTGAATCTGGTTATCGACCAGTCAAAATGTTCAGTACATTATTCTCAATTTAAAAAGTTAGTGAAATGTATGCGTTACCATTTAAGTTTCAAAAGTCGCTACCAAAAAAACCAAGTTGAAAGGGGAGTAAAAACAAAAAAATTGAGATCACATTGTAAAAAAACAAAATGAAAAAAAAAAAATTCTTTTTAAACCCAATGAGATATTGATTGGCTCATGATAAAAGAATCACTGTATATTATATAGTAATTTTTTTAAATTTGAATGTATACGTGTGTAATAGTTTAAGTAAAGAGTTGTATCACAAACTAAGTATACATAAAGTATTCTATCAGTGAGCAGCACTTAAAAAGGCTACTTTAGATGAGCTTCTGCCTTTTGTAGAAATAAATATTAATAAATCATATAATTTTTCTTTAAAAGTTACAGCTTAAAATAAATGAAAACTAACAAATTAACTTCTTTTACATTATTTCATCAATGAGACTTTATATATTAACATTGGTATTTATTTATTCTTGCAACCTACATATATTTCGAGGAGAGTAATCGCCTTTATTAAGGTTTTTCTGTAAACTACACTCAAGTATGAATTTAATAACATTTTTACTTTTCTGGCGTTTTGGAAGTTTGAAGATTTAAGGAGTTGTCGAGGAAAAACACATATAATCCCTGTAAAATACCTACCGATAATTCTAAAAGATCATTATAAACTTTAATACCATTCCTAAGATTACAACATTAATCTTCTTTAACCAATGGAATCGTGCTGTGAGATTGAATCTTATGGATTAATATAAATAACAATCAAACAGACTCCTATAAGTTAGTAATTAGTTTTTTCGTGTAGTAGACTGCTTTACCGGGCTTCGTCTGAGATTACTGATAAAATCAAATCACTTATGTTATAATAATATATTATTCACAATATAGATAAAACAATAAAGATGTAATAACAATTTATTTAGGTATTCTTTTTTTTAAAACTTTTATCCTCTATTTAAAGCCGATATGGTATTGTCATTGATTATAGTATTTACACTCAATGATATTAGTTTTCCAGTGATGAATTTTTTTATAATATATTTATTGTTGAGTTTGAACTCGTTATAATTTTCTACCAATTGCACTGGTCTGAATTTTTCATATTTACAGCTTTTTGATCAGAATTAGGTACACCAAAAATAGCCAAAATAAACAAAAATAAACGAAGTATTGATATTATGAAATAATTAAATATTTAAATAAACTCTAACTATAAAAATAATATTCTATAGCGTATACGTATTTCTGCTTTGAGAGCCGTGTGTATAGTCAAGGAAACCATAACGTTCACTAGTGTGAACATTAAAAAAAAAATATCTGGAATAAAGCTTTTAACTTTGAGTATTGAAACGTTCTAATAACAAACTATACAGATGAATAAGACTAAATCAAAAACTTATCCTTAAACTTAACCGCGTCGACAAAGAATGGGAAATTCACAGTTTGTTTGAATATACATAAGTGAAACACTGATAAACAATAAATAAATTTAATCATAGACAAAACTTGCTAAAACGAGAAATGAAGGTATACAGAACTATTACAAAATCCCAACAAACTTCGTCTACGAAAACTTAACATAAACGTTTAGAGTTGCGACAATACTACAATGACATACTTGGTGGTTTCCAAACTAATTTTGTATCATTATCATCATCAGCTTAACAGGGCTTTAAGGCTCAACGTTCTCCTAAACTCATTGTGTATAACCGAGTACATAGTATAGGACGTAGACATAGGAAAATCTCATCGTTTGTAATTTCAACTATTCGTGCTTACGATTTAGTAAATATCTGTCTTGGTAGTTTATAAATCACCATGCACTATCATTCTAGATATATTTTTTTCCTTATTTGTCGGTAATAAATTCATATATCCATTAAATGTTGTCCTCTCTTATAACCAATGTAATTATACATGAAAGCTAAAAAAACTGGAGGGGGGTTCAACCTCCAGGAACCTCTTAAGAACGCCACTAATCATAGTGTTACATCGATCAGAGAAATGTTAAGAAATTTAAATTATCATCTTAAAAAAACATAACTACTCAGCCAGTAATATACTCATGTATTATTTGTAAAAATCATAAATTATTTTTGAATTTTTTACTTATCAAGATAATTTATAATTTTTTACTTACAAAAATGCTCAATTGTTTATGTAAATTCTTATATTACTAAAATAATTGCTGTAATCATGTTCAAATTATTATGTTAGACATAATATTATGTTATGTGTAAATCATCATGCTGTATTACCTACTTGGTAATTTGTGTAAAAACACAAGTTTAAAATTAAATATTAAAGTAATTACTACTAAGTATGATTGTAATTATATACAAAAATAATACCTTTAAATGTCCGGTACAACAATATTAATAAATATTTGTTTTGTTTCTTCCTTTATGTACGCAAAAAAAACGTATTCATAAAACAAAACGGGTATACCTATACTAAATAAATAGAGTGGTCAAATATTATTAAAAACGATTAATCAAGTCCGCAAATCGGTCAACTCACCGTTAATATCTACTTCGATACTTAGATAGTGTTTTTTCATATGGAATAATGAATGACTTTTACAGTACCAAAGCTAAAAGTATGAAATTGTCATTAAAAGTTATCATTTATTATTTAATTTTTTTTCTGCCAAAAAACTACATTTTTCACAGCACAGTAAAAACACATGGTTTTTAACTGGAAAAAAAAGTGGAACAAATCTAAGTTTAATATTTTTATGGAGCTTATTTTTCTGAAACTTCAAAATTTAAACAAGTGAGTTTTTTTATTATTTTCGTATGCTTTGTTATAAAACAAGTTACAACTCATAGTTATTATTGTTCATAATAACAACTTTAAAGAAAACACCAGTTCTATTTATTTTTTTGCTCACAAATCTCAATATTGTTTCCAATAAATATTTCAGTGAAGAAATAAAACTGACATTTGTTAAGAAGAGTGCCTTAACAACGTTGATTATTATCTTTTGAAACTTATTGTATGACATCAATTTACTCTATGTGAATATGCAGTAACCTATAGTAGTACGTATTTACACTTTTTGTATGAGTATTCTATGTTTGGTCTATTATTTGATATTTTAGTTCAGATGCAAAACTGAGAAGGTTTTGATTTTACAATGATGTCTTTTTATTTTTTTATATTATATCATTTAAACTGCTCAACTGATGTCTTCATGCATATCTATAGATCAGATATCGTACCTAAAAGTTACTTTGTTGGGATATTGATTTAAAAAGTTAAGTATGTATATTACAACCCTACTCTAGATGTACATTCAGTCTAATTCGTAGACCTCAAGTCCTAAAACTTTGTTCGTTCGAAATGATTAATAAAGAAAGGTTTAAACCTCTTTGTCTAGGGGGCTTATGATATTTCGTTGGTTTGTCAAAGATTCGGTAGTAATCGATAATACTTTATCATAAGCATATTCTATTTAATTTTGGAACGGAACCGACTATATTTAAAAAAAAGTGAATAGAGTACCGTAATTCTAATTTGAAAAATGTTAATAGCAAGGAGGCAAGAAATGTGTTGATTGGAAATTTGGTAAAAGACGGTATGGTAACGCAAAATTTTAGTAAAAATACTATTAACGCTGTACATCAGTTGTGCGTTGTGATACTGAGCGTTAAGTATGAGGCCAGTGGCGTGTAGACTGCGGTAAATGTATAATGTTATTACTGAGTTTAAACTACAAGTAACCATATAGGGAAAATTGCTTCTTTAAGTTATTATGAATGTGTATACACATTATTAGTATACAGTATAAACACTAAGCTGCCTATTATTTTTATACCATAAGTTATAAATAACGAAATATTTACTTGTATACTTAAAACTTATTGAAGACGCGACCATACAATGAAGTTTTCACGCTTAAATTTGAATAATTTTCAAATTTGTATCGAATAATGATAAATTGATGGATTCGTTTGTTGTATCTTTAGTTTTTATTCAGGCAAAATATATTCTGGAATCACTCGACAGATTTTTGTTGAAAATATTATGGCACCGCATTTTTGCGTAGTCGTCCGTCAACAATGGTTTTTATTTTAATCTTTTATTTCTATCTTTCCTTTTTAATTTTTTGAGTTAACGAAAAAGCTTGCTAGCCGAGACTGAGCAGCTTTCAAATAAAACAGCATTTAACAGTTCTGAACATTTAAATTATATTTTAATTTTAAGTCTATTACAACAGTATATATTATGTAAATTATGTCTCGTTTCATTCCAATAAATGTACGTTGAAGTTAAACAACAAAAACCCATTACTCAAAGGGTGCGAGGACGCAAAAAATAATATTTGCTTAGCTGATTTTAATTCGAGTATAAACCACAGACTTGTTTTTAATACAAGTTATGGATAAGTAATAATTTATCAACGTAGTAACAGACATTTGTCGAGTTTATGCATTTTTGATTTTTATATGTAATGCGGAAAGCGAAGCGGGATTCTTGTCGCCATTTTCCAATATCAAGTTAGTGTTATTTTCTAAATTATGATTGATTTTTAAGCAGTTATGTAGACCTGGTACATCTTTGTAGCTAAAAAACTAAGCTGTTATTGTACTTACAAGTTTGAGAATGGTTTGGCATTTTTTTTGAAATCGACTTTACTGATTACATATAAATCCCTTTTCGCATCACAAATTATCGGTTATGTTATGTAGACTATACTTCTTAACATAGTTTGACGACCAACCCAACTTATTATTATTGTACCCATTTGTGCGTTTATGCAAAATTAAAATATTTATGATGAATGGCTTTTGTCATGTAAGGAAATTTCAGCGATAACAGTTAAATATTTGTTCTTTTGTGCTAGAAAAACTTCATCAAAAGTTCGTAGGTCAACGGCTATAAGACTTCGGCGAATAACTTTTTTTTTAAATCTGATATATGCAATATGATAATGATATTGCGCACAAACAATTGAGTGTGAAGTATACTTAAATCACAATGGACGGTTGCTTTCGTTGGATTCAATACATAAAGTGGTATAATAGTGCCAAAGAGGAATTGAGATGAACTCAAGTCCGGAAATTAAAAAAAATACAATAAGGAAAACCAAATTAATCATTCAATTTCCAGGCAAGATTAAATTCTAATAGATAATATGTGTTTGTATCTAGGATAGTTCGCTGAAATGTTAACGGTTTTAATATATGTATAGAAATGTATACTTCACTATTACTGGCAGTGAAATTGCCTACATAGCACCTGCTAAAATTAAACAAAGGTTACTATTAACAAAATACCGACTGAAGACATAAAAACCTCAATATATATGAAGTAAATATCAAATAACGACAAAATAGTTCTCTTGACAAACAAGTTGAATGGAAATCATAAATAAAAACTGTACAAAATGGAACAACCACCCAAATTTAAATCGATGACGTGAAATGATGATCAACAGAGCCATTTTTATATTACATAAATAATAAGTTTATAATTTCGAATACTGTAATATTATTATAAAAAAGTAAAAAAATTAAAAAATTATAGTAATAAAATAACAAATTATTATGTGAAACAAAAAAGTATACTTTTAAAATATTATGCAAATGAGTTTATAAAGGTAATTAATATTTTGTACCAACTGTTTTTACTAGAATAAGAAGTTACCAAAAATAACAAATTTATTTATATTGTTTACACAATTGTGAGGAGACACTCGTTAATAATTAGTTAATAAGAGAGAAATACACTTGCATTTTTCATTCATTTTTTTTTGTACGATAATTTTGTTGTTTGTTACAAGTATGATTGTATATTTCACGAACAAATATGCTCTTGCTACTGATGAATAGAGTTATCCGGATATGACTTACAATAATATGTATTCTGCTTTAATTCAAATGAAATAAAAATGAAGCTGTACAACTGTAGCTATACTACTTTTTTAATTTGCGATCTCTTAAAAACATCATTTCATCTAGCCAACATTGTTATCAGCCAATCAACCTGACATGCTGGTTTGACAAAATAATCAAATATGAAAATGCTAAAACCATTAAATAGTATTTTACTGCTTAGTAACAAAAATCTGTGTGAAATATACGTCTTTAAGGAACTCCAAATAAATAATATCATGTTAGACATTAGCGACTACAATAAAGAAAACTGAATATCAGCGATGTGAAATATTATATTGCCTTTTTCGTACTCGTAAAGGTAACACTATTGAAATTTATTTATCGTTTATTTTATGGTAATAAATTCTGCAACAATGATTGATGACATAAACGTTTATTTCCAACCCACCTCGCATATTACGAACGCATGCAAAAGCGGAGTACAATAATTTTAGTTTGAGTTTCATCATGACTCGGCGTGCCACAACCGTATGTATAATGTATATGGGCGGTATTGACGTAAACGAGAATTAAAGCAAACGCATGCTTACTATTATTGCAACATTATACGAGTCAAAGACATGGGGGTTCCGTCAACGCGGAGGGTAGGTGTATACTATTTCTTATGAATAAGAATATCAACGAAAATGCCAGTCAGAACAAACAGCGCCGGAAACATTTATAAACGTTTGAAATGCAAAAATAATTACCCTACTTCGAGTTTTACAGCGGAAAATATCTCAATTAAATGTTTAAACCTCTTGCCAATTTTACACTTTAATGCTTATTCTAATATAAATGGACGTCAAACACATTTGATGATTTTTCTTCTATTTACTAACCAAAAATATAACGACCAACTTTTTTTCACGTTTTATTTTAAAATACAACTCAAAGTATTTTAACGAATTTTGGTAAATGCAGGGCCACGACGAATAGTCTTAGAACGAAAAGTTGGCGTTACAAAATTAAATTTAAGGGTTTTTAACCATAAGTGCACCTAGAGTTCAATTTTATTCTGTGTTTGAATTTGCACTAATTCCGAAAAAATGTTTTTTAAATACAAGTTAAAGCATATTATTTTTGTTGAAAAATTTGCAATCAAATCAAAACTATAAATCATAAACTGAAACAAAAACAAAATATTTAAAAAACAATTTTTATTTAAATGAATTTTTAATTTTTAAGCCATGAACTTTGTTATAAGTATATAGATTTTTTAATTGTAAATTTACTCCGTTTGTAATTTACTGTATAAAGTAAACGACATTTTTTTTTTAAACTCTATTTAACTGTTTAAATTATTGTATTCTTTTTGACAATGCCACTAGTAATAAATGTACACGCGTTTTATGATTTACTGCAGTAAGCAAATTTGTGTAATAGAAATGCATTAAACGTCAGCACTTTCAATAAACAAATCCGCTTTCGGTTATATTATTGAAAAATAAATGAATTAATTGTAAACTAATTTGGATTTTTGCGTTCAGATTGTTAACAAGCTATAACAATACGTCTTGTGTATTTTTATGAGTTTTTAAATTCAAAGTGAAATCAAACGATAATATGTAAATAGAAATATAAAAATGAAAATACCTCAGCGTTGTAAAGTAACATGTGTCTGGCGAAAATGTTTATGTCAATCACTTTTTAATGATTGGTATATGCCTCTAACGTATCTAAATTCTACTTTATTTTATAATCTTAACATAACCTGAAGTCAAACGACTAAATTTGTAGTTCTATTTTTACGAATTTCTCTATAAATTTAACAAATCTTTGTAATTCAATTAATAAAAACATTAACTAGGTTAAATAACCAATTGTAAATACATAATTCCAAAGAAGGAGTTATGTGTTCAACAAAGTAATAGAAAAGCCAGCTGACAAAAACGAAAATGTGTGTGTTAATAAAACTTATTTTATATAATATTTAAAATCGTTTAATAGCAAAAACCTATATGATTAATAGTAATCAATCGTCAGCCCATGTCATCCCTTAAACAAAACTTAATGAAATAATGCCGCAGGCTAAATGCTGGCCAAAATTCAATAAAGCCAGTATGCGGCTAATTACGTTGTCGGTTCAATTTATGCGTACGCCCACACAACACAAACGTTCTCGTTTATTTTGGCCATTCTACATTCTAAGGGTTTATCTTAAACAAAAACACGGTTTCGGGTCACACTAAGAAAAACCCAACTACCTATAAGTACAAAATATGTATAAAGAAATCCATCCAATCATCTTTTATCAGCAAATCCGTCGTTACCGAGTACTTTTACTTTTATTCGTTTTAGTCATTTTTTAAAAAAATTATAATATTCCCATCACATAATAATAGTCTCTAATAATCTTAAGCTTTTCAACAAAATGTTTAGCAAATTATTCTGAATTCAAAAAGTTAATCTAACAGACGTGTCCCATTTAAGTTTTAAAAGTAAATTGTACAATAGAACGAATACAAATGTTTTCAAGAGAAAAACTATACAATTGTAATTATTTTCCGACAAAATAAGTGTTACCGAAAATAGATCACCCTGTATATCTACCGAATAATACACTTTTGTGCCGTGCACACTTTCTCATTGTCTAGGTAATCAGTTTGTGTTATTTACCTTGTCAAAAACCATTGCCGAATTTTAAAAGTCATATCTGATTTAAATACGGATTCCCAATTCGGGGAACGGGGGAATGCTTATTCTACATATTTTAAATTTCGCCAATACTACATTACATATTATAATTTCGGGCTCATCATTTTTGTTATTAAAACAATAATAAATGCTGAAGTACACAATTACTATATAAAATAAGTAATATATATCCAAATAGTAAGTAACTAAATTAATCCCGTGTACTGACACAAACAAATAATTGTTTTCTACGAAATCGTATCGATTAAAGTGGTAACCAATAAAATAGTAAACATTTTTCAAAACGATAATGGAAAATAAAAACAGTTTAAATTTATTTAAAAAATTGTGTTTATTATATTTTTTTTTCTTATGTATATCACTTTTATAGCGCTTTAAAAATAAAGTTATTAGGCTTCTGCAATTACAGGTGACTTTGGACGGTAGTGTGACATTGGACAGAATAGGAATATTTTATTTTTTTCGGATTGCGACACTGTCAAAACGATAAAGCGTTAGTCCAATACGCCGACGTCACTGGCTATAATTTTTAGAAAAAGAGTCGGATCGAGTTGAAATTTATTTAAAAAATTTAATTTAATTTATAAAATGTAACCATAACAAAAAGTTGCAAATAGGTAAAATAAAAAGATAAAATAAATGTTAGTATTTACCTGTAATATTTAACAAACAAACAACAACTGATTTCATAGATTAATTTTTATAGTATTAAGTTAACCCCCAAAAAATTGCAATATACAAAAGTATTATTTTTTTTTTAATTTCTTAAATGAAACTATTCTTTCAATGATATTAAACATATCACTGTTATTTATATAAAACAGAAGGTCAAAAAAATTACTAAATACACTACTGAGTTATAAATCTTTGTAATCTAAACAAAACAAAAATCTTTAAATCACACAAATTTGTTTTAAATATTAAAAATTAATAAATGAAAAATTAAATTTTACATTTCATAATAATAAACAATATGTGACTGTAATGTAATGCATAATAATAATGAACTTTCTTTTGTGTCATTTCCGTGATTTTAAATTGTACCACCAATTATTATTACCTATATGCATTACCTACACTTTGTACGTCTATACATACATTTTTGAGTTTTAACACGTTACTTCCCTAACCTTTAACTTGCTTACAAGACATAAATCATGACAGATGACTTTGTTCTGTCATAATATGACAAATAAATAATAATGTAAATTTAATCGAATCAGCAATACTGAAGCTACTAAATACTAAACAACAAGTCACTTACCAAGCTGAACAAAACCCCGGCAAAAACTCCCAGCACTTCTAAAATAATAGCACTTTTCAAATAAATGTTCACTTAAAAATTACTCAAACATAACAAAAAAAAAAACCGATCAACAATAAACAATATTTTAGTTTTCACTTTTGCAAAAAAAAGTCGAATTTTTTCGTATTAATATTTCAGTAGTTATCACTTTAAGAATGTCATAATATTATCTACAAACCTAAATTACAATATGGTCGCGATCGAAGATTATTCGGTCTGGCAAATTGATAATTAGAACAACCATAGTATAATCAACTCGTGTTACATTTTCACGAAATGGCTGCCAATTTAGAGTTATTTAAATTAAATTCATTCAATCCACAAAAAGTTGAGTTCTGTTCAAATCGACTTTATATTAACTGTGACTTCATAAAATTCATATTAAGTTAATTATGTTATGTTAATAAATTGTTTTTTATTGAGTAATACAAATTGATATTGTAATAATCAAACTACGTCATAAACGTTTTACTCTGCAATATATACAAGTTACAATCAGAATAAAAACAATCGTGTTTTTAGACGAGATTTAAAAATAATACTACTCTGTTACTCTGGTAACTTTGTTTATTTTAGGTAATTTTAAGTGTTTTTGCTAAAATAAACGAAATCTGCGAAAATTACTGCTTTCTGGCAATTAATGAAAAACTGTAGTGCCGATTTTTTTCCTCGTTTAATATGTTATGGATATATATAAGTTCTAACTACTGACAAATTTAAAACGCATCGATGCGTTAAAAATCACTTTCAGTTATAATTCCTGAAAGTCTGTTCCTGGTCCTATTATGTCTCGGTCCCACTATGCTGGCGTATTTTTATAATAAAATTTCAAAATTAATCGAATATTTTTCCTAAGAGCACGAGAATATTAATAAACTGATAAAAAGTTTGCATTATTTTTCCGGCGCGGCACGATAAACGAAGCCAACAGGCTACCAGATTCCGTATTCAAGGTAATTCACAGCTACAAAATTTCAGCATACCTTGTAGTACAAACTAGCGACTTCCTATTTATTGTCGACAAATCTCATGACATTTTTTATTATCTTCTCTGTGCTATTAAAGTTAAATTAGAAACAAATATTTTAGTAATCATTAAGTCAGATGTTTAAAAAATGGCAGCGTGTAATAAATTTACTAAAGGAAATGTTATAAAATTTGCAAAAACTTGTTTTAACCGAGGCAACATTGATTTGATTTAATTTAAAACTGAATATATAGGAAAACAATTTTTGTTATACCATTTCATTCAAATAAGAATTTGCAAAAGTATAGCCCAAGTATATTATAATTTAAGAACAGTCTTTGATTATGTTTAACGTTATCTTACAAGATATAATGCAAACGGTTTTACTGAAATATATTAATTATTATTCAAGCTAGTCAAAAATGTATTACGTGTAAATAATTTTAACGCCGCTAAAAAAACTGTTAAATAATAAATTGTTTTCGATGTATTGTGATTCATTCATCTGATATAAACGGATAAAAATACCTTTACAAGTTTTTTACTTCAGTTTAGTCAAAAAAAAATGTATAAATACATAACAACGCAAATATGGCAAACAGAACTTAACGGAGAATTACATAAGGGATTTAAAACGCTTCGATGCAAATCAATAGTAAGTATTTTCAAGCCATTTCAGTCCAAACCAAGCACAGTGTTAGCCAGCAAAGTTAGAAAGTATTCAATTGAATCGGTCATTTCAAAAACGACATAAGTCACCGATTTTTCAAAAATGACTTTTTGTCAAACTTGATAATTATATACTTATGAATGTGTTGAAGCTTTCGCGGATTGAAATATCACATGAATAATTTTCGGATATATCCGCGTCAATGGTTGTTAATCTATGGGTTAATGGGTTAACAACCATTGACGCGGATATATCCGAAAATTATTCATGTGAATTATATACTTAGTTAAATATTCTGTGTGAAAACTAAATTTGTCAGACTCATATTATTTAATACAAATGTTGAGTTCAAGAATAATTAAAATCACTGTAAAAACTATTTATGAAGTTAAGAAGTTTTTTATGGCTAGTGCAAAATTTTAATTTTGTGACTTGTGTTGTTTTTGAAATGACCGATTTAATTTACGGGCTGTATTTACAAATAAGCATCAAAGCATTAATTTGAAAGTGAGAGAGGACTAGTACAGTAGTTAACTACTCGATCAACGAAAAAATTTCCAAAGGTATTTCGGTTTTTGGCGTTTCCAATTTAACTCGTTCATCGATCACCGGTGGCCAAAGTAGGTAGAATACGATGGAACGTACCTACGGGTAAACAAACATAAAAAATTCAACCATTTTAAACGCATTAATTATTTCGAGGCCGTTCTAAAGGGGTAACACGGAGCCAAAGCTACACGATGCGCAACGTTGGACAGCAATTATATAGAAACAATACAAAAATACAATCAGCGAGCAACATCATATAATATTATGTGGTACCGAATGTGTGACGAAAACATTTGTATATATACATAATTAAAGATACAAAAAAATAAACCAAAAATGTAATCCGAAAGCTGCAACTATTTATAGTGTTGATTGCATCAAACCGTATACGATTGTGCTGATCTATTGGGAACAGCAGTCTGTGGACGGCTTACAGCAATCGTACATGAGCTTTTTTCGGGTCTCCATATGCACCAGACTCACTTCGGCCCCGATCAACAGCCGTCGGACCACTTGCAATCTGCGGCTTACCCTGTTCCACAGAATGTATTTATAGGCCAGTTCTTTATGCGTGCATTGTTCCAGTGCGGTACGGGCCGCCACACCTAGTTTGGCGTGATGCAAGTTGTCTCCCGACTTCAGCACTTGTTCCGACGCCATTTTGACATAACTTTATGTGCAAAACATGTTGTTGTTAGTCATGTGAAATATAACAATTGCTTACTCGTGAGAGATATGTACTTTTCTTTCTCGCACAGCACGACCGCCAGCCTTTCCTCCCGAAGCGTTTCCACTTTAAGAGCGGCCAGCGCGCTGTTGAAGTTCTGAGTAAGCTGCGCCACACGCTTTTGATACTCCACCGTCTGACAAGAAGGCGTCGGACACGGTGTGCAGCACGTGGTCGGACATCTGCTGGAACAACCTGCGGTACATTCGGTCACGCCGCAAGCGGCTCGGGGTGCTTGGTACACGGCTTGGTCGGAGACGCTGGCGATGCTGGTAGCAGTAACGGTATCGGTATCGGACACCGCGACAGTGGTCGAAAGGATGGTCACCAATAATATCCAAAAGCCGAGCAAAGACAATCCTCGGGTACCACCGACACCCATCGTCTCTCCTACTACGACATTCGTGCCAGCGACAATCATTGTCTTCACAAGGCAGTAACTCCGCCAAGTGCTGGACATGATGATTTGGAGAGGAACATATTTCATCAAACTTAACCGTGGTACTTGGGTCGGGCCAATTAGCTTATGTTTTTTTGTTACTAAGTTACATTCGCCGATACTAACTAGAAACCATAGCGATGAACAGTCTATATTAAACAGAAATATTAAATTATTTTTTAAAATAAAAAAAATTGGGTTTTAGAATGTTTAAAACAAACTTCGGTACTCTTAAGAAATCCGCATAATCGGACCGTTAAAAAAATGTGTACGCTCATTAAGATTTTAAATAAGAGATAAGGGGTTAGAAATTAGAGACAATGCATAATAAATAAGGAATTAGTGATAGTGTTCGATGAGACGGAGTGTCCAACAAGTGGCAGTAAGCGCTAACGCAATTCCGCAATCACCTCTTCATCCATTGGTCTTTTATGACACAATGTATCAATTTTTTAATATTTTATTATTTTGCTTTGCTCTTTAGAGGTTAAGTAATTTTCAATGTTACAGAATTATATTTCCTATGCTAAGTTTTTTGATAAGCCTACTGTAAATATTATTTATTTTAATACTTCGAATAGTAAATTAGCTTGTGATAGGTCAAAAAAAATATATTTTTTTAGAATTTTTTTTTTACCTACTTTTATAATATAAATAACAACTAAATAGGGTAAGAGCAAAATATTTTAAAAGAAACATTTTTTTAAACCACCCTAATAATACATTTATTTATAATAATAAAATTAAAGAAAAGAAAAAAATGTAATTGTTAAATTAATAATAATCGGTTGACCAGAAAAATATCGAGATAGTGCATGCGCATTGGAATATGCGTGTGCAACTTGTGTGGAGCACGCAGTCTTGAGTCGTTGTTTGGTATCATAAAAAAAAAATTCAACATTTACCCTTGTTCATTTATTTAGTTTTTACAATACTTAGTATTTTTATAGTTATACATTTTATCTTTTTAGTTATAAGTGACTAAATCAAAAACAATTAATATTAGTTGACGCATTAATGCTTCTGTAGTTATACATTGTTTAGTTAATATAAAAAATATATACATAATATGTTAAAGACAAATTACGAATAAACTAATTGGTTTCTAACTAGTTGGTTTCTAACTAATTGGTTTAAGAACTTACGAATTACTTGAAATTAAGGAACAAGTGCTCAAGTTGGGAGACAATTTGCTTCACGCCCAAAAAGAGGTGGCAGCCCATACCGCACGGTAACAATGCACGCAGAAAGAACTGGCCAATAAATACATTCAGAGGAACAGGGTAAGCTGCAGGTTGCAAGTGGTAAGACGGCTGTTGATCGGAGCCGAAGTGAGTCTAGTATATGCACCTTACTATTGACATTAAGCTAAAATTATTGTAAACTCATGTATTAATAAAAGAGAAAGAGGTGTTCATATTTCTTTATTTTTGTAACTTTAAATAAATACTTTTGTATAAAAATATATTATGTTTCTACTTCTAACAATACGTTATAAAAATACTCCAAATTAAATTTTGAAAAAACATTTGTATTCTTCATAACACGTACTATAATGTAATGGCATTAAAAAATTATTTTTAGTTAATTAACAGTTTTATAAACAAAATTGTAGTTTTCAAAATTTGTATTTTTATTTTTACAACAATAATAAAATCGAAAATAAAAAATGTACTACAACAGATACTAAGTAAGTATTGAAAGTAAACAAAATCCATATCGGTTTACAAAACTATTACCGGTTTATGCGTTTCAGAGTTATATATAAGTTAGAAGGAGTTTTTTTCGATTGAAAATTTGCAAAAGTAGAGACCCATTTAAGTTAAATACCAATATATTTATTTAATTAGTTCTTATACTGGGTGTTCCAGCATGAAAGGTAAGTAATAGGTGATTGGATATTTGGAGGACCCCCAAATAAGCCTCCCATTTTCATTTTTTCGATAAGTCAAAAATTGAAGATTTCGACAATAAAGTAAAAAAATAATGACTTAAGAAAAAAAAAGTTATGCCCTGTTATTCAGTGCAAAAAGCTCACCTTAAAAGAGGGGTCACATCATTTTCAGTCCCTTTCGGCCCCTAACTCAAAAAATGATAAGAGAAAAATGATTAAAGACCATAAAGAAATGATAAGTGATAACGGATAAATTCTAAGACATAATTGATAAGAGATAAAAGAAAAGAGATAATAGGTAAGAGATAGGTGCTAAATGATAAGAGATTAGAGATAAATAATTAGAAACAAGAGATAAGAAATAAATGATAAGATATAAATTATTAGAGACTAGAGGTAAGAAATAAATGATAAGATAAGTGATAAGAGAAGAGTTAGAGGCTGAAAAAGACCCCTCTTTAGTATTTTAAAGAGAGGAACATTTAATGAGAGATAAATGTCATCTTACAAGCTATAACTATAACATATTTTGTGAAAAAAAATATACATTTGAATAGTACGTATAATGTGCAATAGTGTACACATAGTGTGTAATTTTGGTCCTAAAAATACTTTCCAAAATATGGCAATATTTATCTAAAACTAAAAAAAAATGTGTAAATAAAAATATATGTTCTCCTCAGTTCCTCTTCACTTAACTACTGAATACTGTGGTGTTATCTTCAAGCATGGTGGGACATGATGATATTAAATAATATTTGAACATGTTTGTGAAATAAATAATAAAAGTCCAGATAAAATAAAGGCATTTTATATCCGTTTGGGAAATGAACATAATATGAAACAATGCAACATAATATATCTTATTGAATTGAACATTGCGGGGTGATTTATTCGAAGTTGCACACATTCGAATACAGAAAGAGGATTCGGTTGTCAGATTTCACATTAAGGGTCATCAATATGCTAGATGCATAAAAGTATTCGATGTAAACGTCGCCAAGAGCAAAAAAAGACGAAAAACGTTTGACAACAATCGTTTTTTCGACACACATAATCAAATACAATAGTCACGATATTCACACTAAAAGTTTTGCAAAAATCACACAGTGTAATTTAATTAATTTTTTTTTGTTTCACAGTTAGTTGAATGTCACACATGAAACATATAAAAGTTTTCACTTTTGTGATAAATGTGCGCAGTAACCCCTATTATATACTTTTAAGTATTCTCGGCCAAAAACGTTTTGCATTTATGGTCGTCGCTGACAGAGAGACTTTTGAAGCATTTTTATTAAATTTCCGCCAATATAATGGTGTATATAAAGCTATACATCATAATTTCTTTGTTAAGGTTACAACACCCCATAAACAATGTGTATTTGCTATTTTATTGCAGCTGTGCTAGTTGATTGATCGAATGATTTTTGAAGTAAAAATTAAGTTATAATAAGATACTAAAATAATTATTTTATGTGCAATTTCTTTAGTTAAGATAACATCTGTATCATATTATGCATTCTGAATATCTTAGTTCTTTTGCATGCTAGTATCAATTTTTGAATTTATATTTTCGCTTAAAAATTACTTCAAGTAATAACTTTTAAAAAAAATGAATAGTTATAAATAAAGTATTAATGTTGACAAAATATCCCCTAATTGCTAAAATTGTATATTCTAGTAATAGTACTTATGTGTTCAACAGTTGCTCTTCGTTGGTTCTGTATAAAAAAAAAGTAATAGTACTCGAAAATATATATTATAATTATATCTATATTATTACTACGAACCAAATTCATCAGATATTTATGTTTGCTACATAACCACTTCAGTCGACTCAGTGGTTTATTATAAGTTATTGCCCAAAATGGTTTATCAATGTTCATGATTGAGTTGTAAGGATTTCTGAGAAGAATTTTCCGTATCGTGTGTTTTGTGCACTCATAAATAATACGGCCTTATGTTTATTAATTGGAAATTATTATGCTCGTCTAATATGTTACATACATTTTGTGGACTTGGCCATTACTCGATCAAAGCTCCGAGATTTTCTGTATGCGAATTTGTCAGGTCTCTATTAAAATGTAACCAAAATTATCTCATGTGGATAATTTTAATTATCCGTTGTAATTATCTTAACAAAACTCATTCAAGTAGACAGCGGCAGCATTTGGGGTAAAGTTAACACGCAAGAGCTGTAGGTGCCATCCGTGAGCTTGAATTAGCTCACGGATGGCGCCTACAGCGGGTACAGCCATATGACGCATATTTTAGTATTTAATAAAAACAAATTATTTAATCATCTACATAGTATTCGGTGGAAGTGCAAAAGTCAATCATGTTTAAGTTCATAAAGTGAATTGCATTGAATTGGCTTGATAATGTAGGATCTGGGTTTGTCATATCAAAAGTCATTATTATTAAGTTACTTAATATCAAACTTTCGTTTTTATTTTATTTTCTTATTTATGATAAATTGTAAATTATATTGACTATTGTACAAAAAAAACTACAATATCTTGACTTTAAAAATGAAAAATAAACTTTTTGATAAACTTGAACCTAAGTTTGCACTTTCTATTGTATAGGTGTCAGTTTGATGTACTATTATAAAAGGTGGACAAAATCAAATCCTAAAGCAAGAAAAAATATTTTACGAAGTGTTTAGGTGTCAACAAAAGACACAGCGTTTGCAAAGAATTCCACGTGCCTGTTCTGTACAATTGGAAATGTAAAAATCGAATTACAAAACTTGACGTTGCGCGCGCCAAGTGTAGAATAATAAACGACCTATATTGTGAAACTCAACATGAAACCATAAAACTTAAGGGTTTCCTTTCTAAAATATAATATTGCATATTATGTGGCGTGTGCTACACATGTAGCTGCAAATCACAAAATAACGAGTAGTATAATTAAACAGTAATCAGTATACTAATGGTCATTCACAACTTGAAACACATATAGTTTTTATTACATATTACACATAAAAACGTATACTTTGCTGTGAAAAACTAATTTTTTAGAACAAACAATTAAATAACAAAAGTAAGTTCCTATAGATTATTGATATACGAACCACGGAACGAAGAATAGGTTTTAATTTGACACGCAGAATTTACCCACAGTAAGTTTTTGCATTAGGTTTATTTTCTTCTTGAAATACATTCTAAATGTATATTCTTATATTATATAATACCGTAATTTAACAAGTGGCTTTCCACAAAATCGCAGTAAGCTCGCTAAACATTTTAGCTGAAAAGGTTTTGGATTTACAATATTGTGTGGGTTTTTTTTTGTGTCTATAACATAGAGTAATAATAAAAACGAACCCTTTTTTTCTCTGGACCGATTTACTCGAGTAGTAGCTCTATAGGCACAAAATCGTATGCGATTGATACTTTGTTGGGTCAGAAGTCGAAAAAGTCAAATTCTTCACCCCCGTAACCGGGAAAACCCCGAAAAAAATAGAGTTATCATTACAATAGCTTAACGTATAAGATTTTTTTTTTTAAATTAGATTACAAAAATACATTGAATACAAAATTTGTTAGAGTTGGACATCCTGAATGAAAATTTCGCCTAGATAATGTTCGGAGTGAAATTTTGAATTAGCGGAGGAAGAAATTATTTCGAAACAGTTTCCGCAAACAAATACTCGTATGGTGAAAGCCTGTTTGTAGAGAGTTGGGTAACAGACATAAAAGCAAAATCATGCAAATATACTTGATTGGTTTCTAAATAGTTTCGAAGAATTGCCTGGTATACCAGGCATTGTTAAACATTCGATCAATACTGATGACAGTCAACCAATAAGGGGCCCCTACATTAGCATTTATTAAGACGGATTGTGTAGGCAATTTTTATAACAAGTTCACATGTTTTTTAGGGGTTTTATTCTCTCTAAATACCAATACAATTATACCAAATTATATTTACAACCAAATATTTAGATTCTAATATTCAATTATTTTGAATTACACTAAAGTGAAATGCTGTAGAGTAATAATAAATTGTTATTATTTTTATAAATTTGCTAAGGGTCGATATTGTTTACTTCTTATTAAAGAAGCTTTAAAAAAGTTTGTGATGAAAATAAGGACTGGGGAGAACCGATGAAGACTCTATTGTTTAATTTTGTTTTGTTGCTATTCAACAATACATTTATTTTATAATAATTAAGCTTCTTATTTTAAGCTGAGTTAATTAATTTTATAAAATTTAATTCTGTAGTTAACTAAACATTGGCTCATATTTTTCTTAAAAACATTTTTTTATAGTACAGATAGATAATATTAACGTTAAGCAAACATTATGTTGCAAAATTATAAAAAAAAACTCTTTAAAATGGCTAACATTTAATTGCAACCCAACAGTTTTAAGTTCATCTTTAACTAAGCTGATATAATACAGGGTATTCATTTTATCTTGAACCACACAATAGCTCATTGGGTGTAATACAATATTTAATTTGTTTTATAGTGATTTTATACAATATGATCTCATTTCTCTTTTTTGTTTTTAATTCCCTCCCACACTACTTATTTTTATATTAACTTTTGAAACTTAAATGGAAACGTGCATATTTTTAAACTTTTTAAATTACGAATATTTCACTAAACATTTTGACTGGTTAATAACCAGTTTTGAACAACAATTTTTAAAGTTATAAGAGCTTAAAAGTTAGGATGGTAAGGGAAGTGCGATTGAGAAGTGCGCGCAGTTAAAAATAATACTACACTCCACCTTTTCTTCTGCCCTAAACTTAAAACTTCAACAACATAAAAAATAGTTTTCCAAAACTGGTTATCGATCAGCCAAAATTTTTAATACATTATATCAATTTTAAAAGTTAATGAAATGTATGCGTTACCATTTCAGTTTCAAAAGTTGCTACTAAAAAAACTAAGTTGGGAGGAGGTAAAAACAAATAAAATTGTAAAAAATTGAGATCACATTATAATAAATCACATTATAAAACATTATGAAAAAAAACAAAAAATTAATTTCTTATTAAAGCCTCTGAGATATTGAGTGGTTTACGATAAAATGATCATCCTGTATATGTTACTTGAGTATGTAGAACAAAAATAATACTACACTACACATTTTCTCCTGCCCTAAACTTGAATCCAGTGGCGTATTTAGCTCTTTAGGCTATTTTTTCCCCCACTATTTTCCAAATTTTTTAACTGCTGCCTTTTTTTTATGATCACCAATAATAATTAGTTGTCTTGCTTTTTGCAAACACTTGCTATATTTGTATTATATACACTATTAGTTATCGTTTTGATAAAAGCTTTTAAAAAAATCATACTAAAAAATCTTAACATAATTTATCATATTATTACAACTATTCATTAAAAATAATTAAAAATAAAGAAAACATTGAAAATTTAATAAATTAATTCATTATTACATTCGTTTACGTCTGGTTTTATATTCAGAGAATGTCTTTATGTCTTCAAATTCTATTTATGTTGTTAATTTGTTTTCAATAGATAATGTTGATAACGCGTTCAATCTTTGGTAATTTTGTATTCTTTTTAAACACGAAAACGACCTTTCTGTGGAATAATTTGTAGCTGGTGTACAAATAAATATTCTTGGAATAATTTCTACATTTGGGTACACAGTTTTTAAGTCGTTTTTGTAAATAAATTTCATAAGTTTTAAAGGAGACTGCTTTTCTGGGCCAAATTTAATCAATAAATGTCCTTTCAAATGTATCAACTCAGTTTTTAAATCTTCGCCATCAATGTCTGTGTGGTATTTTTTACATAGGATATTTGATCTTTGATCAATTTCACTTGAACTTACTTGAAATAACCTAGTTAAGAAAAAAAAGGTTCACAAAATGAAACGTAAGATTGCCGTCTTTTTATAAGTTCATTTCCTAATACATCAAATACAACCAAGAAAGTTTTTATTTCAAAATTGTCTCTATTATTAAATTCACAATCTTCATTCCTGTTATCACCGGAACGTATTATTCTCTTTTTTTTCTCGATATACTAGTTTTATATTGTTCTATTTCTGACCGATTTATTGCTTGTTCCTTAAAACTATCAAACTCGTCATTGTTAAACTAATTGAATTAGTGAATCAAACAATTTTAAAACAATGACTACATCTGTTTCAATACATTGTAGTTTTTTGTTGACAGAGTTTAATCTTTTAAGTAAGAATCCCCACAAAATAGCCATAAAATTAGTTTCCAAGTATTCAAACTGTTGACGTAATCCTTTTGCTTTACTTCGAGTTTCTGGTGTTTCAGTTCTTCCTTTTCTATTTTTTTGTTTTTTTGTATGAATATTAAGTTCCATTAGCTAATGGTAATTCTACTGACTACAAATTAAAGTACATAATAAAAAAAAATTGCCGCTCTCAAAAAATGGCGCCCCCCAAAAAATGCTGCCCTAGGCTCTAGCCTACTTTGCCTGGCGCTAAATACGCCACTGCTTGAAACTACAATAACTTCAAAAATAGTTACCCAAAACTGGTTATCGACCAGTCAACATTTTTAGAACATTATTCTCAATTTAAAAAGTTAATGAAATGTGTACGTTACCATTTAAGTTTCAAAAGTTGGTATAAGAATAGTTAGTTTGGAAGGGGGGTAAACATTTGTAGAAAAATTTTATAATAATATTTATATAATCTTATTATATAAAAACACTATAAAAAATGTATTATTAATTAAATCCAATGAGATATTGAGTCAATCACGATAAAGTGATCACCCTGTATTATAATAAAATAATATGGAAACTAAAGAAGCCCGTCGCAGTGTGTTGTATTAATATTATTGCATGATATCATTACATTGTAGTATTTGGTGGCGTAAGGCATTTTCTGTTGGCATTGTTTACTGGAAACCGAATGCTCAGATATGGTATTAGCATTGCCTGTAGAAAATATTATAATTGAAAAAATTCCTAGAATTATTGCTCGTCGGCATGTTGAAACGTATACTCTCTGTTATCTCCAGCCACAACGGTATAGTCGACCGAGCAGTTTCATTACTATGATGTTGTAAAATAAAATATATTATATAACAATATAATTTACAATTTATATTGTTCAAAATAAAATCGACATGGCGTGTTACACGTTTGAGTTTTCGATCGCTGTGGCACTTGAACATCTAAATGCTAACTAATACCACCTACGTGCAATTTCAGCAGATTCATATATAACAGTTACAAATACAGCTGAGAACTTTTTAAATTGCGCATTTTTGCCGTGTTTGCCAGCCTCTCCAACACACTGTAACCCACCTGCCCGCCGGATCCGACAAAGGTAAACGTTTGGTCTACACTAAGCCTATAGCCTAAGCTTCTCAATTCTCATCACCTCTCCACTTCTTCCATCTATAACTACAATCAAATACGGCTTACGCACATTTCGATTCGGTTACTCTCAAGTGCTTTCTACTCTTTTCCAAATTTAAAATTACTTCCGACTGGCCCAGTCAAATAATTTCAATAGACGCGGTTTAGCTTTGTGCAATAACTATAATATTGTGTGCTTATTTTACAAAAATTAGCTAATTATTAATATCAAATAATTAGGTTGGAGAATATTATGCGCAGTCTAGTCAAATTTTGTTCAGCCAATTTTAATATCAATATTATTAATAATTAATCACTTTATTCACTTTATTCACTTGCTTTACTTCAAACAGCTTCATTAGCAGACGTAAGTCTTAAAATTCAGGAGACGATTAAAAATTTGCATAAATATTATTTAAAATATATATATATATATATATGTAAGTTAAATGAAATGCATTAATAAACATGATCTACTAATCATTTTGGTTAGTCTATTTGGAAGTCTTATATTGATATCTTGTATATAATAATATTTTAGTATAATGATTACGGTGTTCAACTTTACCATGTCATAGTAAAATATTACATTAAAATTAGTACAAAATGATAGGTTAAAAAAAAAAATAGAATTAACCTTCGACAACAGCAACAAGTACGGTAAACTTTTATTATTAAATTATTAGTTATATAAGTTGGTCGTTATTTAAATAAAAACCTAATATCTATTATTTTTAATTGAAATCGTGTGAGCCAGTGATACCGTAAACAGAATCATAATATACTTTATTATATGTGATATGTATTTAATTGCTATAGTGCATTGTGCGGTATAAGTTTCAAAAGAACATCTATCTAGTTAAAATCAATTATTTTGTCTTTGAACGTCAAAAAGGTTCTTTGAAGATTACATTATTCAATTTGTTTTGCTTGTACCAATGAGACGGTTCGAGACCACGACGCATGTGGATCGATTCTGATCCTTGTTTGTTATAAATAATTCACTCCCGGGTTTATTTGTTTTTTGTTAATGAAATTCCGGTCTTTGTTTGAAACACACATGCACAATAAACTACATATTCAGTGTCAGGTATCCGACACACGTTAAAAATAAAAAAATAATACTTATAACGTAACCTATATAATGGTTACGTTATAAGTATTATTTTTTTTCCTTACTAAAGCTGTATAATTTCTATACTTTCCAATAACTATTTTGATAATGTGCATACTAAAGCGCAATTGGAATACCGGAAATGGTGTAATACATTGACGCACGTGTTTAAGCAATTACGTGTCACGCTTAAGTTTATCAGGCAAAAGGAACTTAATTATTTATTATTATTATTATTATATATATTTTGAGGGACTTAATTTCTATCTTTGTTTGTCGTTCAAAATTAGTTTTGAAAACGCCGAAAAAGCATAATAAAAGGTACAAAATACTTTATTTTCACTTAAAAACATAAGCAACATAAATAAGTCACGGGTATTACATTTGAAATTAATTTTAATAAAAAATATATTTATTATTTGTGACTATAAAAATAAAACGTAATTTATTATTGTTGAAATAACAAAAAATAAACGTTTAAAAAATCAATTGACTTATTATTATTTAGTGATGACATTCTTTACCTTATACTAAGTACCTAGTTTATTTTGTAGTACGTTGCATTTAACGAATATAAGATTTACTATATGGTACACCTGCGCGATAGTTGTAATTTTATTTCTCTAAGAAACTAAAATAAGTATTGTAAGTATATTTTTTTAATTAAAACTCAATTGGTATTAACTATGTACGTTTTTCACGTTGTGTACTAACCAATTAAATGTGGATTATTAATATTGCGTTTAGAATAAATTAAAATATTTTGGATGCCAGATGTACTTAGTTATTATCTTATTTTGTTAACCGCTTTTGTATACTCCAAAAAAACAAAGTTTTTATTTAAAATGCAAAATTGAAAATGGTTTTTAATTTAGTTGTAGAAGAGATCATTATTTTTATTTATAGGAAGAAATCAATTTTGAAAAAGATGCATTTTGTCTTATAACACAGGAGAATTCACAGGATTACAGAATTACTTTAAAATTTGTTAAAAAAATGTATGTAAACTGAAGCAAAAACAAAACATATTATATAATGCAATGTTTTTTTTCTCTTTACTTAAAATCTTTTAAGACAGTTTTTACGTTAAACTTAAATCTTAAGTAGAATTTCGGTTTTTAGATTGCGGGGTAGTAATTCTTTCGAGATGTTAAAAAAATGTGGTTTGCTGCTAAAATATAAAAAGTATTATTTTTAAAATGCAATAAAATACTTTTAAAAGAAAAACTTTAACAAAATATATAGCGTATTACGGAATTTCGCTTAAGAGTTCTATGTATTATATTACAAATATGATTTAGTTCAAACGAATTACAAAAATTAAAACTTTTCTGGGAATATCAATTAAAATTATTTTGAAGTTTTTGAGAAAGTGAGTTTAATTAGTCTTTAATAAACTAGAAAATAATTAATTATATTACTTCCTTAATATAGTTATAAGGTAGTACATGCAACAGTTTTTCAGACATTTACTTTCGACTATACTTAAATAACAATATTATTTGGAAAAAACTATTTGCTTGTGAAATTTTGTACGTTAAGCCTCTGTATGTATATAAAATAAATTGTAAATTGTAGTTTTTTAGTTCTCACTTCTCATTAGTTTAATTTAATATTATAAGACAACTTTGTTATTTTATTCGGTTGGAGGTTTTCCAATTAAGCCGGTTCGGCGTATTTGTAAAGGAAACTTTAAAATCGTTTTTCTTACGAATGACCAATTCTCTTGAATAAATGCACACATGTCATAAAAAAAGGTTTCACAAGCTAGACGTTTTAAATTAATATTAAAAGAAATATAATAACATGCACGTTTGTTTGTGTATTCAAATTCGCATAGTAGAAAACTGAAATGATAAGACTATAAAATATAAATGGCTAAAAAAGATTTCAACAAGCTTGTATTTTTGTTATCAGAAAAATACTCACATCATTGCATTCTAAATGTGTTTTTGAATACGTCTTTAAATTAATTTACTGTAAACACTTTTGTATATTTATGTTTTTGAATGAAAATGAAAAATAATTTTAATCATATTATCGTACTAAAAATAAAATTCGAAGAAGACTTAAATAAAAAAATAAATTATGTAAGTACCAGTATTGGAATAGAGACCATATAATAAATATTTATTTAAAAAAAAAATAATAATTTATCAGTTCTAAATAGAATATTATGTTTTAATATTATGTTACACGTCAGGACAAAATTTAATTTTAAAAAAAATGTAATAAATTCATTATTTTGGTTTAACTATAATAATAGTTAATGAAGACGACTACATAAAAAATAATTATTGAGCATAATAGTACAATAAAAGAGTTTAAATTTTAGTATAGAAAAATACATTAATACAACTGTTAGGTATTGCCTATTACAACGGTTTTAATCAATATAAACAACAAAATTATTTTCCATTTAAATAATTATAATCTAATAATGGAAAATAATTGCATACGTTCATGATAGGAAAATTCGATGAAATAATAATGCATGAGACAATAATTTTATAATAAAACAAGAGTACTAATATTATCAATTTTTTATGACCAGCTTATAAATTAGCTATGAGATCCTAATTCACATTTTAGTTAAAATGCGTATAAAGGCAAAGAAAGGCCGACACACTTCAGTCAAGTCATACCATTACCCGTAAAAAATAATCCATACAGACTATGTGAGATGGGGATTTTTTACAATGTAAACCAAAATAACCGTTATTTTATTCGCAAATATTAAAACAACTTTTTTTTCTAAGGTTTAAATAAATACTTTTTTTAAAAACGCATTAAGTTTTATTCTCTTTTACTTACACAGCCAGCAATGAATACCCTTAAATTAATACAAATAAAAATCCAAGGACAGCATAAGTCAACATAGTTTAAGTAAAACAAATTTGATTTATTATTAATGTATTTTTTTGTTTGCATATGACATTTAATTCGATAAATATAGCCACTATCGGTTCATTTTGAGTCTTCTTTGACCGTTGACGTCATATGTTTCAATAATACATTATTGTTATTAGTGTTGCCAGTAAGCAAATAGTGTAAACTGGTCTTATTATAAAAATCTTACTCATGAAACAAGCAATTTTATTCGAAAATGTAATATTATTTGTAGCTGAAATAAAATAAATTCTCCACTAAAAGATAAAAATGGTTGGCAACATTTTTGTTTTAGTGACCTTTAATGAATTTAAAACGTACGGTCGAGCTCAAAATGCACTTGACGGGTTATAACATATTAAGTAGGTACATACCTACATAACTCAAGCTGTAGAATTTAGTGTACAGAATTCGTTTTTCAGTAGAAAAAAAAATAAAACTTTAACCAGGAATACCTAAACCTTAAGCTCTGGCATTTTTTAAGAAAATAAATCATTTCTTTTATATTATTTTGTGAGGGAAACGGCTCAAGGAGGTTATAAATTTCATAAATCTAAGCTCAAAATAACTAGAAAACAATTATGGTAAATCTTATTCTAGTTTACACAAAACTTTAATGAGTTTTAAGAGTTTTAACTTTCTAGCACTACATTCACATTTTTTCTGCAAATGAAACAAAATAGCCTAATAAACCCTATTATAATACCATACAACTAATAGGAGTTATATTATCATTTATCAGTCTTAAAACAATTTTCAGCCGATTTAATTTGTTTAATATATGTATAAATATTATTTTTTTACTAATTATTTTAATTTAATTATATTAACTAAAATATACGGCCACCTGTGCAACGAAAAAAAATGTCTGCAAGTTAACTTGAGTGTACTTGTCTTGTAAAACGCAAAATGCATTTGATTTAAACGTTCTGTAACTAATAATTTAACATTTTCTTTACTAAATTACATATAAAAACATATTTCCTATCTGTATTACCTATAACGTTAATAACTTGATAATATTTTCTCTATTTTTGAGTGAGTTATGTAGTTCCATCTCCTAGGACACACTGGTAAAAACATTTAGTAAATAAAAATGAACACAGTATTCACGGTAAAAGAGCTTTGAAATATTCTTATTTGGTGATTTATTACACGAATTGGTAATGTTAAGCTTAGTTTTTTCTATTTTTCGATGAAATTTTTACTAAAAAAAAAAAGTAGCAATACCTACCATTAGTACAGTACAGTACATGCATATTTCTTTTTAAAATTGTAACTTTATATATCTTATTTAGAATAGCTCGAAGAACTGATTATGATTTTCGATACAAGTGGGAACATTTGTTCTTATACCTGCCGTAGACAGCTTACAGTTGTATTGATTCGCCGTTGGTGAACACAATAAAGCCACTACGATAAACTTAATCCAATCTTATGCTTTTATAACTGAGTTGAATAGTCTACAAGTGTTCTACATGTGCGCTGTTTACGTGGCGAAAATTAATCTATAAAATTACCTACGAAGAGGGAGGTTGTATAGATTAGATGGTTCGTTATTACATTAACAAATATGAATAATTTTTTTTCTTACAATTATTTAAAAAGAGGATTTTTTTCTGAAAATTGTAAACCTGTTTTTTAATGGCCAAAAATTAATAATTTGAAAAAGACGCTAAAGATTGGGTTGTCCATCACTCCGTATGCAAACCTAAGCAAAAATGTTTGAATATCAAAAATATTACACTGCTTAAGAAAAGGACAGCTGGATGGTGTCAGGAACGAACTTACTTTCTGGGGATTATATACGTAAATTTAAATTTCTAAAACAAATAATTGTTTATTTGTATCGATTTGTTAATAAATATATTTATATTTTAATGTAGATATATTTTAATAAAGCTGCGTTTGCATTGATAGAGTATTATTAGGATGATGTAAAAAGCAAAACATTAATATTTATTTGATTTTTTGTATCGAATTGTGTGAACATATAAAATCAATGTTTATTTTTAAATAAACATTAAGATAATATGTCTTTCTATACAATATCTACCAAATGTATCACTATCTCTTCATTTGCAATTTCAACAACAACTTCATGGTATATACATAGTTCTTAAACACTTCAATCTTATTTTGTTATTTTCATTTGATAAATAGTTAAGTAAACTTTTTGTTTACTTTTGACGTTATCGTTCTGAAGTTTTCGTACTTTTTTTACTTTCCTGATAACCATCAAACACAATGATTGCACCTGAACTAAATTGTTTTTCTTACATGAGAAATATATGATTTACAAATTGATTGAAATGTTTGGCAATTGGCATAGTTTCTAAACAACTCTACGAAGAAGCAGTCATCCGTCTAGTACATATCTTCCATTTGCAATATAAATTTTTTTCAGTAGGGATACTTTGAAATATATCATATTATTCTGATTTCTTTTTCATTCCATACTCATCATGTAATATTAACGAAAAGAGAGCAAGTTCAAATATAAGATAAGAGAAAAGTTCATCGTCATTTTTTATAATTGCAATCCATTGAAATATTAATAACGGACTTATCTTAATTATTTTGTCGTTAATTTAACAGCTAATGCTGTTGAAGCTAGTGCTGTAACTTTACTTGACCTTTTAAGTTAGATTAGGGCCAATTTCATATGTTTTATGATAATTAACTAACGTGTTTGTTACCAAATTACGTAGCAATTAAAGTGGAAACTACCAAGAAAGTTTTTCAATATCTATGTCATCAAACTAGCAACACACTATCTATCTTTTTTCAATAAGCTTAAGTTTAAATTAATTTTACGGTGAAACCATAAATAAATAAATACATTTTGTTTATGCAAACAAATATAATATACTTTCTTTGTTGTAAACTGTCTCATAAATATTTTTTACTTGAAACTTTTTCCAATATTGCTAATACTTTTTGCTTAAAAAGTTTAACTCTCCGGAGATTATAAAAATCCGATCGATGACGACTTTTAGTATTTTAATAAAGTACATACTCGTATATCAAAAACATTTTAAAAAAAATTTGGTTTGTAATTTTTTTTTATTGACTGACCAAATATGTTTCAATTTAAACCAGGATAGATGACAATATACTGTGACGTTGATACCATTTCCAAGTTAACTGATGCGACCGTCTTGGAAATATATTAATAGTATTTATTCTGAATCATCGGCTTTGTTTTCACTGACGGTTTTTTGTATTATTAAAAAATGCATTTTAAATAAGTATCAGATTAAAATAAGAGACAATTTATAATGTTGTCTTCAATTCATCCATGATTTCATTTGCGTTGTGTAACGCTTGAAAAAATATATTCTCTGCAAATGCCAATAAATGCAGTTCGAAAATGAACAACAAAGTTTATTGTTTTATAGTTGTATATATAAATTGCAAACTGTAAATGTATTTTATTTTATTAATAACTGTATTTTGTTGCACTTGACGCACTTAATCGACTTAAAAAAAAGTAATTTGTAAAAGTCAAGTAATTTATTTTATATGAATTATTTTTAAATAGATTTAGCCGGTTTAATTATGTTTACCAGGTGATAATTATTATTTACACTGACATTCTTTGTGTATTTTGAACTCGAAATGCAAGATTTTGCTAAACGATTTGCCTGAGAGGGATGAGAGAGAGCAATGGCTCATGCACTACTAGTAGCGGCAAGTTAAATCATAAGTGATCGTTCTGTTTTATGTTTGTTTTGATTTTGCTACAACACAAGAGGAGGCTCTTTTGGTTCGTCGCTAACGCTAATGGATCATTAACCGCACGCGCTTCTCGATCCTCTTCAATAATAATATAATATAATTTGTAATCGATCCAAGCCGGTGCAAAGTACTATATTATAAATTATTATAATAATATTGTACGGTGACCAATCCCGGTGACAGGTGCCGACTGCTATTACAGAACCGGGATGTTTCCGACGTGCATAAATCCTTGGCGGTTAAGGTCGCGCATCGAAAATCTGTTTCAGAGGTACACGTGCCAGTCCAGGTATAAGCCGCTGGGTAATGACAACGTCATTGCTGGTCACATTGATCGATAAAAATCAATAAATGGTCAGTGAGCGTCATTGTATTTGTTACCATAACGGTGATATACTATATTAAGTACGGCGTTTCGGTCGAGATTAGACTACCCATGTTGAGTGTCTTTTAATAACGCCCAGAAGACATAACTGATGATATTCTTTTCAGTACTATTTTCTCCACTTATTACGCTGTACAAAATATTATATATTAGCTATAAATAACATTACAAAGGTATCCTCGTGGTTTTTTCGGAAAATCCAATAACTTTACCCGATACAAATTTATAACGACAAAAATGGTATAATCATAAATAATATTTACCATAGCGCATTTGTTAGAAACGGACGCCAAGCTGGACATTATGATTCTGTTTGAAGTACGGCCCTAGTATAAAAGAAATTCGCTTAATATTCGACTTATTTTTTTTAATAACTGCGAAAAGACGAAAACATGATAATATTATTATATAAATGCGTTTTCGGGTTTGCTTCTTACAAATCCAATAATGCTGCGAGGGCATGTTGATGGAAAAATTATTTTACGATATCATATTATAATATTATATATTCCAATATAACTTGATGATTGCAAATGATAAATAGCTTTTGGTCAAACAGCAACGTCAAACAATTTCCAAAAAAAAACATTATAACCTCGCAAATAATAAATTTCAACGCTAATAACTCAAGGAGTAATTATTCAAAACTGTTTATCATCATAATTAATATTACATAATTCCGTATTAAATAGATAAATTAATAAGCGTAACGGAGAGGAGCGGTAGTCAATTTTCTAACCACAGTCCACAGTCACAAAATAGGTACTTTAAACTCCAAAAAATAAAGTAAATGTTAAAAAACAATGTGTATTAAAGTTAAAAAATTAATTAATAAATACATAGGTATTTTAGTTAGTTATTGTGAATTAGTATAAATACTAAAAACTAATTTGGTAATGTATTACAGATTTTTATTTATAAATATTTCTCTATATATATATAATATTGTTTTTTTTTTGTTTTATCATATATCATAATTTATTTTCTAGTAAACCATTTTACCTTTTACTTAATTACAAGTTTGTGAACCTACAATATCTTCAAAATCCAGATTTAAATTGGTTTACTTAGTAATTTAATACGAAATACGTGTAATTAATTAATTAATTAATTTTTTTTCAATAAATAAAAAACTAGTTTGACTACAAATGTTTGAGAAAATGTTATATTATGTCATAATATCACTACAAAGTGATCATTTTTACGTGAGACACTCATTTATTTGGAAAGTAATAACAATTTTGTAGTTTTTTTTCTTGAACATACTTTTATTTATGTATTTTACAATTCACAATTTATAAAATTACTAAATATCTACCTATTTAAGTATTTTCCAAAACTCTATCGACTTTCGAAACTAAAATAGTAACGTATACATCCAACTATTTAAATTAAGAATAATTTGTTGAAAGTTATGAATACCGGTAACCAGTTATCTATAATTACTTTTAAAGTTATTTGGAGGTTAAATTTTAGAACGGGAGGTGGAGTGCGGTTGAGTAACGTAAGTGGTAACGTATCTATCACTTAGATAAACATAATACTTGACTCCACCCTTCCTTCTGTCCTAAACTTTAAACTATATTAAGTGACTATTTTAGGTAAATATTTAGTTATTTAATAACATTGTAAAATAACATAAATAAAATGTTTTTACGAAGAAAATTGATAAAATTGTAGTTATTTTCCGAAAAAATGTGCGTCTTACATTAAATTGACCTTGATGAAATGATCTTTCATAGATTATCTACCACCAATCAAACCTTATATCTCAAAACTTCACCTAAAAAGTTCAAATAAATTTTTTGGAAAAAGCGTTAAAGATATTTTCTATGGTTTTAACTATAGTACTATGTTTAAAGAATATTCCACTCAAATTTGGAAGTAATTATACGATTTTCCACTTTCTTACTCAAGTATATCAGTTTACAGGAAAATTGTTATTTCATCTTAGACACAAACAAATAAATCATTATAAAACCAATAACTTCTCAGCTTAACATCGAAGCTAAAACTAAAATAAGGAATAATTTTATTTTTTAAAAGGATTTGTATAACTTATGAGATAATAAGAAACCTATTCATATTTTTATTTTTATATAATATTTGTAAAAGGGTTTCGAAAACTTTTGTTTGTCCAAAAATGATTTGCACTAGGATTTAGCAGAAATGTACGTAGGCGATAATTTGTAGAACAAGGAAAAATATAATGAAGCATAAATCGGTGAATAAAAAAACTTATTTAGGGATTTAAAACTTAATTTAGTTGTATGTTAATTTTTTTAATTTTAAGTTTGCAGGACACGGTTAGCTATTTACATAATAATATTGTATATTGAATAATTATCATAATTTTTCCGAAATGTTGTTATTAAAATATAAACCATACTTTATTTGTATCCCCTTTCCCATCCATGTTAGGGATGCTATTTGTTATTCGGCAAGAAGGGAAAGTGAAGAAAGGGGTTAATAAGATTATAGTGAAAAGCAAGCACGTCCAATTTATTCGTGCGGCAGCGGCATAAAAAAATAATGGAATGGCTGAAAAATAAACGAATGAACATTTATAAAAAAAAATCCTCTTGGGTGGCATATAAAATAACATTATAAGTCTTAACGACTGATAGTAAAAAGAATTAATGTACATATTAAACACAAGGGTAACATTGTGATTCAGGTTTTTTGAATTATCCGAATATCTAGGTACTCAAATCCGGATTTAATACTTATATAATTTTAATCCAAGTTAAATAATGAAACTAGTGCTACAAAACGTGTATATTTTTTCTCAATCTCATTTTCTCAACTCAACAAGAAATAAAAGCAGCTTCAATTACTATCCAATAACATTATAATCATATTATAAATTATTTGATCATAGCATTCTACAATGACTTTATCATAAATACAGCGTGGCCAACTTGATTTGGTCAAAAAATTAGACATGAGCTATTGCATCTTAAGTGACAATATACATATACATATATTTATAAATATGTATGTTTCCTTCGGCTATCCTTTAAATCAATAGTTAACTATTTATATAAGAAATTCCTAAAATGTCAAGTTCCTAGCTCAATTCTAAGTATTTTCTCATGATTTTTACTATAATGTTGTTCGAATATTTTTCAAACATTCTAATTTATATTAACATCACTATTGATAATAAATATAGGTACGTTAAACACTTAACTTGAGTTCACGTTTGAGTATACAAACTAAAAGTTGTATTTTCCATTACACTGACATTAAACAGAAGTTCCTTTTGTATAGGTGTAATATGTATGTTGTAGTCAGATACGCTTATTTACTTTCCAAACATTATGTATACAAAACATAATATATACAAACCATACAATTTCAATTATATATTTTAGTAAATTCTTCATTATGCACGAAGTTTATTATAATACACTGAATACTCTGTGAGACAGGAGTTATTAATTGCTTTGAAACCACGTTTATTTGAATTATTTACGTAATACACCTAATCAAAATATGTTACATAGGAATAAGTGTACCCAGAGTTGGGCATTTTTATTCGAATAACTAATAATAACTCATTTATTCGATACTATTAAGATGATTTATTAGAATAATTTTTTTATTTATCTAAATAATTATTTTATTCAAACATGTTTTATACGAATAATGTCAATAAAGTTCAAAATAAGTTTATTTATGTCAACAGTACAATAATTAGCCTGAAAAAAAACTCGGAATAAATAATTTAATCAAAGTTTTTTTTTATTTGAATCAAAATTATTCGAACAAAAAATTGTTCACGAGTCTTATTTAAAACAATTATTCGACGGTCATTCGAGTAAAAAAATATTTAAATAATTATTCAGATAAAAATATTATTTAGATAAAATATTATCTAAATAATGACCAACTCTGAATATACCTAGGGTCTAAAAGAGCCAATCTCACTTTTTATAGCTTTGGGTAAACGTGCTTTGTTATGCTTATTTTGTTTTCCATAACACTTTGTGTGTATTAAAAAAACTTTTTTTAATCATTTATAGTTCTGAATGTACTGTTAATTTCACGTTTATATAAAGTGAGTAGGTTTTATTAACACATTTTATTAATTGTTGGAATGGTATGGACATTTGATATATTCATTTTCGTACATAATGAAATGCGTTGTTGGGCTTTGTTATATAGTAATAATCGCAAACAATGTACATACTATAGTGAAATTCGATAATTATTAATGCATTGTGCATGTATTATTTATTTTTTCATTACTTTCATTGTACAATAATTCTGTCTAAATTGTTGATAATTTTTAAACCCAGCTGAGCTGGAAGTACATTATTTTATTTTATAGTACCGGGTGATTCTTTTAACGCCCAACGCCTACACTAGTTCACTCTCTGAATAATTTCAATTTGTAGTGTTTATTTTTGAAAATATTTCTGTTTATGTAATGTACAATATTTGACTAATAATAATATGTTACCATTTAAGTTTTAAAAGGGACAGGCGATAACGCTCTAGAAAATACTAAAAATTTTAAATATTTTAATATTGTAATATAGCACAAACAAAAATGTTTTTAAAAAGAAACAATACATAATATCAATTATTTTAAGAGAAAGCTGGTATAGAGTGTTAAAGAATCGTCGGGTATTTATACAATTCTTTATATAATATTTCTGTGTTATTAGAGTTTCGGTTCATAGACTTTTTATACTTTATTTATTGTTTAAAAGTAATATAGTTAGCATTTTTAACAATACCTATCTGTACAGAGAAAGAAAGAGTAAGGTATCAGATGACGGGTTACATAATATAAAACGTTATGTGATATTAAAAATGTTATTATTAACTATTGTTAATTTAATAACCGGAGGACGATTTGATGCTAACACTAGTAGTTTATAAAATGTCTGGGAAAGATAACCGGGGGTAGGCGTTTTAAGTAGTAGGCGGGGGTAGGCGTTGGCTACTAATAATACTTAATAGTATTTGCTGATGCGCAATAACAATGTGATGCGAGAAGATTGGTATTTTCGTGTTCGTATTATAACGTTGTTGTTCTATTGACATAAAAAGTTTAATTGGTATACTTGTCACCATAATAACTTTCCTATAAACATCAAGTACAGAATATTTTAATAATCGTAATAATATCATTATTTAATTCAGTCTATAAACACTATACCCGTGTTATTTTTCGCCAGAGAATTCGTTCGTTCGTTCTAAGTATAAAAAAAATAGCCAGTGCCGCTTTTCTAAGAAAAACTGTATTAGAACAAAATCTTCGAGACGGCCGCGTTAATCAAACAAGCGGCTCTCTGTTCCCAATGTTCGAAATGCTCCCACCAATGTCTCGTAAAAGATTAACACGTCGCCCACGATTCTGAAGACAGCAAAAACGAATAATATCCCCAACAAAAACTTAACAGTGAAAAACGGCCAAGTTCCAGAACCCCCCTAAAAAAGTCAGCCTATCGAAGTAGTAATATCTACATTGTGGCCAAGTTTGCTATTTCTTTAGTTCATAACCTCACTTCATCCCTTATTTTATAACAACACTTATTATGATCTGCATCTGATCAAAAAATGATTATAAATAGGTAATACAATAGTTTTAGCTTAAAACTACAAATCTTTAAAAATACCTACGCCACCTAAGTAGCCGTCCTCTTAAACGCTAATAAATCATGTTACATTATTATAACTACTAACTAGTTGATAAACATTCATATTGTTTTAAGTTAACCACGAAAGGTACAAATCCATATATTGAAATTTTTTTAAAATAGATAATCAAATATTCGTCCTAATAATTGATAATAATTTCACAACGAGCACAATTAAATGAATAGTTAAATTTATCCAAAATAACTGACCAGGTGAATGTTGCCAATAAACCAATTAAGGCCAAATATTAAAAAACATTTGGCCACACATAAAATTAAGACTATACTATCACCATATATCGCAAGGAGTTGATATATTGGAAATAATCACTATTCAAGAGCGAGCAGACTACATCATGTTCCGTGTTATATCATTTTAGCCGTTAGATTTTAAGTAGACTATAACTTTTTTCCTATCTATTTACTTCGCTTAAGTCGGTTTACCTCGATAATAATTATTAATGATACCAACAGAATTTACTGTATTTAATTTGCAATAACAAAAGTAATATACCATGTTTTTAAATAATTCATAATTGGGGCAAGAACAATGACCTCTGGGTAGATTACACGGCACTTTGCAGTACGGGTTTGTGTGCTGTTAGCGTTGCGTTGTTTTTATTTCACAAAACGTTACATGTATATTTTATTTCTTTAGTATAAACGCGCGTGTGGTCGTCCATCGCTGTTTTTAATATAAATTATTATAAACAAATAGTCTTGGTCGTATTAAAAAAAAAATAGCACCATAAGCACGTTTATACAACTTGCTTAACCGCATACGTTCCGTATTTAAGGGATGTTAGTCCTGTTTTTTTATTTATGAACAGTAATAACTTTTTGTGTTTTATCTGCTGGCCATTGTAGATAATGCATTTAATACCCTGAAGATACTTCCATGTGGTTCTCGAGTCTCGACCCGCCGACTTAAATATTGAACGGGAAGTGTTATACAAATATTTATTTCGTCGTCGGGGACTGGAGAGATAACGGACACCCATGAGAAGCGCCTTGGGCATTGGCAGCAACCACGCATTATAGTCGATACGACTCTGGCTCATAGACGCTTATGCCAGCAAAATTTTTAATTTTTTTTTCCTTTGATTCAACCCTCTCTCTCTGACCGTCCCGCCCGTCGTGTAGTCTTGACGCACTCTAACGCACATACTTATCAATATAATATTATTACACAGCAAACGGATTGAATGACTGTATCTTATACACAAGTATATAAAAAAGAAACACTCGTGTGTAAACGTTATTTTCGCCCAACCACGGTCGTCGGTTTTCACGCATATTGCATATACACACTCTTTATAATACATAAAAAAAAAATATATATATATATATTAATTATACAACGTAGTTGTCCACACAAATTGTGTCACAATGGTATACACACATTTAACACATAGGCATTCTGATTATTGAAAGCGGTCGGCCAGTATGGTGCGATCGAGGGTCACACGACTCCCCGAATAAGTGTTGGACGAATAGGGGAAAAAGTGTTATTAGCATAGAAATATTATTAAAATAATCATTGTTTATGATACTAACATAATAAAAATATATTGTGCATTTAATTATAATGTATTGTTCGTTTTCTATAAAAATAAACGGTCTTTTTTTTCTTTTATCGGTTTTAAAATCAAATTAAATTTTTTATTAATGTATAATTTTTCCAGTTTTTTGTTATAGTAATTTTAGTTTTGAATACGAAAATCACTCAAAACCGGTAAGTAACTGACCACTAACGTTTACCAAAATGAATAACATTTAATAATTTAAAAAAAAAAATATTTTATTTTTACTTTTATACCGTTTTATTTAATTATGAGATAAATAATCAAAAAGTATACAATAATCCTCATCGGTCTCAAAAATGTTTTTTTTATTTATTTTGCAACTTGATGGCGGCCTAGCGTCGACACTAGTTGGTACTGATAAATATTTTGCAAATATTCTAGGAATTATTTTATATTTTAAGACAATTTATTTTATTATTATTAAATAATTTATCTTTTTTGTGTTGTATACTATAGGTGATGTTTTTGTATGCATATCGCATTCTACGGGGTTCGATACGGCGAAAAACATTTTATAAGAATACGGAATCATATTATCAAGAATAATATTTTCTACGATTTAAGATCAAGAGTAAATTAAACGTTTTTTTCTTAATGAATTCGAAATATACCGGAGGTGCAGCTGTCACAGTTAATAGTTAGTGAGTAATTAGTTAAATATTTAATTCCACAACACAATTCAATTTTAACGCAGCCTAAGTATAAACTATACACTAGTTTATACGACTTCGGCTATACATTTATATTTTCTGCTTAAATTGCAAAAATATTACTTAAATCCGTTCAACATGGTTTTTATAACGGTTAAGCCAAAAGATAAAAACTAATCCATTAAACCTAAAATGTTTAAATATATGATGAAAAAGTACTAAGATATTTTACTCTGTTTAGTAATAAAGAGGTATGTCTTACAATAATATATTTTTTCAAATTGTGGGGGATATCATTAATTTATAAGATTTCCAAGGTGAATTGCGATCAATGCATAACAATTGTAAGGCATAAACCAAATAAAAAAAATAAACATAATAGAAAATAAAACCGATGTACAGAATTAATGATTTGTGATTAAAATATCAATTTTAAACAAACTTCTATTTTCGTATGATTTTTTACAAGTGAATAAGGGAAAAATGCTATTTAAATTAAAAACATGCTTGTGTTTATACTTTATTTTTTTATATTGTTGATTATTTTATTTTCTGTTTATTTTTTTATTCATTGTCCGTTAGATCCAATTTTTAAAAACATTGTATTATAAAATTATTGAAATATAAGTTTTTTATTTACAAGTAGGTATTAGCTTCGACACGTAAATGTAAAAGTATTGTTTTTAAAATTATGTTTTTGTTTTTATTTTTTATTTTTTGTGTCTGGATCCACGATATCTTTTAAACCGCTGAACCGATTTCTTCGTATAATATGTCGATATATCAGAAATTTTACATGGACGGTAATTTGATGGGTCAACATTTTTAAAGTTCACCTCTGAAAATCAAGAATAACACTAAAAATTTGTTACAGATTTTTCAAATTAAAGTACGGCGCGCTATAATTTTTTTAAAAGCAGTCGAGTTAGTTTCAAATTTGTATGAAATATTCTTTAAATAAAGTTTTAATTAAAAATATATCCTTTTCTCCGGACGTAGGCTTATTTACTGTTATGTAAGTAATAAATACTTGCTTTAGCAACAAAAAAATATTCGGTTTTGAATAATTTTGTTGAATTTAATTAATTGTTATTCAAATGTTATTATAATGAAGTACATTAAACAGCAAAATTGCGCACTAAAAAAAACTTGTTAAAAAACAACCTCAATTAAAATAGACCATTTATTTGTTGGTTAGGCTTTTGCCTAAGGTCGTACCGAACTTATGAAGAATAATTTATAGTCTCGGGTTCTTGAGAGATAATCATTTAAAATTTTTAGAATTATAAACAAATAATAACTAACTTACTTTTTAGTCGCCTGTACTAATCTTAACGTTAAGTTGCCATAGATATGTTTGTTTCGAATTATTTAAACTATGGTTTAAGAATACAAATTCATCTACATTTTCTAAAAGATCAACAGGTATAATAATATATTATTTAGTTTGTAAAATTATATGTTTTATTTTATCTTTGCTTTTGTTAATTATTTGTAAGCCACTTTTAATTGTTAAAATAAAAATTGTTGTTTTATAGGTAGCAAGCTGTTCAGTTAATGATTTACACATATAACTAACTGACATAACCAAGTTAAAGTATATCATATGTTATAAGTATAATAACATTGTCTGTTAATAATTTAGTTCATAAAAAAAATTACTTCATAGCAGTTTTTTCTATTTTAGAAAAAATGTTAATTATTTGTTAAATTTAAATGAAAAATAAATAATTATGTTTATAATTTTAATTAATTAACTATACAAACAAACAAAAATTAAAAACTATAGTCATGTGAAAATAGCGCTTGTATGTAAACTTTAAATCTTAATATTGTGTTTGTACTTCGATTCGGGATGCATATTTGCACACTTGGATACATTAATGATGTGATGTGTTTGTGAGCCACTGTTGTTGTAGTCTAGTTAGTGGCCCACAATCACAGAGCTTCGATATTGGTGTCCGGATATCGTCGGATTTCTTTGGAGATGAACATTTGCAGTATGATGAATGCTAATATTATTAGCTGCACTACAGCCGGTGTGATGTGCATGTGGGCTTCTGTGATAATTGATGTTACAATAAAGCAAATTAGTGGCCCACAATCACAGCACCTCCGGCCGTTGGTGAATGTAATAATCGAACTGTGGATGAACACACGTCTCCATTCGCCGTTTTTGTCAGCGTACAAAATGCGAGGTATGTGCATTTTTTGTTATTTCCTATTATTATTTTATTATTTATCTAAATATAATAGAAGAGCAAATTAGCTCGTCGGTAAATTTAACTTTGATAATTTTTCACAATCGGGTTTGAAATTGACAAAATTTATAATTTTGTTCTATACCTTTTAATTTATGAATTAGTAAAAACATAAAACAAAATATTAACGTTTAATAGCTATTCAGATTTATTTAGTTTTATGTTGAGAGTTTAATGCTCCATTTAGGAAAGACTATCACTACCTCCGGTATAGAGGCGGTTTATGTACTAGCCGTTTTTTTTAATTTCAAGACGGAATAGTATTGCAATCGGTCATTGCTATTTATTAACTGGTAAAATTTGACAAAAAAACAATTTTGTAGTTTAACCACGTCTGCTTATTTTCAGGTTTATTTATATTAAGTCTTGTGGTATAATTTATTATGTTTACAATTTTGTTTTTAACATAGATATTTAACTATGTTGCACTACAAGTTATGTACCTACATTATAAAATATAAAACATTAAAACTTCATCTTCATTCTACAGTAAATGTAATTCTGCTACAATTATTATAGTTTTAACCCGATATGATTATTAATTTTTTTTTAGAATTATTGCTACAGAATATTATACCAGAATATTATGTTATATAAGTATAACAAAAAAAACTTTTTATCATATGTTTAAGTTATATATTGATTGAAGAAATTTATAAAAAACGGGTCGTGGATATCCAAATACATTGTTGAGCTGTTTCAATGTTTTCAAATCATCAAAATCTAATAATACATACTTTTTAAAAAATTGGAAAAAAAAACATAAAGGAAAGGTAATACAAATATTTTTCGATGAAATTTCGAGGGGTGGGGGTTGAACCTGGCAATCCCCCCCCCCTGAATACGGTCATGTCCACAATTTGCATAAACAATTGATGTTAATTTATTACAATAGAAAAATAAACTGAATTTGTATTTTTCTTGTTTGTTTTTGTTAGTTATATCTCACTTGACCCTAATACCGATTTTAATTTTAAGTTACATATATGTATACTAGCATTTTGAGATAGCTTGTTTTTTTAACAGTGTAACAGTATTGTTAAATGTATAATTAATTATGTATTGCGAAAAATTTAGCACTATTGACAAATTACATTAGTTTTAACAATTATGAACAAATTAGTTAAAAACGGTATACGAGTCTATAAAATACAAACAAACATCAGATAAAACTTACATGAACACAAATCCTATACACTGATATATTTTTTTTAATTACCTAGTATTATTTACAAAATTTAAATATTTTAACTTTAATCTAAATACAAAATGTTATTATAATTCTTATTTAATAACATTATTTAAAAATATTTTTTGGCAGTTTTTGTTATTAGTTTTTTATAAAATTTTAAAATTATTGTACTATTTATGCGTAATGAAAATCTTGGCTGATTAATTTAAAAGAATCAAATCACGGATCATTTAAGCAAAAAAGCCCAATAAATAAAAAAAAATAAACTGTGAATACGACATAAAATTTTAGTCCTTTATAGAGTACATTATAACGGTTTCTCTATTAAACTCATTTTAAATGAATAAACCTATCTATAACCGGTGAAGTGCATGTACTATTTGGAAGACACCTATTTTTCAGTTGTCTTCAAGTGAGTAGAAAAGTGTAATTGTACTCGTAGTTTATTATGTCAGTAGCTACACCTATATTTCATATTGAAATATAAAAACTTTAAAAATCAATTAATTCCAAATATTATTATTTTAATATATTTAAATTGACATTTCAATAATTACTATTATATAGGTATTCCGATTTTTAGTATATATTTTTATACAATATGATGATATATTTTATAGTATTTATCTGCCGGAAACTATTAAACCATCACACACTATTATAAGTATAACGGTGAATCAACTAATAGTCAACATTATTTACACAAAGTTCAATATAAACAGAAAGCAACAGAGTGGCCCAGGGCCATTAATGTGATATGAAAATCGATACTTCAATATTACTGAGTCGTTTTATACATAAAATTGCACGTTTATTCTGTTTTGAACTACAGAAAAGTCAACGCCGTGTAACAAGGGTAACAGTAAGCTGAAATCCCTAGGGACGTTATTTGAAGGAAAAATATAAAAAACTAGTTTTATTTCTTCTTGCGTATGAGACACCACTAAAATACAAATAAAATGTATTTTGTAAGTTCAACCATGTTCAATTGGTTTACAAATATATCAGTGTTATATAATATCAGGTAACCAAGACAACAATAAAAATATAACAATATATATATATTAAATTAATGACACGGAATTTTCAAAATCTCAACTAATCCAAAAGTTCTTTTTTGGATCACAAATAGCAAAAAAAAAAAAATAGTTCCTATTACCGTCACGGTTGGACCGTCTCCTGGACTGTGATGGGAACTCAACGGATACTATTATATTTTGATTATGCTATATAGGAATATAATGTATATTATGTAATTTATTTTAAACGTTATTTGTACTTATATTTAATTATGCTTATTGTGGAATCAAATGTATTAAAACTATTTACTTACTAGTCTACCGTCATCATATAATCAGCAGGTGGTTAGGGTAGTTTTTAAAATCGATTTCGCTAAACATTCTGTTACTATGGTGACCCAACCGTGTCCGTGGAAAAGGTTAGTAGTAGCGGGGTTTTCTTAATCCGGGAATTGGAATCCATTGAAATGTCAAATTCAGAAGTTTGACCGTGAAAGAACGGGTTTTTGAAATCGGCTGAACAGCACAGTATAATTGTACAATACGGGCCCGTTGCACAAGGTAGGGTACGCGGTTAATCGACCGGAGAGGAATAATTAATTGCGTATTTCTGACAGTTCCGAGTTTCATTGACCAAGTCTCACAAAGGGATCGGATGATTTCGTTTTCAAACGAATTAGCTTTACAATTCAATAACATTACCGCAATAATTACTACCGTTTTTATGTAAAATTTCGGTAACACCATGATTTTTGTTTGTTACGATATTGTCAATGAAATGTTTTGTTGATTCCATTGAAAACACATTAGAATGTATTAAAGTTTAAAATAAAAACTAATCTAAACCACCGTTCGACAAACCTGATATCAATTACATCTAACTTTAAAAAAAATAAAAAATTGTATATGTTAGCCTTAATATGGATCTGTATACCTTCAGCCTAATTTTTAAACTTTAAGTCCAAAATCTAAGCCTAAAAGGGTTTTTAAAAAAAACGTTTTAAGTAAGAGCTTATAAGCGTTTAAAAATATTGGCGAGAATAGGGATATACTGTAATGTTACTTTTATCCTCGTGAATATTCGCCCGCATTTCATTCCTCTTCGCTGGCTTTAAATGTAAGGAACTCGGTTTAGTACTGATATTTATTTAAAATCGGTTATCGACTAGTAATTTTTTTTATTATGTTAGAACACATTTATAAGAAAACTAAAATATATTTTGTAGAACATATGTTTAAATTTAAAAAATTACCTTTAAAATAATATTTTTAACTTGAATACCGAAAACTATTCTTGATTATATATTTATTATAATAAGTATTTCATAAACAACTTTATAGCTAAATAAATTATTTCATAAAAATATATATTAGACCATTAATTTCGGAAGATCCAGTATAATTGTATGATATAAATGGTTCGTGTTGAGTGTATGTTGTGAATTAGGGTGGCCAATCACATAGAGTAGGAGAAAAAGATTATTATTAACATTAAACGACTTGATACTGTAAATAAAAATTTCGATCACGCTGTGTCCTAAGTTTTGTCTCAAAATTAACTTAGCTAAGGCCTAAGTACTAATGTTTATTTTATTTTCGTTAAATAAAATTGGAGCCGATCTATCTGGTACTTTACAGGATGTTCTTCTCGTGTCTCTAGGAAATTACCGTATACCAAAAATCCAATGCGCTGGTAATACTTAAACTGCATTATTTTCACATTTATTTATGACGCTTTTGTTAATTTCACAAATTTATTCACTTTTACAATTTTAATTTATTAAACATTTTTTAAATTAATAATATAATGGTTTATTAACTCCAATCTATGGACTCTATATCTTCAGCTGGTATAATATTATAACCTATAAGATGGAGATTATATGAGTTCCTTCAAATTACCACCAAGAAAACCAGTTTATGGGTCTCATACATAATTGCATCGTAGCTAAAATAGTAAAATTAATACGTTTGTTAAATTGTCAAATAAAAAAAGTTTGCTTTGTAGTGTAGATTCAAAAAAATCTTTTTAAATTCGAATAGCGATTTATTCAAAAGATTTATTTTGAACGTGATAATGGAAATGTATTGCAGTTTAGCCGAAATTATTAAAATATTTAGTAAACTGTTAATCCGTTCTTCAGATATTCAATGAGAAGTACAATATGTTATGTTATTAGATATTGTGAAATAATATCTACTTAGCTATTCCATTGACCTGATACGGTTATAATATCGTTTCTTAAGTAAATTTTGAGTTTCTTAATTTTCGTGTGCAATAGACAATTGCTAAATTTAGTTATACGCAATTTGTTCATAAGTTGTATAGTCGTCAGGAAATAAAATTAAATACGTTTGGTTCTTTTAAGTGACAGAGGAGTACATTTTTAAAATATAAAAATCATATTATAAAAAAAAAACAATTATTAAAAAAAGTTAAACCAAAGTTCAAGCTGCAAATGACATTCATTGTTCAGTTAGATAAGGTTGAACACACAATAGTATTAAATTTTAATTAGGATATTTGATAAAAAAATAATAAATACAATATCGTTTATTAAAATAAAAAACTCCGATTTCCCCGACAGATCTATGCGTCGTGTACATAGTGGTGGTACCACGTATAGATCACGGTGGCGGCAATATTCACTCTGCTGGCCATTCGGCGGGTTTCTAGAGTTTTCCGCCAAAAAAAAAAACCTTCCGCGGTAGGTACACGGTAACCGTGTCGCCGGCTGGGTCGATTAAAATAGACCGACCGGAGGAGGTGCGGGGGCAAGGGCCTGGGTTTTAGCGGGGGCGGACAGCCGGTGAGTAAGGGGAAAACGTGCACCGGGTTTTCATTCACGAGTTCGGGTGTGCGTACGACGAGCCCGGTTATCCGAAAACGGGGAAACCTGTGGCGAGGGCTAGTAGGGGAAAACCATAAAGAATGTCGGTGGGCGGACCCGCTTGAATCCTATTCATGACGTCGATCGGCACGTTGCGCATTGCCGGTGAAGCGCAGTCTCTGTGTACCGCCGAACACTCTCCGGTCTTCGATATCGTTTGGGTTCACACCGGAGAGATCGAATCCGCACCTTGATCTCGTAAAAAAAAAAAATTGTCAATATAGGTATATTGTTGTAGCACAGAATAAATGAAATTTCATATAGTCTGTGGTTGTAGCAACGCATGCTATTCATAAACCGCTGAGCATGTTGTCAATTGTGTGCCAATGTATTAGGACCTCGGTCAATCCATTACCGGATTCGATTTAGGAACATTTTTTTTGTTGTAACATCATTTTACATTGTAAAACCCAGTTTATATGATTATTGTTTAAAAAAGTTAATTATGTAGATCAGCGGTTCTCAACCTTTTTATATTTGCGTACCACCTACACAGTTTGAAAAATTTTACGTACCACCTGACTTAATAACCTTTTTTTTTTGCTTATTAAAAATGTATACGTCTATTTTATGTATAGAATTTTATTTTATTAGTTATTTGTTACTACAAAATGATGACAATATATGTATTTAATGCACAAAATTATTATTATAATTATTGTGGTTGACTTCAATGAGACGGTTGGCGTTAACACATATTTGGGCGCCTGCTGAGAGGTTAATAATGATTCATTCCAATTTTTTTTTATAAATGAAGATTTTCTTCGCGTACCACCTATGAGCTTTCCGAGTACCACTAGTGAAACGCGTACCACAGGTGGAGAAGCGCTGATGTCGATCACTATTTGAATTTTAATAGTTACCCTCTAAGTATACTCTTCCAAATTACATTTTGAAATTCTTACTTGAACATTAAACATTTTTTTTCCTTATTGAAAAAAGAGAATAAGTCACGATTTTTACGCAAATGTCTGTTTGACGGCAAAACATTTTGTAGAGTTGGGCGAACAAGTTTTTTATTTCAAAAGAAACAAGTCAACGCTGTAAATCCTATAAAACACGGTTGCGAAAATCTCGTTTATTCATAAAACTTAAATGGCATAGGCGTGCGCATAGGATGTGCTTGGTATGCTGTAGCACACCCTGTGGATTACGGCTTTTATTTTTTAGTTATCCATGTAAGCTATCACATTTTGGTTTAAAAGTGTATAATTTTATAGAGGGAACAAAACATTAGTTAACAAATTATTATGAGCTAACAACTATTATTCTTCATCATGGACTTACAAGACCGGTCACGTATAGCTATTAACCGTGGTCCGGAATAAGTTTAACCCGTTCTAATAGTTATTAATTATTTTCTTCATTTTATACAGATTTAATAATAAAATATATAAATTACAGTATACTTATACATATGTTTATGTATTTAATAAATTAAAGTCGCTTCTTTGTCAATTAGTGTCATTTGCCTTTTCCTATTGCTATGTCAAAAAATAAAAAACAACCTTTTAAAGAAAGCAAAAAACAAAAAAAAAGTTCTGTATGTAATTTCTAGCGTAATTATTTATAAAGTGTTATTTATCTAGTTTTGGAAAGAAATTTGATCTCAAGTTAAATGATATCATTAGGTTAATAATTACGTATAGTTTATAATGTGTTACATTGAAATAGTCATTAAGTTATACATATTAGTCTGTTATTTCTTAGTTTACGACTTCTATGAAAAGAAACCTTTATTTGTCAGTCGTATCTGTTTATTTAGAACCTTTCAATAATTATGATATTTCTAATATTTTGTTTTTGTGAAATATAAAAAATGACCGATAGGTATGATTTTTATTTAGAAATATTTTGCACTCACTTATAAAAAATAGGAAATATACCACCATTGTAAGTTACCTTTTCCTTAATATTATTATTTTTATGGTAAGGTGTACATGACATTTAAAACGGGATTTTCTTTTTCCTTCTTTGCCGTTTTCTCGATTTTTGAGAAAATTTTACGATTAACCTTTTTTATTGTTTATTGGTGAAGTTATTTTAGGGGCCCATTTACTTTAGAGCCCACCTACACACTCCAGACTAAATGTCTACGCACTACTATGTTGAAAGGAAATAAGTCTAATACAATATTATATAAGTTTTTATGATTTAATTAAATTAATTATCAAAAATGTATTAATATAAGAACATGTATTATGAAATTATATACAAAAATAAACAATATTATATGAAAATCAAAAAAATGATTACGAGAATTTTAAAGTTTAGTAAACAAAATAACAAACGAAAAAAACAATAGTTTTATGGGAAAATTAAATTAGAAAAAATAGTAATAGTAAAAAATGAAGAGTATAACAAAAACTAAATATCATAATTAACAAATAAAACCCCGTGTAAGGGTGAGAAGAAAAATAGTTGAGAGGAACTAGCAAATTAAGAAGAAATATGAGAAACACAAATATGCGGCTCTCTTCCCTCGCTTCTATAACGACCCTCAACGGGAACTCTGGGAAGTATTAGGCGCCTCTTCATACTCCTGGTCTGTCGGGTTAGATTCAGTTGAAATAAGTCGTTTCACTTGCCAAGGTGAAACGGTTGACCAGATACTAACCCGCCCTGGTGTTCCAGAAGATATGAATCGGACCAAACCTTCCCAAGGGTCGTCGATGTTTGAAAGCTCGGTCGATAGTCGTCCGCGGCTGACTTTCTCATCCTCTCTTTCTGCTGTGGTCTTCTCAAGATGGGGATCATATTTTAATAAGCATTTAAGTTTTCATTTTATTTCAAATATTTCTCTAAACAAAACTTACATTTATGTATAAAAAACATTTCGATTCTCATAGCAACCGTTTTATTAAAAGGCGGTAATAAATATTAATCTATGTAATTATACATTTAGTTGTCAAGGCCAGTTTGCTAGGCCGTTTGTACCCTCGACCAACATGATGTTTTTCGTCTTTGTCGTTTCAAGTTGGTGCTACTCGGATATCACTGCTCAACTTTTTACGAATTTCGCCGTTTAAATACGTTTAATTGTCATTTACCTGGTACCGTTGCACTCTACACAGTTTTCTCTATGCACTACAGTCAGATTTTGCTGAACAAACTATTGAAGATGCCTGAAAAGATATCGATCGTCGTTTCTGGCCTTTCCCCTTCGGACGTATTGAGGATAGATAAGGAAACAGTCAGGATTGACATCAGCTTTACCTGGCCAAGTTCCTCGGACTTCAGGTGAACCGGCATCTGGCGATATGGGACTTCGAGATGATGGTTTTACATTTTGGAAGAGTTTCCAACTTTCGATTTTGACAATGATGCTTGGGATTTCCATCTTGAGAAGACCACAGCAGAAGGAGAGGATGGCCGCGGACGACTATTGACCAAGCTTACAAACATCGACCTTGGCGACGATCCTTGGGAAGGTTTGATCCGATTCATATCTTCTGGAACACCAGGGCGGATTAATTTGTTCTGTGTTATTTTTTGTTCAATTTGATTTTTGTTACATTTGTATTAGGTTAATTAATAAAATGCAATTTTCTGTCTTTACTAAACTAGTTTGATGATTTTGCTACCTATTTTAATTGTTGCTGTATAATTTACATCTTACATCTTTTTTTACAGCTTTAAATTTTGTTTGATATTTATGCGCATTCGTTAACATGGTTACAGTTTGTTGGATAATGTTTTAGACACTGAAAAACGTTATGCGACTACTACATTTTTTTGGTTGACAACTGATAGACAATAATAATAGAATGTTTATTAAAGTGAGCTACTCAGCAGGTTGACAACGTGACATAGTATAAGAATCAGAAGTTGCAGTTTTAAAAAATGATTATAGAAATCTAAATAATAAAATAAGTTATAAATTTAAAATAAGAATTTAAAAATATAGTATAGGACATTTTTATGAAGGTTAAAACTAGTGAAATTATAACTTCAATACAGCTATAGTCTGAGATAGCAACGAGGTTCATTTTTAAATAGTGATCATACACAATATCGTTGTTCACACATCATAGTGTTATTACTTAATAGAACTAATTATAAGTAATTATTGATAAAATATTTTTCCTATTTACTTATAAATGCAATATATAATTCACTAATGATTGTAAAGAATAGGTAGTTTAAAAACCCGTCCTGTGTCTAATTAAGTAGTGTGTGGGTTGAACCGATTTCCCTCCCCTCAATTTATAAATGCCAATATAAAATTTAGTTATTTAGTAATTGGGCAATTTAATTTAATTATATAATTCGTTTTATAACTTCAACTAGTGCGTGTATTAAATCAAATAGACTTTTTTAATTTAATTTTTAGTTTGATATTTAAACTTAACAAATATGTCATTTAAGGTAAAAGCTAAAACAATCGTTTTTAAACACCGCAAAACACAGAAAATGTTTGGCTAACCCTTACTACATTTATTCAAATTAGAAGCCTGTGATTTTGTTATTGTGCCAATTAAATGTTTTGTTCAAAATTATTGTATTGTAATACTGTATGTATGTAGTATGTGCACAAATACTATACATGGTGATTGTTTAACTATGACCCTGTTAATATCCCTTACAATTCTAAAATAATAACAAAACTATTTATTTGAATTTAAATACATGATTGGTGCAAACACTACATATTTAATTTTCTAATGAAAACTTGAATTTTTTACACTTATTGTTAGTTGTATTAAGAGGATATAACATACAGTATTTCAGGCCAAAAATAAGGATTAGCTTTTTTTAGACTGCGACAACTAATAGAAATATCTTGACAATGTCCTCTTGAAGAGAGGTTTATACTTTTATAATTTTTTTCTTGATGATACCAATTTTTTTTTTAAACTTCGAAGATTTTGTTTGTAATTTTTGTTTTTTTTATCATTTTTAGAACCCTACCAACTTTTGATACTTAAATGGTAACGTTAAATTCATTAAATATTTAAATTCAAATAATATGACCGACAATTTTACCAGATCGATTTTTAAATTTGTATAACACTAACAAACAATCAATAAAAATATTTTTAAAAAAAACCACCACATTCATTTTTGAAAAAAGGTGACCACATTTTATTAAATGAGCAATCGTCCGGTAAAAAGGAACCGCCATCCCCCTCTCCGGCGACAGATTGACGACCCGTCCCGGAAGTGAATTCGTCAAGAAACCATCTCATGATGGCAGCGTTGGGCCTTCATGGACCGTTAAGCTACATGATGATGATGATGGTATATTATTTATCATTTGATAAGACAAATATTTGTAGTTTTATTAGTAATCTTCAACCATTAAAATATAATTACAGTCATTCCACGTGAAATCACTTAATGGGTGTGTGACTACACTTCAAAAATGTTTGACATTTTTATCATACATCTTTATAGGTCATTAATAACAAAAAAATGTTAAAAAATTTCCTAAATTTTTTTTTGGACCTAGGTAGGTCAATTTTTAAAAAAAATTATCCAAAAACACCTCATGTTCCCGACTCTGTAATTTAACCGCCGATAGTAGTATAGACACGAAACCTGCACAGTTAAAATTATAATTAAGTGTACTTTAACCATATTTTAAGAAAATATATATTTTTCTTTAACCCTAGCATATTTTTTTTTTGAAATTTTCAAAAAAAAATTTTGGGGTTAAAAAGTTAAAACTTAAATATTTAAAAGTTAAAATAAATATTTTGTTTATATAAAATTTAAGTTATGTTCTTATAATCCATATCATCTTTGAACCAATTAAGTTTTTTTTCTATAAATTTACGGCTTCAAACTCTGAACTTATTTATGATAATTGTTAATATGTAAATTTAAATTTAGAAACATTAAAACATACTTTAGTAAAATGAATCGCGCCAAAACGTACTATTTCCACTACTTAGTTCGTTTTGGCAAAATTCAATGGAAATAGTACGTTTTGGCCATATTTCATCATAACGTACTATTGCCAACAAATAGTATATTTTGACATAATATATGTATATAGGTAGTCAATAATATTATTTATTTTACATAGCAAACTAATTTTTTTTTTGATAATCAACTATTTCCTGAAAAATTAAATATTTCATACATAGTTTTTTTCGTGGCTGTAAATTTTTTACAATATGTTTTGTATTATCTTGAAAAATTATAAAACCTTATTTTACATTCATTAAAAAAATGCATAATAATACAAATATAAAATAAAATAAAAACAAGACATTAATTAACGGTTCCAAACATAAGTGGTAAACTGAAAACGGCCTTTTTTAATGACCCACAGCACAAATGTGACTGAACGAAAATTTTCTTAATTTATGCAATACTTACATATAAGTAAGTAGAACATCTGATAAAAGTTTGGTGTTGGAGAAATTGTACTAACATTAGTGGTAAGCGTTCAAATTTTACGAATTACACTTATTGGAAATATACACAATTTACATTTACATTTTGAATCTTTACCACTGATGTTAGAATAATTTCTCCATCACCAAACTTTTACTAGATGTTCTATTCACTTATAAGTAAGTATTGCATGCTTTTGGAAAATGTTCATTCAGTCACATTGGTGTTGTGGGTCATTAAAGTAGGTAGTTTTCAGTAAAATACCCATGTTTGAAGCCGTAAATTAATAGCAAAATAAACTTAATTGGTTCAAAGATGATATGGGTCATAAGAACATAACTTAAATTTTATATAAACAAAATATTTATTTTTAATTTTTAACTTTTTGACCCCAAAAAGTGTTTTTGAAAAATTCAAAAAAAAAAAAATTGCTAGGGTTAAAAAAAAATGTTTTTTCTTAAAATATGGTTAAAGTACACTTAATTAAAATTTTAACTGTGCAGTTTTCATGTCTATACCACTATCGGCGGTTAAATTACAGAGTCGGGAACATAAGGTGGTTTTGGATAATTTTTTTTTTAAAATTGACCTATCTAGGTCCAAAAAAAAATTTAGGAAATTTTTTTTGTTATTAAGGACATATAAAGAATGTTTGATAAAAATGTCAAACATTTTTTAAGTATAGTCACACACCCATTAGGTGATTTCACGTGGAATGACCCTATATTATTAAATAATAAAAAAATGAACGGGTCATTGACAGGTAGAGTTTCCGACTTACGTTAAAATAATTACCCTGTATATATCTTACGAAAAAAATAACAAAAAGAGTTAATAGTTAAGTATTTTTCATTTTTGACCATATAAAGTACTTTTTAGGTACGAGTTTGAATCTATAAGCTTACTACATAAAGAAATCAATCCAGTTAAAGAGATAGTGGATCCATAAAAATAAAAACACATCATTGTGAAACCAATATATATTTTCCACTTCTTTGTTTATAATATTTAAACTATTGCAAAATTAAAATCACTACACATATAATGTCTTTATAATAGAATGTATAAAAATAAAAGAATTGTGGAAGAATAAGTACATAATCCTTTGATTACAGTGATTCGAATAGCACATTATTCTAATACAATAATATTTTAGTTGCGCCATTAGTAGTCGACGAATTTTGTCAACCTTGTAACAACCAAAATTTATAACCATATTATGAAAAATTATAATAATATTATATACTATATAGTTCTATAATATAAATGTCACATGATTTGACACATCTGTCAAAACGTAGAATATGGTGTTTATTGAGTGAAATGCTACTATATTTTCGTGAAACCGATAACACTATAGTACCACGGAAATACTCGGAAAATCATATTATTCACGTTTATAGTAAACACTCCCTACCATAACCAATACCACTGTAATTATGTTAAAATGCCCAATATTGCTCATTGTTACATATTACTCATATTACATTGTTCATCTAAAACCGTTATAAAAAAAAACAGGTCTAATTAATATTAAATTATATTCCATAAAACTCTCTAGTTTTTTATTTTTTTGTAATTATATTTTAGTTTAGCAGAGCAGAGAAGATATAAGTTCTACAATGATGTGTGTTGGCTTTTTTTTTTGTATATGTAAAGTGTAAACACGATAACTTTTTTCTCTAAACTGATTTCCCAGTCTATCACCTCTATATACCCGAAATCGTATACGATTGGTATTTGGGTGAGGGGGGGTGTAAAGAGTTGACAAATTATTTCACTCTCAGGGAAAACACGAACAAATTGTTGTCGGTTTCTTTACTTTCTACCAAAAACTGCCGAATCTAGTTAAAATTTGTATAGAATATTTAATAGACATCCACCTACATCTACAAATGGCCTCAAATCCAAATTTCGATAACTCTTCAACCCTTCCCGCAGGGGTTTATTTTTTCGCTTATTTTTATTTTTTAGGCTCAATTTTAAGTCTTAGAGACTGATAACTAAATTAAAGAAAAGTGTAATATATACACAACAATAACATGTATAAAAAAAAATCTGTAGCCAACTATTTATTATTTAGAAAAAACTCGAAAACTATTAAAATTTGATTTTAAAAGCCATTTTGAGTTTATTAACTTAAAGTTTATAACTGACAAAACGCTTCGGCGCGCAACTGTAGATACTGTGCCTCATTTTGGTAATTTTACTGGTTTGTTTACATATACAGTGTGATCTTTATCGTGAACCACTCAATATTACCTAATAAGAAATTTGTTTTTTTTTTCATATTATTTTTATACAATATGATGTCAATTTTTCAAAAATTGTGTTATATTTCCACTTAGTTTTTCTGATAACAACTTTTGTATTTTAAACAGTAACGCATACATTTCGTTACTTTTTTAATTGAGAATAATGTACAACAAAAAATGACCGGTCGATAATCAGTTTTGGATAAGTATTTTTAATGTTATAAGAGTTTAAAAATTAGTGAAGGGTGTTAAATGAATGACCGGGTACTTTAACGTTCATATGTATAACTTCATAAAACTTGAATAAATAAACCTAATTAAATAAATATTTACCTAGGAGATAATGTGATAAGTACATTCCTTTCGAAAGTCGTTTTAGTAATTGCATTTTACTCGATAATTGTGTCGTTCACTGTAGAAGTGAATAATCTTATTTTAATTGAATTTTGAAATTACGGGCTTTTTGTGAATTAATGGGTAGGAAAACAAATACAAATATTCATTCATGTGTTTTGTAATATTTTTTTTGCATTTATTGGAATCACTTTTCTTTTATAAATTTGGAGTTATACCACTTTTACAATTAACGATCCATTTGTCTTATGTATACAACGAAACAATAGCGAACACAAAATATGGTCATTAATTTATTACAAATAGTTTTACATTGTGCTGATTATGGAACATTACCAAAAGTCAAAACAGTGGAATTTGTATAATTTCAATAACTGTTTGATATTATTAAGAACAATGGCAAATATTGTCAAAGCATTGTACTCTCTCGCTGCAATAGAAGTTAAGCTGTTCATTGTTTGGTTTATGAGGGCTTTCTCAGACGTTCTGCCTATCGGACCGTTCATTGCAATAATTACTGCCATTATCCGTTGTTCTACGGAAATCAAAACAATACTATTTTAGTAGGTCTTTCATCTTTCCACAGCAAGACACATAATATATTTTTGTAATTCAATTAAACAACATTGTTAAATGTTAACCACAATACAAAGTGGTTGTACATATAAGTTTTACAAATAAAGAAAAAAAGGGTGCCCGGTAAACTAGAATTACCTATAATACCATAATACACTTATAAAAATATGAAAAAGATTTGTTATTTGCTAAATCATATTAAAAAACTAAGACAAATAAAATTAACATATTATCTATAATTAACTTGTAAATAATAAACATATTAAAATATATATATAGTGATGTATTTATAGGAAGTCACCTAGGGCGGTAAAGTGTGTTTGATAACTTCCCAATCCGCCTCCATTTACATATTTAAGTAAAAAAATAAGTATTTTCATTTAATTTATGTGACACTAATTTATTTTTTTTACACTTCAACCAATAATTTACATTTTTTTCTATTTTGTGTTTTATCGTTTTATTCACTTAATTACTTATAAAAATTTAGTCGTAAACCACTAGAAAGATGACAATAAATTTTGTAATAGCTAATGCCAAAACTATGCCATCATGAAAATAATTTCAAGATTTGGGTTAAGACATCAACGGATTTTAGAAATATTACCATTCTCAGCATTATTTTATATTAAATTGATATTAAATAAAGAATTCATCATTAATAATTATTAATGATGAATTCTTTTTTCTTTCTTCTGAAATTCATAAATGATATGTAGTAAATATATTTATGTTAAGTATATGTATGTTTATATACTTAAAGTTTAAAAACTTTATGTCACTTTAACACAGTACAAAGTAGACGTGCTACTTTCATGACGCTTTTACGTGTCACTATTTTGTGTCGTTTTCGAGCCTTAGGCCAAGGCTAAAGCATGTTCCATGCTACAATAGTAATAATAATTTGTTAGTGATGAATTCATAGCAACTAATTAAACTATTGCAAACTGATGGTCTTATATATTTTACTTTTTAAAAAGTTTATTTTTTTTCCTTGATGAATTCCAAATAACGCCTGAGAAAATATACCGGAGGTGCAGTTGTCTCCGTTAATAATTAGTGAGTAATCATTTAAATATTTAATTCCACAACACAATTCAATCTTAACGCACCTTAATATATAATAGGGAGTGTGCGACCCGGCCATACATTTATATTTTCCGCCTAAATTACAAAAACATTACTTGAACCCATTCAACACTTTTATAATAGGTACCTAGCCCTATTTTAATGTATAAAAAGAAAACATTTTTACTAACAATTTTTACTGCCTTACCCATCTCATATCCATTTTATTGCTACGCAAAAATAGAGTTAATATCCTCAGCAAAATAATTGTCATTAGTACATTTTTTTATGTTAAAATTAGACCAAATTTTTAGAAAACCGTACAACAATATTATACTCGTATTTGTAAAAAATGTTTAGTCCAAGAGTAAAATAAAAATCGTTGGCAGAAGTTGCATCGATACCTTGGTGCACAAACTGTGATTGTCAAAACTACTAATTCACAATAACTGTTTTAATATAAAAACTTCCATCAAATCCACATTCTGTGATCGCGTCCGCCGTCTAATGAGACGTTTTTAACTAAAATAAATATATGTACATACTATATACAGGGTGATTCGTTTATTATGGACCACTCAATATAACACTGAGTTTTATTAATAATTGATTTTTATTTTCATAGTGTTTTTATATAATGTGATCTCAATTTTCTACAAATTTGTAGTTCCTACTCCCCTTCCTAACTAATTATTCTTATACCAACTTTTGAAACTTAATTGGTAACTCTTACATTTCATTAACTTTTTAATTGAAATTATGTACTACAAATTTTGACTGGTCGATAATCAGTTTTGGATTACTATTTATGAAGTTATTGGAGTTTCTAGTTAAGGGCAGGAATAAAGGTGGAGTTTAATATTATTTTTACTTGCGCGCACTTCCCCTCCCGCCCTAACTTTTAAACTCTTATAACTTTAAAGTTAACATTTAAGTTTTAAAAGTTGCTATCATAAAAACTAGTTTGGAGGAGTAGGTACATAATAATTTGTTGAAAATTGAGATCACATTATATAAAAATCCTATGAAAAAAAAAATTAAATTATTAATTAAACCCAGTGTGATATTGATGTGCCCATGATAAAAGAATCACTCTGTATATATACGTGTGTGTGTGTGTGTGTGTGTATTATGTATATGTAAATTTATATGTCATTCATCAATTGAATTATATCGCTGGATGGTCTATTATGACAGTTCTAAGTAGTTGAGACAACGGCAACTGGTAAAATGTAGACGTACAGGCTGCTTAGGAATATATTGTGACAAGATAGATGTTGATGTATTAGTTGGTTAAACATCATTACAGGTTATTAAGGTTAAAAAGTATTACAAAAATAAATTCGAATACATGGTGTGCATAGTATAAACCTTTAGAACACATGCAAACTCAAAGAATTATTTGTTTAACGATTCGCATCATTTAATATACTCGTATATTATTCAAGTATATATTATGTAATGTGACAAAGTAATTATTTTTTTAATTACTTATATAAACTTCGTACATACAAGTTATAATTATTAGTTTCAACAATTTAATACGTAGATTTATACTACATTATAAATATCTATAAAAACATCCCTATTGTAATTTTTCGATTGAATTTCTGAAACACCTCAGTTTTGTTGTTAATCAATAAATGACAGCGGTACATTTAGTGTTTCTCAAAAAGATAAACTGTTTTATGTTGAAGGTGTTTTAGTTAGTCTCAAATGAAATGTTTAATAATTTGTATTAAAAAAAAAAAAATATATTAGGTCAGATTTTTTAAAAATCAGAGTTATTAGACATTAATAGATCAGAATTTTTTAATAAATAATATTTGATCAGACCAACTTATACAAACACCATAAGTTAATAATATTATAGTTTCTACAATAGCATACAGAATTAAATATGGTTAGTATAAGTTTATTCACATTATGAATGTAATTTACATTTATAATTCTACTAAATATAAGTACAATAATATCATTTGTTAGGTAGCCCGTAGCCAGTTAGTTTTTCTTATAGATACTTGTTTTTTATTTAAAGATAAAAATTTCAAATAATGCAACAAAAGAGATTGTTAAATACTGTACACCAATATGTTTCTTTTAATATGAATTAAATTTCACTCGAAATACCTTAAATGGATAAAGGACTATTTTATAAGCCAATAAAGTATAACACTCATAGTTATCAGTGATATTACTATAAGCATATTATGTATATGTCATCAATCATATCGAAAATATAAATATTCATTTTTTTGAGTGACATGGATCAATAACGTCACACAGGAAAGTCCGATTAAAACAAATAAGCTCATTTTTTACTAAAATAAACAATAATACTCTCTCATTTTCGCACATGTGAGTGTGCATACGATTATCATCATAGGGTTAATAATACAATTATATAATTCAATACGCACAGGGGTTTGAAGTTGAGCGTTAAGACGCAAAATCCAGTTAATTGTCGGTTGATCGCACATCTAGGCGTCCATATGACGTATAAACCCACTGTGCCGTACTCTCAACATACAATGTTTAAAATAATAATTTGTATTTGCTATAAAGAATAATAATTATTATAGACTATGCACTGTCTCTTGATTATATTTCAATAAGTATTTTAGAACTTGTTAGTAGTGGGTAAAACTGAATAATATCATTACCCAACAATACACCGGGCAATCTGTCATCTATGATTAATTTGTAAGCTTTGGATTGTTTTGGAACATGCTGATGGATCGGTACACCTGAATACATTGATTCGCTTAGGAATATCCATTGCAACGTTATTCGAACTTCATTGTTAAAATGTATTTTATTTCTGTAGGAAAATTGCAAAGTTTTTTTTTACTTTAGTAAAAATGTAAATGCTGTTGCGTTTTTACTTAAAAACGGTAGCGGACCTTTACAAACTATTTTGTTAATAGATATTCATGAGCTCCAATACAATTGAAATGTGTGTAATATATTGTAAAAAAATTAATAATTAAACTACTTTTGAGAAACTGAATGGAAAAGATGTCTTTTTGAAATTACATAAAAAGAGAAATAAGCGTTTTAAGTTTTAAATGTTCATTGAATGGCAAAGAAGTTAATTTTACAGAAAAGGCGTGATTTCGGACTCTGATATTATATCAAAAGAACGCCCACATTGCCGGCTTTCATTTCATAAATATCAGTGAATTCTAAACTATTCAGCATTCTATTTAATTTGTATAAACCATACCGTAATTAATATTCTTGGTGGCTTAAAATAAAATATAAAGTAGAACCAAAGATAAAACTTACAATATGAGCATATTTTAATGTAGTAATTGAATATAATTATTTATAACTTGGTTTATTAAGTATTTAAAAATATTTTCTGAGTTATATTTAAAATTATAATACAAAATATTTAAACTGTACGTCTATTAAAAATATAATAGGACGGTTCGAGTATAGGTAACTTAGATTTAAACTCTAGACAAAAAATGCTGTCTAAGATTGTAAAGTGACATAAATAAATACAATAAACTAAAGTGTCACCAAAAATAAAAACTACAAAATTACGATTATTTTAAGAGAAACCGAGTGTCTGAACCAATATTTGGTATGTTTAAGTTTTTTACGGTATATAAATAAATGTACAAAAAAATATTGTTTTTACATTGTTGTGTGTTTTTTAGTCTTCAAATCTACACAAAATTGAAAAAAAAAGGTCCGCCAAATATATATATATATATATATAACACAAAACAACAGCTATATTCGACCCGACTCCACTGTGTTGGCCGCCTTTTTTTAAGTTAATTAATTATGAAAACATAATAATAACAGTATTATTATTTTCCAAACGAAAAATAAAAAATATTGTTATGTAAAATGCAACTGTTTTGCAAAATCTTGTAGGTTTGTATCTTTTTGGCTTTACCTCTTTTATTACTTTACTTTTCTTTGATATATTTTATAAGCTTATTTTTCTTTGCTAAAGAATGGCATCTCTGTGAAATGCAAAATAATTTTGAAAAACCATTGAATAGCTATTAATAAAGGATAAAATAATGTTTGACAAAAAAATGATTGCACCAAATTATATTTTATACACTTTTATTCACAAGTTTAAACTTGAAGAACTAAATAATATAATATATTTATATTGTATGTATTTAATTAAACAGATAAATAAAATGTGTTATATTTTTATCGTCAGCAATGATTTTCAATTAGTTTACTACATTCTACCACCATAAATTAGCTTCTATCATTATGAGTAACTATTATTTGCATTCAATTATCATTTGTTTATCATATTCCACTATTATTTGTTATTTTTATCTTCCATTATTACATTCATTATAAGAAATTTATTTTTGTAGGTATTATAATCTATCAATGACAAAGATCGTATTTGTTTAACGAACATTTTTTTTTAAGGGGAACGGAAAACGCCAATGCTGCTAAATGAATGGCTACTAGATCATTTTTTATCAAATATTTCCTATCATAGGGAAAAGTGCCTTGCCTTCTTATAAATAGCGCATTCCGTTCCTCATAAAAATATTAAACGCTACGTATTAGGGTTTATTTGTGTTTCATTTTACTATTAAGTCTCAAATTATTACAGCGTAGTTTAAAAGAATTATTCTAAGTATAAGATTATACTTGGTAAAAATGCTAAATTTTATTTATGAAACATAATGATACTAGTATGGAATTAACATCACGTCAACATCTCCTGTGGAATCTGTTAATGACAATTTTTATTAGGTATGTAACTGATATAAACTTGAAATATATTACAAGGTCGAATACAGTGATAAAAATTGCAAAGTGATGAAAAATTGAGAAAAACCAACTATAATATAGTTACATACTATAAGTAGCTTAATGTCTATGAACGGGATGAGTAGAGAAAAAGTATAATGGAAGCCAAGATCATTAAGGCCGGTAAGTATTACGGAAAAAACAATAAATAACCTTAATTTTATAAACATTAGAAATAGAAAACATATTATCCTCATAACAGTATTGCACAATACACACCAATGAGTTAAATAGTAATTTGTAGTGAGACGGAGAGAGGGATGGTGTGTAATAATTGTGACACGGCATGGAAATCAATTCCCTTTTTCGTGTTTGTTTGCACCCACAACCCCGAAAGACGATCGAGACATAATTCTCGATACACATATTATAATAAGTATACACGTACACTATATTATAATATACGGTTACACATACACACATGATAGTATAATAAGTATAATATAGGTAATATATATTTGTACAGATAAATAATAATGGGGAAATCAGAAACCCGAGTGGTTTCACCACCACTTCGTAACCTGTGGGTGGTTTGACGGTAGCATCGACAGTCGGGGGAAGGTGTGGAAATAACATTTCAGGCTATTGCGCGTTTGGTTCCGACTAACTGTGCGTGGGTCGCCCTTTCCGTTTGTCCATAATCTCCGTGCTTATGATAACCCTACACGATTCATTCACACGACTACTGTTGTACACATTTCATTTACACACTATAAGAGGCACCTGTTGTCGCGGTCGCGTGGTACAATGGTCTCTCTCGATCTGCTATTTTTCTTTCCATACGGGGCGGCGTATAGCTTCTCTTTTTTTGTTCACTCTCCTCGTCCTGGAAGAGGTTAAGGGGGAGCAACAGAACTGCCAAAATTTCTCCTCGTCACCGTCGTATCCATTGTTTGTTACACCCACTCCACCGATAGGGTCGGCCGGCCGCATTATGGTTTTTTTATGTTGTCCGCGCAACAGTGACGGCCGAATGCCGCTGCCGCCGTAATCCACGGCGCTGAACGCTTGAAGGCGGTAGCGTCGCGCGTTCAGTACGCCAAACGACACCGGCTCCTCGGCACGTTTACCGCGCTTACCATCACCTACATAACCCCCCCTTTCCCTCACGGCAGCGGCACGTATTGCCGCCGCTATTGCACTCACGCACACAAATTGCACGCTGCAAACTGCACTTAAAAACGCACTCACGCACGACCGCTAAAAAAAACCCCACCCAGCACTCTCGATTTCGTTTTGAGCACCAAGCACGTTTAAAACTACATTGAATACAAAATATTTAATTGAACAAACAATTGTTTTTTGCACACCTCGCACGCCTGCTCCCGTTTTGCACGAGCACGCTACCAAAGGGACTTAGAGCACGCCAATCAAACTTAAGCACCAGCCGCTGTTAGGAAAACCATAAGAAAATAAAGACAAAATCACAGGTCCGACCGGTTCGCCACAACAGTCGCCCGCAAGGGGTGACGCCGGTCGTCGAGCAACAGTCGAGCGCAAAAACACCGCGGTACAGGAGGTAATTCCACTTTATATATATTTTTTAATTCATAACAGAACACAGTATTCTACATATTCGTTAAGAATAATTATTATTGAATAGATTTTCAAAAATACATTTATAAGATATTTTTTTTGAGTTTTATAAATCAAGATTTTTGCAAAAAATTGTCTTTACCGAACACCTTAATACATCTGAGGGTTTACCGTAAGTAAATATTGTCGTTAACGTTTCTGCTGAAACTAAAAGCGCAAAATATAATATTAAAAATGAGTTAATAGTTTTTAAGAGTCTTCTACGATAAGTACGAATAACCGCATTTTCCGTAACGTCGGGTCACTAATTTATTGAATATATATTTACACTAATCACTATTATATGAAGAGAATGATTTACGATTTACGCGTATAAGCTTTTTTGATGATTCAATAATTAAAAGGATCACAAATTCTGTATAGTTCAACAAGAATAACAAACATAATATATTATATATACTACTAATATATTTTGTACAATGAAGTTTATAACTATGCAAGTTACTTAAAAATGGCATATAAATTATAGTAAACTGTACTAATATTGTATATGCTAAAAGTATATGTGGTTAAATAAAAAACGCCCAATATTTACTAGCACTGGGGAGTTAAGAAGCTAATGAGAAGTTTCCTTTTTATTCCTGGCATTAAATAAGGAGCGAATAGTGCTGAAATCCGTGCCTAAATATTGCCCAACTACCTACGGGGAAGATAACGAGAACTTTCCAATACCTCCCCAACATTGAGTAAATACTATTAGGGGAAGTTCGTATAAGGTCTGCCTTAAACCCATATATGTTTTTATTAATATTGGGTGAATAATAAATATACAAAGTGAGGCAACACAACGTTAGGAGTTAAATTAGAACGACGGAGGAAAATATTGGGAAAAATCGCTTGGAATAAGCAAATCTAAAACCTAGTATCAAGAACAACCTTAATAATAACAGGGTTTTAGAACGCTTACAAAACATGTCGGTGGCAAGAGAGCAGGTGGTAGGAAAAAGGTAATTTATGCGTATTTAAAGAAAGAAAGAAATTTAAATAATTAAAATTAATAATCCAATAAAAAAAAACTGGCAACATGGATTAATAAAGATAGATTAAGACCACTAAATATCTTTTGCGCCTTAATAAATAGTGCTTTCCGTTTCCCTTAACTTCGGAACTTAATCGATTTTACTGATTTTTATCAATAATTAAACTTTACATCATTAACGGCCACCTAGCAATACTAAAACGACACTTTATACATTATCCAAATTCTAGGTATAATTGATGAAAAATGCACACTGCAGTAAAGAATTAAAAAATATATTTTGGTATGATTTGGCTTAAGATGATTGTAGTACAAAATATATTTAGAAGAGAAGCCCAATGCTGAAAATCTTTACACCATCTTTTTAATTAAATATTACATCCTTCCTCATACTTTATACAGAGATCATAAACCACTGTAACCGTCTACATATTATGGTACTTACATGAGTACTTTTTAATACATTTTTATAAAAGTTTGTACTTTAATTTAACAAAACTGAAAACAAACATTTTTCGTAATGGCAGATTGTGCCATACCAAACTTTTTCAACAAAGCAACAGATTATAAAAAGGCAAGGAGTAGTGGATAGGGAACATATTGTTGAAAAACAGAGGTCACAAAATTTAACGCGCTGTTATAATATATTCAAAGTCCCAAACTTGAAAAGTTTCAAAAGATTTAGCAAGATATTGTTTTATCTACAGTAAACACAACGCGTGTACTTTAATCGATATTTATGATGAGTTTTTACATGTTTGATCGCTAACAAGCAATTCAATAACAAACATAAAAATGTCAATTACCATGAAAATATATAGTGAACGAAAAAGTTAAAAGTAAGTAGTTTCGTCGCTTTGGGATCAATCTGACATATTTAAACAGTTCGGAAAATCCTATTACAGTTTCTCTCGAGTAACAGCTTAAAAAGACCTTTCGATTAGTCGCAACAATATATTAAAATAATTGTATGACGTTATTGACCGGGAGTGGCTATAGCTAACTTATGCCAGTTAATACAACAACATTTTGCAACAACATATTAAAAGCTAAAAAGCATCATTGTGTGTCTACAATATAATATGTATTGTTTTTGTTCTATAACGTCAAAAATATTACTCTTACGCTGTTAGAATTTTTAGTTATTTTCTGCTAATAAAGCTGTCAACCAGTCTACAAGGGTTCGTTTCTTGCGAGGACATTTTCCAATTTTATGGTTTGAAATAGGTTTGACATATTAGTGGCAAGGACCGGTTACATTAGTTGTTAGCCTTAATATTTTTTCCATATCAATAAATAATGTCCTGAGATAAAGAACCATATTTTACCATATTGTTATATGCAGGTTGATTTGTATAATAAATGAAATATTTTGATTTGCTTTTAAATTTCGAGGTCTTGCGTTCTAAACTGCCAACCAAAATTACTCTTCTAGGTATTTTTTTAAATTATTAAAACTAGAACATTAATACAATTTTTAAATGGAACGTCTCTACGTGGAAATATAATATGCATGAGCCCTGTTGAACGTTTTTTATGTTATGTGTTCTAACCACAACGCTGAAAGTAAATTGTCACTATTTTTAGAGCTGAAATCGATCAACTAACTACGATTAATGCTAAGTTTGTTTATTTTACGTCTATTACTACCACTGATCTGGGCTTAGACGGTTTAGATTTGGTATTTTTGGGCTTAAAGATAGCTACCAACCTAACGCTACCAAACAAGTTGGCCCAGAGAAAGGTGCAGGTGGCTAATATTAAATTATAATTTCCATAATCTTACATATGAGATCAGCATATCTTTATCTAATTTAACTAGTTTATAACAATTCGAATTCTCTACAGCTCAATTTTTTTAAATAATTCTTTTTTTTTATTTTTCACTTTAGTTTTTTAATTCTGTATTTGTAAAATCTATGAATACCGAATCATAAGTTAGTTGATTAAACGTCCAAGTTAGCTAAAAGGTCTATAAGTTATCATTATCTTAAATAAAACACTACTGAAATCCGTTTGCCCCGTTAAGTAACACAGTTAAGAAAAACTTTGTTTTACAATTAGGTAAAACATATGAACAACACAAACAAGTAAATAAAAAAAAATCTATCCTCCCTTATTGCAAATATGGTCACTGGTAATTAAATAACAATAAAAACTCTACACAGTTGAACCGCTGAAGAAATATTTCATTTATTATTTATTGCTTATATTTATAGTATATTTATTTATTTATTATTATTTTAGCTTGATCAGTAAAAACGGCTTTTAATCATTTGTATTAATAACGATTTAATTAGAAACTTTTTTTAGCTTAAACATTTATTTCATAAAAATAATTGCTGTTAAGTAAAATTTTAATTACCCTATATATAAAAAACGCATTGTAAAGTGGGAATAAAACAGTCGTATCTCCAATAACACGAGGATAAAGGAAGTACTCATTGAGGTCCCGTGATGGTCTGTAGACTACCAGATAGATGTACTCGGATCTTTAATATGGTACGATATATTTTCTGTAATAATCTAAAATATTATTAACCGTTGATATTCCCAATAAGGTTGACTTTTACCTACCTTGGAAGGTCTTTGAACTAATAAGTTATTAATTTCGTAATGGTCATATACTTCTTCCTAATTGTCACTTCCTTGAAACTGTATTATGTGTTCCCATTAAATGTTATTAGATTGAACAAAAAACATAATACAACTCCCTGGAAATTCAATGTATTAACCGCTGAGTTCCTATCGGTATCACTTGTAAAGTACGCAGAAGGGTTTATTACATAAATATAATAATAATACTGTTTTTACCTAACTATGAAACAATCTGTTTCAAGTGTTTACACTGAACGTATTGCCTTTTATAAGTGGAAACACGATATCATTCCGTCTATGGTATTATCAATTTGTTCGGAATCATACAATTCAAATAATACGTTACGGGTTGAACTTGCTTAGTTATTAAATTTCGCCTAACTGATTTATTTCTAAAATATTTTCAAAAAAAAAAGCCATGGTCGAAAATGGAAAAAATGAATACATAGGACTAGGAATTGCATCAATTGTGGAGAAAACGAGAGAGAATGAGTTGAGATGATTCGGCCATGTTATGAGAATATATAAGGTAGAGGCAGTGAGAGTTGTAGTGAAGATGAATGTAGAGGAAAACCGACGTAAAAATGGATAGACGGATTAGACAGATTAGATATGAGAATAGCTGAGGTGATTGAACGAGATGTAAGAGATCGAAACTCTATGTAGGAGTACTACTAGGGTAACCGACCCTATGTAGATGAGAATGTAAGGCTAAGATGATGAAGGAGCAATGGTCGAAAATATTATTCACCACATCTATTGTGGCGCTGCATAAACTCAGCAGCGTACATAACACATCAGATCTAAAATGCGGGTTTTCCGACTTACAGTATACAGTTTTTTTTGTTTGTTTATCTTAAAATTTTCTGTAGGGTTATGTAAGAAAAATAAACAAGGGCTTAAATTACTTTGACTGTTGACGCGGCATGACTAACTTGCACAGCGAGTTCAACTTTATGCATTTCGTTTGATCTCCAAGACCTAAAATGTTGAGATAACGTCGATTTTTGTTAATATAGCAAACATAATACCTATGTTTTGTTTGTGGTCAGTGTAAATGTTTTACGTGTCAGACATTTTAGGAAAATGAATTGTTTGGTTTAAAAAATAAATAATAAAGAAAGTAAAAAATGTAGGCGCTTAACGTCCAAAACGTCTACATAACGACGTCATTACATAACGTGGGGTAAATATTATTTTATATTTATATACATATATATAGTGTACATTGTACAATATATGTATTATTGCGCCGGTAATTCAAAACATTAAACGCTTACTGAAAAAGTCCCGGCATAACTTTTTACACAGTCAATAAAACCTAATGGTAGGTACACTAGTTTAAGTTCAGGTCTGTTGATTTATTTTTTACGGTGTAATTCCGTACATATTTTTTTTATTCAACGTCACACATTTGAATATTATTATGCGGTTTTTATCCGTAATAAAGTCTATCAAAACTTGTAATGATAGCTATTATAATAAAAAAACAACTCCACAGTACAAGCGAAACAAAAGAAACTTCGAACTATTCTGTTTGTTTATTTTATTTATGACAAATAGTGCGGGAGAACCCGGAACCCCTATTGGAGCAAAAATTTAGTGCAAATATTTATCTATATATATACACGTTAAACATGCTATTTTATGTTAAGTTTAAGCAATATCATTCAATGTATATAAATATATATATACAATGTCATGCTTAACGACGCAACGTAGATAGTTATAACCAGGAATATATTTATTGAAAACTTTGTTTGGAGCACTGTGATAAGCTGGATGGAGGAAATCAAGTCGAGAAGTGCTAAATAATATGGTGCAAGATTTCAACTTTTGAAACTTTAATAGTAAAGTTTATACTTTATTAACTTTTGAAATTAAATATATTTTACTTAACATATTGACTGGTCGATAACGAGTTTTGAACACCTATTTTTAAAGTTGTATAGCTTAAAAGTTAGAAAATTCAATTAGTCATAATTATATTATTTATATTATTATATTTTTCCCATGTTAAAGTATTAATTTATACAACCATAGTTACACATTTGAGGTTTATTGTAAAAGTTACTAGTATTATGTTCCTAATAACTTAAGTCCACAAAATATATTGTGCAATACGATTTAAGTCCAATTATTTTTTTAAGTTAATGTATTATAAGGGATGAATTGTTTTTTTTATATTTTCTCATGTAAAAGTATTTTATACAGCTAGTTACACATTTTATATTTATTGTAAAAGTTATTGAAATAAAAATATTTGTCTTAAGTTTAATTCAAAGTTTAAGTTTTATTTTACCAAAATGAGTTATTTTGAACATAAGACCTTTTACCCGAGCACCACAGAATTAAACCAAATGCGATATTGAGTGGTTTACGATAAAATGATCTACTTGTATTGTACGGCACAATAATTAAGTATTGAATATGTTGAATTGGATGATAAATAGAGCAAGAGAAACAATTATTATTTTTCTAGAGAACTCGAGAAAGAAAATGTCTCTACTAAGTTATGAGACAATGAAAATAGTAGCCAATTGCAAAACTATGATATAACTATTTTTGACGACTATATTATACGAATTAAAAGTTAATTAATAGTCGACTAAATAACATGTTTCAAAAATCGAAAAAGGAATGGACTAGAATTTAGTAGACTAATTAATTTGTTTTATAGATTTTCCGTACATTTGTAGTATTACAAAACTGTTCAAGTTTCAACACTCTACTTAAAGGTGGTTTATTAAAGAAAACATTTTAACCATATTGTGCTACTATTGAGTCGCCAACAGTGTATAACAGTAATTCACAGAATGAGCAATTCAAGACAATTGTTTAATAAATAAAGCTTCTGTTTAAGTAAATAAAATTTACCCTAACAATAATTTTACAAAAGACTTCAATGACATTCAATTTTTATGTTCCATTTTTGCCGTCATAAACGACCAAATGCATAATAAAACCAAATGGAACAATAAGTAGTTTATTTGAATAGTGAATCAATATTTGAAAGTTTAATATTACTTAATGATAGCTATTTCAGTGCATATACGATTTTATTAATCGATTTTTACACTTTTTCCCTACTGCTACCATAAAAGTATAATATACGTTTTTTCATTATACAATTTTCTGTACAGTGTACTATAAGTATGAAATTAAAAAAAAAACGCAATTAATAAAGTAGAACAGAGAATATGGTGTTAACAATGAGTTATAGTAATAGTTTTAAAACATTTTTGAAAATTAGTCGTATCCATTAGAGTATAACGTTTTTTAATAAAGGAAAACGTTTTTCATTTTTCAAACCCTGACGGACACATCATTCAGTTGAACCATTGAAACAATTATTAAACTGTCGAGCAACATTAGAGATATTGTTGCGTTCTGTCAAATCGAGTTGATGATGTTCGATTAATATCCATTACACAACAAAATCGCGCCGGTCTTAGTTGAAATGTCCTCCCAATATGTGGTAATATCTACCCAAAGATCTTATTAAGACCATGACAGCCTGTATCAAATCGTTCAACAGTTTTTATCGATGTGAATTGCTCTTAGATGAGTTGCAAACCATATTATAAGAAAATAATAACCAAACAATACCTATTTCAGTAGTATTAATCGTTTTTTTCTACACTTCCAATATTATCCACGAATGTCTCTTGTTACTCACTTCTAAAACTTTAACATGGATTTGATGATGTTATTAGGCTGGATACAAAAAATTTCACGTCGCCATTTTCGCGTTACATTTTCACTTTCAGTTGGAGATAAGAGATAAAATATTAGAAATTAAAAATATCATATACATGATTAAACGTGTTTCCGTGGAGCAGAGAAAATAACTAGGTTTTTTTTTATTATGGACTTATGATTTTGTTTTCGGTCAAACTATAATTTCAATCGGATACATTTGGGCTAACGAAAAAGACTTTTTTGTTTTTAAAACAAGAACAGAAGTACAACGTAGAATTTTAGAATTTCTTACGTTCAATTATAACCCCCCTTTTTTACTCTTGTGTCATTGCTAGACTTTTCATAAGTCACACCTTAACTTGAAAAAACACTATATAATTTTAACATATTATTTGTATGTAAAATTAATTGTTTTAATATAGACTTTAGAACGCTATTTTCCGAGGAATTTAAAATTGTCTTTTATGATTTTTATTTTTTGGCTTATGTAACTAGAATATAAATAGAATTAGTTAAGGGGACTTCACACTAGAATTTATTAAGGCGCATTTACCTAGGCAATTTTCACTAAAACTTAATATTAGGCTAAATTGTGTAGAAATTTAATACCATTGCTTATAAATAATATAGATAGCCCACTGTTATGTATTTTTTACTGCGCATAAATTGTTCCTGTTATGCCTTATACTATTTTTAATTATAGAGGTACCGTGAGCGCTAACAAACGACGCGCAGGCATACTACGTCCTTCCTGACTGTAATATCTACTGGTACATTTTAAATAAATGAAAATATATTAACAAAGAAAATAGGGATCTATTTTGATTTTAACTTTTCTTTTTACTTTTATAACGCATACTGGCCATATATTTGTATTTTAAACAGTACGGTGTTAAAAATTTTCCGATTTTAGTTTTGAAAAAAAATTTGAATTCTTCATAACATTCACAAGGTTTTTTAATGATTTTTACAATAATATTGAAAACGAAAATGTACTTCGGTCGATTTATCAAAGCTAGTACTAAAAAATCTATATCTATTTAAAGACTATTATTGGAACACCCATTTTAGGGCACAATTAAAATTAGAATGAGTTGTTTCCGACCAAAAATACGCAGGTAATTTAAAAAAATATTTCGTTTGTTTGACTGTTTATAGGATGACTTTTTTGGGATGGGGTCTAGAACCTCTGAATTAGCAGAAAAAATGTTTTATATATATATTTTTAAACAATTCTTAAAAAAGGTTAAGTATACATAACACTCAGAGAGTAGCAAAAAAACAAAGGTTTCGATAACCTCAGAATCAACATATGGAAAACTCAGACACACGGGTCCGGATAAAGTTCCAACAATTATTCCAGAACTTAATCATTTGTTCCGGAGCAAATATCGGATATTAACAATGTAAGTGTGTTTTCAGAAAACCTACATTTGTAAAATACAAATTACAATATCTCAACTTCTTTCAGTCATTTTAAAAATGACGCGTGATTAATACCTAAAAATTGATTTTGCAGTTTAGAAAAGTTTACTCATAAAATTTAAGTTAATATAACATGTTGAAATATATTTAATAAAAGTTGTCCTATAAAGTTTTACCCACCAAACTAAAATAACAATTAAAAAATACAGACTTTTCTTTTAATCTTTTTTTTTTTTTAATAATAATGTAATAAAGTTTACAATAAAATTTGCACATAATATGCAAGTAAGCAAATTTAATGATCTATTACAAAAAATTGTATTTATATGTTTATTGAAAAATAAACAAAATATGTTAATATGTTCTTGTTTCAATACACCTAGAAACGTTTGTCATTTGTAACGCGGCCCTATACATTAAAACGGAAAAAACTAATGACAATTTTTTTTTAAGATATTTTCAATTATACATATTTGCATATCAGAGCTATTCAAATTGTAAAGCTATAATAATAACAGTTGTTTGTAATTTTTGGTCGTTCTATATTTTTATCTAACCAAAAATTAAAAAATAAACACAAATAGCAACCCGCTTAAACGCTACACCATTCAGGCAAGAGATAATAATTGAACTATTTAAACAATGTACTTATTATTAAAATAGAGACAAATGAGTATTTATATAATTATATGTACGATCCTATTATATGTTTTGATGAATTTATAAAGAAATTTCATTACGGCCATAGTATAAGTTTTTAGTTTTATTTATACATAATATGGTAGAATTTATATCACAGTAACATTATTATAACTTTCAACTTCATGCCAAATTTATAATTAATTATTTATTTAAAATGAAAACATTATTATATTTATTTTATAACTTAAGGTATCTAGTACTAGTGCTCTTTTTATTTAAAAGATGCTCTATGGAAATAGGGATTATAGCTCACAAATGGTTTAATTCTTATAATTTTATTTTTAATTTATCAATCATAATATTTTATAGTGAGCTACGATAGCCGATTTTACAAATTATAATTTCTGAAGCTATAATAACTGTAAAAAATTCTGAAATAAGCATTTTATACGAACTTTTCTGATATAAGGTAAATATTAGTTTGAGTATATGCAATCATGCCAGACTACAAACAAATAATTGTCAACCTTAATTGAAAGAAAATTAGTCATCTGTTTTTCAGTCAAGTCACTTGTAATCATATTTTCGTTGTGCGTAAATAAAAGACAGTGCAAAATAATGGGAATATCCAATAGAGCTTAAGTATGGTCAGAAGCTGTCTAGCTTGACGAAAACCCACAGGAATACCAATACGCCTAAAAACAAAACAGCTATAAGACTGGTACTACAGTAAATTGTTAAATGTTTAGCAGCCAATAAGGGTCACCGTTTCACCATGTTAATCCGTGTTCAAATTTGTTTTATTTAGGAAACCCCAAAAAAAGGAAATTATACTTTGACCGTAGTAAATTAGTTGGTTGCTATGTGTGAGTGAAATAATAGTCCACAGGTACCTGAAAAATATTTCCATTATATTAGTAATTACGATATATACGGGAAATCACCCGTAATCGTATCCTCCCTAATACTCAAAATGTAATTTCAAACACATTATATCTTTTAAAATTCTATCATCAATTTTTATTTCTACGATTCGTGCCAAAGCATTTATTGAAAAGTTTTTTTATCACATTAAAAAAACCGCTTCGATGTAAATGGTAGAAATATGAAATATAGATATGATTTTTGATCATCTGTCTTTCAGAACAATTATTAGTCTCTGTTCCGATCCGTATGATCTCCTACTACTAAAATATCCAGAGAGCAAATGTATATTTTAAAATAAGCAATAATGTAATATTAACAACTAGTTGATAATCATTTGCCAGAATTTTGATGTATGAAGTTCAAAATTGTAGGTGGGCTAAGTGCTTCAATTTTCTTTTCTTTTCTAGCATCTTATTCCATATGTGCCAGTTGAATTTTTAAAACAAGAACTATTATTAATTACTTTGTGTATATTTCAGATGGACCTGACTATGATGACCATTACCGTCATGGTGTACATGTTGTTTGGCCTCAACAAATATTCAGAAGGCATGACACATCCTAGAGTAAAGATGTACGGACCCAAAGTGACCATTGTAGAACACCGTCAAATGGAACCAACGGTTGAAGAAGTAAAATCCTTTGCCAAAACCGAACAGCTGCCAAACGAACCGAATTGTGTAGAGCTCCGAGTTATGTGGCGTTTATCCCAGCGATTAAGACAGGCAATGCAATCTTCTAATAACATACCCGGGAATGATGACCCATTTAAATACAATTTGTATGAAGACTATGCCAAGCCGAGATATGCGAACAGGCAGAGATCATTGATGATGGGACAATCGATGGCTGACAGGTAAATGATGCATCATTTTTGTACTGTTTTTCTACTTCCTAACTAGTAAATATGGAACTAGTATATGTCATAATAGGAATATAATAGGATACTATAGCAGAAAATCAGACTTAGAATTTCGGTTAAGTAAACTAACTGTTTTAATTTCTTCATGACTGATTTAATATGTACACAGATTCTATTTTTTGGCAACGATGCACATATAATACCATTGATAATACTTATAGATTACATGATTGTATTTACTTAGTTCCCATATTATATCACATATTTTATGGCTTTTGTTGAAACACTTCTATTTTCTCTATGCCAAATTAATAGATTATTATAAATACATAGACCATTAATAGAAACAAAATATTTTCGCATCCGAGGCAGCGAACTTTAAGTTTTACGCGTATAAAATACATTTAATGCACCCTATGTGTTTATGCAACATTACCCATAGATGCAGGGATTGTTCATTAATAAATTGTTCAATGTTTATTATCTGGATAAGGCGGACGAAAATGGTCGCAGACGTTAAGTGTGGTTTCCGAGTCACGTTATGACATATGTGAATTTGTATAGTGGGAAATGGGTGTGACTTTATCAGCGGCGACGTTATGATGCGCAGCCCGAGGCATTTTTATAAATTGATTAGAATATCTAAAAAACGTAAGCACACAATAATGCGTAAAGTACATTTCTATGTTAAAAAATCAAACGAAGAGTATAGATTTTATAAAAATAAAAACTCGCCGCTTAATCTAGAATAATTTTTGAGATACAGAACACATATCTTACAACCGTTCCACGCGACAGGCAGAGGCAAAAATATAGTATCATTAAATTATGTATTGTTACTGAAATTGTATACATAATCATCATATAGTTCCGATTTGTTTGTTGTTAGTGCATGCAATTTAACAACATATGTAACATTATCAATATTAGTTACACTGATTGGAGTGTAATATAATTATCGTATGACAATCTGATGATCGATGTGAATACTCGGTGTTGAGTTTATCTAAAAGAAGTCAACATCTGATTGTATATGTAGTGTGTTACGTGAATCCTTTCATCCAAAATGATTATGTATATCTCACAAAACTATCATCTTCAAACATTGCAATGTGTACCGACTGTTTACAGATATCAGCTGTACGCGGAAATGAGGCCTTTTGACAAAGTAGCTCGTATGGCGAGCCTTGAGTGGAAACAAGCTCAAGAACGAGCCGGTAGAAAACCAAATCTGTTTCGGCTCGGTTTCCCCATGTCGAAGATACCCGGCACTGCAATGCGGTTGACGGCCAAGAACAGGTTTCAAGAACTAAGGGAGCTAATCCGTAAGGAAAAAATCAAACACTACAGGAACGGAGGTCGCAACAACGTTGCCGCGGACGACTCAATCCCTGTTATGCCACTTACCGACATAAGTCCCGAAAGTACCGACAACAAGAGACCCGGCTACGAGACGCTCATGACACGTCCCAGACACTTTTCATACGGTCAGTACATGAATGCCAGCAGTAATGACATGGAGAACAAGCTTACAACGGCATCTCCGCCTCAGGTACGAACACGAGTCAAATTAATCATTCTCCAACGTTATTTATACTAGGCAATTCTGCCCAATTGCCAGACAACAACATTATTAACTACAATAATGTAACGTTGTAAGTTTCTAACTCTACAAGCATAATACTTGTCTGACGTGAGATAGACATTTTATGGAAAGCTACAATAAAAAAACTACTTATACTACCTAAAAATTCTTTCGTTAGATTCTGTACACGTGATTGATAGAATATTTTTTTCACTTATTTTTAAAATGTTAAATGTCATTCAGCTATTTCGTTGTAACCTTCAACAAAATGTTTAAAAATCGTAATATACCATAACTTTGTAAAAAAAAAAACAATTAAACCAACTATTGCAATATAATCAGCTAAATTTAATTAAAGATTCTGGATGGTTTTCTTTGGAAATAATTGTAATTCTGTAGCTTTTGTTATGGAAAACTTTGTAGTCCACATTATTTACAATCTTCATATCTTTAATTAATTTCCTGAGTTGTAAATTTAAATACATAAAATTGTACGGAAAATGTAAACTGATTAAATACCAATATTGAATGATTACTTTTAGCAATTAGAAGTTTTAACAGAGGGAGAGTGTGACGTAATATTATTACTACTTTTTAAGCCGAACAAAAAGGCTCGTGGAGGGAAAAACAGTAGAGGAAGACTTTCATAAGTCTTTATAATCGGTAATTAAAAACAGAAATTGAGCATTTTAAAATTAACTAGAAAGTAAAAAGAGAAAAGCAAAAAGAGTAGATAATTACGGCCAAAAAAAAAAATACTTTATTGCAATTTGTCCCCTGCATAAACTTTCAAATTCTATAATATGTAATCACAAGTAATTTTTCAAAAACTGTTATTCACCTTTTACAGGTGATACAAAATTAAAATTACAGCCATTTTTTCTATGACATAATTATTTTAGCTAAAAAAGTTTCTAATCAAATCTTAATTAAATAATATCATTATGATTTAACTTCACCACTAATTATAAACTTGTCAAAGTTTCCTTGAAACACCGTATTTTCAAGTTTCACTGTATACAGTTTTAGAATTTGTATTTATTGTTACACTATTTTTTTTTCTCCGGCTTCACGATTCATTGAGGATCTTTACCGCCAAAACTACCTCCTCCCATTTCTCTCTATCTTGCGCTATACCTTGCCAATCCGTCCCAACTTCTTGGGCTACCACATTCCATATCTCATTTATGCTGTCTATCCATCTTCTTCGTGGTCTTCCCCTTGGTCTCCTCCCCGCTAACTTCCAAGTCATTATTTCTTTTATCAGGCATCCGTCCGCTCGCTTCGCATGTCCGGCCCATTACATTCTTATACTTTTAACAAATTGTTCAATATTTTCTCTTTTGTATAGGTTCCCCAGTTGTGCATTCGATCTTAATTCCCATTGTTGGGTTTCGGTATTACATACTTAATCATGTATTCTTCTTAAGATTTTCCTTTCAAATCTACTTAGTTTTTCTTCATCACCTTTAGTTGTGGCCCACATGGCACATGCATATGTCAGTACTGGTCTTATGTAGCTTACATAAAGTTTTTCTTTCACATTTTTTGATATCGTTTTTTATTTAAATAGGTTCTCCATTGCGAAATAATATCGATTTGCTGCATTCAGCCTCACATTTGTTTCTTCGTGCATAATATGTTTGTTGTTTAGAGTTACTCCAAGGTGCTTAAATTCTTTAACTTGTTCGAATTCATTATTTTCTACTTTAAGGTTGGAACTATCTAATCCTTTTGTTACTACCATGTATTTTGTCTTCACTGCATTTACTACAAGATCCATATTTTTACTTGCCTTAGTTAATTACTTCAGATTCATTTGAACTTCTGTTCGAGTATTTCTAGTGATTATGATGTCATCTGCGTATGCAAGTAGTAGTCCTCTATCAAGTGACCAGGCGTCACCGTTTGACATTTCTCGGACCACACTTTCCAATGCCATGTTAAAAAGTATGGGAGACATGGCATCCCCTTGTCGTAGTCCACTTTTGATTTAAAAAGCCATAGACACTTCATTCCCAAGTTTTACTTTACTATATGTTTTACTGCTGCATAGTTGTACCATTTTGATAATTTTCAAAGGGATGTCAAATGCCCTGAGCGCCTCCCATAGTCTTTCCCTGACCACGCTATCATAGGCCTATTTATAGTCCACAAACACCATATGCAGGTCTTTTGCATATTCATAGTGCTTTTCCATTAATTGTCTCTTTTTTTTTAATTTTTCTTTTTCTTCTACTGTTTCCTGGTATTTCTTCTTCTTTAAGCTTCTCGATGTCGAATTTTCGAGTTGCTTTTAATTTTCCTTCATTATTCCACTTTACTGCCATTTTACGCTTGAAGACTCCAATTACATGATAATGGTCCGAATCTACATCTGCTCCTCTATAGCTTTTAACATTTGTAACATTTGATTTGTACCTATTATTTATTAGTACATAGTCTATTTGGCTGATGTATCTGCCACCTGGCGATATCCATGTATGTTTATATATATATATTCTTTCTGGGAAACTGCGTGCTACTGATATTCATTCCTCTGCTTTTAGCTTTGTTCCGTTATCGTTACTTCTTTCGTGAAGGCTATGTTTCCCTACAACAGATTTATATATTTCCTCCTTTTCTATTTGGGCGTTTAGGTCTCCCATTACTAATATAACGCAGTGGTTTGGTAAAAAGTCGTAAGTATTTTCTAATGAATCATAAAAGATATTCTTTATTTTTTCGTTTGCCGTTTCTGTAGGAGCGTACGTGCAAATTATTACCAGATCATGATGTTTCATATTTATTCGTATGTAGCATATTCTCTCATTTACTACTATGAACTGTTTAATCTGCGGCATCATACTTTTATGTATCATAAATCCTACTCCGTTTTCATGTTTGTTATTCTTGTTACCCCCGTACATAAACACCATATTTCCAGATGTGACACTTCCTTCTCCTGGCCACCTAGTTTCTTGTAACGCTACAAGGTGTACGTTTTATTTATCTACCACTTCTGTTAGCGTTTGGAGGGCTCCCGCTTTGTATAACGTTCTCACATTCCAAGTTCCAATCCTTAAACCATGTTGTCCAGTCCGATTCCAATGTTCATTAATCATAACTATTAGTTTATTCACACTATTAGTTTTATTATTTTTGATAAACGTTTGTGAAATTTGCTCATCTAGCTTTTGCGATAGTCGTCAAAATTTTTCTACACAAAAAGTCATAGCAAAACAATGTGTACGTCCAATATTGAACAGAGGCGCTACAAAAAAACTTAAGGTCTATTGGGTACAGACACAACATTATTAAAATTCTCCCGTTTATTAGTTGAACGGCGGAATGCATAGGCAATTTTACTACATTGTTGCATGTGGCCCGAATTAATCTCGAAGGGAACAAATCGAACTTAAAGGTCACGTCTTACATATATACAAAAATATTTTAGCTTCGGTGCGGAACTGAGAAGGTATTATTTATACAATGATAGTTTAGTCATAGATTTCCGGAAACAATTTTTTTTTATATACATACATCATTTTATGGTATTTGAGCGATAAAACTTGTTTGTGGACGTTTAACATTGACCACAGAAAGAACGCGAGCTTAGACGGTATGCTTTATACCAATTTGATTAAATTGTTTTATTTTTGTTATTGTTTTTTTTAGTATAGATCGTCGTCACAGAATAGCCCGTGGAATTCCAGATGGTAATCATTAATCGCAAAGACAGATTAATTGCATCGACAGTGAAGCCCATTATACGCCGCTATGTAAATAATCGACACGCTTATACGTAGAATATATTATTTCATCTTTGTTATCGTCTTCTTACAAAGCATCAACAACTTTAATAACCATTTTATTGTTATTTATATTAAACGTTATTAGAAATATTTCAAATCTACAAAAATAACAATAACGACAACAAAACAAAGAGTAGAACACTTTTACGACGGCTGGCTTTGGTTACACCATATTCGGTGTTACACAACTTAATTTAATTTTTCGAATGCCTGAAAATGCAAATTTGTTAAGATATTCATTTTAACTTCAAACCTTGATTCCTGAGAAAAGAAATTGTATTTATTTAGACCCATGCTTATTTTATAGTCATTTCAAGTACAGCCCAAAGGATAACTGTAGGTCACATATAATTAATCATTCCAAAAATTAAATAAGTTACATTTTGTTTGATTTTTTTTTTAGTAAAAATAATTGTATTTGCATACAAATATTGGATAACTTTTCCTTCTATTATTTTCGTAATGTAAAGTTTATATCCAATTATTAGAGAGGTTTTATGTTAGCTAAATAAAATTTGATTGACCTAACTTGATGAAAAGTCAGTGTGATTTAGAGCTTAGAAAACATCTGAGTATTCTTTTTTTCTTATTTGGGATCGATATTCAAGGCAGGGGAATCAAGTCACATATTATAATGATTACCTCTATGTACTCTGTCAATGTTCATTTTAATTAAATATAATAAGTTATGAAAATAAATAAAAAAACTAAAAATAATACTACTACTGTATAAAGTAGTCTCAATTAGTCTCCTTAGTCTCAATTAATAAAGTTTTTTTAGATACCGTATTTTTTCAGCTTGAAATAATTGTTGTTATTCAAATGACAATTATTGTTTATAATCGTTCTCTGACGTACATACTACATAGTATGTATGTTTAAATATTTAATATAATGGAAGTATGTAATAGGCAGTCAACAATCATAAGCTGAAAAAACTGTTTTAATTATAGTACCAAAATCTTTCTGAATCGTCAATTTTTGTAACAATAACGTAAAGTCATAGTTAGTGTTTGAGTGTGCATTTTTTTCACCATAGATCGAAAAATATCGTTTTTCAGTTTTCTATTCATCGCTTAGTAATACATTATCAATCTTTATACTTATGTGTCATATTAAAAATCCCTCTATAATCAAAACCAGTTATTATTACCCGGTTAAAATCGTAACAATACGATAACTAGTAAGCTCTCATTTAGTCATTATGTCTATTATTTTGTAATATTTTAATTTGTAATATTTAATGTTACCCATTTTACAGGCTTTAGATTTCGGTCAGCCTAATTAAAAAAGACGTAAAAGTGAGACTGTATTTCTGGGAGTCCAGGAATTACAAATTAGCAATTAGGCGTTAATTATTTATATATAAAAATATATATATATATTAAGTAGATTAAGGAAGTTTTTCGTTAATTGGTGTACTTGCTTGTAATAGGTCTTGTAGGACATTCTAGTCACGCGATAGCTTAATTGTAGATAGAAAGTAGAGCCAAGTAGAAACACATTCGTATTTGTACAGCTTGGTAGTCTGAATATACCGGACACTCGTTTAAATAAACATAGAAACAGCTTTTATGACAAATTTTTATTATTTCTCCATTAACAATATACAATAAAATATGTGTTAAATGTTTAGTTTTAAAAACTACGTTTAGAGTAAATATAAATTAACTATAAGCACCTAGTATGCCATATGCTATAGTAGTAGCATTGAGTATATATTGAATATACAATATATACTCAATGGTAGTAGTTTTACTGTTCTCATTTCGAGTAGTGTAGATCAACAAAAGCAAGCCATATAAAAATACTTAATTTTTGTTTACATCATATAGTCATGTAGCCTAAGTAACTAGTTTAGTTATCGCATTAAAACTAGTTTAGTCACTACTATAATACTTCACTGTATAAACTTCTAATTCTAACTAACCTAAAAGTAGTATTACAAATATATGCAAAACTGATTCCATTAAAATAATACTATCTGTTGACGTATTTCGATTAATTAATTGTACTAATATTAATAATAATTTATCATAGTAAATCTCATTTGTTAGTACTACTATTACAGTATGTTGTGTCACAAAGGTAACTCGTAAAACGAGCAACTCGCCGTTTCTTTGTTTTTTTTATTAATATTTGTATTGTATCTTTTCTTTATTTTTTAATAAACGGTTGTTTCTTTCTCTCTAATAAGTATTAGTTACTTTGCATTACGATGTTATATTATATTAAGTATAATGTACCTGGTACATAAAAATCAAAGTCAATCCTATATCTCAATATTTCATTTTATAATCATTTGTCCCTATAAAATATTATAACTTTCCTAACTAACGCATATAAATTATATATAATATAAATTAACTTAACAACCTCTTTTGGTAAATTATTTTTAGATTAAATTAGATTAAAAAGTATAGTAATAAGATTATCTAAGTATTATACGCAGTTTTCTTTCAAATATATTTATTGTTATAAATGTATATACATTGTACTAAAGCATATACGGGAGAAAGTTACCGTTTTGAAGTATTCATTCCAGACTTACGCCTGGATGTTTTTTTTAGTTTAATCATCTTAGCTTTAAATAACTATTAACTAATTTATTAGTAATGCTTATTTCTAGTATTGCAAAGAAAGTATATGTGAAGTTCCTAATATGATTAAAAATAAAAATTGACGATTCAGTAGTGGCATTTGCTTACAATCTACAAAATAGGTGTAGTTAACTTAAACAATGAGGTACCTGAAAAACACAGAGCAATGTTTGACAACGGCTATGTTCAGGTTAAATTACAAAAATCATACATTCTGACTAAATATATAGCTTTCTTATCAAACGCCTTTTTACTATCATTACATCTTTTATAATTGATTTACCCTTTTCTAATACGTTTATATTTCTATTTCATTTTTTTTAATACTTTAGGCCAACTTACGATGGCAAAAACATGTTTCGTTTTAAAAATTGTTAGAACAAAATCTCTTACAGTTTTATTTACTTATAATATTTTTCAGACATTCGAAAAAATTGTTTAAAATGTATACATTTTGTGTTATACTTTACTGTGTTTATACTTGTTATTATAAATATTACTATACTTAACAAAATTACTCCATGACAATAACAATCAACCATTTAACCATGTATTGTTAGGATAACTGTTTTATAAAAACTTATGACAATAACTAAAAGTGTGATTCATTTGACTTAAGTATTGATTATTTATGTCAGAAAATTTGTTTTTTAAATATGCAATATTTTAATAGCACTTGTCCTAAAATATAGTAACATTCTGATTTCATATTATAAAGAAAATCGTTTGAATGTTACCACAACATAATTTGTTATGGACGTTGTTCAGTTTATCATGTGAAAAAGGTCAAATTTATTATAAATTAACTGAAACTTCAGCCCAGTTTTACTGCAAATGGTTTCCCTATACAATATAATATAGCTATTTAATAAAATAATATACAACACGTCATATATCATTTGTAATTATTGTACAGCTTGTACGTATATACTAAAAATTACTAGTATTATTAAAACTGTTAATCACTAATATATCAACTTCAAACAAAGGACGTCTAGCAGACTATTCAATGTTTATTATTATGTAGACGTTAATTTTCTTTTTTTCCCGATAATTGACAATTTAACTTGCATATTATACCTACTCGCAAGAAAAATAGTACGGTTAACTAAATTAAAGTTCTACTAACGATTTTTTTAGGTATTAAAAATAAAGTCAATTATACTATATTATAACATATGTAATTTTTTTAGAAAATTGGCATCTATGAATTTGTTATGCGATATCTTTTTAATTAATTTAATTTAAACGTCTAAAAGTCTATCGCAAAAATCCTGCAATTTTAAATTACAATTTAGCTGAAACATACTCAAACTATTTTTTTTTATTATAAACTCAAGGACGAAAGATTAACCATGATAAACTTGATGACGTATTTATCAGTTATTTTTATTTTTTACTAGTATAGTTTTTCAAATATAATTTGAGTTTTAAAAAACCTTAATGGATCGTTGAGTCAGAAATTCAAATATATTTAAAATCAAAAAAACCTGTCTTTGTATTCGCGTATCATATTTGTAACATGATAATTAAATACACATTATTTACAGTGATAATTGTCATCGTTAAAGTATAATTAAGAATATAGTCGTAAAAATCAAACGTTTAAATTTGTTTTGAAAGTTTTGTAATTTGTATTATTTACTGTTTTTGTTTGTTAGATGTTATTTTGAATAAATGTATAATTGAACTATAATTTCGGCGGTGAGGGTATAGCTAAATATCATATGTACACTACATTGAAGGCATGCATTTTAATAGACAGTAAGTAGTAAACTATTCGATAAGATTTTATAATAACTATAAATATTAAATGTAAAAATTCGAGTTTTCAAAAAATATAATTAAATTATGTATTTTATAGCATGTAAAACAGACAGTTTAATGTTTGTAAAACATCAATATTACCGTTTCGCTTATGCTGTCTAATTTTTTTTTCTCTTTAGTGTAATGCCTTTCATTTTTTGTTCAATATTTTTAAGTTTTATTGTTCTGTAGTGGCTTTCAATATTATGAATCAAAATTATTGTTTTATTTAAAGGGCTTCATCTGCGTGCGTAATAAATTATAACCTGTTAGTACTTATGGTGTTTGGTTTATTATTTATACTCTAATAGATTATTTAATAATTCCTATTGACGCTCCTACGTTGAATCAATATGACATTTTAACGAGGTGAGATTTCCCCTTGCCTCTTCGCCGCTCAATTCAAATCAGCTAATGTTTATAACTACTAACAGTATAGACTCACTGCTCACATCTACTTTTCTTAAGGTTTCATTTACAAGATTGGTTCAATAAAATATTATATTATATATTTACATAACTTATTTATAATATAATATTTTATTGGACGATTTCACTCTTAAATTTAGACAGCCAACAATACAAAGTTTATATTATAGTTATGTTATGTATATATAAGTTATATTGAGTTATGAAATATATGAGAGAATTTTTATATTTAGCTCCAATTTTAAAGAATCATTAAAAAATCTAAAATTGTGTCTGCTACTACTATGTAGGCTACATTTTATTACAAAATAAATATAGCCGCTTTGATTATGATGCTTAAAATGTGAATATTTGACGTGACCTACCAAAATAAAGACATTTTTAAGTCAAAAGATCGTAATTATGTTAAAACTTATATTAAAAATATGTTGATAGATTTATAAATTCAATTTATAAAAATATACCCGTAAGTACATAAAAAAAGGGAATTATAGATGCCTTCTGTTAACGCAATTTGAGATATTTTCTACATTTACAGTTATATTTTAAACATGTTATATTATTTTTATAGACAGTATGCTGTATAATGTGTATTTTATATGTTCTCTTTTCCACAAAAGTTTGTAAAATAATCAAGATCGAAAGTGGAGTAGTTTTATGAGAAATAAACCAACTGTCGTACAGAAAAAAAATAATGATTTAACAACATCGCAATTTAGGGCTTCAGGTAATTTGTCGAGTAGGATATCACAAATAGTTTGTTAGTGTTCTACTTAATACTTATTGAAAATAGATTAACAGCAACTTGGAAACTAAAGTTTTTAAAAGAACTTACGACATTATTTATATACACGACAGTATACAACATTTATAACTTTTTTCACAAACAAATAAAAAGTTTAAATACAAAACTTAAAATTGCTATAACTACATGAATATAACATATAGTTTAATATGATAATTTTATTTAAAAAATAAATATGGCGTCTTTTTTTTAATTTCGAAAGCTGTATTGTAAATTTTTATTACAACATCTTAACATTTTGTAAGAATATTGAAAGTATATAAGTTAGTATAAAGTTTTCGTAATATAATAATATTTATATTTTAGTTGGCACTTTTTAGATTATTGCATTTACATTATAAAAAGGGTTTTCATAATATAATTACAATTTTAACTATAATTAAAAATAATTTATATGATATAAATTGCTAGCAAATACGTTTAATAAGTTTCTAAACATATTTCTTATCCACCGAGGAATCCATTAAATTTTTATATTAATGTATTTTCGAAAAAACGTAACATAATTCAGTTTTGATATTGACATTGACTAACAAATTTTCGAAAATATTTTACCTATACTGTTATATAGAAATGTAATAGAATTATATCAACTTTTTAAATGTAATACCTTAAAGGTTAAATAATTTTACAAAATATCGTAATTCGTAAAACAAATAAAGTATGATACAAACTAAAAAAATAATACAAATAAATGTACTAGTACCTATGGAATGTATTAATCAATAAATGTATTACTATTATATTAAGGTAGTAGATTGTCGTATTAACAAAACTAGATATTACTTAATTCATGAATATATATTATACATATTACATACATAACATTTTATTCACATAGATACATTTAATTCGTTAGGCTTTTAATGAATTATTTTTCTCTGTTTGAGTTTAATTTAAATTTAAAATAAACATAATATAACATTTCACTTTAATAAGTTTTGCTGAGAAAATATTTCTTAATTTTTAGTTTAATTTATAGATTTCCTTAAAATCAAGTCACATGTAATTTCCATGTGACTAATTGTTTTTGAGTAATATGGCTTCACGATTGTAACACCTTTTTACATAATTGGTATTATGTAATAATATAATTTCAACTGTTAGAATTCAGTTTACTCGTAGTCAATCAAAAGCACAAGTGTTATAACCTACAGTGTATTAAAATATAATACATAGGTGTCAAATATACTGTCATTTTTACAGCAAAACAATGTCAATAAAAACTCCTTATGGATAATCTACACGACATGGAAGGTAAAGTTATTTAATAATTATTGTATACATTAGTGGGAAAATAATTGTATATTATTTTTTGGTACTAATACATACTCAATTCACACTTTTTTAACGTCTATCATCTTATGTTAATTAAATATATTTGATTGTACTTACAGTTGACATTTTAGCCTGAATTTGTGACTAATATAAATATACAATAAAAATATGTACAGGGTGATCCACTTATCGCGAACAACTCAATATCTCATAGAGTTTAATAAGAAATTAAAAATTTTTTTTTCATATTTTGTTTATACAATGTAATCTCAATTATTCACAATTTTTTTTGTTTTTACCCTCTTCCATCTTAGTTTTATTGATAGCAACTTTTTAAACTTCAATTGTAACGTACATCAAATATTAACTTTTTAAATTGAGAATAATGTATTAAACATTTTGACTAGTCGATAACCAGTTTTGGATAACTATTTTTGAAGTATTGGAGTTTCAAGTTTAGGGCAGGAGGAATGGTGGAGTGTAGTATTATTATTATATGCGCGCATTTCCCAATCGCACTTCCCCTCTTATCCTAACTTTAAACTCTTATAATTTTAGAATACAAAACCTGCCTTTTTTTTTAATAACAAGATGCTATATTTTATTTAGGTAATTTATCTTTTTTATTAATTTTTTACCACTCAATTACATGTTTTTAATAAGTTATTAAAACTTAAGTTTAAAATTTAAGTAAAAAAAAACACCCCAAACGCAGCCGATTAAAAATATATATTCTGACAAAAAATGTATAGAAATAAATGTAAATAAAACAAAATCAATTATGAAACATTTCTCGAACGGTAAGTATATGGTTATACAATGATTATACTCACTTATAACCTACGTTAAAGGAACAGATTAAACTTTTATCTTTTAAACTAACCAAGTAGTTAATATTATAAATATATACAGGGTGATCCAACTAACGTAAGACACTCATTTTCTCTGAAAATATAAATATTTTGAAAAACACTTTTTTCCTAAACTTTTAGGTACATATTTTACTACATTTTTCAATAGTTTGAAAATTTTTATCACCAGTCCTTATAAGCCAAAAAGGGGGATTTTTGTTTTTTTAAATGGCAACATATGTTTTTAATTACATACATTTGTAGACAAAAAATTTAAAAATATGTTAGCGTTAAAATTTTCTATTTTTATTAATCTGTTTATTAATCATGACTTGTTAAGATACTACATTTCCTCTTAATAATAATCATATTTCTTCGGTTTTCCAAAACCGGTAGCACATCAAATTCATATTTATGTTCGCATTGTCCAATTGGCGATAACATTCTAACAACTATGGGAATTCATTATAAAAGATTTTGAAATAGACAAAGGTTCTTATATACAGATTACTTAGATTATAGGTTATTTATTATATCTGATTATGGTACAGAGTACAGTAACATGTCAAATTATTTGCATGCAATGTAATAAAACTACTCGTCTTTGTAGTACCGTGCGAGCAGCCGTATCTAACGCACGCTTTTTTCCGTCGATCCGTTAAATACCGGTGTTTCGGTCAATTTTTGGCCAATTTTTGTTTCCAAAATTTGGCCTATAAAACTATAACGCACACAACTACCAAATAGTGTTTATTAATACTTAATTCACTAAAACGTCTTTAATTATCTATATAATGTGAACCGTGTTTAGTTCGTAATACTTCAAGTGTCTTATTACCTACAACCTTATCACGCGCGCGGCGCAACGGAAGGCGACCTTTGTCCTCGAGATAAAATGCCTACATTGCCGAATGATAAAACTAATAATATAAATAAAAATATTATTAAAAATAAAAACATAACTACTATACAGGATTCTCGCCTAAATAGTTCATCAAATAATCTTCAATCAAACAGCATGGATAATAATAGCTTCACAACACAAACGAATAAACGTAATCGTTCCAGCTTCTCAAACACACAATCCGAACCACCATCGCCGAACCCAAATACGATTATTATCCAAAAAAACAATAAAAAAAAAAAATGTTTGCTACACGTAACAGATTCGAAATACTTGCCCAAGACGATCCGTTTCTACTGACGTAATACCGCACAACTCTCATCAAACTACTGTTGAAAATGAAAGTATAGTCATTAAACCTCTTCCTATATTTATTAAAGGTGTCGAAGATTTTCCCGCATTATGTACGACCTTAATTGAGCTAATAGGTGTCGACAATTTCATATGCAAGTCTACAACAAACTCATTAAAAATACAAACCGCGGACCCTAATGCATACAGAGCTTTAATACAATTTCTTAAAACCGAAAAAGCTGAGTATCATACTTATCAGCTGAAAGAGGACAAACCACTCCGGGTAGTTATTCGTAACCTTCACCCGTCCACACCTCTTACTCTAATAAAAGAGGAGCTAGAAGTTCGGTTTTTTGAGGTAAGACAAGTTACCAATGTACTACACAAAGTTGACAAAAACCCCCTTCCATTATTCTTCGTTGATCTTGAGCCAACACTACATTCTAATGAAATTTTCCAACACTCATCACTACTTCACTGTAAAATAAAAATTGAAGAACCACACAAACCAAAAACAATCAGTCAATGCTTCAATTGCCAACAATACGGCCACACCAGAACATACTGTGGTTACATCCCCGTTGTGTTCGCTGTGGAGCGGATCACCAGTCATCTGCTTGCCCGAACTCACGATATGACCCTCCAAAATGCGTTCACTGTTCCCAAAGCCACCCAGCCAACTACAAAGGCTGCACAATCTACAAAGATCTTCAACGACGAAAAATACCCACCGCACCAAGTAATCGTATACATAATAATTATAAAACTAAATCCACTAATGTACAAGGTAGCCACCCACCCAATCTCACTAATTCTAATCAACGCTCGCCACAAACGCAAACTTACGCTCAGATTACATCCAACATTCCAGCTATCGACACTTCACCCCCTACTACCGAAACCCATCCTCCTGATTTAAACAAATTAATGACCAGTTTCTTAGACGAATATAAAACTATAATATACCCACTTATAGCTCTATTGACTTAAGTAATTTCCAAGCTCCTCGACAATTAATGGCTAATAATTATAATGTTTCCGTCACAGACAACTCGCTCTTAATATTACAATTTTACGCTAATGGACTCAAAAACCATGTCCATGAGTTCGAATCCGTTTAAATCAACAAACGCATTGATATTGCCCTCATATCCGAGACCCACTTCACTAAATACTCGTATACCCATATCCCTGGCTATTCTTTAATTAAAACAAATCGCCCAGACAACACTACGCATGGCGGAGCTGCTATTTTTGTTAAATCTACTATAGAATTTTATCCCTTACCTAGTTTCTCTCAAACTTTTCTCCAATCCTGTGCTATCAATCTAAAGATAAATAATACTCCACTCACCATTGCTGCCATATACTCACCCCCTAAACATAACGTTACTAACACACAATTCTCTGATTATTTTAGCATATTTAATAACAACTTTATTATAGGCGGCGATTTTAACGCCAAACACCAGTCATGGGGGTGCCGAGTGAATAACCCACGAGGTGTCACCTTGTACACCTTTACTAATTTAAAAAGATTTAAAGTTCAAGCCCCACCTGATCCAACGTACTGGCCTTTGTCTTCCCGTAAAAATCCTGATATACTAAACATTTTTGTAACCAAACTACCGAATAGCTTATATAGCTCTACTATCAATTTACTTGATCTAAATTCTGATCACTCATCAGTGCTCCTAACTCTCAATACTTCTCCAACATATAAAGAATCCAACAAACTATTTAATAGATACACAGATCATTCTAAGTTTCTTGAACTAGTTGCTAAAGAAATAAATTTAAATATAAAATTAAAAACACCCGACGACATTGATTTAGCGGTCAAAATTGTTACCAATGTAATACAAACTGCAGCATGGCTGCTACAAATAATATACCAGCTCCTACCTCACCAGACCAATTACCTGTGTACATACGAAACAAAATAGTTGAAAAACGGAGAGCAAGAGCACTTTACCAGCGTACTCGGCTCCCTTCCCACAAACTAATTTACAATAATCTGGCCAATTCGTTGAAAAAAATGCTTGCGAAACAGAAGGCAAATGTTTGGCAAAATCACTTAATAAAGCTTACTCCTAAAGACGGTAGTCTCTGGAGAGAAACAAAACAAATACTTCGCTATAAATCACCAAATCTCCCTATTAAAAAATTAGATGGTAGCCTAGCTATCTCTGACCTTGAAAAAGCTGAGCTCTTTAAGGCCCATCTTTCTCAAACTTTCCAACCACACTCTGATATAATAGACAACGAAAATATGAACTCAGTAGAAACTTTTCTGAACTCTCCTCTACCTCTATCTCTCCCTGTCAAGTCATTTACACCCAACGATGTAAAATACGCCATACTAAAATATTCATTAAATAAATCTCCAGGCTATGATTGCAATACTGCGGAAGTAGCCAGATCACTTCCAACTAGAGTTATCGTTCATATTACTCATATATTTAATGCCTTACTTCGACTTTCTTATTTCCCTTTACTCTGGAAATTCTCCACTATAATCTTGTTTCCTAAACTAAATAAACCGCCAGACATTCCATCATCGCATCGACCAATCAGCCTTCTTCCTTTTTTCGCTAAAATACTTGAACGATTAATTCTAAAACGTATTTTACCCATCATTGCTGAAAAAAACATTCTCCCAAATACCCAATTCGGCTTCTGGGCGTCTCACTCAACCATACACCAAGTACACAGAGTCGTAGATGCCATATCGTTTTCTCTTGAAAAAAAACTTTATTGCAATTGCGAATTCTTAGACATCTCACAAGCCTTCGATAGGGTATGGCATGATGGCCTCTTATATAAAATTAAGAAACTCCTTCCTCCCACTTACTACCTACTCATCAAATCCTACCTAACGGATCGACATTTTCAAGCTCGCCACCGATCCGCTCTTTCTGATATAGCTTCCATAAATGCTGGCGTGCCTCAAGGTGGCATCTTATCTCCAATTCTTTATAACATCTTTGCTTCTGACCAGCCTACTACTCCCAACACCTCAGTAGCTGACTACGCTGACGACAAAGCGTTAATATCTATTAATAAAGATCCAATCATAGCGTCAATTAATTTTCAAACTCACCTTAAAGCTATAGAAAAATGGTTTACAAAATGGCGGTTTAAAGTTAACCAGGATAAATCCGTTCATACAACCTTTACCCTCAGACATACCCCTTGTCCTAATGTTCTTCTTTACGGTACTCCAATTCCCTACTCTCCTAAAATCAAATATCTTGGCCTCACCCTAGATCAAAGATTAACGTAGGCTCAACACATCAAAACTAAAAGATTAGCATTGAATCATCGTCTTCGCATGCTCAAACCCTTATTAACCAATAATATATACACCTCTATTAAAACAAAACTTCTTATATATAAAACATTTTTAAAACCACTATGGACCTACGGCCTGCAACTCTAGGGCTATGCGAAAAAGTCAAACACAATGAAAATCCAAGCCTTTCAAAATATTGCACTTAAAAAACTAACGAATGCTCCACCCTACATGTCAAATTGTACACTACATTCCGACTTAAAATTAAAAATAATAAGTGATGAAGCAAAAATCGTTTATAAAAGATTCCATAGCCGCCTAAATAATCATCCAAATCCATTAATAAAAAAATTGGCCACCCCTACAATACCTGGTAATCCTCCGGACGTCTGAAGCGTATTGGTGTCGAGATCTCTTAAATTAAGTTAATATCAAGTTAACAGAAAGTGTTATCAATAAGTGGCTTCTTTCAACAAAACTTTATGATTTTATAACATTTATCACATATTCTAATTGTGTCTAGTATAATTGATACAGATTGTTTATTACGTGTAAAAATAAAAAAATAAAAAAACTCGTCTTTGTAGTAACGATTGAAAATACAGCACAAGAAATACATAAAAATCAAACTTTATAAAGTCATAACACATGGACAAATAAATGAAAATTCAAACTTCAAACGCTAACACAATTTTTAATTTTTTGTCTACAAATTTATGTAATTAAAAACATATGTTGCCATTTAAAAAAAAACAAAAATCCCCCTTTTTGGCTTATAAGGACTGGTCATAAATTTTTTCAAAATATTGAAAAATGTAGAAAAATATGTACCTAAAAGTTTAGGAAAAAATTGTTTTTCAAAATATTTATATTTTTAGAAAAACTGACTGTCTTACGTTAGTTAGATCACCCTGTATAATGTTTACTGGAATTTTTAAAACAGAGTTTGATGACATTTTTGATTGGTTAGATTTGACTTGGTTGATTCCAGATCATGAAAAAGAATTCATATTTTTTCAAGTCTTGATCTCGACTCCCAATCGTTCTCTTAAAAATATTATGTATTAGCTTTATCTTGTTGTTTTAATGTTTGTATGTTTAACTTTTTATACTTAGCTTTAAGCTTGACATACACACAAGAAAGATACGAAAGTCTTCTATCAACGCTGAAAAACAAACTTGAGTATCATGGAGAGGATAGTTTTGACATTTGGGTAAACGAGAAGATCAAAGGTCTTTCAGCAACTTATTACTGTGTTCAATTACGTTCTGAGGATTCTCGGTTTTTTAGTCATGTTCACGGTAAATAGTATTATGGTCATTATTTGAATAATTATTAAATTTAGTAAAAATAATTTTAAGACCACAAAAAAAACTGTTTATTTGATTGCCTGACTGAGTACTTATTTTATTTTTGAATTGATTTGTGTACATGATTGTTTAACAATTGTACAATTTAGATTTTATTTGTCTTTAATATCAATGAACTGCTAAAAACAAATCTATGTCAAAAAATCCACGGATAAAGTATTCTAACAAAAATATGTCAAAATACCTAAAGATAAAAATATCCTAATCAAAAATATTATTAAAATATATTATTATTTTACAAATACATAAATCATAAGTTAGTACAAAACGTAGTCAACTAATTATACATTTTTATGTTATCTAAGTTAGTTAAAGTCTCGTAAAAAATTATTTCATCTCACAATTTTTTAGTAAAGTACATTTTGTTTTTTTTTTTAGAATTAATAGTACAAAAATATCGATGGCCAACTTTTTTTTGACAGTTAGGCGAGTTACCTAACAAAAAAAAAAATTTTTTAATTTCACCTAACATTCTATCTTTCTAGATTTGTAAATCGATTATTCCGTCCTTTACAAACGTCATTAGTTCTATTACCACTTAACATTGTTGTATCGAACTTTTGGTGGAAATAGAGATGCAGATTAAATGTTTGAGTTAAGCCATTTTCGAATTTCTTTAATCAACCTATTTACGTTTTTAAAAAAAAAATAAACTAAACTCTTGTCTCTTATTTATTTTAGTTATTGTTATATTTAAATATGAAACAAAAATAACATATACTATAATTTGTTTATAAATCTTCTGTAATGAACTGCCTTCTTCTAAGTCTACGTTGATAATTTTAGGACTAAGAAACACATTTTTACTTTCTTATTTTTCAAGTATAACTCCAAGCATTTTTTCCAAATATTTATTTAACACCCCCCCCCCCTCCAGCCTAATTATTTTTATATCAACTTTTGGAACTTAAATGGTAACACATACATTTCATTAACTTTTTTAATTGAAAATAACGTAATTACAATTTTGTCTGGTGAAAAGTTAATAAAATTTAACGTTGACATTTAAGTTTTATAAGTTAATAGAGCTCTAGTAAATACTAAATGATTAGTGAACCTTAAAATTGCTCTCCTGAACAATTGTGTAAAGTCGATAAAAAACCCTTAGTTCCTAAGCCTGCTAGGTACTGATTATTTTGGATATTTTCTCATTGGATATTTTGACCGTAATTTTTTTACATTAGACTTTTTGACCGAAACCCCTAAAAAAACTATAGATAATGTAACGTCGTAAATCACTAAGATGTATCGTAAATTATAAATTTTATTTTAAACCAGTTTTTGCACGTTTTTAGCAAAATTCAAGATGCAGGCAAAATATTTGGCTGTCAGAAAAATGATTACCAAGTTGGAAATATTAGATTCGTGTCCATCAGTTACTCTAGAAAAATACTGTCTGGTCAACAAAATATCGTTACCAGTGTACCGCGTCGAGTATTCAAGTCGTCATACCACCGACATCGTTTGTACACTCAATCAATTTAGAAAAGAAGGTTCGGGCTCAAACTACGACATTGCCCGCGAGAGAGCAGCATTTAAGATGTATAGGATAATTTTGTACTACAATCGCCAAACTCGAACCTTATATTAATCACGGGAAAGACTAAATAGACTAAATTTAATCTATTCTATGTATTAACCTTATTTAAAGATAGAATATTCTTCATCCTAGCTTAAACGCAGAAATTAATAATACAGAGATTTTTTATGAGCCTTACTAAGTCAATTTATTTATGTATAAAAATAATAAAAGTAAATAAAGGTAATAATAAAGGTAATAATAAAAATAAAAAAATTTCATGTTTTTTTCTCCGCTCCTCGGAAAAACATTAAATCATGGATATGTTATAGCATTACGGTCCGTATAACCACCATGATCCATACATTTTGCTCTTTGTAAACTCCTCTACAAGCGTCTTGACCGATGACGTGTACTTGCCCGCTCTCCAGTTCTCCAGCAAATTGGCGTTAGCTTCCGCCCGGATCAGCTCTTCAGAGCCGTCGCTTTGTCCGTTATGCCCTAGACATCTCCTTACTGAAATTATTCTGTTTTTGGTCCGCCTTGGCTGACTCCATAAACCAGTCGAGTCCGCACATTATCTTGTGGTTAATATTTCCGCTGAAAATCAAATACTAATAACTGGTCATTTCATGCCAAATCACCTGATGTGTACGCGAGTGGATTTTTTAAATGCCCCATACTTATAAATCCTATGTAGATAGTTTCACAAAATTGAAAAAGTAAAGAAAACATTTTTTTTCTGGACTTAGGCGATGCTATATTCCGTAAATTGTTGTAAAAATACCTGAAGTTCACGACCACGTTACTTAATGACTAATTATTATATCAAAAAAGGAACTTTCACTTAGCAATTGAAATTTAAGTTTTTTTTTACATAATATCCTTAGACAATTTTTTTCAAACTTGAAGAACATCAAACTATACTAGTTTTTTTTTTATGATGTATAAGTAACTTCAAAGTTTGACATTTTATTAAAAATATGTACTGTACTTACTTAAATGTATAAGGAACATCTGGCAAAAGTTTGGTAATGGAGACTTTTTTTTATTATTATCTGTAAGAACTTGAATTGTTCAAATTTTGTACTTTAGAACCATGCATAACGTATTTTTATTAAAATTCATTTAGGCAATACAAAGTTTAGTATATGTAATTTGCATGTAATTTGTGTACAATGTTATTAAGAGTTATACGATTTGTATTAAGAATTACTAATCTTATTTTAAAGCTTACTTACTAGAATATACTAGGTTATGAACTTAATTCTTTAAATGATTTAAGTGATAATTAACTTTGAATTCACAAAAAAAAAATACAAAACTATTAAATTTATTGATTTATTTCCTTGACTTTATGTATCCAAATACAATTAAAATCAAACAAATAATAAAAACTTCATCAAGTGTCAAAACAATTGTTTTTAGTTTATATGAAACTTTTACTTATTACTTGGGCGCACTAAGTTTATAGTTCTGTAACGGTCTGTAACGGACGAGCAGCTGTAACGGTCACATTTAGCCGCCCGTTACCACTCGCCTCCAAATATGCATTATTGGCAGTTTAGCCCGATTAGCATGTAAGCCATTATAGGTAGGGGAGACAACAGACACACGGGACAATGCCAGGGGCACCGATGCCCAGTGAGTTGACATACTACCATCTTCGGACCGCGACCTAATTATTCTAAAGCCATTACCTATATTTCACGTTACATTACTATTTTATATTTCTTTTAACTTTACCCGTACTCGTGTGTCCGTTCAACTCCGCCATTACCTGGACTAACTACAGAGAACGCTTTAGGATCCAGGTAGAGGTGTAATATATATGTACATAGCTTTACTTATTTAATAAACCTGTTTTCGTTTCGTTGCACACTTGAGAGTTAAGTTATTTAGAGGTACGATCGCCTGTTAAGCTCCTCAGGCGATATAGCAAGTATACAAAGGAGACTTTAGGGATATTTAAGTGTAGATACGGCCTAGCCATCCGTCCCGTCTTCGGGTCCACTAATTTAACCCTATCGACTGTCGTTTCAGCCTAGCCTAGCCAACTAGCCAAGCAGACACGTTACAATTCCTTACATTAAACTAAGATTAGGTTGGGTGGAAATATAGTTTTTACAATTATATATGTGGCTAATATCTATTATTTATACTGAGATCGAATATTATAAATTCATAAAGTAAACTATTTTAATTTTTTATTATCATTAATAATATGATTGTATTTTGTTTTAATTACACGTATATCTGGTTGACAAGGATTTGGGTTTTGTTATTTATGACAACAAAATATCTACACAAATATAATTTTTGAAAAATAATTTTTACAATTATTTCCTATGAATAAAACATAATAAGTTTTTTTATTTCTTATTAAGTATATGAACTTATTTGTCATACTTTTGCTTACATCAGTACGACATTGTGTGAATGCACCACTAGGTAAAGTCAAATTTCACTTCGTTAATACATCAATTCATTTGAATCATCTAATGTTAATTGATAAGTTTATCACGATAATACTACAAACTACTTAGAAATATTATTTTACATAGATATGTAATAGATATTGTAATAATTTGTAATTGGAACTTGTGTCATAGACAGAACGAAAAGAATACACAAATCTAAGAAAATAAAAAACGTTTTGGAAGTATTCAAACAAAAACTAAAATCTAACGAAACTTCTGATCCGGCTGTTGACAATTGTGTTAACTACGATGTCATAACTCAAAAAAATGTTGGAGTATGCAAAATCACCATTGAAGGCAAATTAGCTGGCTTCAATTATACTGATGATGAGCAAGAAAGTATTGAACAGGCAAACCAAAATGATTTGGTAGAGGAAATCCCCATTGAATCTACAAATTATCAAAATTTAAAGAAATCAGTCCCAACGCCAATACAAAAACAATCAACAGTTCCGTTTATGTATAATAATCCTTCCAAACGAACTATGCTAACATTTAATGGTAAAAATATGTTTTATTAATATTCCTATCAGATTAAGAGCTGTTTAAACGAGAAAGCACAATCAATATTATTTTTTTCCCTAAAATATTGAAATAACATTATGACGAACACTATATTTATATAATTCAGATGCACAAAAATAGCTCAACTCACAAATTAATTTTTTAAAAAAAACTGAAATTTTTTAAATATCAGCTCCAAAAAAATTAAGTTCTGGTATTTACTAGTAGATGTTTTTTTTAGGAACGGGTTAGCTAGGTTTTTAAATATAATATGATTCTAAAATATCCAATGTAAGAAAACAAAATTAATTTTTTTATGAGCTCAGCTTTTTTGCGTTATGCGTCTCAAATACTTGTTGTTGGTTTTTAAATTTCGGATCCAATTCATAATAATTTATATCAAAAATTTTAAATTAAAATGTCACTTTTAATTTACTTTTAACATAATATTAAACTCATTACTAAATAAATAAAAAAAGATATACTTACAAGTATAATTGTGTTAATTCTAAACTGTATAAATGTAATAATGCAGATCACGTTGTCCATTCGAGAAAATCAGATGACATCGGTGCAAATAATGATGTACCTAATCGTCCACAAGCTACGGAATTAACTCGACGTACAGATAATACGGTCGACATGGAATCTATTTTGCGATTATCTTACTTGGCTGATAATTTAAATCGTACTTACGATTGGCTTAAAAGTATTTCGGCGTAAACGGTCATAAGCCCACACATTCTGTTATATTTAATACGTTAACTTTATGAACATGTTATATTAAGCATATTAATCGTTTAAATTTACTCGATACATAAATTATGCACATTATTAAATAATAAAGGTCGATTCACACTATACGGAACGTCAACGTCGCGTCACAGACCGCTACCGTCACGTTAAATTTGTTACCCATTCACATTAAACGTCAACGTTTAGAAACGTCACAGAAATATTGAGAAATAATATAGAAAAGTACGCATATCATTTTGGTATACATTCAACAGTAAACTATTTGTAATTCAAATCTGTAAAAATAATAAGTACTTTTGTTATTTTATATTGTCAATTGACGTATTTTCTAAAAGTTCTAAAACAAACAAAGCGATTGAATTATAATAACACAACAAACTATACATTTATAATTTCATAAAATTGAATAAAATTAATAATAACTTAGAACTTCAACTTGTTATTAGTAGAAAGCAGTTGGGGGTGGTATTGGTGCTATTAACGGAGCATTAGTTGACATTTTAATGACGCTTTGTTATTTTAGATAACAGGATGTTATTAAATAAAATTACAGTAAAACTATATGGTTTATATTTATCATAAATTAAACATGAATATTGATGTTTAATCAATGTAGTTAATAATATTAAACAAGCTTAATAATATAATAAATAAGCAATATGCATAATATAACTAATATGCGTATAACCTAACCTAGCTTGTTTTAATTCTAAAAACATAACGACATCAAATTTTACCACAGTAATAGTTATATAATTTTATATGATTAACAATAGAAAATTAATGTTAGAAAATGGCTGACAAAAATTGAAGCTCCAAGTGTTTGAGATCAGTAAAGTATTTCTATATTATTTGTACTATTTTAGTAAATAGGATAATAGTTTTTTCTGAGATTTATATATTGAAACACAATTTCTATTATTTATTTATTCTTTTACCAACAACGTAGTATATAGTGAATAAAAAGTTGGAAATATTGTTATATATTCACTAACTCTGATCTGGTTATGTTACTACTATGACTAAAGTAGAAAGTAACTCTTATTACTCTTAATTAATTGAATGTATTACGGTGACCAGATTTAAGTGTTCTAAGTATTTTTTATTTTTTCGTTTTGATCAAGATGAAATATAAAATATGATACTACAAGTGGTAAAAATTCTGCCAATTATACTAATTGATTAGATTTAATATAATATAATATGTAACTGAAGACTAGAAAACATTTTATTACACATTACGATTGGACCAACGTATTTTGCAGTCAACACGATTGATAAAGACCCCAAGTAGTATCGGCGAGCAAGACAATGAGATGACTTTGTTTTCTACATTTAACATAATATAAGTGAATTTCAGAGTTGTAAACTAAAAATCACTGATGCAATGAACATTATGTTTGAATTAAACAAAGTGCAATAGACTATGACTTAGGGAATGTATTAAATGATGTACTTAAACAAAATGTAGTCACGAAAGCAATATTTGTAATATACTTAATAATTTTAGTATAAATAATTGTGCAGATATTCGTCCATTAACGGTCCTCGCATACCGTATCTAATATTATATTATTGACCACAAATTTGTATTTGTTTGTATGATAGTAACCACGTAATTTCCAAACGAGAGAACATTATATTTTATAATTTTACATGATGGAATATTTGGTATTTAAATCTTACGCGGTAAAGAGTTACATGCATCTGAAATGCAAATACTCGAAGACACTACAATCATTTTTGGTCACATATTACAATGGGACAACCGCGATTTGACGGAGTTTCCCGAAGAAATGATACGACTCAATACTAAAGTCAAAAAATTGTATTTTCAAAATAATCACATTTCTTATTTAGTGAGTACAACAAGATAATCAGTTCATAGTCATTACTAAGGCATTCAAATTACTGTGATTATACAAATCTTTTTTTTTTATTTAAGAGACCAAATCCTAAGATTTAAGTAACCAAGTAAGTTATTGATAAGCAACTTACTTACCAACAAATTTAAAATCACTTTCAGAACAGTATTCTACGTTTACTTACATTTTTAAATTGTTTAAAATATGAATTAATCAATATTTTCTGAAACATTCCGAAGGAAACCCTAAATTAAATAATATACAATACTAAATTGAATATTAGAAACAATAATAATATCTCTACTATTTCTGTGGCTTGGAGCAAGAAGGGCCTATGTCAATTTTGTGCATAAACGAGTTAGTCCGCTAATTGCAAAAATTGAAACATTTTTTATATATTGTAAAAAAATCACACTCTGAGGCCAAAAAAATAATAACTCATGAAGAGTTTTATAAAAAAATTAACATAGAGCCTAATGGAAAATGAAAACTTCAAAGTTCATTTTCCGAAAGTTGCAAAAAGTGACCCTTCTTGCTCCAAGCTACAGATTTATAATAATACATATTGTGTATGTACATATAGTGTACTTAATTGTTTAATACAATTGTATTAAATATTTTATTAAAACAAAATCTGTATGTAATTTTAGCCTAATTGGTTTTGTACTATGCAAAATTTGAGTCACGTTTATTTGGGTTTCAACAACTTAGAAATTATTCCTGACGAGTTAAGCCTCATGACTAATTTAGAAGTACTTAGTGTACCATGTAACAGTATCAAATATTTGCCAGCCTCTATGGCTCGCTTACCGATACTAAAACATTTGGATGTATCTCACAACTGCATAACGAATATTCCAGATGGTAAACGTGAAAAATCAAAGCTAGCTATTTCCGTTATTCGTATCTAATTTATTGCTATAATTTATGATATCGTTTTAACAGATTTCTTTCGAATGAAACAGTTACTGAGTTTAGACTTATCACATAATCAAATTACAAAGCTGCCTGATATCAGAGTTGATGGTTCTGTGTTGACTCAGTTGCATTTGGACAACAACTATTTGTTGACGGTGCCCGAAAATTTGTCCACGTTAAATAATCTTGAAGTCTTATCGTTGAACGGCAATCGACTGCTTTACTTTCCGGCGCTACCCTTATATAAGGCTAATATAAGCGTAGAGCGGAATCCCTACTTGAACTATGTATTCGTGCCAGTGCAGTAAGTACAACTAATTGAGATTGAAACTGTTCGAAATTATATTTTTTAGTAGGTGCAATGATCTAATTTACACATTTTATAATTTTAAATACCTATAAAAAAACACATTTAGCACAATATTGGCCAGGGAACAAAAAAATATAACTTGACCTAAACTGTTTAAGTGTTATATTATGTCACATCATATTTTTAATTAAAATGTTCATCATTTAGTATGAATTTGTGGACAAGTAACAAAATAATACATTAAATAAGAAAATTACTATTTTTATTCTTCTATGCCTATTTTATCTTTATTAATCCATCTCTTGTCTTAAATATTTTTTTTTAACTGTGATTAACTGCTTATATCAATTAATGGTAAGAAATATGACTAATATAAGAAAACTGGAAATGTTAAAATGAGCTGAATTATAATATCCTATGATAGCCGATAGGTGCACTAATTAAAAATAATAAGAAACTCAAAGGTCATAATAAAAGTGTTAAATATAATAATCCCCCCCCCCCAAAAAAAAGAGTTAAACAAACATTACATCGTGTGGTTAATATAACATTTACCCACGAAATTATTATAGCAAATCAATTTTCATTAAAACCGTTCTCAAAAATAAAGTATTTTAATTACTTACATTTATTTAATATTTGGTCGATATACATCACGAGGGACCTAGTTCTAGATGGGTTCTAGCCCGATAAATTATGTAACCTTATTCATAGTGCATAATTTTTTAATAGTTGATACGTGGTACACCTATTAGGATTTCACATCATTTGCTCATTTAATCTATATATTTTGATTTTGTTTATCTTTTTGCTTACTCCCTTCAAATAACAATATAATATTGATTACAGATATAAATATTATGCGGAAAATTCTGGTACGGAAAACTTTCGATACCTTCACAAGATTGATAACGTTGTGTTGAATTGCCTAGGTCGCAATTTAATTATGCCGTCAAAAATTAAACATGTTTTAAGCGTAAACGACGATGCATACTGTCCATCACTAAAGGAATTTGCTTTAAGAATATTAAACAAAACACAGATCAAGGTCTCGGAGAATGAATTACCAAAAAACTTGTATAGTCAACTCTCTTCTGGTCCTGTGGCGATGTGTTTACAATGTGAACGATCAATGTTTACGTATGCAGTTGTTTGCATATTTAATCACGGGTTGGTCTAAATGAATTATTTTTTTATTTTGTATGATGTGTAGAATTATTTAAGGGTCTCGCCTTTGAAGGAGAGTAGATAGAGTAGCGTTAAGAAATATCTGAAGCGTGGGTAAGACTACCAATTTTAGGGAAATATTCTTCTTCTAATTATACTAGGTTACGTTAAGTCAGATTTATTTATTTAACATCTGCAAAACCTCTAAGTTAAAAAAAATGTCTATCAACCTTTAATCATACTGTATAGGAAATTATTTATTTGAGATTGCAAAAGCGTTATTTTTAAGTACCTAAATTATATTTTCAGTTATCGCAGTTTGTATATATTTGGGAATAATAATCTGAAATGGAGCATTTCTAATTGCGAAAATGTCATGAGGTATATTTTTACATGGAACATGCTTTAGCCTTGGCCTCCCAGCTCGAAAACGACACAAAAAATCGACACGAATCATTTTAACACCTCTACTCGTATTATGCTGTTCGACTGAAATGGGTGAAGCGGTCCCCATTACGTCTCTGATGCGGCGCTCGTATACACTGTGTAACATATAACGTAAAAGGGACCTTTGAAATAATAACGAGTCGTCGTCGTCATGCAAACGTTTTGGCCAGAACATATAATTAAAGACATATAATACAATATGTATAGCATATAATTAAATAAAGACTATACTATCGTCATAAGTCGCGAGGAGATAATAGATTAGAAATATTCACTATTCCGGAGCCATCAGGCTAAAGCATGTTCCATGTTTTATAATTTTAGCCTTTGGGCTTTAAGTAGACTGTAAATTTTTTCCAAGTCTTTTCAGTAACAAAATGTTCATTAGTAATTAACGGTGTATTCCCACAAACATATTATTTATAGAAAACAAATTATTGTATATAAAGATGTTACATTAAAAAGTGTATCGTTTTAGGTTAAATATGCATCTAATGGTACAACTGTTTTGCTCGAAGACCTGCGAAGAAACTCATTCCAGATATAAAAAAACTCGATACGGGATCGTCACGCCGTACATTGATTTTAAGTGGAATAAGTTGGAAACATAATGGTTTGCTGGAAGTTGTAATTTGTTTATATTGTGTATAATTAAATTATATAGTTTGGTTTTATTCGTTTATAATTGAACCGTTTTGTGTTAAAAACACTTGTCGAGTAGCTACGATAATCAAGATAAAAACATTACAACCCGGCACTAAGATAATTTAAAATCTTATTACAGTATATTAAATTAGGCCTCTCATTTTTCCTGTTAATTAATAGCATTTACTATGAAAATACATTTTTCATGATTTTGGGATTTATTAGTGAATTATTATTTTATATTTAAATTAAGATATACTTACCCCAATATATAATATATTTAATTTAACCACCCAAGGGAATTTGTATTTAAACGATTAACAATTTGTTTAAATACATATCAAATACGTATCCGTAGATTAGGGGTAAATATATACAAAATATGTGCTACATCCAGTGAAGTAGCCATATTCTTAATCTAATTAAACTATGAAGTGAAATAGCATGGGTCGTTTGAACCGTCCGATGTCTTGAGAACTGTCGAGGAGTTGTATGGCATCTATATTTGTGTGTAGCTCAAGTCTTTACGTGTTTAATCCAGCACAAATGTCATTTTAAGGTCGCGGTGGATGATGTTTTGTTCTATTATAGCGATGTGTTGTGCTAATGGTACGAAGATCAACAACTGTTTCTTTAACCGATTTGGATCTAGGTTATACAACTGTGGGGTTGTGTCCAATAACCTAACCTGACCCGGTATTATGCCCTAAATTTGAACCCCAAATATTATAATTTACATCTTAAACTTAGTGTGTCCAAGCTGCCTGCATAGCCTAAGACGGCCTGTTAACATGGGTAATAATCTACTAAGACGTTTTCAAATAAATTTAACTGTATCTAAAATGTTTCAAAAATATACTTACACGCTTCATTTTAAAAATTAAAACTAGTTCTTGACCAGACATGTCAAAGGTAATGTCTGGCTAGTACGTTACCTTTTAAGTATAAAAAGTTAACCCTCCCCCCTTATCTGGCTTCTTACTGAAAAAAATAAAAAAAGACTTTAAATTAATATTTTTTGGTAAAAATTAAAATTCAGAAACGTTTTTAAATAAGTAATTTTTTTTATAATTTTAGAATGTCATCAAAAATTCAGGTGGCCCGTGAAATTCTGAAGACCTTGTATAAATTCAATATAAACTAAAGGATCAATACAAATTATAAATAACGCTATTTCACTCAAGAGAGATTAACATTTTATTTGAATTGCAAAAAAAAAAATTTATTAAAAACTAGCTTTGATTATACTACATATTTAGCCTATTTAAGGTATTTTATTAATATTGAACAATTTTACGTTTTACAGCATCACATTAAATTATTTGATCACTTTCAGTTCCTCAAACCTCGCTGTGTTTATTTTTAATCATTATTATATTTTCTAATAAAATTGAATTATGAAAAAAAATCGAATATAAATGACAATACTTGCTTTTAAAATTCATATTAAATGAAATAATCATGGAATAGATTTTTTGGTTTTAGATATTCTTGACGGTTTTCTATTTTTTGAAGGTAAAATTTCGTTTTCACTTCTGCAAGTACTTGGCTTGGCTAACTCCAAAATTCTGCTGGACGCTAGAAAAAATAAAAGAGAAAACAATGAAAACTACTAATAAAACAAAGAATACTGACCATTAATTAATAGCGTATTGTTTTATAATTGATGATATTAACTGTAAAAGTATTACGTTAAATTTTTTATTTAAACAACGTTTTCAAATACAATTCATAAAATGTTATGGTCAAATTATTTCTTTTCTTATTTGCTATAAGTTTCTGGGATATAGTTATATATCATTGAATACTATAATAATATAGGTATCGTACTCAAATGCGTTATGTAAGATGTAATAAATGTACAACTATAAACGTAGTATCGTTTTAGTAAATTATATTTACTTTCAAGTATTTACTGAAGATTATTTTACTCTACACTAGTTTACTCTTAAAATATTTTTAATTTTGTAGCGTTTCATTTTGGAAACATTTTTATTTATGTTATAGTAGAATTAGACACTATTCAAATTTGTATCTTTTAGTATTTGCTTGAGCTTTATCAACTTATAAAACTTAAATGGAAACGTATAAATGTAATTAGCTTTTAAATTAAGAATACTTGATCAATTTGGTCAATAGCCAGTTTTGAATAATTATTTTCAGTTATTTAATTTTAAAATTTAGGAAGGGAGGTGGAGTGCAGCTGAGAAATGTACGCAGATAAAGATAACTCTATCCTTCCTCTCTACCCTTCCTCCCGTCCTAAATTTTAAAATGTAATAATTTTAAAACTATTTATTCAAAACTGGTTATTGGCCAGTCAACATTTTTAGCAAATTGTTATTAATCTAAAAAGCTAATAAAATATATACGTTACCATTTATGTTTCAAAAGTTGATAAAGCTCTAGAAAATACTAAAAAACATGAACAAAAATGTTTTCAAAAAGAAACACTACAAAATTGAAACTATTTAAGAGTAAATTATAGCATAGGGTGTTAAGCGAATCACCCCGTATTTCATAAAAATAAATAATGTATAAGTTAGACTAGAATACAATTTCTTGTACTTGTGTCCACTATTTCTACAGAAGTTTAAATTGAAAATACGAATAACAGCCAACGCCTTACGCGTGTATTTTAGAGCTGATTTTAGTTTAGCGTATGGATCGTATTCGAGGTCTTCGATAGTGCTTGGATGCAACGACCGAGGAGTGGCTAATCTCTTTATTCTTTCAGTTGGCACAAACTTGAGGGACGACCGTTTTACCTATAAAATAATAACTATATGATGTGGTATACTGTCATTACGGTCAAATAGTTTCCTCGTGATGTACCGAGTAAGATTCTTCATCTGGTTTCACATTAACTGATTCATCGCGTTTAATTGGTACCGACAGTCTTTCTATTCTGGATGAAAGTTTACTCAAAGGCACTTTGTAATAACAACACTGTAAATTGTAATAATGATTAAGTAATAAGTAGTATGAACTTACTAAGAACTATTTGAACGGTCTTTTCTCTTCAAGATATGTAGCTCCGTACTTGTATAGATGCTCTCAGATCTACTTTACAAGCTCTAAATAAGTTAGAATTACGTATCTCTCATTTTAATATTCACATACACTAGCTAGGTAGAACATTCCGCAATATGTTCGTATTGGTTTTTTTAAGCTCAAAGTAGAACCCTAGTGCATACCTACGCTAACCCTAAAATCTTCTATTACTCCACAGATACTTTTGACACTCGTATTTCATACATATCCTCTATCAAATTAATATACGATGTCACAATTCCTTTTCTATCACAATAAAAATACATATTTTATTTTAAATCTAACGGTCAATATGCGTACAATTGCCGTTATAAATTATAAAAACCAAAACTTTTTGTTTTATTCAATATCGTATCTATCCTTTGTACTAAGTAAGATGGGTTCATAATTAAAGACCATTAAAAGACCAAAAAAACGAATTAAGTTTAATTTCCTATTTGGACACTTACAGTACTACAAGAAGTCACTGACGTCTTACGAGGGGCAGCCAACTCGTTTAATCTATCCAAATGACTTTCAAACTGTTTAGGTCCGCTAAACCTTTTCCTTGCATAAACACGTTCTCTGAAAACAGTACTCGATTGTTTTTGTGATCAAAAACAAATACATATACTATTATATTTACGTGTATTGATAACTAAACTTCGGTTGTGACAGTTCTCTTAATCTATCGTGGTTGATTAAATATTGCCGCGCCGAGTTATTGTTTCTGTATAAAAATAAAATGAAATCAGTATTCATCGTTGCCACATATAATATCTTCAATAATTTATTGCAATGACAAACAGTAGCAAATAGAGTAATGTTGCCTGTCATATCCGCTTATAGGACTATTTCCATATATCCGTGCCGGGTCCGGGTCGAAAAGATATTGTTCTAGAATCTAGACAATTCTCTCTCGTAGTTCCCGGACGGGTTTACGCATTCTCTCTATAAAGTATTTAATAAATAGTATAAGAGCTTCCGTTAACTTACGGATCGGTTCCGGATGGTCCGGACCCGTCACGGATATGTGGAAATAGACCTTAATAATACTTAACACACAAAAACACAGCGGTCAACTTCTCATTTGTAAATCAGTATAATGTTATATCAATACATCATTATTATTGTTAGTTGTGTATAGATATAATTTATTATGACAAATGACAAAATAGCTGTACGTTTTTGATAACATTGGAAGTAACCCTTCAGCTTCAATCTATTCTGTACTTGTATCCTACTACATTATACAACCCTCACCCGCACCTGCTTGTTATGAAGTCAGCTTCCCAAATTCTGTACATTTCAAACAGAGTTCATAATTTTTATCTAAATAACTAGTTAAATAGTTTTTTTATTTGAATACCGTCGAATAATATTTGCATTCGAATGACCGCAAAATCGTTTTTTTTATTCGAAAATAATTTATATCTTAAATAGATTACTTACTATTTGCAATAGTATCGAATAAAGAGATTATTCGATTAAATTAGTTACTATTCATTATTCGAATAAAAAATGCCCTTCTCTGATTGTAAATGATCTGAGCCTAAAAGTAAAACATAATTATCAACTAACCCGAACGATTTGCGTGTTGTTGAACCCTTTGTTCTCTGCACCATTGTCGATTGTGAAGCAAATGTACATTTTTCATGATTTGTAACCTAAATAAAAACCGTTCACTTAGTTTTTGTGAAAGTTGAATTTCTAGCAATGACATACGTGTGACGTGTTTCCATTTGTCGTTCTAGGCTTTGCTAAACTAGACCAAAATTTTTTCTTTGCCAAAAGTACATCCACCCTTCCTTTGCAAACGTTGAACAATAGATTGAACTTAATCTAATTACACAGCAAATTTACATTTATCAAGTGGCTTAAATAATTTTCTATTGTTTGTGGGCTCCTTACTCGATGAATTTTGTCTCTATAATCGTCTTCGGTTAATGAAATAATTTTTTCCGCAAAATCTTCAACCATAACTTACTATAAATAATTGCACGAACAATTAAGTGTATAATTAGTAATGAACTGTAATCATCGATGCTTAAAACTGTGATTTTAATTCATTTTATGTACTCATATAAACCGTTTCCAGGATATTAATAATAGTTTAAACATAAAAAATTGTTGATTTTTTCTTATGTACTATTTACGTGTTATACGCTAAACATTTGATATTTAATAATACTTGTACGATTCATTCAAGGATGTTATTATAATACCTACTTAGTTTTGAAACTGATCTAAACCTACACATACATATATATTTATACATGTATAAAAAAATAAAAGAAATAGTTCTAAATTTATTAAATCATTCCATAAAGTTTGTCTTAAGTCGATAACTGTTAATAACCTAACTTTGCATTTTTAGTGACTTCTAAGTAGTATAAGTATAGTTTATATCGTCAATGAGATAAAAAATATTATAACATGATATTGTGTAGTGTACAACTTTCTCCCGTCCATTCATTGACCTTTAAGACATATTAAATTATAATAAGGTTTGGTTTTAATAAACAATTACATTTATGTTTTCTACAAACCAACGTGAATATAAAAACAATGGACGGGGTAGATACTTAGAAAACTGCTATCCTCACTTGATCGTTTTTAGTTAAAATATTATTAACTGATCACACATTTAAATAGGTACATTGTCACGATATTTGTTTAATCTTCATTGCATACCTAGCTGATGTAGGTCCCGACATTTATGTATGTTGATAAGCAATTGTCTTGTTTTATACTCAACTCTAATTTTTAATTTGTTAGCAATTAAATTAATATAAGAAAGTATTATAAGATATTATAATTTGTTTGAATAATGGACAATCATTTTTATATTTCTGGCTACAACATACCCTACCTACATTAACTATACATGCTGTTATTCTTTAATTTTACTGCTAAATTTTTTGCTGCACAAATAAAATATTAAAAATTAGGTGGAAAAAATAACTGGTTTGGGTTATTGAAAATGAATATTATACGCTCACAAGTAAGTTATTATTTTCGTTCACTATTTGAAGAAAAGGTGAACTAGTTATGAGAATAACTCTAAAATTTAGTTATCTAGAACAACATTTCGCCGTCCAAATAGTATTAAAAAACTATTGAATTCCGAAAAATATGACCGGCGGTTCGTTCATTATGAAGGATATCCAGAAAAATGCAAAAAACAAGTGAAGGCGAAGTGAGTTAACACGTCTTTCATATTGAGTTGTTATTTATTTAAATCATTTGTGTAGGGATTCACATATTTTACTTTATATTCTGGGTGCATCTGTAACTACAATGACATTGGTGCCAGTTTATGCTAAATTCGATCCAAAGTTTAGAAAAACCCTAAAATGTTACGCGCCTTTTATAGACAATTATGTGAAGTTCGTGTTTCAAGAAGAAAAACCTTATTTGGATTCTATAGTGGATAGCATGTATTGTGCTAAAGAATGGTATACAATACACATAGAAGTATTAAAATTGCCATATTATTATTATCTTAAGATCAAAAATAAGGATTGGAGTTTTGATAGTCATATTCTCAAAGTAACAATCCCTACTATTTTTTTATAGTAAAAAAGTTCATTACGTATTTACGCAAGTTAAACATTTTTTACAATAAATATTATACTAGTTAGGATTTGTCTTTCAGTGTTGTGTTTATAATAACATATTTATAAACAATTATTTATCACATACATACAATTTGTATTTAAATTTAGTACTTAAAAACATTTTAAATGTCAAAAATAATAATATTTAAAGTAAATTCACGCAACTGAATTTAGTATTTATAATTCATTTATATTCATAATATTTATTAAACTGAAAATGTTTTAAAAGTAAAAAAGGCTCAAAGAATATTTTGTTAAAATTTTTAAAATACTGTAAATTTTTAAATTGTTAATAATTTGCAAACCTTATATATTGTACTTTAATAAAATTATAAAATACTCTAAAAAATGAATTTGATATCTACTTAGAAATGTATATTGCATTTATTGATTTTTTTTATAAAAAAAAAAATTAACTAAAACTATTTTTATATTTTAGGATATTAGATCGTACTTTTGGCAAAGATAAGGTTCGTAATGAATGTGACACAACCGTATGTGGTAATGAACATCCAGGTGATAAAAACAAAAAAATGTAAGGACTGTAACAGGTTTATGAATTTAAAAAAAACGATGTTATATATTTTATTAGATGCGGACAAATGCGCTGAAAACGGTAATGGAAACGAAGAAAAGGTTGTGAATAATATAGCAGACCAGCCTTCAGGTGTGTTGTACAATCTTTTACAATCGTTTACATCGCAAAATTATTTTTATTGATTGAATAATTGGCGTACCTACTTAAAAGTTCTTAAAGTATAAACTGGGAGTAACACCGTGATCTGAAAAATGGCATGTTAACTTTTTAACTTAACTTATTTCATTCTTTATTGACTTGCTAACAATAGACATACGACATAAGTCAGATAGACCTATTAGCTGGCTGCCGACCTAACTCCATAGCCATTAGCTCCAAAAGGTTATCCAAAATAAGGATTTGAAGAAATAAAATACATATTTACTTCAGTTAATACTTTTTTATTTACTTAACTTGTAACATAAATAATGTACTACAATCCTTTATTAACATTTTACTATTAGCTCCGTTAAAACAATTTCATTAACAAGATAAAAAAAATAATTAACTTGCCTAGCCTTGCCAGAGACTAAGAGTAAAACCAGCGACCGTATACGTGTCATCATATCACGCTCATAAACATTTAATTATATACTACTTGTATGTATACATTATTTAAAATTTACTAAACATTACATACAAACACCGAAATCGTATAGTTGTCATTTTTTTCTTTTTAGTGGAAAAAAATAATGACGACGAAAAAACATGTGAACAAGTTGGTGCAGATATAAACTTATTCGCTGAACAGATAAAAACTAACTATGAAGAGGCTTCTCTCATAATCAAAGGTGATTTAATGATTTGGTTTTAGTTACGCGACGGTTGGTCATTTTATACCTATTAATGTAGTATACCCTAGTGTTTATTTGGTTAATATAGCAACCACAGTATTACCTAATACCCTCGATCATTTAAAGCAACCTACAAAAACAGTTTTTTTCATACAAAAATTAGATTTTTTTTTACTTTTTTCCACGTATGTATTACTTTTTAAATATATTATGAAAGTTTTGAATTAATTTTTTAAACATTGTTGTTGATCTAAATTACGTTATAGATAATTTAATACATGCACCTATTTTACAGAGTACAGTAATAACTCCTACGAGAACATAAGAAATGCAATTACTAATCTGGACAATAATGTATGGGGTATATTAAAAGACTTGGAAAAGGAAAAAAATAAAAAATATGTTGAAATTCAAGAACAAATCATGAATAAAATGAAAGCTCTAGGTCAGAGACAAACAGCTCTTAGCAGCCAAGACCTAAAATGTACTCCCGAAGAACGTAACACCGCTAAGGAAACACTTAGGGCCGCATTAGAAACTATCCGTCAGGCCAAAGCAAAGTTGGAAGATGAGCTAAAAAACCTTGCAGTTTATGAAAACTATCGAAATAAAGTACAATCTAGATGGAACCAAACAATGGTACGTGATTATTGTAAATTACTTGTTTGTTATGCCTCCTAAGAAAATTGGGATGCGTGTAGAGTAAAACCCTAGTAGAGATACCTCTTTATATATATATATATATATATCGGAGTTCATCGGTGACAAACATCGTGACTAGAGATTTTTATAGTTGGTATGTACTAAGGTTTCGCTTTGAGTCCTTAATTGTATCTGTTATTTTGGATGAAGTTACTAAAGAAATACGGGATGGAAGAAGTTAACAATAGGCTTGAAGAGTGAAGAATAGAACTCGAAAGAAAAGGAATAAAGATTAGGAGAAGTAAACAGAATATAAAGATTATGAGTTAAGAGGATGAGAACATGAGGTATGGGACAAGATGAGTAATTACAATAAGCGTAGACGTAATGAGTGAGGTTGAGAGGTTAAGAGGTTGAATCAAGTGGAGAAAAATGTCAGGTGTTTGATTTAAAAGAATGAGAAAATTCCAAAAAGTTCTACAAGAGTATGATGAGACCTTACTATGTTGTATGGTTCCGAAGTATTGCGCGTAGATAGAAAGATAGAACAGAGAATGAGTGTAGCGAAGATGAGGATGCTTAGGTGGATGAAGGTAGTGACGAGAGAAGATGGGATAAGGAAAATTACCAAATACGTTAGAGTTAGCATGACGTGGCTTTGATAGCAGACAAACTATAAGAAAATAGACTGAGATTATTTGAGAATATTATAATGATAGAAGAATCGAAAACAGCAAAAATGTTAAAAAGGGGGGGAAGGTAGTTGGGTGCGATTGAGAATGATATGAAGACTAATGGTGTATGCAAAGATAATGTGGAAGATCGTATCAAGTGGAGGTTTAGGACAAAGGTTTACCTCCAAATAGTTGGAATATATGCTTAGGAGAAGAAAAATAGTGTTTTGAAAATTAATTTTAAAGAAAATTGTATATAACTGATTATATTTCATTACCAGGAAGAATTTGAAAGCATTTTCCCGCATGCTACGCTATCAAAAGATAATTTGAAGCTCACGAATGCCGATTTCGATCTTTTTTTACTGTACTCATTTGAAGCGTTACAGAACATCCGCAAAAACATTGAGCGATTGAACGTGAGTAATGAAATAAATTTGTTACAATAAATACTAAACAAACATTTGTAACTAATAATTTTTATAATAAACATTGATAGGTGAATAATTTTAAACTTTTAATTATCGAAATAGGTTGTTTATAATTAAATTTTAAGGTTTTTACTTTTTTTTCACGATATTCTTATAATTCTAGTGTTCTGCATCTGAAAGAATTAATAAAGTCGTATCAGACAACAAAGACAAAATAAAGAGGTTGACAAATGAAAAATATAAAGAAGAGTCAGCTAAGCTGCAATCTGATTACAATCAAAAGGCAAGCAAATATTTAATTATTTAATTACGACTTATGGTTATTTGAACCTAATCTAATATTTTAAATGACTTAGATTAAGGCAATATATGAAGGATGCAATGCTCGTGTTGAAGAACAATTAAGAGCTCAAGAAGCTTTGCACGATGTTCAATTACGCGAAATAGTAGAAAATGCACAAATGACGGCTTCTAGTAAAATAAGCGAAGAACTTACTGCTCTAGAAACTATGGAAAACCATAAAATGAATACCGAACTAAAAAAAATGGAAGATAGGTTCCGACAAGTGATGCAAACATTAAAAGGTAAAATTTAGTTTATTCAATGCATCTTTACTAAATTTGATTAGGCAAAACGAAAAGTAATAATGTAATTATGCCGTTACAAGTATATTTTCAAGATTTGAACATATCATGTTTTCAAAATTAGAGGGTTGGGTTACTTTTTTTCTCTGCGTTCAAGGGATATAATTGGCGTATCTGCCGCCTGATTGTCTGCTATGTATTAGGCTCGATATAGATAATTAAATGTATTCTCATCTTGTATTAATTACATAGTTCAAGCGGAAGATCAGAAGAAGATGTTTGCGTCACAACCATTGTGGGCGGCAGGTCAGTCGATGTTGAACGCCATTGACAAACCTGCGTCTACTTTAACCGGCCATTCAGTCGTACACGTGGATGACGAGATATCCGCTATCAAAAAGGCGGCTGAGGGCGATGAGACAGTAGAGGCCATCATAAACTGGATACCAGAGGACGCCATGAAGTGGGGTGTAAGTACTTCGGTGGAGCTGAAAGACCGGTTTGATAAGTTGTCGGCGGTGGCAGCTCACGTTGCCCAAGTGCCAGAGGACAAGGTGTCGCTACTGCGACTTGGCCTAAGCTACCTAATCAGCAAGTTTGTGGTGCTCAATGGCGAAACGGACGGACAAGACGTGCCGGTCGACGCGGGTACATACAATTTGCTGAAACACGCAAAATACTGGGTGGACAGAAACGATATGTCCAAAGCTGTTCCTTATGTGGAACGCATCAGAGGATTATCTCGCAATGTTTCCCAGCAGTGGGTGGATGAAGTCCGCAAATACTTAGCCATCAAGCACGCGGCGCACGCTCTCATGACTTACGCCTCTGTTACGTCCCTTTCGTTTGTGGAACATCGCAAGGATAATAATTCTAAAGTGTAAAATGATCGTGTATTTTTTATTAGCATCGCCCTCGAGTCGGATCTGTAATTAAATATATTTTAAATTGCAATATACCTATTTATAATTATATTAAATCACCACCAACCGCCTACAAATACTGCCCGTGTTGCGTTAATTTAAACAATTTGCTCCCAACCACTTTGCACTAAATCCCCTGTACCTGTATCACTACTAAACTTTTACTTTGAATTTGTTATGATAAATTTAACTACGTTCTACAAGTTAAGAAAAAACTTTAGCAACATATCGTCTGCCTATTTAGCAAAGGACGTATCTCCAAAAAAATAAATTTTTGGTATATTACACTATTTGAATGAAAAAAAAACTGTGCGTCAGCTGGTATAATAATGATTATATTTTAGTGTTTTTTTTTTCAAACAGTAAGCAATCGTTATTGAAATAAATAGAATAAATTATAGGTTTTTTTCCTTTTAGTGTGAAATTTAGTATTTTGGAGTTACGCTCATTGCTAACTAGGCTGACGATATGTGGTTATATATTATAGTAAAAAAATAAAATAATAATATAATAAAAAAACTCTTAAGGGAATTGCATGCGGTTGGTTTTTTGATGTTTTAGACCAAAAAGCTTGACAAAATGTTGACTACTTAAGATAGTCCAATTTCAATTCTGTAAAGATATACAAGTTCTTTTAAATCTACTAGGTTAGGTATGTAGGAAACAGGTTTTTGATTTTTGATGTAAACAAATTGGGTTTTATAATAAAAAACTGCAAATTTAATTAATTTAATCACAAGAAACTGAAATTTTTAAATACAAATCTGCTTTCCACATAACATAGTAAAGTACCCAAAGAAATTTTACAGAATTGAAATTTCACAATTGGATCATCATATGTTCGGTTGGATTTCGTAATTAGTTAACTTGTTAACTAACTCAATGTTGTTTTTAACTAAAAGCTTTCAAATGTATTAATAGATAAAAATCGTTTTCAGAGTATGGTTATGTTCAACTATGTTTGTTGTTTGATTAGTACAAACGTAAAAAGAGTTAGAAAAAAGTGTCGTTTATCCTACTACATTCACTCCCCTAGCCAGTACAGAGAATATGTAATCCAGAAGGGCGCGCCATGAAGAACTCCATTCTAAACATATTTTAGAGTGAAATAGTAAATAATATATAGAAAATAAAATAAAGTAAAAATTTTGTTTTTAAAAAAACCGTAATTAACATCTTTTGGTTTTTGAATTTTTGTCATCTTTCGAGTTGCCGATGTCACACGGTGGTGGCTTTACTGGTCGGCACTCGCAATCGATGCTGGGAGGTGGCGATTTCATGCATTGTGAAAAACTGGGATACGGGTCCTGAATAGGCGTACACTTTTTTCTTCCCAATTTTTTTATACATGACGGCGGATCCTTTGCTGGCAGACAGCACGGCATACAAATTTTTTTGCACTGCTGTGTGTCATTGTTTTCCGGCAACTTGTTTAATGTTGGGTCTCGCTTTAAGCACGGAAGGTCATTCATACCTGGGCATTCCTCTCCGTCGGCGCCATTGCCGTTTCCACTAGCAAATCTGATCATTGAACTTCTGATGAATTGTATGTTTCTTCCAACCCTCATCATTCTCGACACAAGAGCCATTTATTTAGAATCGTTTATTTTATATTTAATAGAATATGGGTTGAATTTTAAAAGCAACTGATTTTGTGTACTGTAATTTAGTGTTTATTTTCGATTGTATAACATTTAAGCAATATTTTTTTAAGCCAAATATAAATTATACTATAAAATATATATATATATCAACGTAATGTTGTTTTCAAAAAGAACCAAAGATTTTCATTTTAGTTAAACATTATTTTATACTTCAAGTAATTGTCATTTGATTTTGTCATCAGAAAGTTAGCGTCAAACTTAAAAAGAAATTATTGATAATTGGTGTGTTTAAGGCTTGAACTTTTAAATCATAAATAATTTTTATAATAAAAGTTAATAAAATAATAATTGTGCTGTATGTAAATATATAAGGTATTATTTATTAGGGTTCCGTTAACCGTTATTTATTTGTTCAGTTCAAAATTATATTCATGAACGTAAACTATAGGAATAACTTTCTTCCTCTATTTATTCCTAAAACGTTATAACGAATAACGTTAAAAATTAATTTATTCCGAGAACGTCGTACAACTAATACCGTTGCCCATTCATTAGTTTCCAGAACGTTTACCTGATTAACATACAAATTACATTTGTTAATTTATTTGTTATCAGAAATATTTTTATATTGTCCACTTTGTTTTTATAGCTAAATAAATGTTGGTACCTATCATTTTAAAATCAACCTGTACACTTTAGGAGTTGAAAAATGATACATACATTTTTTGTAAAATTTATGACGATTATATTGAGCGTTTATATGATGAAGTTTCATTATATCGAATGTCAGTACACAGTGGGGTATTTTGAGCAACATTTTTGGAGGGTGTTTTTATACAACAAAACTAAATAAAGTAAAAATAAGATCAAGAAGTAATTTTTTAAATTTAGTTCTTGCAGTACATCGTCGGTCTCTACGATAACGGTTTTTGCTAATACAGTAATACCTAATATCTAATTATAAGAAAAAATGTATTAATTTGTTATACATTTAATACAAATTTGTCGTGTGTAATACATTTTTTTTTATCCATGGCCCAGAGAGGTGTCCAGATACCGTAGCCCCCCTGTCAGTACTAGCTACTGTCAGTACATAATAAATGTAAAAACAAGTTACAGTTATTGCCTATGTTAATAATAATAATATAAGTGAACTCATAAACATTTTTATTTTAAACTTTTTTATAATCACTTTTTCAATAAACTTATAATTTGCAAGAAACATGAGTATTTTAAAATACAAATGCTAAAATACACAAGTTGAAAATGCAGCCAAAAACCTAAAAATGTTATTGCTGTGAGTTTGATGCGAAATTAGATAAGGTAATAATACAGAAAATTAAAATATTTCTATCCACAAATTAACATTTAAGAGAAAATTGCTAAAATGCAAAACATTTTAAACAATTTGGTTATTTTATTTTCGAAATTATTAAGTAAAATATTAAAAATAAAAGATGACTTTAAACTGGAAAGTATTTACCAACAAAACAAAACATACCACTAATTATTTAATTATTTGTTGCACATAAAATTAAATAAAAACATTAATTTTATAGTTTTTGAAATATGGTTTTAATAAATCATTAGGTGATATTTATTTTATTTTTTAATTATTCTAATGTTCTTGCTGTTTGTTGAAACCAAATAGCGATTCAATAGTGTTGATATTATTTTTATAGCAGGGAAAATATGTTTAAATTAATTTTATTTTATACAAACTTAACAATACTAAAATACAAATAAAAAACAATACATTTAAAAACAATGGAATACTGGTATATTTTAAAAAAAATTACAGTCACCCAAAGTCAGACTCTTCTGTTGTGAAGTTAATACTATTGACAAACAACGAAAAGAACCTTACTTCGGAAAACGGAAATTTTATGTTAAAAATGTTTTCTTCAAATAAAGTGTACTTGAGATTACACAAAGCTCATCGTATCATTTCAGCTTATATCTAAAACAATTAAACAAAAATTATCATCAATTACAGTCAAATATATAAAACACTTAGCTATATATTTTCCTAGTGGGATTTAAATAAGATTATATTCAATTCAATAAAAATGTAATATAATATTTTTATACATTTTTGCAGTTTTAAGTTACTGCAATCATGTAAAAGAATATTTTCTATCTCTATCAGCAAATATTTAAATAAAACACAATCATTACTCCTATTTACCGACAACTAGGTATTTTAAAATAAATTGTTTAATAGTGATTTTCGAATGCTGTCTGTTACCTCCAACTACAGCTTATTTTTACAATACTGAAACTATGTGTATATTGAAACTTCTAAGTATAATTGGTACAAATGGCCATAAATGTCCTATTTATTAAAATCACTTCTTTTTAATCCCAATTAATCATAAAATGTTTTAATAATCAAAAATAGAGATATATAAATTGATACAAAAATATTTCTAATTGAAGTTTTTAAGTCCAATTATTAATTCTGATATACATACTGTCTATGTATGTACCTATTATATAATTTAATAAATGTAAAAAGCCAGTACAGTGAAGATGTAGTATATTGGGGTGGGGAGGCGACAGGTCTACTACATGATCAACTTATCGTGAACCACTCAATATCTCACTGGGTTTAATAAGAAATTAAATTATTTCTTAACATAGTGTTATTATGCAATGTGATCTCAAATTTTCACCATTTTGTTTTGTTTTTACCTTTCATTTTAATCGTATAGATTATTTTTAAGATTACATATTTAAGAAATTTCATTATTATCGTACACTTGAAAATTCCATATATGTTTAAAGACGGATTCCAGTTTTATTTATTATTCTCTAGTTTTTTTTGTATATGGAGAGGTACTATGGAATATAAGCGTTGGTGAAAAACCATCAATCTACAGCTGTTATAAATAATTTTATTAAATTATATAGATACAACTGTCTTTTGCTCTTGCTAGAGCTAAGAGGCGCAATTTATCAATGTAAACAAACTGGATTGTGCAGGTGCCGACCATTTATACTTTCTCTAAAATTTCATTAATTACAAGAACCATAAAAACCAAGGGATTTACGTAAAATTGAAAAAAATAAGTTTATTGTATAATGTGTTGAATAATATTTATCTTTACTTTTTAACAAAGCTAATTACTAATAAGGCATTTGAACACTACTTAATGTATAAGTGTACCAAATGAATAAACTATTTCTATACAAAGACCAAAACTATAAAACCGGTTGTAAATTTGGAACTAATTTGACTATTTCTAGAAAAGTTATAGCGTGACGTTATTTTAACGTCTTTTTTTAACGTATTCATTATATGTAGAGTTTTTGGGCATTATTCTGAATTTTGAAGGGGAAAGAGTAAACATTTCTACTTCTGATCTACCAAAGTACCGATCGAATACAATTATGAATCGATAGAGTTGCTACTCGAGAAAATCAGTCCACAGGAAAAAGTTAATGTGATTTCAGACACAAAAAAAAACACATCATTGTAAAACTAGTACCTTCTCAGCTAACGCATCAAAGGTAAAACTTTTGTTATGCTAAATTTTTCTGTTGAAAAAATGTTTAAAATAAAAAAATTCAATTGACCTAAAGAAAAAAATGTAATATTCAATTAATAGGTACTGTCATGAAATAAATAGTTCCAGTATCAGCTTATACTCAAGGAAAAGCCAAGTTTTAATACAGAAATCATACTTGGTTAGAAATAACATCTCAACAGCAATATGATGTGCCTTCTAACCACTACTTAGCCTTATATTTAGCTATAGGCGCGTTAATGCAGTTTTTTCAGGATGATTATTTTGAGGTGAATTCAATAAAAATGAACCGTGTAAACATCAAAATCATCCTAAGTGATCGTAAGGTAGGTGGGAATAAAATAAGAATGGAAAATAATAACATAAGAATACATTATGCAAAATGTATATCATACCTACAAAAAGTTTGAAATAATATAGTTGCAGCTCAACATACTGGCTAGATCAATGTTCCTTTATTTAATTTAATAAAATTTAATTCTTCTTAGAATTCTTGTTAATATTATAAGAAATTATACCCAACGTGCCTCCAACAGAAGTAATTACCTATTAAATATTTATACAAATAACTCTACAGGATTTTTTTGTAAAACACATATGTACCGAGAAACTATAAAAAAAATTGTAAGATTAGGTTTAGGTAGTAACTTACTTCAAATTTTCTATTGCAACTCTAGCAAATACAGAATGGTATTTTAGCTTAGATGAATCGAATGATAATAACATTAACAAAATGTTGGAATATCACCTATGGTGACGATTATCCCTATGACATTGATGCAAATCTGAAATCTACAAAAATTAAAATGAATATTAATTAATGAAATAATATGAAATTTTTGACAAATATCACCTTAAGCAACTGACTCAAAAACTGCATACCTAATATTATAGTTAATTTATGAAATTACTTTATTAAATATTATACTATTATCACAGAATAGTCAATTCTGTGTTATCACAGTAATCTGTTTTAACATACACTTAAATTATGTTTGTAACATGGACTTGGTAGCAACTGATAACACAATCATATGACTGATCCATAGAGTTATACTCTGATCACAGGACACAGTCTTAAATAATTAAATAATAACTAATAAGTATTAAACAAGGCATAAAAAACCTTGAGATAAAATATCTAGCATGCTGCTTGTATGACGTAGGTATGAATAAAAGTATTAACAAAAAAGAAGTACTATATAGTTAGGAGCATAGAAATAAAAATTCGAATGTTTGGGTAGATAGTGAGTTTCTAAATAGAATTCAAATAGAACTTTTAAAAATGGAAATGTTTCCAGTCTAGTTTTTGTCAAAATGTGTAACAACACTATAGAATCTCGAAAACGGGTAGGATGATTAAAAACAAAGTAGGTATCTATATAATTTATGGAAATGGCATGATGTTCTAGTCTTCAGTTAAGAAATATACGTGAGAAATCTGCCTGTTAAAAAAAGTATGCAATACATTCTATGCATTAGTAGCTATCATATATAATATTTATTCTATCATATATGAAAATAAACCTATTAGGATAAATATAATATACCCTCAATACCACCCGTGTTGTAACGTAACACTCAATATTAAAAAGGTAATGTATATTTATAAAGCGTAATTCTAGTAATTAATATTTGTTTATAAAATCTAATGGGTACATAAAAAGTTGCTTTAAAGTGTTATATATTACCAGCTTCTTAAAATTTTAACTGTTTTTGCAACATAATATATTTTAATTTGTACAATATGAATATTTATAATTTTAATATATGTATATAAGTATAATCAATCCATACAACTTGGTAGTAGCTGTAGGGGTTATACATTTTTATAAATTTCTTTGGTTACTCTTGATTTTTGAGTTATTACTTGTACGCGGTAAATATTTGTAGTTTGCAAATATGAAGCTATTACATACAAAACAATAAATATTTAAAAATATATATTAGTACATTAAAAACATGTAATTTTTCAATAGTTAAAATGTCTACTATATTTACAACAAATATTGACAAGCTATTAAGTACTATAATATGTTTTTTTTAATAAGTACTACCTATATGGTCTTTTAACCAAAACCGTTATTAAATAGCGATTCACATTATATAATATATTTTACGAAAATATTGAGGTATTGAAAACCATTTTTACGTTTTCCATATATTTTGTCTATGAACAATTAATATTTACACAAATCAACTCTTAAAATATACATCAAACATACCAACATTGTGTTTAATTATAATTATATGTAAATAAAATAATAATAAAATATTTATGCAATATAATTATACTGATTTGGGTTATCTTTATCCCTTTCCATGTAATCACGGTCAATTAAACTTTCTATGCGTTTCTTTAAATCTGCAGGTTTAGCTGGGAACTTCAACTGGTTGAACAATTCACTTATTAATAAATTGTGCATTAAAGATTTTCTCATTTTCATAATTCTGACAATAGCTGCATCCATTTGGTATTGTCGATCTTGGTACACTCTCTCTTCAGTAGCTTTCTGCTCTTCATTTGTTTCCTTCATCTGTACTTGATTAATTTTAATTCTATACAATTTATTTGTAAAATCATCATTAACAGAAAACTGATCCGCATCACCTACATCCCGTCCTTTAGGTATTTTAAACAAAACTCTTGCTTTTCCACAAGCTAATGATTGCAATGTGCGCTTTAATTCTGAATCTTCCATGTTTGTCATCGTTTTTATTTCCTTTAAATGAAGAGTTTGACACTCATTAAACAGCAACAACACCATCGCTTGGAATAAGCTAACTTGTAATTCTTTGTTACCCTGCTTGTAATAAGAGCGTAGAAGACAATGACCTAATGTTGGTTGCCACTGTAATTTTCTACCATTATGCTTAGATAAATAAAATTTGTTAAAGCAGTCTTGATATTGAACTATTTCATTAGGCATAGAAACTTCCGTAACAGAATATGTTGGCCAATGACCCATGGTAAGTATATTAACCGTCATATCAATGCCAGACAATTTAATATCTTTGATGTTTGCCAAATATTGTTTATAAGCTATGTTGATATCTTTACTCAATTCCATATCTTTAAACATACCTTCTAGTTTAGATGTAAAACCACCACCACATTCTTGTTTTAATTTTGATAACATACTTTTTTCAGCATCTACACTAGCAGATTTTCCAAGAAGTAATCGTTTAGCCAAATCTTTTTTATAAAACGCTTCAAAAACATCTTTGCCATGTATAAACCGAAACAAAACCATAATTTTATCTAAAAGTTTCTCTAGTTCTTCTTCAGTTGCTTCCTTATTTCCAACCTTTAACTTTGAATCAACAAACTTGGCGATGAGCTCAGCAGGTTTATTAGTCCGCTGGTTAACAAAATTTTCAAACGCTTCTTTTAGGCTATTACCAAACTTTTCATTGGCTTGAAAACAGTTTTTCACTATTACATCCATTTTATCTTTGAAATCTAATAACTCTTGAACCATTGTTTTATCTTTTTCAGGATCGATAACAATAGTTCGTCCGTGTTTCTTAATGTACGCATTGAAATTTAAGCAGAGTTCTGTAAGACCTTTTTTAACACGAGTCAATAGTGCATACATTAACTTTAACACATCCAATTTATTTTCATTAAGCAACTGTTCCAATCCTTTTTGCAATATTGTGCTCACATGTTCACTAATTAGTTGTTTTTCTACAGTGTGTATTAAAGACCACTTTGTTGACATATCTAGGTAATGTAAGAGTCTTTCATTTTCTTCGTTCAATCGCTTCTCCACATGATACAAATACTCAGAAACCTCCAGTTCAAGCATCAATCGTAAGCCTTCAGTGGCATATAAACGCTCAGTAGCTTGAAGAAATTTGCCTTCAAAAGCATCTTGATAAATTTTTAAATCTGAAAGCATACGAAGTAAAGATTTAAGTAAAGTTTTGTCTACCATATCTCCTTGGCGTTCCTTTTCTATAAGTAATAGCAAACCATCAACAGTTCGATTTTGTACATTTGTATTTAACATTATATGATGACGAAATAAATTTAAGCCCATATCCCAAATGGAGTTGACATTGGGATTTTGCAGAACATAAGTTCGGTCTAAATATAAAAATATGCTACGTATCATCAGCATTTGTTCGCAGTGAGACACCCAATGACGATTTACCTTTTTCAAAAATATTATTTTGTCACTTGTTGTTTCATTGAAGTTTTGCAACAGCTTTTTTACATGAGCTTCACTAAGCTCAACAAGATTGTTGTATAATGCTGCTGCCAAATTATTGTTACACATATTTTCAACAGCCTGGTATAATTCTTCCATACTATAACGAATAGCTGTTGAAGTTTGAATGGCAATTATTGATTCACGTAACTTTTTCCATGTTTGTTCTTGATAGTTGTCTGGTAGCATAGGCTTTTCCTTCAGATTTTTTACTACCAGTTTCTTAGCTGGATTAGACTTCAAAGCTGCATTTAATGACAAGCCATTTAAGGCAGATAAATTAGATCTCTTTGTATCAGCCATAATATAATTATTCCAGCCAAAATCAGTGGAAATTCATTACACCTAGAACCAAAAATGATTATTTCAATACATTAAATAAATAAACGATACATATTGTTTCAACATAAGCCTTAAAATACGTGATATAATATAGAAGCTAAGTAAATACCATAATGTAATATATTATGTATTATAAATCGTTACCAACAAATAAAAATCTGTCTACATATTATACCAGTCATGAAAAAATGTAAATTTAGTTAACTTGGCCGGAAGTCAGTTTGTTTTCCTACTTTACGATATAGTAAATATCCCACTCTCCGGCGACAGATTGAAACCATTGTCTGATGATGGCAGCCTTAAAGGCCCGTTAAGCTTGATGATGATGATGATGATGTTATAATAGGAATATAGTAGGAAAACAACAGCAGGGAATTTGGAGGATTATAGTATCCTTTTATAATTTTTTATGAATAGAAATATAATTTTCATACATATTCGCCAAAAGCATCAAAACATTTTAACATAATTATAAGACATTTGCATCACTTGACTCTTGTAAAATAAATGTTTAAGGCTTTAAAGCAACTCAGCCATAGAGCTATACATATTACTAATATTATAAAACAAAACAACCCTTTTCTCTTGGAGAATTGATTTAGAATTAACTGACAACAACACATAGATATTTGATATTTTATCTTTTTTAAGTACAAGTGAAAAGAATTCCATTGTTTGAGTTACCAAGCCTACTTTCATACAAACAATTTTTATTCTCATCACCCACTCCTCAGCAGAATGTCAAAAATCATGAAACTCACCAGTTAAATGGGTCCCCTGCAACGAAGATCATACTGCAAACTACAAAGGATATAAAATCTATCAAAACTTCGTAGTTATAAGAAAATCCAAAATCAATGAGGAATATAATTGGAAGAAGCCTAAAACAAACATTGAACTCTCCACTTAATTGATAACCCTACTCCCTGCCGCATATAGGCAAAATCAGTCTTATTCAGCTTCAAGAACCCGTTCATATGCATCTGTCATAGGCAATGTCAATTACCGCCAAATAAAAACTTTAAGTACTTTCTTTCAACGTACTAAGTTTTACTTAAAATTACTAAAAGGACCTTAATGTCAAACACTTACAGTACAGGTCAAACAAAATCTCTCCCAATCCTTTCTCAAAGATTCTGGACAAACTTAGAGCGATTATCAATACAATAGTTTTTCTCCTAACATCCACTTTTCAGGTAATAATTAATATCAGTCTATATAACCTTAAATTACTCGATATTTAAGAGGTGTCTTTTTTTTTTTTCATTCTCATCATACTAAATATATACTAAACCACAATGTTCTATGTGGTGACGCAGCTCGAGTGTCTATATAACATATATTTTTCTGTTTTATTTTAAATATTATTATTTTTATTATGTTTGTCTACTTTTATTTTGTAACATTAAACAAATGTGTTTAATATAAAAATTAATATTGAAGACTTTTAATAAAAAAAAATATAAAACCGAACCCGTCAATCCCCTTCTACACGATTGGTTGTAAATTAATACTGAAGACAATGACATCCGATTGTTACCGATAGCTGTCCGCCGTGTTGCGCTTGAAAGGAGAACTATGTAAAATTCAGCGTGGGGATGTGCAAGACAAACTGAATTTTGTCATACGTTTTGGCCTTTCTTAATTGGGATAGAGTATATACAAATCTATATCACTATTATTATGTTTAACCATTAAATATTTTTTACATGTTACAACCTTTTATATAGATAATAGATACATTTTGGATAATTACTAACTAAAAAAAATTCTACAAGTAATAAGTCAAACAAGACAAATTGTTGAAAATAATTATTATTTTTATTGCGACCAAGGTAGCAATGGTTTATCACAGGTTATTCAAATACAATAACTTGAAAATTTGATGATGTGAATGGTGTGATAAAAATATAATTAAGTGGCCTTGACTACAATGTTTGTTTGTCATAAGATATTTTTAAAAGTTACAAAAATCGTTTAGACAGGAACCAACAAAATTGTATGGGAAAGTATGTGATGTACTCATTACTTCTATATAGTTAATGATGAAGTTTACTACAATGATTCAATAATAAAAATAATAATTAAGTTTTAAGTACTTTGCAACGCTCTTTAAGAAGTATTGGTTTTCGTAAATAAACAAATAATCAATGCAATAATACCAGCTAAAATAATAGAGTTACTTCGAATTGAATTTATTGTAAAGACTTCTAACAAAACTTCTATTAAACTCTTTCTGTAGTGGACAACATGAATACGCTTTTATTGTAATACTAAGAGTATTATAATTACCTTTTTCTGATGTTTGTTAATGGTTTATAATGTCCAATACTTTAGGTTATTTTTTTCAGAACTTAAAATATTAACTAAATGTTATAGCGGATCGCGCACTATCATTTATCAATACCTAATGTGTATATGAACAAAATTGTGGTTTGTGCAATATTATATCGTTATTATGTTCCTATCAATGTTGAAAATGTTTGTAGCGGGTTAACACCACCTTTCCCAAACTGCATACGATACTAAAGACCATTTTATCCATTGTGCACTTTTCCCAATGACCCGTTTCTTATTAGATAATTTTAACATAGTAATCTCCTGACCTAACCTGTAACCTCCTCCTAGGACCTAGACTATAGCAAAGAATAAAGATAAGTATATAAAACTGGATAAGTATAGGACTGTAGTCTGCAAACCTATGATATTTTTGGTTTAGCGGAGCGACTGTCCCCCGATCAGTACAAATTCCGCCCACTGATGAGAAACTCTTCATAAACCTAAATTGGTAATTAATGCAATTTGGAAAAAGTGGTAGCAACCCGTTTGTAGCTTGTGTATATGAAGCTAACAGTATCTGAGCCACGGTGCATGGTGGGTATGTACATTATGTTATCAATATTTCATTGTAGACTGTAGTAATCATTGACATTTTATTAAATGGACTGCGCAATGAAATAATATGTGCCAAAATATGTGCAAGAGAGAGAGCTAAGTTGTGCATGTTCTATCTTATCATTTTGCCCAAACTATCTCTCTCCAATTGCATATTATGTAATAAACGTATTTTCGAAGAAGTACCGAAAGCAAACGGTTTGCTGATAACCGTTTTGGAGATATTTTTATGTCAAAATTGTTTACTTTGTTTTATAAAATGTTTGCTCCTAAGTCCTATCAGTAAATAGCTTTTCCAGTAGGCTGTAAATTGGAATGTTTGGTACCTATGATGATGCAGAATTATTTTAGTGATGTTTGTTCATCCTTAACAATCTAAACATTCTCAGTACATATCAGTAAACATATTCGCTTTCGGTTACTCCTCGTAAATACACTTATGGTCTGTACTCTGTCGCCGATATCCGCGGTTACATAACAAGCTATGAAAAAGCGGCCACAAGGAATCTATATATATATCCAGCGACACAGTAGTGGTGCGGAGCTAAGTAAAAAAAAAAAACGATCGCTCACCGCCGTGTATATTATACATGAAGCACCGTAATCCCATTAAACGCGTGTAAATTTTGGAATGATTTTGTGGGCAAACGGCTGGACAGAAATGAACATATGAGATGTCAGTAGATTGGGAAAGTTGTGTAGATCGGATCGAGCAAATTAACATATTGATTGGTTGAATGCTTTCTTAGTTACAAGCAAAATAGTACAACATTTCTGAGGTTTCGAGATACTTGTTTTAGTCAAAATATTATTATGATGACCGCGCGGTGCCAGGCGTTGTGTATGACGGTGAGGGATCGGTTCGGGGGAATCCCCACCATTGTTATGTCTACAGCTACACTGTCATGCGATTGTTGTGTATTGTGCTGTACCTTGTGGTGTGTTGTCTTTGTGTTTAATTTGCTAATGATAATACCACAGAATAGACTAAGTTCTGATTTAGTCTATTCTGTGATAATACTATATTTTTATATAATATAAAAAAAAACTACTGATATCCCAACAAAAAAACGTCGTTAACTCAGTGTTAATGGTAGCTAAGTAAAAAAAGTGTTTCAACATAAGCCTTAAATACGTGATATAATATAGGAACTAAGTAAATACCATAATGTAATATATTTATTATACATCGTTGTCAACAAATGAAATCAGTCGACATATCAAACCAGTCATGAAAAAATCGAAATTTAGTTTATTTAGCTGGAAGTTAAATTTTTTTCCTGCTACAGTTATCCTACTATGTCCCTATTATAACATGTGCTATATTTACTAGGTAGCCATAATATATTTATATTTAGCCATAATTCACAGAAAAATTAAAATCATAGAAATATCTGAGTTCTGGCATCACTGGCCTTAACTCAATATGTCTGACCGTTTTTTGATAAGCTCTAAGATTCTCTTCTGTTTATTCTGTGATTACACCTCACAAACGCGATAGACACGACAGAACACGAGTTATTTATCCTAATTCCTAACCCACAAAGGAACTTTTGGGTCGACCGATGACAAATCCTAATAAACCCTTATATACAATCCTTATTACACATATTACATATGTACAAGAAGAACATGTCCTAAAAAAAAATGCATTTTCAAAAACCCTAAACAAAACCAGACATTTCTACAAGATAATGCATGGTAACATAAAGGGCCTTAGGAAGTAGGGTTTGTTAAAACAGGGGATCGGAGAACTATTTAGGAGAAAATTATGTTAGTTAACTTTGACTTAATAAACGCAGCCTTTTTTAATAGTAGGTAATAGTAGGTATATTATCCATTTGAGTGAACACACTTTATCATGCCTTTACATAACAATAGGTACATATTAATACGTATATTTTTCCGATTATTTTAACATTCATGCGCTCGCGCGGACGGCAAATTGACCGTCCTTATATATTTTCGCAAATATTATTGTCCAAAGTGCCAAGAAAGCGGTGAGAAGGGTATGTATTCTCTAGTTATACATCTCTCCGGTAGAATATAATCGAATTTGGTCAAACCAGTCCACCCCAGCAGTTCAGTATAGCCACAAACTCAGTAGTGTCAGTATGACGGCCAACTTGCCATCCACGCGAGCGAAAACGAGAATTTTTGCCTGTATTTTTTATACTTACGATATGGATTTATATAATGAAAAAGGAGCCATATAGGAAAGGCAAGTGTCAATAGAAATTACAAGAACCTTTTACCACTCCTCGGTGCTCTGAAGACAATTTTTCTCGAAAATTTAAAAGGACGGCCAATTTGCCGTCTATGCGAGCGGATGAAGGATATTTCTATTATTTTTTAAATAAACATTTTTAGTCAACATTTTTTATGTTCCAATGTTGTGTTAGAGGTAATTAACTCTAAATATTTCGAAACATCCACATTAAATAAAGAATAACTCACGAAAATGATAAAAAAATAAGGACGGCCAAATTGCCGTCCTCGCGAGCGGCAGTGTAACTTTAGGAGGCGCGAGTGCATGAAGGTTAATAATCCCCAAAAAATAAGCAGCGCTTGTGTTAGGAGGATGTTTCTAAGTGTATTACTTTACAAAATATTTATTACGATTAAGTAATCCTACTTCACAAGTTACGTGAGGTAGCCAAATAAATCGATGATTGATGATGATACTAAGGTAGCGCACGGAATGAGCAGCATTGGGTTGTTAAGAGGCAAGTTGTTAAGAAATAGTGTAGGACATAATCTATGTGAATGTACAATGGATGAACTTTTTACACAACATTTTTTGTACCAGTTTCGAGCAGATAGTGTCCAGGTGACCTTGAATACAGGTAGAGGCTAGGATAGGGTTAGGATTGCTGTCTATAATTGATTTGTCGTCAGTAAAGTCATTAACTGAAGTGTAAGATGAGATTGCCTGATCTCAGATAATAATTTGAAAGTAGTACTACTGCTAGACTACTATACTGTACTAAATTACAGTAACATCTTTTGCAGTTGTTTTAATCTATATTATATAAACCAATTTCTATTATCATTAAATATATATATACTTAATAGCTTTCAAAGTCTGTAGCAAAATTGTACAGGTGATAATAAATATTCTTTAAATTTTTTTTTTTAATGTACAAACATTATTTCAATAAGGCACTGGCTAAATAAATTACCAAATATTTATATAAATAAATAAGTGTTTTATATTAGTTCGAACTACCTGTTTTAAAAAGTTTTATATTTAAAGACTATACTGAGATAGTAAATCATATTATACACGTTGTTTTAATATCAAATTTTATTTGCGGTTTTTATAAAAGCTAAATTTTATGCACTTTTAGTAATGTCCGGTAAGTTAAGTGGAACTAAATTAATTAATTGCGATTGAATTATAGTGATAATTAACTTCTAATATTATATTATAATCGGATATCGTAAATACAGAAGTACAAGAAAAAATGAAGGATAATGAGGAATCGTACAGGCGCCGATTGACACGACAAGTGTCAATGCACACATTAATTGGCTTCAACGAACTTAGACTAAATGCCAAACTTTGTGATGCGTCATTGATACTTGACAGTGGGGACGTTTTTCCAGTACACCGATCTGTTCTTAGCGGATCCAGTGACTATTTCAGGTCGGATATAACTTAAAATTGTACTTGAACGAATGACAAGTTACTAAAAATAATCAAAAACTATCTTAAAAATATTTCTTGGTGTAGAATTCTGTTCACTACAACTTTGCACGAAGGTGAATTCACGAAAATCAATCTGAAATTAGTCGACAGTCTTGCAATGGAATCTATACTTCAATATATATATCTTAGACAAGTGGACATCACGTGTCACAATGCTACAGATATTATGAGAACAGCGGATTACTTAGGAATCGAAGGTTTGGTGCAGCTTTGTCATGAATTTCTCACAGAAATATTAACTCCCGACAATTGTGTTAGCATAATGCAATTTGCCGAGTATGTTCTTAATCATATTCAAAACTTTAAAATTGTTAATTTATACTTGTTTTATCACAATTTACGTAAAGTTATTTTTACTTCGGATCGTTAAAAGAAGTAGCATATCGATACATTATAAGAGAATTTATGAACATTGCGGAACAAAGCGACCAATTACTGATACTTACGCACGAGGAATTCGGCAAAATAATCGAAGACAGTGAATTAAACGTCAAGTATGAAGAGCGAGTGTGGGATAACGTAGTTAAATGGGTCGACAAAGATCCGGAAAATAGAAAAGACAATATTGTACATTTACTTTCCAAAGTCCGTTTCGGCCTCATGGACTCACAGTATTTTCTTGAAAACGTACAGTAATGCGCTCGTATTGTTTGCATTTTTATAATACTGTTGTAAACTATTAGGTTAAGGATAACCGTTATGTACAAGGTCGGGCTGATTGTAAACCCTATATAATAGAAACACTGAAGTTTTTATATGATCTCCAATTAACATCCAACACAACGAACTCAATAGCACCGATGTTGGCTAGACCTAGATATCCGTATGAAGTTATGTTCGCAATTGGAGGTTGGAGTGGTGGCAGCCCAACCGGGTTCATAGAAACCTACGACACTAAATCCGACCGGTGGACTAGAGTGTACGAAGAAGATCCGCTAGGACCGAGAGCCTACCACGGCACAATTGTCATAGATCATTATATATACGTCATTGGTGGATTCGACGGGTTAGATTACTTCAATTCGTGTAGGAAATTCAACACGCTCTCGAAAGTTTGGGAAGAAGTTGCACCCATGAATTGCCGAAGGTGAGGTATTATAGTTGAAAATTACGACAGTTCTGTTATACATGGTGATTTATTAATTTTGTAATTTTTCTTTTTGAAGTTATTTTAATTTGTTATTTTACAATATTAGAGAACATTCAAATTTTATTTTTCCCAAAGCGTTATCAACTTTTGAAACTTAAAAGGGAACGTATGTATTTAATTAAAAATAAATAACGGAAAATTTTGACGGGTCGATAACCATTTTTAGATAATGGCTTTTAAAGCTATTAAAGTTTAAAGGTTAAGACGGGAGAAAGGGTGAAATGTAGAGATTATCTACGCGCGTTACTTAACTTAACTTCACCTCTCGTCCTAAATATTAAACATTAATAATTTAGTATTTGAAACTTAATTTTCCCGTTTAAAAAATTGATAAGACCTTTGGAATACACTAAAAAGAGAAATATCTAGTAATTTTATTATATTGTAAAATAGCAAAAACAAAATTGCAAATATTTTGGGAGAAAATAAGTGTTTTATCTATAATAAATATCCCTGTAATCAATAAGTAAATATTATGTAATATGTGGGTTTGCGCTCAGTTAATTTAGTAAATATTAGGTGTTATGTCAGCGTTGCGTTACTGGATGGTTATATATACGCAATGGGTGGATATGATGGGCATCACAGACAAAATACGGCGGAAAAATTTGATTTACAGCGAAATCAATGGTCAATGATAGCGCCGATGACATTTCAAAGAAGCGACGCATGCGCTACTATTATGAACGGTGAATGATATAAACATATTAGGATAATATCATATTAACATATTACGTGTAATAGGTATACCATTTTTTAAAATTTTATATAACGACGATAAAAAAGTCAGTAGAATGGGGTCATGACTTAGAGGGGACGGGGAGGCCATAGATATACGTGGTTGAAATATACAGGTCATTGCACATCGTATCGAATTGTATCTTAAGAAATAAAATGGCAGCGTAACGGGATATCAATTTTACTATATATTATACCGTGTACTTATTTACTTGATTTTGACTGGCTGCCCGTTATGCTGACGTACCTATTTGTTTTTATCATCAAATATTTTGTGCAGAAGGGTTATATGTGCAATAACCTTGTGTATTTTAATCACGGGTGTACAAGAATTATTATAACTGAAAGTGATAAGATCACTTTAAAATAAACGCTTCGATGCGAATCTGTGGATAGTAGGTTCAAACCAATGTAGTCTAAAGCAAGCATAGTATAAACCAGCACAGTAAGACAGTATTATACGTAAGTGAGTAAGTAAGGGAGGATTAGTATTTACAAATAAAAATACAAATATCAATAAAAGCATTGTACCTAGTAAAAATTATTGTGCGCTTAAAAATTTTAAAATGAAAGTGTTTTTATTATCTATTGATTGTTGATTCACTCACACATAGCAACCTGGAAACTGTCAGTCAAAGTATAATTTTCTCCTATTTTTTGGTTTTTCCTTAATACAAAAAATTGTTTGATCATAGATTTTTGAGAAAAATCGTTAAAAGTTATAGTTCCATTTTAGATCTACCTTTGGTGTAATTTTCAGACCTAAAACCCTAAAACTTAAACTCAAAAAGTGAAATAAAGGAAAAGTTTCCACCCCTTCTTCAGTGACTTAGAAAAACATGATTGCAAAAAACAATACATTTTCAGCCACGCATCGAAGCTTAAAAATGTAATTATAATTTTTTTAAATTTGTGTGTGAGAAAACTATCGATTTTAAATTGAGTACAAAGAACAATACACAATTCTACTAATATTCTACTAATTTGAGGGTGTTCAGAATACCTAGTCCATAGTCATACTCAATTTAAGGATCACATTTATTTATTTGTTTTAAGGTAAATTGTTCATAACTGGAGGATTTAACGGCCAAGAATGTATGAACTCAGCTGAAACATATAATCCAGACACCAACGAATGGACGTTAATTCCTCCAATGCATTCAAGACGTAGCGGCGTATCTTGCATAGCATACCATGGATTTCTATACGTCATAGGAGGTTTTAACGGCATATCTCGTATGAACAGTGGAGAGAAATTCAATCCGGTTACAAACACTTGGGCTTCGGTCGTGGACATGAGCAATCCGAGAAGCAATTTTGCTGTCGAAGTTTTGGACGATATGATTTTTGTGGTTGGAGGATTCAACGGAGTCACGACAATTGCCCATGTAGAGTGTTACAACGACCGTACAAACGAATGGTAAACCAATGTGTTTAACTTTAAATTTTCGGTTTAAAATCCGAAACTTAACAGGAATATTTAAGTGTTTTGAAATATAGTAAAACTGATGTCACAGGTTCGAAGCTAGGAACATGCATATTTTCAGATCCGCCTTGTCAACGTGCGTTTTAAAAGGGTTGGCTAACATCAAGGACTATATGCCTCCAGATAGAGATAGACTGTCAGAAGAAGGACGTAGAAATATTGAAAGGAATAGCCGACAGAACAACATAAATGTCGCGAACGACGACTCAAGCAACGAAGTGGATCCTGTTGATGAGAATCATGACGTACTCGACCAAGCTATTCAGGTAGACGATCCAATTTTTGAAATGGACGATGTTGACGATGTCATTATAGTCGATCCATGAAAAAATATACAAATGTAAATTAAACAAAAAAATAAATTTCAAATAAATTTTTAGAAACTGCAGTTATTATAGCACTAAATTAATTTTATCACAGTCGAATACGTGAGTTTGGATTATAATTTATATATATTGTGGTTTAAAACTATTTCAAATGTCTGTTAAAAGGCCAGTACAGTGGGGTCGGGGCATAGTGGGGACCGGACTGGTAGTTGCAGAAAGGTCTACAGATATTATTATAACTGATAGTGTTACCAATCCTTTTCATCAAATGCATTTATTATATTTACTCTATTTATTTTATTAGACATCTCTCGTTCAATGAGTAAAACAAATAACTTAGAAAATCTATCTTGTGACATCGTTGATTTTTTATAACTGAATGTGATGAAATCACTTTTAACTAAACGCATCAATGCAAATCTGTGGACAGTAGGTTCAAACCAATACAGTCGAAACCAAGCACAGATAAACCAGCACAGACAAAAAATATTATTCGTAAGTGAGTAGTAGTAGCAAGTGAATTAAGGAGTCCAATGTTCACAGATAAAAATACAAATATCGATAAAAGCTTTGTACCTAAAGACAATTAAGTGCTTAAAAATGAATTTTTAGTATATTGGTGGATACGAATAGGGTTGTCTGTTTACAAAATTGTATTGCCACAGTTCTATAGTAACCATCTCATGGTGGCAACGTAGTGCCATCGTGGGCCATGGCCTGTTAAGCTCGCATGATGATGACAATTAGGACTGATCGTCTATCTATAAAAATGTTATCCCATAGTTACCCATACATCGTAAATAACAATATAATGAAAATATTGACTATTCACACAAAGCAATCTGGAAATCGACTACGACCAAAGTGTAATTTTCCCATTTTTTGGAGTTTACCTTAATAAAAAAAAAAGTTTGACTAACAATTTTGATAAAATTGTTCACCTTATAGGAAAGGGTTTGAGATACATTTTTGGTTTGTCAATGAATGTCAATACAATGTTTAAAAAATATTCTAAAAAAATTTGGAACTAATTGGACTATTTTTAAAAAAGTTATGGAGCCACGTAATTTTTAGTTGAAAAATATTTTATTTTTTTTTGTGTTTTTCTCGAGAAGAGATGAATTTTTAAAATTGTTGGTCTAATAAAGTAGGTACCTTATATTTACGATTTGTGATCTATAGAGTTGCTACACGAAGAAATCGGTTCAGCGGTTTAAAAGTATCGTGAGTAGACAAAAATAATTATTTTTGCAAATTAAAAACAAATTGTAAAAATACAATACCTACTCAGCTCTGCATCGAAGCTAAAAATGATAGTATGTATACCACAGAAAAAACAGAAAAAAAATAAACACATTTTACGTGGGCTTTTATGGGACGAGATAAAATTATGTCCAACATCTTGGAAATTATCGAGAAATGAACAGTGCTGGTAGATGTAAGGAAATTCTCAATTTTCGTTCATTCTGGCTAACTGTTCACTCGACAAATGGGGAAAATGGCGACGACATTGTTGTTCATGTACGGCATTTGAGAAATGAACAGTGTAGCCATGATGTAGAAAAATTGAAAAAAAAAGAAAATATCTAAGTTTTGGCGTCACTGGCTAAATCAAAAAAGAGCGCCCATGACCGAAAATCGACAACAGTAAGCACCAAATGCACTGACGCCTTACGCACTGGCCACTCCTCCTACCCTCGATCATATTTAATTAGTTGATTTACATATCAATTATCTTGTGAGATTACTAGACGGAGCATACGTATGTAGTTCCAGGCACGGTTTTAGACATCGGAACACTGAACACTCAGCGCTGCAGTGGCCAATAGCGCAAGCTTATCTTCCCATAAGAAAGCATTGAAAAATGTAAAATGTACATATTTGTAATTTTAAAAATTGATTATGGTATATTTTTTTATTCTAATCGAGATGTTTGATGTACAAAAAATGGATAAAACCATTCGTTTTAAAACTATAGTGGTTTTAGAACGATTGCCTACAATACGTCGTACGCCGAGTTATAACAATAAAATCTAATGACAGATCTATGCATGTCGTAGATTTGGAAGAGCATCGCAGACAAACGTACATCATATATACGAAACTAACTATTTATGTATGTTGATTATAGATAAACATGAGTAACTGTTTAATATTCATTGTTAAATAAATAAGTCATTTAATAATTCTTCAGACAAAACGCCTGTACCTAGGTTATAATACCTTTAGCCAATTTCGATTTACGGTTTATAAAAAATAAACGACTTAACGCCTAACTTGATATTAAATATTTGTATAATAATTCCATTTGTAAATTCAGTAACCTACTAATAGTTTTTAATAATTATAACTCAATGTTCTGTCCCGCCTAAAGGGATTATCAAAAACATAGTCTGCTAGAAATTGACATTTGTTCAGGGTTTTCACATTAATTAGGAATTACCAATTAGAATAAAAAAAATTGTGTTGAAATAAAAACGTACTTACTAGAACTATTTTGGCCATATTAAGTAATAATAGTCCTCGTTTAAACGAGTTAAAAATAATAATTATTATTAAAAATAAACATGTTTTACCTATTTTATAGAAAAATAACTTGCATAAAATTCTGAAAAGCCTATTTAATAAAGGAAGTTACAAAAATGTACTTTCGTGTTTATCATTTAAACTGTATCATGAATATAGCAAAATGGGTTATGGGCTATTAGGCTATTGGGTACTGGCCATTTTTTAAGGAGTTTTATATAGGCGATATTTTAGAAAAAAGTGGTTTTAATAAATTTCGACCATGTCAACTAATTACCGTTTAATTTATAAAAGCTTCATGGTATTATTTTTAATTCAAATAATTTTGTCCATGAATAAAAGCCATTTTAGTTCATTTTTCCGTCAAAAATTACCCATTTAACTTCAATCGAATCGATCATTATATTGAAGCGATAAGACTTCTGAAAACAGATTTGAATTCGTCATGAAGTCTACCTGCGTCTTGATGTCGGTCGGAGTACTTTTTTGATAGCTTATTCTTACTATGTATAAAACACGTTTGAACATTATATAAAATTCCAAATTAAAAAATCAAATTTAGAAAGGGTTAAAATTAAAAATTAAAAAAAATACTCTAACCGACTTCATGCCGAATTCAAATCTGTTTTCAGAAGTTCTTTCGCTTCAATACAATAATCGGACCAATTAAAGTTAAATGGGTTGTTTTTGACGGAAAAATTGGCCGGTACCCAATAGCCTTGAGTATGTTTATTGTTAAAATTAGAAAAGTATTGATAAACCTTAGGATTTGGGCGTTATGAATTATGTTTGTCTGATAAGGAAATAAAACAACAATTAACTATAAGTAATTGTCAATTATCAATTATTTAAATGTACTAATAGTATACCATTTAAGTATAACTTAAAAAAAAATTTAAGTTGTAACTTGAAACTTGGAAAAATTTCTACTATTCTTGTTTCCGTTTTAACCAAAATCAATATTTTACAAAAAAAACTAGATGCCCATATTTGATTACCTAAAACCTAGTAGTATTTTTACATACTGCCCAGTGCTCATATATACAATGCTCTATAATATGTACATAAGTACAAAATATTAACGCTTTATCATTTATGTAGTTAATTAATCATATTTATTTACCAAACGAAAATTTAAATTGCTTATAATATTACATTTCATAAGTCAAATATTCTTATTTATTAGTTTTAATGAAAAAAGCTTTACTTACAAACATACGAGATGAACATACCACTTCTAATAGTAAAAAACTAATAGTAGAAAAAAATGTTTAACATAAAAAATATGCATGTCTAGATGTATTTAACATATATCAATTGAACATAAGAAACAAGTACAAATAATTGATGAGAAAAAATAATATATACATAATTCTTAAATTTAGTTTACCATTAATTATGTGTAATCTTTAGTAAAAAACTCGAATTTAAAATACTAATATCATCACAAATTAAACTAATTGTAAAATAAATTATTATTAGCCATACACCTGGAATAAAAATAATTACAAACCGAGAGTAAATAGTACAATAATTATTACATGAACAAATACAAGAAACATTTTTTAACATAATCCATCTAAATAAAATATAAAATGATATCTATGATGATAATATAACATTAAGACATGATTCATAATTCTACATGTATGTATTAATTTTTAAGCCTTTACCCAACAGGTGACGGTTGGTATGAATAACCTGGGTATTGAGATTGATTTGATGGAGGAGCTAAAGGTCTTTGCTGGTATTGTTGATATCCACCTGGTTGACCAGGTGCTGGATAACCTTGGGGGTAACTTTGGGGAGGTGGTTGATTGTATCCTTGTTGGGGAGGGTAATTTTGAGATGGTACAGGCTGCTGATTTGGACCACTGTTTGGGGGTGGGTATTGTGGAGCATTTGGTTGTTGTGATGGAGGATAATTAGGTGTAGGTGTTGGTGCAGTCTGTTGTCCAGCCACAGCATTTGGTACCGTTTGATTAGGAGGAGGCGGATAAGATGTTTGGGTAGATGCTGATGGAGCTGATTGTGTAGTTTGTGAAGTTGCATACGTATTTTGAGGACCATTTCCATAACCAGAATATGATGACGGTTGATTAGACGGAGGGCCATAACCACTACTTGAACTTACTGGTTGCTGTCCGTACGCACCTGGCGGATAATTAGGTGGGAAGTTTTGTGGCTGACCAGCAGCACTTTGTGGATAATTACCAGGTTGCTGATTAGCATAAGGACTATTAGGTTGATACTGTTGATTGGGCGGTGCATTGCCATAATTTGGATTTGGATAATTAGAACTGGTTACTGGCTGTTGGTGGCCATAACCTGGACCTGGATATGGTTGATTTGGTGGCGCTTGATTGTACACATTACTTCCTCCAGGACCACCTGTTTGACCAGAAACAACTGCGCCTTGAGTGGATGCAAAATTTTGATATCCTTGTTGTTGTCCTTGATATTGAGGTGAAGGTCTATATTGTTGAGATGGTGTTGGTGGCCCTTAAAAAAAAAATCATTTTTATACCATATATAATAGTAACACAAAAATTAAAAATTGACTATATTTAAAAAATTTAATTAATGCATGTGAAAGGAAAATATCTTAATTAGTATAAGTAATACTAATTTTTATATTAATAATCTATCTAAGTACGAATAACATCATCATCATGTAGCTTAACGGGCCATGAAGACCCAACGCTGCCATCATGAGATGGTTTCTTGACGAATTCGCTTCCGGGATGTGTTGTCAATCTGTCGCCGGAGAGGGGGATGGCGGTTCCTTTTTACCGGACGATTGCTCGCCCAGCAAACGGAGCGCCTGTGACCGAGTGTCGAACTACTAACAAACTGCCGCCTTACCCACTCGGCCACTCCTCCTAATACGAATAACATACACTATTAAAATCATAACTAAATCACTTATAGTTATGAACAAAAATAACTCATTTTTAAACATTTGTTAACACATACGCTGCATTATAAAAATTGTTGTATCACATTAACTAGTCATAAATTTGATAAAATTGTATAAATGCGCGTGTAAAAGAAGCAAAACAGAAGCAAAATAATTTCATAAGAAATTTATCCATAACAAAATTTACTATAACTGAGAGACTAGTAAGGTTTAGACATTTTACATAGAGACATACTCATTGGAGCAATAGATTGTTGAGGACGATATCCACCAGGGGGTCCTCCTTGTCCTTGTGTAAACACTTGATTCATAGCCTGCTGTGGTGGACCTTGTTGTTGAGGTTGTTGCATAACTTGAGGGTTTTGACTGTCTTGTCCACTTATCATAGATGATGCTGATGGAGGTTGTGGTTGCTGATGCTGTTGCTGTTGTTGATGTTGTTGCTGCTGCTGTTGAAGTTGCTGTTGCTGTTGCTGTTGCATATGCTGTTGACCTTGAATTTGCATAGTTTGTTGTTGATTTATGCTAGGTGGCTAAGGAAGTGGAAATAAAATTCAATGATTTATTAAAAAATAGTTTTAAAAATAACTTATTATTTTTACAAACCGGCAACAATGTTTGAATGTTTTGGTTTGAGTCTGCTACAGAAGCTAAGTAGACTAAGTTACGATGAAGAAGTTGCTGAAATCTTAAAAAAATGTGGTTTAATATTATGATTATAACTTAATATGTCAATATGTGTTGATCAATTTTAGTAACTATTTTTTCTCTTGTATCTTTCTTTCATTTGTTTATTATTAAATGCTATTATTATTATTATTTTTTTTTTTGAATATAGAACAATTTTAAATAATAGAACCTATTAGTATAGTACTTATTTTAACTTGATTTGTTTTTTGAAGGGTGTATCCCATCAGTTATTTATTTTTTTATAAGCTAAATTTCTACTAAATGCAAAGAGTAAAACACATCTATTAGCCATATTATAACAAAAAAAAAAAATTAAGCAATTTTAATCAAAATTTGTTTGGAAGACATTTCTAAGGATCCCCATATAAACGTGAATATGGTATTATTATATAAATATTGTGATTTTAGTGGGAAATATTTAAATATTAATAAATCCCCAAAGAAAGGAATAAAATACTTTTTTTTTTTAATTTTACAATTGTATACTTCTAGATTAATATTAGGTATTTCCAACTATTGTCTATTACTTTGTAATTAGGTCTAAGTACTTGACAAAATTCACTCAACATTTTATTTTTTATAATTTATATGTAACTTTTTTTATTATAATTTGTCAAGTCCCAGAAAACAATATTGCGAGAGACTACTGTGGGTACTACTTTGAGTTAATTACGAATTGTTAGTAAAATGACTTAATATTAACCTTAAACCAACTAAAAAAGCCAGTACACTAGGGACGAAACATAGTGGTGACAGAGCACATGGGGGACCCTCTATTAGAGATTTATATGAATTATTACAACTGAGTGATATAATCAAATTCATATGAACGCTTCACATCAAATCTGTAATGGCAGAAAAAGCCATCGATATAGCTTTTAATAACAAAAAATAATGTGCTTAAAAAATAATTTTTAGTAGTATTAGGGTGGATGTAATTAGGGTTGATCCTCTATCTATAATAATTTATTGCCGTTGTTACCCATATAATTAACATTATAATAAAAATATTTTTAAATACTTGTTTACTGTTTATTCACTCACACATGACATCCTAGGACTTTACTAGTACTAAGTTTTTCCTTTTTTTTTTGGATTTTCTTTAAAACAAAAAAGTTTGACTACAAATTTTTAAGAAAAATTTATATGTTGTAGACCAATAATTTTAGATCTACCTTCAGTCTAATTTTTGGACCTAAATCGCTTGAACTTCACCTAAATAACCGAAATAAGGAAACAATTTTGATCTCTTTTAGGGGAAAGGGTTTAAGACATTTTTTTGGTTTGCAGACGTATATCGGTAGAATTATGCCTAAAGAATATTCCATACCAATTTGGAACCAATTCCACTGTTTTTTTAAATAATTAGAAAGTGTGGTAAAATAAGTACTAAAGGTAATAAAAATATTTAAATTATATTGTTAATTATGAGTAACTATGGCAGTAAACATTTATAGACAGACGATCAACCATAATTGTATCCACCTTAATACTAAAAATTTATTTTGTAGGCACATAATTGTCATTAGATACAATGTTTTTATCTTTATTTGTATTTTTATCTGTAAACACTGGACCTCCCTTTAATTACTCACTTACGAATAATATTTATGACAATCCCTTACTTACTACTACTACTCACATATAATACTTTTTTACTGTGCTGGTTAAAACTGTGCTTAGTTTGGACTGTACTGAACCCCTACTATCCACAAATTCGCATCAAGGCGTTCATTTAAAAGTGGTTTTATCACTTTCAATTATAATAATTGCTGTAAGACCTCCCTGTCCCCACTATGACCTGATCCCACTTTACTAGCTTTGTTTGTTATATTAAGGCTAAAGATAATACTATTTTTGTTTACTTAAGATCAAATTTGTCAAATTAAGTTTTGAAGTAATAAAAGAAATTAGGTGTTAACTCTTCAAAAATGAAAAAAAGTTAACCTTCATGCGCTTGCATACTTGAAATTTCTTTTGTGTTTTCTGTAACTAGAGAATATTCAACAGTCTTCTCCATTCTAACAGCAGGCATTACATGTGGCACATTTTTTTTTACAGATAGTGTAAACGCCAGTCAAATTTAAAAACGATAGATATGAATGATTTACATGACAAAAATACAATATTAGTTTTAATATACAAATAAGATTTGCAACTTACTGCATACATTCTTGAGCTTTCCCTTTATTTTGGTAATCTTGAATAGTTTGAATCAGTTGAGCATTTTCATCTAGAATCTATAAAGTCATAGTTCATAAATTAATCAGAGAAAGACAATTAATATAACAATTATATTATTTATTACAATTATAAGGTTATCATTTTGAAGCATTAATGGTAAATAAATTATAATATACAAATAGAAGAGTCAAAATTTAGATCTATTAAAATGAGTTGAAATTATCACTAATTATATTTTTTATATAAAAGGAAAAAAATACCTATAGGTAATATAAGAGTTGTATGTATACATTTTCAGGTAAAACTGTTGAGCAGGTTTTGATCGTAACTAAGCGAAAAAGAAATTAATATTTTTTGTAAAAATATGAAATTTATAATATTTTATAAGAAATGACTACTTGCTGCTTAATAAAAAAAAACAAATCTATATCAAATTCTTGGTCTCAATAGAATATAAACGACCAGTGTCTTGAAAAATTAAATAGAAATAATTTTATAAAATATGTAAAAAACACTATACAAAACTTAATATTAAAAGAAACTTATTGAAATAATTTGGTATGAAATACGTAATATCCCATATCGCTAACACAATTGCTCTAATCACAAAAAAAAAAATGACTATTATTCAGGAATGACAAAAAGCATATTGTTAACTTGGAAACTTTATTTACCAATCAAAATTGTATATAAGGAAATAAAATAACTAAAAATAGATTAAAAAATTAATCTATAAATAACGTTTTTGTGCCTTAAAAAGTATAAAATAACCCTCAGGGGGTCTTGATAACCAAATAGGACAGGTGAACTAGAAAAACGTGGGGCGCATCTTTCTACTTAGATATAAAAACCTAAGCTTTCATGCTAATGCATTAGGTTGTCTCTCTAACCGAAGAAAGTGATAGTATGACTTTTTATCGGAAATGAAATTTAATGGATTTCCGTGCCACTTGCCTTAAATTTCATTGCAAATTGAAAAGACCTAATTGCTATTCTCTCAAAAGTTTTTCTTATGTAGGTTGCTTCAATTTGTTTGTTAACTACCTACTTGCTTAACATTTAAAGTAATGTGGTGCTCAATTTTACATGACATATCATTAAGTATTATATAATTTAGAAGAGAAAAGATGAAGAGAATGTTATTATATATTCAGACGTGTGAAGTAGTAAAGATGCGCCCCACGTTTTTTTAGTTCACCTGTCCTATTTGGTTATCAAGACCCCCTGAGGGTTATTTTATACTTTTTAAGGCACATAAAAACGTTATTTATAGATTAATTTTTTAATCTATTTTAGTTATTTTGTTCTTTTTTGTTTTCGTATGTACGTATCTATATATTAAAAATGTACAATGTTATATAACGAATATACATATATATAATATATATATATATACCCGTTCCCATCATTACACTTTTTGGCATTTTCTTACAACTTTTATGATAATTTATACAGTAATAAATCTAATATATATATATTTTAATTTAAAAGCTTATAATTTTAGATTTATTACTGTATAAATTATCATAAAAGTTGTAAGAAAATGCAAAAAAGTGTAATGATGGGAACGGGTTTGAACCGTACCAGCTTATATCTAAGCACTGTTCACGCCCAAATGCACCACGCATCATTTTTGCTGGCGGGTGAGAAATAAGTCTTTTTGAATTGCACGATTCCACCCGGAACGACGGACAAGAAATCGACCCCATTTTAACCCCTTAGAGGTGGAATTTTCACCCTCTTGTGGATTAATAATGCATTGTCATCAAATTGTGAGCTACCCTGAAAGTTTTAGCCAGATAGCTAATCGGGAAGTGCTCGAAATTTGGGTTGCAAAATTCCACCCGGAACGACAAACAAGATTGTGAGTTCATAAAAACGTTATAAAAATATATATCATTTTTATGAAAATAAAAAATAGCAATAATAGCAATGCCATCTAAAATTGTGAGCAAACATACTTCCCGATTGATCATTTGAGTGGAATATTTTCTAAATTAGCAAAATATTACTACTATTAAATGTATTATTATTAAATATTATTGTTATTATTAAAGTGATAATGCAAATCTGAGAAGGTATATATTTGTTAATGGTAACAATCAACACTTCTTACTGTTAGGATTTTTATAGTGTACTAGAATTATAAAGAGTTTATGGATGTGTTCACTTTCAGTTGCAAACTAATAATCATTGGCATAGCATTACTATGCTACTTGCTAGAAATGTATGATACTAGTTTACATATCATACTATACTGCTATCCAAAAGAGAACATATCGGGCAGGGACTGATTTACGTTTAGCAGCGTGCATCTCCCTAGGTTTGTGGCTCGGACCGAGACCGTTGGGTAATATCGACACCACATTTTGGCAAGAGTGGAAGAAATTTTCCTCTCAGCAGCCGCCAGTCGTGATGCGCAAAATCGGTACATTCTCTTTTGGAACGCAGGCTATAGGTAGTTCTTCGATTGTCTTTTTATTAGTTATACCTTGTGACAATAGATAAATAATAATTTAAAAAATATTTGAAAATGGATAATAATACAATTATTATAAATAAAATAAAAAGGAAAATCGATTAGTTATATTATGCAAAAACATTAATGGAAATATTAACTTCTACAACGAGTTTCTTTAGAAATAAAAGGCATTCGCAAGTATAAGACGTATGATTCGTTGATTTGATAGATTACTAAAACATAAAAGTACCTTTTGAATTTGCATTGAAGGTGGCATGCGACGGTTCTGGTTGAAAGTTGTAGCAGCGGACGCCATTATTGCTGCTGGTTAGCGTAACAGACGCGTATTGAAAATGCTGAGAGACGGGAAAAAGTCGGACTTTAAATCAATCGCCGTTAGGTTACGTTTACATAAATGTCAATGTTGTTAAAGCGAGTCGAGTGGTTTTCAAACGATATCCGGTCAAACGGCAGTCAACGGAATTTCATCTGCAGGATAATGGGTGGCGAGAGAGGAGCAGATGTAAACACAACAGCGGCGAACAGAAGCACTGAGCCGACAGTCGTTTTCATGTGAACGACGCTTACCGCATCGGCGGCGCACCGGGTCGATTGTGACCGTGCGCCACATAATATTGACCTCCATGAAACTACCTCCACGCCAACGTCAATTAATACTTATCATTGTACAATACTCAATACAACCACAGAATAGATATAATGATACAACTAACAACAGTCATGAGTCAACACTACCAAATACTATAAAATACCATTTATAGTATTTGATACTACTAATTACAATACAATAATAAGAGAATACCGATGATATATTTTCATTGGAAATTTCTATATTTCCTAATTCATATCATACAATACGATATTGCAGGGTTTTATATGATTCATACATCATAATTTTAATATTATATTAAATATGTAGGTAGTCAGGCTACAGTAATTTTAAAAAGTAAAACTAGCGTTTTTTAGTTTCATACTGTTCTACTTTTACAATAATTAATAGCAGCCGTACAACTTTGGGCATTAATACAGTACAGTTCTACAAGAGATTTTTTTTTTAATGTAAGTTGTTGAATGAAACAGTGAAAAGTTCAATAATTTTTTTCTATTTATTTCAACCTAAAACTTTAAAATTAGGACAGCGATATTAACTCAATTTAGCCATTTTGGTTTAGTTTACAAATAATAACTCGCATTGATGAAAAAAAAAAAAATTCCGTAGTTTTAATATAATACTTAGTTTACGTGTCCTTCACGGTTGTTTTTTTAGCTTCAATCAACGTATCGTTTTTACGTTGATGTGCTTTGGGCCCCTGATATATTCTAACCGCTGAACCAATATTTCATTATGTAGCAAGTCTATTGAAGGGGTGGAAACCAAAAATAAAGGGAAAAATTACACTTAGATTGTATTCAAGTTCCCAGTTAGTTTTAAGAATTATAAAAAAATTGAGTATCTTCACTGGATGACCCAGACTTCACTCGGTCTTGTCACATTATAATAATATTAGATACATTTTACTTTGTTTGAATAATTGTAACTGAATACATAAATAAATAAGTATAATAAAAAATAATTTTTTTCTAATTATTTAAAAAGTGTTTATGATGTGAAATTTATATTTTTAACATCTTTTTAAGTGACAAAACCACATCCCTAAAAAAAATTATAACAGACACGCAATGAAAAAAATTTTAACCTAAACAAATTTTCATTATTATTATAAAAAAAGTGTACAAAAATTTTTTAAATTAGCTAGAACCATTAGATTTTTCTGACAAGATTGATTTAAAAATGTACAGTTCAGCAGCACACATAAAAGAACAATCATGTTATCATTATTAGATATAAGTAGAAAACATCAATTTGAAAGATTAAACAAAAAGCATCCAATTTGAATAGGAATAGAAACCTTGATATAGTATTGCTAAATTAAAATCTCTATCAAAGTAAACAAACTCCAATGAATAAAAAATTATTAGTTATTCTAAGTTTACGTATTTTCTATAGTAACATGATATGGCTCGTTCTTGTATATAGAACTTAAATAGTAAAAAAACAAAAATGTATAAATTAAGTACATAATATTAATTCTTTAATAAATTTAATCAGAAACAAAGTTTTTTTATACATTAGATTATATAATTATATAAAAATTATAATTTAAATACTTTCATATAATAGTATAAAAGTAATACTAATTTAAAAAAAAAATTTATAAAGGTTAATATAAAATCATTGATGCACTACATTTACATTTTGTAGTGAACAAGAGATCAGAGAAGTCTTTAGGGAATACAGTACAATTTAATTCATATATATATATATATATATATGTATCTATAAAATATTTAAATCATTAGTTTTTATCTTTATTCATACTTAAGAATTTGAATAAATTAGGAATCAACACAGTACATTCAAAATATCAATACAAAGTGTACTGCTAAATGATAATTTGAAATGATAAAAATTAATACATTTATTTTTTGTCTAGTTAGTCAAAAATTGTAAAAAAAGTCAACTTTATGCGTAGGTCATTTTAAATAACTATACCTGAATAAATGTTAACAAATAATAGTTTTGAACAGGTTTTTTTAATATTATTTTTAATTACTGTTTTATCATTAAATATACATATTTTAAACATAAACATATTATAATTATAATGAAAACATTGAAAATAGGAAAAATATGTTTTTTGTAACACATATATAAAGGAAATGTTATCTGTTTTTCATTTATCAATAAAAAAAATAAGAAAAATTAAAATAATAAATCTTAAACATTTACTAATTTTAATTCCTTATAATTACTAGAGTAATACAATATAAAATGTAACACCATCAATTGGGAAATTATAATAATATAAATTTTAAAAAACTTTTTTGGAAACAAAATTATAAATGTCAATTGGATTTTTGTCAATCTATATTGTACCTTTTTGAATATTTTTAAACAGCTTATAATAATTAATACATAAAATTCAAACAAATAATAATCAATCAGGTAATACATTTTCATGTATACTTTTAACTTTTATAAAATCTAAATATCAAGTTTATCAGTAGTCTTTGTGTAAACAGTTTTTTATAAAACTTTTTTATTTATAAGTGCTTATGTACTAAAATATAGTCAATAATTGAAGACCATAGATTTAACACATATAGATAGATCACACTATATACTGCCACAATAAAATGTTTATACACTTAATTGTTTCCATGCAGAAATTAAAAAAATCTGTCGTTACACACAGCTGAAGTGAATATAAATATATCCATCTTTACTCTATACCTAATTTGTTATTGAGGAGAGGGTAAAGAGAAAGTAATGTAATAGAAAGAAGAGATGGATGACATCAACTAATTTACAAATGCAACATTTAAGTATACAAAAATATTTGTACTGAAGTGTATACATTTTTGGTAACACAACTTTGAATGCAATCCTATAATACCTGTGTATTTATTGCATCCATTTCTTTTTCTAAACAGTTTCCGTATTTTATATGCCTGTGCACTACTATCTATGTATATTTGATCTATGGTAAAAGTCATAATAATTAATAAGTAAAATAAGATTAGAACTTAACTTGTGTAAACATTGTTCAACAATTATACATGGGTTTTCGAGATGTAAAAATTTGTTAACATTCTCTAACAGTAATATTGTTTAGAATCAATATTTTAGAGCTTAGTTTTATATAAAACGGCTTGTTAGTATCTTTGAATGTTTCTTTACTATGTTTACAGACCTAAAGCTTCAAAGTGCAAACTAAAAATTGTATTGTTAGTTATCATAAAAACAGGTTGGGATCCAGCAAATACAATGAAAAACCTTACGAACAGTTATAAATATTTATACCTTGAAAACAAGCCTATTAATAAAGTAAAGTAACACATAAATTCTTGTTGATTTTTTTTTTGCTAACAAATCAATGTTTTTTTACCTTAGTTATAATAAATAAGTATATATTAAATTAAAAATTAAAAAAGTAATTAAAAAGCTAGAATCAATACTTTGATAAGTATGTACTACTTCATTTTTAAAATAATTTATAAAGATACTATCATTAAAAAAATGTCTTTGCCTTCTTTTATATCATTATAAGGTAGTCGAATATGTTAAGGTTTAATTCAATTATTCAATAATTTATAGGTTAGACATTATATAAAAATCTAACAATAATAAATAATAACTATTATGAAATAAATTCCAACGCAAATACAAAGTTTAGTTACCCTGGTGCTTCCTTAATTTACATTTATCAAGCGTGAGTCATTACATTTTTGGACAGTATTGGTTTAACAATACTTAATATTTTTATTCCTAAGATTATGACAAAACTTTTATGATTTTTTAAAGTTTAGTCACTCTTATTAAAACCTTTCTTTTGATGCAGCAAAATCAGTGTCTTGCAACAATTGTAATTCTTGAAGCTCTTCAAACTTCTCGTGATCCCTGATGTGAGCGTAGTTAGCCGAAAGGCACATCAGGTAATGAACCTAATAGTTAGAAAACACTTATAATTAATAACAAAAAAAAACTCAAATATTCATTAAACAACAATGCTTACCAAACTTATCAGTATCAATACAACTCCAAGAGTACCCATTATAAACATAAATTCAGCTTTTTCTACAAAATCTCTACAAAAAAACTTAATCTCTCTAGGTTCACATATTTTTAAATAGTCGATACGAGTTGATTGTGGAAACATAAAATCTATAAATATATTCACATAGGTAAATGAAACGTCATATTTAAATATGACGTTCAAATACAGGGTGATTAATTTAACATAAGACACTAATTTTATCGGAAAATATTTACAATTTTATAGTTTTTCTTTCCAGAAACATTTTTATTTTTGTAATTTTACAATATTAGGTATATAATAGTTAAATATTTAGCTTTTTTAGTATTTTCCAGAGCTTCATTAACGTTTGAAACTAAAATGAAGGGCACAGGGGAAAAACGGTAATTATCACACTATGACAATTTTAGAGTATAGAAAAAACAAAGTTCGTGAATTCTAATAATAAATGTATTTATTTAAACAATCTATTGACATAAATAAAAAAATTAATAGCATTAATTTAAAAAAAACTATTTGAAAAAAAATATATTCATAATGTGACTACTACCGTTTTTCCCTTGAGCCCTTCAAATGGTAATATATAAATTTAACCAAATTTTAAAATTATAATATTTTGCTGAAATTGTAGACTGGTTGATAATCAGTTTTCGATAATTATTTTTTAATTATTAGAGTTTATAATTTAAGACATGAGGAAGGGTGGTTGTATTTTTTTTTATCTGGGTGTATATCTCTACCTCACTCGACCTCTGTCCTAAATTTTAAACTTTAGAAGTAATTATCCAAAACTGGTTAGCGATCGTTCAAAATGTTCAGCAAATTATAAATAATGTTAAGTTAATTAAATATATACGTTACCATCCGTTCCAAAAATAGATAAGAGTTTTGGAAAATACTAAAAAAAGGTAAATATTTGATTATATTATATATAATATTGTAATATTATACAATTACATAAACAAAAATGTTTTTTCAAAAAAAAAAAACTTATATTGTAAATATTTTTTGAGAAAATAAGAGTATTATGTTAATTTGATTAACCTATAATTATTAATTTCCAAAACTTACAAAACTGTTTTAAATCAATACACTGATGTTGATCTTGAACTGGAGAACTTGCACACATTTGCCAAAACACAGTCATAATAAATGTTGTTACAATAAGGAACCCAAACACAAATATCCAAAAAAATTGTAATATGTAAATAATGCCCATAAACTAAAAAATACATATAATTTTTTTTTTTTACACCAATAGTTAATACATTTTATTTATTAAATTATACTTACAACTGCACAAGATATACGACCACCCACTCTATTACGCCATGCTTTATATACACGGCGACGAGTAGCGCCTGTAGCAAGAAATCCAACAAATATTACCATTAGCGTTAAAGCACCCATTCCGGCAGCTATTAAAACTAAAATAGTTTTTACAGTTTCCAACCTGTTAAAATAATATCCAGCAAAGATATAATATTGGTATACAAAAATAAAAATTATCACAATACAGTAAAGATCAAAACTTACCAGCCAATATATAAATGAAATACTTGATCCAATACCAATGCACTTAATGTAGCCCCACGGTACATAGTACCACAAAACACACCAATACCAGTACAGCATAAGAGAGCAGCTATCAGAGTAGCATATGGAATTCTCATTGTACACGCCACTGAATCATTTGCTATTTTAATAAAAAAAACCTCAAAAAATATATTATAATAAAATTATTAATATAATTCTATAAAAAACATGTCCTTGTTAAATTATACATTTATTCTTAAATTTACATATTTTACTAAATGGTTAAATTTATTTTCACATATGAAAAAAAATAAAAATGTAATAATAAACTGTAACCATAGGCGAATAGGTCCACTGGGATACCGGATATTTGTTTGGTAAGCTTTTTCAATATTTACTTACTATACAAAGTTTGCTACTCAACACACATGCAAATATATAAAAGGACTCAACTAATAAATTATGGTGTAATACCTACTAAAAAAATAAGAATTTTAACTATACTATATTTAAAAGTAGCTTTAGGCCTTTTTTATTTTTATATACTTTTCTAATTGAAAAACCTTAATACATGTAATAACCTAATATATACTTAAACTTACATGCAGCATCACCAGCTCTTATTTTATAACTGGAATGTAATGAATATTCTGAATAACGACCAAGTGTTTCCCTAGACGGATTGTAATGAGAACTTTGAAGAGGTGTCTCCATTTCAGGTCTTTGAAAGCTGTATTTGTTGCTCATTTCTAAGATTCTAAAAACAATTAAAAAATATAAAAAACAATTTTTTTTTTTGTTAAATTAAAATTAAAAGTCAATCTGTCATCTACTGATAAATGTAGTACTTGTTTGGTTGAATCTATTTTCCTCTTTTAAGGTTTAAAAAATATATTTTTTTTATTTTGAATTGTGTTTTATTTTTAATTACACTAATTATAATAGATAATAGTAACTCACTCAGTATCAATATACAATTATTATTGTTAGTTATATTAAGGAATTAATTGAACACTGAACAGTTTACGCAATTGTATATATTTCCATTAAATAAAAATTGGAAAATATGAACCCTTAGTAGTGGTGTTAAAATAATTTTACCAGATGTTCTACTAACTTATAAGTATTACATAAATTTGGAAAATTTTCATTCAGGCTCATATGTGTTGTGAGTCACTAAGTTAGGTACTTTTCAGCAAACCGCGCATGTTTAAACAAAAATTGATTGGATCAAAGATGGTATGGAACATAACTTATGGTACATAACTTAAATTTTATATAAACAAAATATTTTTTTTTTATTTTTTGACACGAAAAAGTTTTTGAAATTTAACAATTTTTCCTAAGGTTAAATAAAAAAAAAATATTTTTTTAAAATATGGTTAAAGTACACTAAAATTTTAACTATCATGTTAACATGGTTTTATGTCTATGAAACCACTATCATCGGTTAAATAAGTCGGGAAAATGAGATTCAAAGAAGATGTTCAAATATAAAGTAACGACTTTCTATGCTGCAGCAGTCTTATGTGTTATATAATTGCTTCGCCTTATTCTTGGTACTATATCCATAAATATCAGAGCTGTAATCTAAACTTTAAATATATTAAATTATGGTAGAGTAGTTCATTACGTTCTTTAATCAATTGGCTAACTGACACACTTTTATCATATTTATAATTTTTTTGGTTTTATATAATATTCCACACAAAGTGAAAGTATTTCATAGAACTACTTTAACTTAATAATTGACTTCTAAGCTCACAAAATATTAAAGGAAAAGTTTTATTGTACCTACCTACACACTTAAATTTTAACAGAAACTCAAGAATTAAAATAAAACTACTTGTCATTAGATGCTTTTTTAAATATGTCTTATGTATAATAATAAAGGAGAATGATAACTCACAAATAAGTGTTTCAATATTCGACAACAAACACCATAACTCCTATACAAGTTTTAAAAATTGCTTTTATTTGTTCATTACAAAAATAACTACGTTAAAACTTAAAATCTAACGATAATAAACATTGCGATGTCAATAAAATAATATATTCACTATTAAGGATCCGACAGTAAATTAGGATTATCAAATAGTTTTTTTTGTTATAAGAGAAAAACAAATGGGATGGGCGAACGACTGTAGTGCCAACATGATAGATTTTTAATAAAATATAATTGGTAGTTTAACACGTTTAAGAGTTAACTTGATAATTTAAATAAAAAATAAATTACTTGACGTAAAATCAAAAATTATAATTGTATACAGATCCGTCGCACATATAAATTGTGTTATTTCTATTTTCTTGTAACATTAACAATTAATTGCAATTCAAGGAACAAAATTTGGTCTGTAACGTCTGTTTATCAACCTGTTATCATTATCAAGACTCAAGTATTATAGACTTTATAATGACGGATTTCATATTATATTATAGCTGCTGCTAGGGACATTATAGTAGACATATTACAGACAGTGTTTAGGGCAGTTCTTCCAAAAAATGATAAGAGATAAGAGTTCTTCCAAAAGATAACACAATTTTTATTTTATCAGCGTGACCAACCCAGAAACACCAAAATATAAAATCACATTCTATCAGTCTGCCAATTCTATCAGAATAAAAGTAACTAAAATATAACTAACGTTTGTCAGAGTTAACTGTTATCTCTAGAACTAAACGGCAATAATTCAAATGATAAAAAAAATAACCGTGTTAAAATATATTATATTTTCTTAAATAGTACACATTTTTACGATACATTTATAATGACAAAAAACCAACTAGTTCATATGACGACAACGATAATTATTGGTAAATAAAATTTATTTTCGTTTCTTATTAATATTAAATAAATATTTTTATTAGAATTCTTTTTTAATTCATAATTCAAAACTCTTATTTTCACATAATATAAACTTGCAATATTTAATATGAATAACATAATATATTTATCAATTATAGTACCTAGCGACAAAGAAAGTTCATACATACACTATATTGTACTAATTTGTGTGACAATATTATTACATCCTATTTCAATAAAATTATTAATACAAGTAAATTATGTTTTACAGTATGATGGTAGTTGACTGAAGTCATAAAAAGCTTATCGGTATGCTTATTCATTAGAGCGGTTCGATTCCTGAAACTATCTCTAGTCTGATTAAGTGTGGTAACAGGTATGGAGTTATTTTTTGTAAAATTGATTTAATCTCTATTATTTTAATAATTAACATTTCAACTTTTAACTTATTTATTAATAATATATCTTTCAGTTTTAAGATGAGTCAAAGATTCTGGTTGAACAGTTCTCCATCGACACTAACTGGAAGAAATAATTGTTTTATCATTTGTCTAAATAGACTAGGTAAGGAAAACATTTTAGATTTGTAGTATTAATACAAATATTGATACAAAATTAGTTTAATATCAATCTAAAACACCCTAATATAGGGTATTAAAAAAAAAAGAAATCAAATGTAAACTATCTTTCTTTTTAATAATTTAATTTACTATTTTCTAACATTGTTACTTTTGTACAAGAAAAATTGCATTTACTTGTAGATCTTACGCTTCATTGGTATGAGATAACAAACTAGGTCCACTTGATATATACCGGTCACAAATAGTCTATTCATGAAATCACTCTACCAAGTGTTATTGATAGATAATTTAAGTTGAATGGTATAAAAAAATGTCATTATCAATTTTCGTTATATTTAATTTTAACTTCACAATTAACAAACGTTAACATTAGTAATTCATTTAAAATTGGTTTTATATTATAATTATTATTAATATTATTTAACCATTTGTTGTTTTTTCAGCTAGAATGTGACCAGAGGAAGATTAAATGGACATATCATATATTTCTCCATGAACACTGTAATCCATAGACAGATTTTTGACACTATATTTGAATATTTGTTGTTGAAGTTAATTGGATTTTGTGCAAAACCCCTGGAAGAATATTCTGTATCAGACTAACAGTATAAACGCCACCCAGTATTTCTGTTTACCTGTTGTTAAACATCGTAGTATCATCTCCAATCTCTTTATATTTTGTTTAATTTTATTTAAAAAAGTCTCATTATAATTTATTATTAATCAACTGTAATTCAGTTGTTTATTTATTGAATAACTTATTATCCTGTCTTCAACGTCCATATAAACTGTACTGTATTTATGACCACTACACTGATATCTCATTTGGCTAAATATTTTTAATTTTCAACTACATTAAAACAAAATTAAGATTGTTTAAATTTTTTTTTTTTTTGAATACTTGTATTATTGTTTGAATATTTTTACACTTTAAGTGTCAATACAAGTATCTTTAGTTTAACGATACTAACAGTATATTACTATTACAATTTTGACAAACATAATTATTAGCCTACCAAATAAATTATAAATGTAGCTTCTGTATTTGCTTATTTATTAATATTTACTTACCTTAATAACATTAAAATATTAATTTTTTGTAAAAATATCTTGACCTAACTGAAAGATTGAAAATTTGAAAATTGTTGTGAAATTATGTTGATGTTGTTAGGAAAAATTGTGTAGTCAAAATTTTGAATACCTATATTAAAAAAAAAAACGGTACAATTTTGTTTTGCTAAACCAAGTAATTATACATTTGTAAATTTTGATGTTTAGTTTATAATATATACATTTTTAGTTAAAAAATATCTTTACTTAAGTATCATTTTATACTATTTATACTTTTTACCAGATTATTTTATGTGTTTTAAACTATTACATTTATTATTTCTATTATTACTATTTATTATTTATATTTAAACGACTTATCAAACTTTATGAATTGTACTTTATAAATTATAAAATTGGTCTGAAATGTATACTGTGTTACTATAGGTAGCCTGATAGACAGGAAGTCTATATTGTTTTTTAGAAATAAAAGTTGTTTTTTCTTGGTTAGCTTAATTATATAGTGTGATTGACTAATTTTCTCTCATAATAATTTTAATTAGGTAAAATTATTTTTCAAAACATTTTTGTTTGTGTTATTTTACAACTGAAAACATGTTTTAATAACCACTTACTTTTTTGATAATTTTTAATTAAATAATACTTAATTATGATAAAAATTCAAAGCGTATTTAGTATATAGTATATATTTGTTTATAATTTTATTATTTAGAAATGCATTAGTTTTTAGATGTAGTTTTTGACACAATAAAGTAAAAGTAAACCAAATGTATTTTTTCTAAATCTGTTCTCATAGACACGTTTACTCTCGATAACGAGTGATTTGTATCTGTGTATTGTATTAAGTGATATTATATAATACGTTTAAACGAAGGATGTTTAACATATTGAATACTCTCTTTGAGTATACAATGATGTGTTCGATATAAATTGTATTATAAAGTCCAGATACCGTTATCTTTATTTATATGCATAGTATAATGTAGTAAATAATTATAGATTCAACATTTAAATAATAAATTAGCTTTAGTAAGTTTAACCCTTAACAATACCTGCTATTATCTAATAACTATATATATATATATATATATATATATATATAAATAATGTCTTGATAATAATTGAATAGTTTTATAACATATTCAATATTTTTGATATTTTCATTTTAGTCAGTTATCAATGAATCAAAGTATACAACTATTTTCTTTTTAATAGTAACGCAGTTACATCTTATATGAATCATAATTCATGAAACACAATTTTGTAGCTCTACACAGTTTTGCCCTCTAAACTTTAAGTTATCCAGATTAAAATAGTTTTGAATATTGAAAACCATATGTTCAGTTTTATTCAAATTCAACTATAAAAACTCGTAAAACCATGTAAATATGTTTTAATAACTAAATATTATATTACTTCATTATTTGGGATTTAATGATTTTCAAATATTTTTGATAGAGACAGTGATAACGATATTGGTTTATAATGGCTACAGTCTAGTAATTATAACTAGAGCCCTAGTAATTATAATTACCGACTGAAATAATAGATAATAACTACTGAACAATTATTTATTTCCTGTTTTGTGTAAAGGAATGAAGACACATTTGTTAAAACTATTGGGGCACTTACCTGAAAATAATGATAAATTAAATACCTACAACTTATATACTTTTCATTGTTAACTACAATTTAGTAAAGTACAACTGTTTAACAGTATAAAGTTAGAATTATCTTCTACTAGTTTAATCTAGTATTTCTAACCAAAATTATGGGGGTATAAGATATTCTTAACACAATTATACCATTTTTAATTAATGTTAAATAAAAATGGGATTATCTAATCTGTTTTTAAATGTTCACTTAGTTAAAATAGAGTTAACCTGACCGCTTGATATTCAATCTTTTAATTTCTGATTTGACAATTTTATTATATACATATTAGTGGAATTGGAAATAGCCTCATTAGTTTTCACATTAAATATGTCCATAGCTACGTTTATATCATTTAAATTTTCACAACTTCACCAATCTTAAGTAAATATTAACATACTTAAATCAGTCTTATTATAACTTATTAAACTTTTTGTGGGCAAAAAGAGCTTTAACAGCAGATCTCGATGAGAACGAGATAAGAGATAAATAAATATGATGAGATGCTGCAACTTGCAATTGTATCTATTTATTTTATAATATGTATTATTTCTATTTTTTTTATAATATAAGAAAAGTATACATTTCTTAATAAATGGAATGTAGGCAGAATTAATAACGGAAAAGTTATAATATCACTTCTATAAGAAACAAATCTAATTGATAATAATTGTATTTCTACAAAGGCAATCGAGGTAAAAGATAATTAGCCAAGTCTTTGCCAGGCTTGTACAAAAATATTTTATTAATTTTCACTAGTATCTTACAGCATCACTTTAGACATTTAATTCTACTTATGTTTGGAAATGTGCAATATCAAAAATTATAATAAATCTATGGATCTATGAAAATATAATTTTAAAAGATCTAAATAAAATATGGATATACCTAAGTAGGTATTCTAATTTCTAATAGATTTTTATACTATCTGATTATCAGAGTATTAATTAAAATAATTAAAAAAAAGCTTTATGTCAATATTGTCCACCGTAAAACGGAAGGACTTAATCCAAAAATTATTTAACTACAACAGAAAGCAAGTTCCTAGAACAGAAAAATATATATTAAACACGAGGGTACCATACCTAATTTATAAAGGATGGAACAGTACAATCGTTTGAAGAAGTTTTGCAGTTATTTAATTAAGATCTTTGTACCATACCAAGGGTAGATCAATATTTATGTGATGAGTATTTGATACGCTCGCATTAATGTGTATCAATTGTCATATTATGCGATTTCTGGTGTAATTATTCATAAATTATTAATTTAACTATTCACTAAGTAAATGGCCATATTAAATGAATAAGTACATAGATTAATAAAATATGGGCTATGCAATCTTCTAACAAACAAGGACATTTTCAAATCAAGAGATAATTGTAAATTTGCAAATTTATATTGACCAAAAATTGTATCATATTTTTAAATCATATGAATAACTATTTCAGAACAAATTCATTTTGTTTAGTTTGGTTTATATAATAAAAATATATACCCAGAGTAGCTTAATATAAACTAATTTCTGTAAAATATTAACTGAATAATAATTATTTTAAAAACCTACTAATTGATTATAAATAACATTCAGTCTTGCAAGGTATTTTAATACCGATCAGTCTGATTTGATAATCTCACCAACATAAAAGCAAGTTTTTATTAAATTACATTATATATTTATTGAGTATGACGTTTATACGATTACGACCCAAGTTTGATCATTTTTATTAATACAACAGAATTGTTAAATCTAGTTTACAGTAATTTTATATTATGCCATATTCGTATTATCTACCTATTATCCCATGCAAAAGGGGCCGTACAACAATTTTTTTCTCTTCACGAGTCTTTATCTGGCAAAAGGTTCACTTTGGACTATAACCTTATAATGTATATATTGATTTATGTGGAAACTTGAAAATGAAATATGTGTTTTGTTCTAGTTATTCATGTAAGGTATTTAAACTACAAGTGTCATATGTTCCGTTATCTTGCTCTAATATATCCTTTAGGTACCAAATTTTATATCTAATTAGTAATTTTTGTTTACATGAAAAAACCAGAATAAACAAATTCTGTGTACAAAATATTTATTTACAAATAGTTTACTATTGGTAAGATATTAAGTATCTATAAATACATTTATAGATATTACTCTTCACTAGTATGTATTTGTGGAAACACAATTTTAAAATAGTTGTTAATTGTAATGATAACAAATTAAATAAAACAATTAAAAACAAAATATTAAAAATTCATATATAACTTTACCCAGGTTAAAATTAATTCTTAACTCCTTCTCAATTGAAATCATTGCAAGGCCCACTAAACGAACTTGTAAAATTTGGGATGGTAGATAATTTTTAATAATTTCAAATTTTGGAAAGTTTCTGTCTGCTGTGACAGGCTTTACAGGAAGTGTTAAGAGGATTCTTAATGTGATAAAAGTATTGGGAGACAGTTCAACTAACAGGTTTTTGCATATTTATTCTAAAACAAATTTGGGATTTGTTTCTGTAACACTGAACTGTCTTTTTAAAGCTAATCTTTATCGTGCATTTGACTGAATTAATGTCAGAAATTAAACTATTGTCGGATGTAAGTGAAAGTTGTAAATCTTTACAATTAGTCATAATTTCATCATATTTTGTATTTTAGAAATGTTATAAAGAAATTAATATTCAGTTTCAAGAGCACTTGCCAGTAATTTACCTGATTTTGAAGTATTTTCGTACCCTTCATCATCGGCAGTCAATCAATAGTTTTTTAAAAACATCAGACGTCTTCAGTTTAAGAGTATCCCCAAATTAAATCAAAATATGATAAACATAAACTATGTAATTTACACTCTATATAGACGAAACACAAAGTAATAAAATATAAAGACAAAACAAATATGTTTGGAAACAGGTATTTATTTGAATACTTAAATGGAATAGACCATGTTTCTACTTTGCTTGTTTATTTTTGATTACTTGTAAGTTGTATGAGATCGGAAACTATACTGTACAGTATAAAAAAATTGAAATGCCGCCCTAGGTGTGTACCTATATAGCCTAGCCATTGAGTCGGACCTGGGCTGGACTGAGTTGGAAGGCAGGTAGGGAAATGTTCACTCTCGTTTTAGCTTATTGGACCAGTTATTTTTTGATATGGAGTTTTTCAAGCAAGATCTATCTTAATACATTCACTGCGCTTGTCGGTTATGCCGACAGTCTGACAGTTCAACGGTACGTCTGTCGGCTATAGTTGACACATAGGTCTTTTAGGAGTGCGTATGTGGGCTATATCTGACATCAGTATATACATCTAAATGTGCTTTAAAATGTCAACGCACTGCAGAAAAAATTTGAATATTACACTTGCATTTCTATTGGAAATCCTTGTTACTTCAGAGTTAAGTCCAATCTTCGTTTAGGTTAGGTTTGTTAGGTTTTTGTCCTTCACTTTTTTTTTTAATTGCCAAAATTTAAAAAACAATCCGATTAAAAAAAAATTAGAAAAAAGGTAGGTGGATCATTAATTTTCCAAATGTATATAATACTTATAAGTTAGAAGAACATCTGGTAAAATTTTGGTGATGGAGAAATTATTTTAACACCACTAGTAACTGTTCAGTGTTTAATTAATTCCTTAATATAACTAATAATAATAATTGTATTTTGATACAGTTATACTCAGGAATTAATTGAACAGTTTACGCAATTGTGTATGTGTCCAATAAGTATAAATCGGAAAATTTGAACCCTTACTACTGGTGTTAAAATAATTTCTCCATCGCCAGACATTTTTAAACTATAGTCGCACACACAATAGGTGATTTCACATGGAATGGCCCTTATTTTCATTATATTAAACATATAATGAATTATAAACTTTGTTATGAAACTGTTTATTTACTAATGCTGTGTTGCATTAACGTCCACTATAGTTTACTGAACCAATATATTATTAAGGGTTCCTTAAACATAATTTAGTGGCCCTAGATTGGTCCATTAACTTTAATGAACCATTAAATTTATAAATTATTTATGCAATCCAGTATAAATCTATTGTATTAAATTTTTTTACCATCAATTTTACAAAATATCTGTAAAATTATTGAAGTATTTAATAAAGATTTTTTGTGTTTACTAAAGAAAACACTTAAAGGCCCTTAGTTATCCTTCATTTTAATTGATATTGTAGTATAATATTTTTTAGCTTCAATGCTTCAATGAGTAGGTATTGTATTTACTATGATGTGTTTTATTATTATTTTGTTATCGATATCTTTTAAACCGCTGAACCGATTTCTTCGTGTAGCATCTCTAGATCATAAATTGTAGAATTAAGGTACTTAATTTAATAAAAAAAAAATTGTCTTCCCCTTCAAAATCGAGAAAAACACCAAAAAAGCTACATTTTTTTCAACTTAAAATTACGTTGCTCTATAACTTTTTCAAAAATAGTCCAATGAAGCCAAAATTGTAAGGAATATTCTTTAAACATAGTATTGACATACATTGACAAACTAAATAAATATCATAAACCCTTTTCTCTAGAAGGTATAGAACTGGTTTGGACTCTACTGGGTTGAATCTACTATCCACAGATTCGCATCAAAACGTATTTAAAAGTGTTTTTATTACTTTAAGTTATAATAATTTCTGTAGACTGTGACTTCCCCGACCCCACTGTACTGTTTTTTTTATTCTTTATTACACATTTTAATGTTTAAGAGTAAATATTCTTTTGTAAACATTTGTTTGACCACTGAGTGAGTTACTATTATTTATTATATTTAGTGAAATTGAAAATAGAACACTTTTCAAAATTGAAATAGTATATTTTTTAAACCTTCAAATAGAAAAAAAATTTCAACCAAACAAAGTACTACATTTATCAGTAGATGACAAACTGACTTTTAATTTTAATTTAACAAAAAAAAATGTTTTTTTATTTTTTAATTGTTTTTAGAATCTTAGAAATGAGCAACAAGTACAGTTTTCAAAGACCTGAAATGGAGACACCTTTTCAATTTCTCATTACAATCCGTCTAGGGAAACACTTGGTCGTTATTCAGAATATTCATTACATTCCAGTTATAGAAAAACACCAAAAAATTACATATTTTTCAACTTAAAATAACGTCGTTCCAACTTTTATGTTATACAATTGTTTTTAATATTATTTAATATTTGAAGTTAACAATAACAGCGTTTTACGGCTTTTTAAAATATAGTCTACTATATTTTTAACTTATTTCAAATTTATATGAATTATTTTTGAAACAAAGTACTATTAAAAAAAATCTTAAGATTTTTCCCTTAGAAGGAGTAGGAGAAGGGGTGGCATTTTTTTTCTTTTTCGACCAGAGTTCTCGTAGTTTTGATCTGAAGATATCTCAGAGTTGGCCTATATTTTATAATTTTCTTAAAATCTATACTAAAACTTTTTTTTTATAAAGGAAAAACCAAAAAGAAATTGGGAAATTACATTGACTATTGAAAGTTTTTAGGTTGCTATTTACGAGTGAATCAACAGTCATCGGATATTGAAAATATTATCATTATATTGTTATATACAATGTATAGGTAATGTAATGTGGTAATGTGGGAACCTGCTATTATTTCATTGAATTAATAATGCAAAAATGTAGTTTTTTTTAGTGAAATATATTTGTTTAATACAATAATAATTGAAGGGCACAGGGGAAAAACGGTAGTTGTCACATTATAAAAATTGTAGAGTATAGCAAAAACAAAGTTCGTGAATTCCTCTACCTCTTACAATCTATTGAAATAAATAAAACAAATTATTGGCATAAATTGAAAAAAACTATTTGAAAAAAAAAATGTTCGTAATGTGACAACTACCGCGTTTTCCCCTGTGCCCTTCACTTATTGTTGTATACATATGCTTTTTACGAAAAGATTTTTTAAGAATTATAATATTACTCAATGCCATTTTTACTAATTGAATAGTGACCAAAAGTGGATTATAAAATGTAAATGTATCATGAGGCATTTTGAAGATTAATGAGGGATTCAGAATCTTTTTCCTAAAATAAAACAGTAAAATCGATTGATAATTTGTATTATTATATTAAATATTTATAAACATTTGTCTAAAAAATGATTTTTTTAAGTGAAAATCAGATTTGGTAAAATATGGCTCTATAGGAACGGCACAGTTTTGGAATTGAAGATTAAAATTTAGTGTATTTTTATAAATTATTAGTTATGTCTTAGAGTAAAAATCCCTCACAGATCTACATCTAAATTAAAAAAAAAAAATTGACTAGGTATTGTAAAATCAATACTTTTTCAGTTCCTCTTTCAAGCTGTACCTAATATGTATCAAGTATAAGAAAAATCATGTTACATAATAATAATAGCCTCGATTTGGGTTAATTAACTAATTAGGGTTAGAACTAACTAAAATTATAACACATTAAAAAAATATAATTGTTTTTATATTATTAAGCTCTAACCACAACAATTAATAGCCGTTAGACCTTTCCAGAGTTGTAACCAGGGTTTTATACCCTAATCCCTATAGAGTATAGATGTTTGCATATTTTTATTTTTCAAGAACAAATTATGCATTATTACACCATTATGAAAAAAATTTAAATTCAATATTTAAATTAAAATTAATTAAAAATGATAATTATAAAAAATTTGTTATGAGGTACTAATATTTTTTCATGATATAATTGTTTTTCATTGGATATCTAATAAATCTCTCTATCTCTTTTTAACGATATCGACCCTCGGACCTCTCTCTCTCTCTATTATCAGCTCATTTCTTTATAGATCTATGTATAGTATACAGAATAAATTTTGGAATTTCATGGGCCACCTGAATTTTTGATATCAGATATACCAAAATTATGAAAAAATTACCTATGTACAAACTTTGATTTGGTTAAGTTAGGTTAATCAAAGTTTGAATAATCGCACACCCCTAGTATATAATGACGTGTACGAGTAGTGTTAACTGTTAACAAGAAAACAACTAACAAAAGCGTCTAGGCAGAAAATCAGAATGGCATAATTATACTATTGAGCAATGGCACTGAACGCAATACATGGAACGCGTATTCAGATGGATCAGATCAATCCACTTCATTGCACACATAGGTAGCTGACTATGCTGATGATAAAGCCATTATTATTTATTTCATGAAAACCCAGATTATACAGATTAATACATGAAAACCCATATGTTGCCTCTACAAACGTGCAAAGCCATCTTAACCTTATGGCATAATAAATGGCGTATAAAACCTAATCAGAACAAATCGGTACACATAACTTTTACCTTACATCGCTCCACCTGTCTTCGGGTCACTATAAACAATATTCCCATTCCCTCCTCCGATACAGTGAAATATTTAGATCTAACCCTTGACGAACGATTAACATGGAGCAACCATATTCGTAAAAAAATACTTCTTTTAAACTTACGCCTTCGTTTGCTACGCTCGTTCTTAATAAATAATCGACATACTAACCTGAAAACCAAAATTTTAATATATAAATCACTCATAAAACCAATATGGACGTATGGGTTCCAATTATGAGGTACTGCAAAGAAATCTAATATTAACAAAATTCAACATTTACAGAACATTGCTCTTAGAAAAAATACTAACGCCCCCTTATATATCTAACTATAATTTGCATAAAGACCTCCATATAAAAACTGTAACAGAGGAAGCTGTTCAATTTTATAAACGTTTTCATAACAGATTACAAAAATTATCAAAATAGTCGTAATAATAAACTGTATAGTAACACTATAGTCTATACCAGGCAATCCTAGACGACGTCTAAAGATACAGTAGGTCTAGATATTTAGTAGAATAACTAAAATGTTGTGTTATCAAATGTAAGTGTCAGTAATGGACTTCTTTATGAAATGTATTAATGTATCACATGTTTTTTTTCCATCATTTATCACATAATGTTATTGTGATAAACTGTACAGATTGTGAATTTTCTAAATAAAAAAATAAAAATAACAAATATAATAATATCACAATTTTTTTTCTAGTTTACAATTAGTCGTATTTTCAAAAAAATCCTTAAATTGGATTTAAATTAGTTTTTTTTCATAATTTTTAGTTTTAAATAAGTGATTAATACCTTATTAATTAAAATAAATTGCAAAGCTACAATAATAACGTATGTAAGCAAGGGCAGTATGGCCCTATTTTTTTCTGGTTGCAGCACTTGCTTAGCAGTGCAGTTATTATTAGGGCAAAGAAAAAAAACCTGTGTAAGGTTTCTAGGACTTTCCAAATTTCAGCGCGGTTAATTCGGTTAATTTCTCAATTAGTCTCTAACCCACGTGTGCGAGGGTGTATTATAATATGATAAACGTACCTATTTATTTTTATTTTGATAGGTTTCCCAGCTCAAACAAGTACAGTGACGGGTTTTTATGATAGAATTTAAGTAGTTCTGCTCGTCGTTAATTTGCTATTCAAACTAGTTCAAAAGACTCCTTTCCCTAAAGGCTAGATATTAATAGTTATTTAGCAGCTAATCTATGGATGCTGTATTTTAATAACCGATTCAGTTTTAGAACACTATTGTTTACGTCTACGATATTGGCAACATTTTACTCCGGCGTAGGTATTGTGTTAATCGTCATTTGGAACTTATTATTCAATTTATACTGGTAGTGTACGCCAGATAAAAATTATAAAAAGACTTCTGTGGTTATTCTATAGCAGATAGCCAATACAATGCAGGTCCAAAATGGTTGTATATTGTAACAGTAATTTATCATTGACATAAATGTGTTCCCTCCAATATCTATTTATCTGAACTGAATATTACTGTTGTCGGCGCACGCGGCACGCCGCCGGCCGCACACGTGGTCGTACTTCTCGCTAGTCGCTACCGCTCTGGTCATTGGTGACAATCATGTAGACAAGTATACTATAACAATACAGAATACAGATTGTGAACTGTCAAGGAGGTGGCTGAGGGCGGTGATTACTACCAGACCAGTATATTATTATTATTGTTTATTATTATTATTATTATACACGTATGGAACGCGCCGCTCGTTTTTAAACCTTAATTATCAGTTTTTGTGTGTGCAACGTGCAGTGTGTTTCCGTTTGAACGCCGCGTTTACCGTGTTCGATTTATTCGTCAGCGCTCGTCGTTTTATCGGCATACTTACATCGTGTAATATACAAAACATAAATAAAACTCTGATGTTATTGTTTGTTACGGATAGTGGATACCTAAATTATTATTCAAGGCCTTCTCCGATCCACACCGGGTAAGAGTTTACACGTACATCGCAATAATCATTCTTATCTCGCCACGCGGGAAACTTTTTCTAATATTATTGCTCCTAACAGAACATAATTATTACTATAACGGTTTACGTTACTCGTCCATCTTCACCAAGATTATTTATGTAGTTTTATTCAATTTTGAAATTTTAACACGGTTATAGATCTTAAATTGAATTACATACAATCATGATTTCCATATAAATTAATTTTTTTAATTTCCACTCGCTTACTCGTTCTACTACCTACTAGTTTTTACACTCGCCCTTCAAGACGTGTCTGATAGATATTGGTAGGCTAGTAAGTAGTAACTGATAGTGTCTGATGTCTCGTTGTTTTTATTAGCAGTGTATTTTCCTTATGTTGTTACTGTTGTAGAACTAATTATTGTTATGATTTGTGAAATATTATGGAACGTATTAAAATATGTACTATGGTAATTAATAATATAGCTTTTAAATTTAGTTGTTTCTATATAACGTAGATAATTAATTTAATATCAATTTTCTACATAATTTATATATGCATATACACTATAAATATTTTATTTTTTGATAAAAATTTAATTATGAAATTTAATTTTTAAAACAGTAAAAATCAAGGTAGCCAGTTTCAAGAAAAAGGTTTTCTGAACATTTTGACTAGTCGATAAAAAGTTTTGATTAAATATTTTTGAAATAATTGACACTCAGATGTATAAGCAAAGCCGTATTTAGACATTTTTCTCCCCTGGGCATCACAATTTTACAGCCGCCCCCTTTCAAAATAATGTACGCATATTTTTTGAGTAAAACGAAAATAGGTATACTGCATGTAAAAAATGATCCATATTACTTAACCAAAATAGGTATAAATAATATAAACAAGATACAATTTTTTTTTATTTGAATAAACAAAAAATATAACAATTAAAATATGACAAAAGCAATTACCTTTATACAAATTATCAGTCATCCTTCATATTTGTTTGGGGTATTTCAATTTGTGAAAAAAATCACTAATTTTTCTTGTTTTATCAATAACAGATACTTTTCTCTGCCTTAGAAGAGCAATTTTCTTATAAGCAGCTCCATTTAGTTGATTTTGTTTCATTTTAATTTGTTTTAAAACAGAATATCTTAATATATTAAATAATATAAAAAGACTATGTCAGAATTTAATATTATCACTTATTACAGAAATCATGTCATGTCTTCATGGTATAACACCATGCTGCGGCCCCCTTAACAACATCATTTATGATAAAATACATGTTATTTTACATTTTAAAGTTTTTTTTATAACTATTACATTTTTTTATACATTAAAAAAAAGTCATATTTTTTTCATTTAATATAATATGATACTAAATTAAATGAAAAAAGTATGATTTTGTGTTAATAAATGTATAAAATGAATGGACAGCTAATTTGTTTAAAAACAATCATCTCGTGATGGCAGCATTGGGCCTTCAAGGCCTGTTAAGCTTGCATGATGATGATGTATTAAATATAATATAAGCAAACTGCAAAATCATTAAACAATTTAAGTTTAACATTATTTAAATATAATAGATCCATTACATTATATCAAAAAGTATTTGTTGAAAGAAAAAAAATCAATAAAACCCAATTGACCATTAAACCTCAATAATTAAACCCATTAAAACCCAAGCGACTGGTTTGTTTAAAAAAGGCTGTGGATTTTTTGTACTCAAGGAAGAGTCAATTCGGGACTGTTTCCCTCCCCCCATGATTCTACTAACTAATTCTATACTGTGTCCCAAATAAGAAAGAGAGTAATGTGCGCATCTGAACTGAGTCATCTAGCACCGTCAACCCCGACAAACTCCTTCTAAGCGTCTAGTTGTTAATGAATACTTCCAGGGTTAATGTCATGGTTAAAACTAACATATAATGTTAATCTTTCTTCTTGACCAAAAATAAATAAATAAATCATGTTTATAATGCATTGGTATTTAATATATATAATATACCTATTATTATAACATTTAATGTTCATATGTTTTAGACCAAGATGGAGTTTCCCGAAGAAGAAGTACCCTTAACAATTTGCACGTCTACCAAAGAAGAAGATTACCTTTTGACAGGATCCAATAGATTTTACGAAGAAGAATTTGATGATGAAGTATTTTTGGAAGACTCTCAAAGTAATGATATGGAATCATTTCAAGTACCATTTTCACGGACACGACGAATGTCGGATGTTATAGACTGTGTTGGTGGTTCATTGTCTATCGCTCATATTAATAGACACAGTTTCTCTTCAACGTCCAGTGAATCTGTTTATTCAGCCACTTCTAAGGCTACTAACATTAGAGATTTGAATATGTCTAGACATAGTGAAGTCGTTACAGAATCACTTGATCTCGGTTACAGTAGTCCTGGAGCTCATTCATCTGGTAGATCATACAAAGAAACTTGGTTCAGATTTAGAACTACCAGTAATGAAGAAGATTCAATCGATGCCCGTCCTACCTCTGCTATTTTTCAAGAGCAAATTTTCAATCCTAACGATAATAAGTAAATATATATTTGTAATTAAGTAAAGTAATAATGGCAATTATTAATTTTTTAAATGAATTATAATTCATGCCTGAGACACAATTTCAACATCTTATCAATCTTATAGAAATTATAATACAGTACCGAAATAACTAAAACATAAATACATCAACATCAATTTTTATCTGAGACTGCTGGTTAAGGTTAACGTTTTGCTAAAAGCGTTATCAACGACGGATCAAGTATTATGCAGGGTGATCATTCTGTACATATCATAAAAATAAAATATATAACCTATTTATTTTATTTAGGTATTGTGGGACAAAAAGATTTAATGTATTTATTTTACTAAACAAGTGATCTGAGATGAAAATATAATGAGTGACAAGTTCTAACCTAATCAATGTACCTACCCATTTTTAAAACTATATTTTGAAAAATGACACTAATTTATTTTAGACTGCCCTACTATTAGTATTTAACAATATATAGGCCAATTACTATTGTTTATGTTTCAAAATGAAATTTTCTTGACAGTTTTACTCAATTACTGTTTTTAGAAATTTAGACTAATTAACTTAAATTATTTATTTGCAGTAAATTAAATCCTGGTTGTAAAAAGTCTAGTGAAGTCACTAAAATGCCTGTTTCTAAAGACTCTACTAGTTACAATATGGACCATGAGTTTCGAGGCTTAGCGATTATCATTAATAATGATATATTTGAAGGGTCTGCCAAAAATTTACCAGATCGTAGTGGATCATGGAAAGATGTTGAAGAACTGAAAAAAATGTTTTATCGCTTGGATTTCCAAGTTTTAATTTGGAATAATTTTCATCTTGAAGAACTTGAGTACTGCATTCATAAATGTAATAATTAAATACAAAATTTAACCTAAATAATGTTTAAGATGGGGCATAGTCTGGTGCAATAGTAACCTCAGTCATATTGCGCCTGGGATTAAGCTTTATCTCAGATTAGTGACCACCCGGAATTTTTGTGATGGCTAATTCCGTGTCCCTATCAAACGTACTTACACATACCCAAACCAACCAAAAAGCTAATGGCCTCGATTGCCAAAGCTAAAAAATAAAATTATATTTCCATAAAAAATTATAAAATTTGTGATAATTCTTTTTAACTTAATTTCAGTATCTAACGGTGATCACTCTGACAATGATTGTCTTGCTATAGTCGTGTTGACCCATGGAATTAACTCTTCATTTGTATATGCTAAAGATAATCCGTACCCAGTTGAGTTTTTGTGGAATTCATTTACAGCTGACAAATGTCCTACTCTTGCTGGTAAACCTAAAATTTTTTTTGTACAGGTAATTTCAATATTTTGGTTATGTATCATAGTAATTACTACAAGTGTGTACATTTTAATCAATATATATTCTTTAATTATATATATTTAAAAATATAATATGTTTTTTTTAGGCATGTCGCGGTGAAAAGCTTGATTCTGGTGTAACACTGAGAAGAGAGTGCAAAACTGAAGTTGATTCATCCACTGCTGCTTATAAGATACCAAAACATGCTGACTTCTTAATTGCATTTAGTACTTATGATGGTATATTATTATTTTTAATACTGTCATTCAATTTTTTTTTTTATAGCATTCTAATAATTATTTTTGTAATTTAGGTTATTATTCATTTAGACATCCAGAAAATGGCACGTGGTTCATTCAAAGCTTGTGCATAGAAATGAACAAAAATAGTCTTAATTCAATTGACTTGTTAACAATCATGACTCGTGTATCTAGAAGAGTTGCATTAGATAACGAGTCATATAATCCAGAATATCCCTGGCTTCACCGTCAAAAACAAATACCTACCATTCATTCAATGCTTATTAGAGATGTGTTCTTCCAACCTAAGAAAAAGCCACCTCCTAAGCCTGAAATTTTATAAATTTGGTTAAAACTAGAAGTAATAATACTTTTATAAAGTATATCAATGTATAAAATTAACTATAAGTAACAGAAATTTCCTTCAATATTAATTTAAAATATTGTTTAAATGAATATCTTGTTAAATTTATCTTAGGTACAATATTAATATTTATAAGTATAGTAAAGTAATATCTGCAATGCTATAAGTTTTTCATAAAATCCATTTATAAGTTGATCTTCATTTCAATATTGGGAACAATCGAAAACAAAAAAAATAATTTAATAGTTTAAACTGTTATTTAATCATTTTCTAGATTTACTACTATTTCCAATTGTATATTAATTTTTAGTTTTGTGTATATGGATACTTTTCAAGTATAACTTATAAATCAAGACAAAAGAAAACTCAAAATATATTATATAAAACAATTATTTAGTTAAGCAGTAAAAAAGACAAAAATGAATGTATTGTTCAATGACTAATGTAGAGAATTAATATGTATGTATTTCATTACGTGCCAGAAAAAAAAGGAAGACTTAAAAAGGTATGACTTCTTAATTGTATGCAATTATTGTATGTAATAGTAGTTTAAAATTCTTTCGAGACTGATTGATTTTGTGTAAATGGTAACTGTTAAAAGTTACTAGGTCATAAATAATACAAAAATAATTAAGTGTAAAAAGTACATTTTCCTTTTCCTAACATGAATACTAAATAAACATTTCAATATCTCATTTTCATTCTTTCTGTTTCTATACAACTGATTTTCATTTTTGGTAAATAGTATTAATGTTACAAATATGTATGGTGCCATACGCTATCAATATTATAAAAAATTGTTTTTTAAGTTTCCCAATAATTCTAACCTAAATCGATTTACAAAAAAGGATGGTTAAAGTGATATTATTTTGTGCATTCCATTAGTTATAACCTAGATATTTTTGCGATAATGAACTGTTGAAACTTTTTACCTATTCAAAAAACAAAACAAATCTTAATTCGTAAGTCTAATATTTCAAACGTTTTAGTTATAACTATTAAGTTAGTAAGCATTCAAACTGTTTATTTGTCTTACATAACATAAATGTGATAGGATGTTTAATATTGTAACCTGTAAAATGATTTTTAACACTGTTATTTAGTTGCACTTTTCTTGGTCTGTATCAGCATTTTTGTTTAAATAACACGTTTATTGTTATGTAATTTTTTAGTTAAGACACGTTACTCTAAATTTAGTGTGTTTTCCTTGTGTTTTATTATTACAATTTGTTCTCAATATTTGTTGTTGTGTTTACCTTAACACAAGTATTATATTGAGAATGTTAACCTTAAAACCAATTTGCTTTAACCGAATCATCACTTTATTTGTGAACTGAAAATATATTTATTGATCTCCCATTCAGTTTTGATTATATAAAATATTACATTTTAATTATTTAAAGTATATTGTATGTTAAATTATAAACTTTTGTATGTAACAAATGCCCTTGTAATAAGTATTTACATGTCAAAGGGCAAAACTATGCATTATTTGCTCATATTTTACTAGACATATATTATCATTATTTTCATTATTAAATATACACATACGAAATATATAGTATTCGATTATTTTTCCAAGTTAATAATTTTTTTTAATGATTAACATTTTGTTTAAAAAAAAGTATTGTAAAAATATACCTATTGTGGCCAACTACATGCAATTTGATGAGGGTTGTATAAAATTGCCAACAACTGGCCACGTTTATATTTTATCTTCATTCAAAGTTTTTATTTCTTTCATTATTTAAATTTAAAAATTCTTGTGTACTTAATAAAGACTATTCGTTTGTAAGGATTTAAGTAATGATAATGTTTGTGAATAATTTCGATTTTACGCGGTCTTCCTCTGGTTCTTTTACCGTTTATTTTCCCTTCTATGATGATGTTGATGAACTGACTGTGACTTAGTAGATGTCACATTAACTTTATATTCCTTTTCGTAATTGTATTCATCACCGTCTTCTCTTATTAACTTCGTCCAGCATTGCTTCATTCGTCTTATATTCTACGAGTATCTAACTTGTTACTGTCATTCTCATCCACACCCACATCTCCATCACCTCCAACCTATTTCTCTCATACTTAAGTAATATACAAATTAATAATTATAATTGTTATATTTCATTTACATGTAAACTGAAATCAGCCTTAATTGAAAACTTTAAAAGTTTGTCATCATTGAACTTGTTGTTTAAAATACTAATTTGTAAGAAATTTGTCCAGTGTGGTCTTCCACAAATTTAATTTTCAAAAAAATTCCTCTGCACATGTTTATACTATGTTATTGATAATAAGGTCTAAGTGAATATAATGGGCATGTAGCTTATTAACTATGACACATTTTATCATTAGTAAGATTCCTATGACAATGCAAAATTTCTTGCCGTCTTGTGAAATACTAAGACTACAAATGTCGTCTGATCGCAACTACACCATGTGTTCTAATTTAGATTAGTAAAAAGGGTTGCTTAGCGTTATTTGGTCATCGCAACGAATAAGCATCCAGAGTAATTAGAGAGGTGAAAATGTAAAATATGAATAAATCATACAGTAAGTATTTCCATAATGATGCGTTATCGATTAATTATTGTCTATTTTGTAACCTGAGCAATATATTACTAAAATAAATGTACAACTAAATAATACAAAAAATGTTTTTTTTTTAAAACTAGTGTGCTTATTATGGATTGTCTAAACTTTTTCAGTCCTATGTATAAGATAAAATGTGTCGGTTTTAAATAGCCTTAAACCTAGAAGAATATTTTGTTAACTTCCCTTTCTGTTAATTTCGGTTGATTAGATTACTTTATAATGGTTTAGCTGCTAAAGATTGTGAATTAACAGCCAAACAATTCAATACAGAATAACTTTAATTGACAGATAGCCAGAGCCATTCTCAGGGTAAAACGAGGCAAGATCATTTTTTTTTGTGCAGCCTCTGTGGGTTTTTGAGATTAAAATATAAATTTTTTTCACCATTAAAGAGTTTCTTTTATAAAAACAACAATAATTTACTACTTAATAATACTATTTTGTATGAAATTGGTATGCAAATTAATAAAACAACTTTTTTACACACCCTGATATACTTATTTCCTTAACTTGGACACTCCCACAAATGAAATATAAATAATTATGGGACTCAATTATCAAGAAAATACGATAGCCACAATCACATCGATCTTTAGGGTATTCCCTTACGTAGAGATCAAAGTTTATATATATATTACTAATATTTATTATACTAGAATTAAGACAGTCCCAGCATTACCATTGTTCTTAGAACGGACTAACCGACCTGCGACGTTAGGAAGACTTGACGATATTATGATTATAACAAATTAATAAAAAATCCATTAATAAGCATGATATTTTTTAAAAATACCCTAGAATTCGACTGACGAAGGCTCTCAAAAACTTAAAATAACTACCTACACTTGTATTTAAACAAATTTAATACATAAGTTGTGTGACCTCTTAAAATGCAAGGCCGGCATTGCACATCTGGTAAGATACTATTGCTGCCTTGCAATAGTACCGGTATTTAGAGGAGAGGAAATTATAACTATAAAAAAAAATACAAATGATAATGAATAATTTTATTTATATTACCTACCTATACAAACAGAACAACTGAATTTGTTTTAACAGCTTAACTTTAAATAGTTGGTGACTGAATAGGCCACTCTATCACAATTAATATTTTTTTAGAATATAAAATCAGTCTCATAAAAATTAAAATCATATTATACATATTATTAACCTTGGGAATAAGTTTTTTTATAATAAAAATAACTCTTAACAAATACTACAACGATTGCGTTTCATTTTTAAATTATAGTTACTTTCATTTGCTTTATTACTAGACCTGGCTATGTAATGAGAGTATTCGTAATCCAGTTTCTTAGCACCTTCAAGCTGTAATTTTTTGGCTGGACCTTCAATCGCAGATGCGCATTTCATTGAACACACCCAATGTTGGAATGGTACACAAGTATTACCTAAGTATGGATTTTGAAATGTCACTGTACTATAACCTACAAACAAATTTTGTTTTATTAAAATAACTATTTGTCTATATAATTTAGAGTAGGCATATGACTCATTTGATCGGGAGTAGGCTCTATTTGGGCCTAGTTCAATTTCCAGGTGTCACACGACATTTCTGCCATGTTTGTGGGAGGAGAGGGGTAGACTCTTCTCCTGGACAGGGGAGAGAGACCGCCCGCGACCAAATTCGAACCAGCCGCCTTAATCTATTTGGCCACTCCATCCCCATTAATTTGTTTACAAGAATTATACTTTTTAGATTTACCTGGTATTAAACAGTTGGTTGCCACATTACAATAATTACAAATGTTATAATTTAGATATACTAAAGACATATAATGCTTTAAAGATTCAGGAATTTCTTCATTGAAAAAATTGACTCCACTTGAAAATATTTTCTCAATGCTTAGGTCTAAAAGCGATGGCATTATTGGTCTCGATATAGGTTCTTTTATCCAATAGTTTTTCCATACATCCTTGCGTGCTCTAGACAATCATACAGTTGTTTATAAAGATTATCACCATATGAGTGTAAACTGTTTTATACCTGTGATCATAATCAGTATGGTACCATAAAAAAAATGATTTGAAGTAGTTACGATTACCAAGCCTATACACTTTTTCTAAATGTGTCATGCTGCTTATGAAACCAGGAAGAGCGTCCAATTGGTTATTGTCAATATATAGCTCTCGAAGACTTTTACAAAACTTAAGACTAAAAGGTATTGATTGGACAGTCAACAAATTGTCAGTCAGTACTAGTACTTCGAGATTTGATAGCCTACCAATTGCACTTGGTATTTGCTTCAAATAATTATGCTTTAAAGACAAAATTTTCACGTTTTGACAATAAAATAACTGAAAAATAAAATTAGTTTAAAAATAATTCCAAAAGCTAGTAAAATATTTATACCTCGAGTGGAAGTTTACTGTCATCCTCACTTTTTAAAATATTGTCCAACTGCATCTCCACAATGTTGTATCTGTTTAAATACCTGGACAATGGCGTAGAATAAGGAATATTTAATGAAGTTTGGTATTTATCCAGTTCAGTATTTAAAAATGCCAATAAACGTAATGGATAATTTTCTATCATTTCTACAATATACTTTGTATCATCTGGTAGTGAATCATTGGACTACAACATATATCAGCAAAAGGTGATGTAAACAATTTTGTTAGATGACATTCATATTATTATTATTATTTTTTTTTTTGTAAAAATTAAGTATAATAAATTTAGTTTAACAAGTAGTGCTAACTTAATTTTAATTTTGCACGTTCATTAAAAAGTGCTACCTTAATTGAAAAAATTTAAATGTTTTATAATTACATTACATTAAGAGGATGCCACTATATGATGATGTTTTTTAGGTCAAAAGTAAGTATTAACACTGTAAATTATATATTTATCATAAATATATGATTTTGACACTAATAGAAAGATTATTTTTGTTTATTAAGAAAATGTTTTTAATATTGTAGTAATTTTTTTAAAAAAATAATTACTTAGTTAAAGAAAAAACAAATTATCGTAAATTTGTATTTTTTTCAAAAAGCTTATAAATTATTTTTAATCTAAATTGTTGGTAAAGCTGTCCTCAAAAATAAAACTATTTTTTTTTTTAAAACAATTAAAGTTGTACTAATACAAAATATATACTATGGTTTTAATAACTTATATTTTATGAAAAATTGTCTACACGTAACCCTTTAAAAATTATGAATATAGCATACTTTTAAGATTGAAATTACTATTTGTTTTTTTTTATAAACATTATCACTTACATTTTTTATAATATGTGAACATTGAACATGTCCTTCACTAGCACGTATTACTGCTCGAAGTTTACGTTTTATCTGAAAATCATTAACATAAACTTTAAAACCAGTTAAACACAACTTTGTAGCATGGTTTTGATAATTTAAATTCAAATAAAATATTAAGTTAATACTAGCACACGATTGCTTCTAGCTACTTGGTACATAAACAATAACACTAAAAATAATACCTCATACAAAAGTTAAATCACTTACCACACAATTGGGTCGAGCATCAGCTATAGTAAAATTGCTGTTTTCTAAGGAAGAGGTACACTGTACTCGGTATATTTTAAGTATACCATCAGGTGACAATAGGTACGAAAATATTTCGTGCCACACACTTGTCTTGTTGCACATTTTCACTTTATCAAGAGCACTACATTCCCGACCGTATATCACAGATGTAAACTTCTTGATCATGTGATATTCATAACTGTTGAATTTAGTGTCTAACGAAAAACCCATATTAAATAATTTGAAGTGTTTGTAGTCAGGCGCTTGATCCGACAAGTTACAGAGTGTCAGTTACTGTGATGAGTTCGAGATTGGGTGTATTGTTTGTGAACACGTAAATGACAACGGCAGCACAGCGATATTTGGACGGTCCATGGTCACACGACTAATGTCAAGATTAATGTTGAATTTTGAAAACAAAAACGATTTACCATAACGAACATTAGCAGCACCACGGACACAGCCATGGGTGGATGCACCTGAAATTATCAAGTAATCTTCGAAAAAAACGTGACACTTAAAAAAGAATTACAGAATCTGAGAATAACTTAATACTATTAAACTATATTATTATTCAGTCTTTTTATCTAGGTACGGTGAAAAACGTAAAAGTCTAAATATGTTTAATAATAATTGGTGAGTATAAAAATTATAAAAAAAAAACCTGATAATCAACGCAGTGTGATGAGGAAATTGTGGGCAGTTTTTCAAAAAAAATGATAACGCGTGATAAGAAATAAATGTTACATAACCTTTAAAATAACTGAAGTAGCACCAGAGCAAGTTAGGTTTATAGATAATATTATCTATAAACCTTGTCAACTGTGATTTCCCAAAATATACCCGCCAAGAGAAACTTCGTATTTTAAAACAAAAACATTACCTTTAGTTGGGTTCTTATTTATTTTTATTACAAATTGTAGTAATTTACATTTTGTAAAATTATATAATGTACAATTCATAATAATTTACATATTAATATACCCAATTTATAATAAATACTTTAATAAGTATATTATGTTATAAAATAATAATTATTTTATTGAAATTTCCCGCAAATTATTTATATTTATACTTAAATAAAACGTTCTTATTACTTGTTACCTAAATTAATTGACGATTTCAAAACATGACTGACTAGTAATCAATTTTACTACATCTTACAAAGGTATTCTGTAGTTCAAGAATACAGTTAAGCGCTTTGTCTACAATCTTTTCGTTTAGAACACGTTTTGCTATTTAAATTGCATAAATAACTAGAATAAAACACATGCTTAAATTTCAAGTATTCATACAAATCAATATAGGTATACATTATAAGTACCTACACTATAATAATTGCAAATTATCTTACATACCTATTATTGATTTGTACAATTAGCATTAAAAACAGCTTAGTATATACAATATTGTTGTATACATTACAGAAGTTCATACAAGTATAATAATAATTATGTTGCAAACAAATGTTAAAATATTGAAAGTAGGTATATTAGTAATAATATGAAAGTTAAAAGAAGTATAACTATTTGCATAACCAACTATTATTCTATACAAATTTATTCATTACTTTAAAAATTATATTTATAACAATTAAACAGTTGAAAAATAATTATTTAAAATAGTATTCAATAACGTAGGTATTTAAATTTCGGTATTAAAATACTTTGCAAGTCTTAATAAGTTATTTATAATCTATGTAGTGGTTTTTAATATTATGATTATTCACTTAATATTTTGTTGATAATAAAAGACTGAATAGAGACAAGTTTTTATTTTTTATTTTATATTATTACCTGTACAGCATTGAGTATACAATATAATATTCTAATTTGTTGACTAATAAAGTTTTGAAAAAGGCTGTTTATTATAATTATATTTACAATTTTGTTGATGTTAAACATCTTTAATTTTTGACTAAAAAGAAAAGCGTGTGCCTTATTCAAAAAAGTCCAAATTCATTGAGTTAAGTATTATGAAATGTATGTGTCATACAATAATATTGAACCAAATTTAAATTACAAAACAAAACATTATCTGATAAATTTATCAGGGACTTTGTTGTGTGGTTAATTATAGCGGTTAATTTGAGTTTTGGCTACTGGTCGACGTTTACTGTATTAACACTAAACACTGGCTACAATCAGAGAACCCCTAGACCCCTTTATTCTAAAAATTTAGAATAGGTTAATTAGCTGTAATTTGGTTAATTTTCTCTTGCCTTTGCCTGTTGGAAAGACTTCATTCTACATTTTTAAATAATACTGTAATAATCAACAAGTATAAATTGATAAAAGTATTAGAATACCTACTTAGTAATATCCATATTTAATTTATATCTTTTAAAATTACATCTTCAGAGATTTATAGATTTGAAAGAGGTATATGAAAGAGAAAGTTTTTTGCTATTGCACCCTTCCAAACAGTAGTAGGAATTAAATTTCTAAAGCCATTCGATTTTCGATTTATGAAATTATTGGTTTATTAATGAACACCATATTGAAATATTTTAATAATAGGTTCCTAATTTAATATTTTAGTATTTACTATGGTTAACCATAGACTGTAACACAATGAATACAAAATAACAATGTGTGACAGGTGACTAATTATTCACTATTTATTACTATCTTGCAATAGAGAATTAGCCTACTAATTAATTATTATAGTAACAGCAAGTTTTTCTTATAAAGAAATATTTATCCTGTTCGGTGAAGATTTTATATTGGTTTTCCTATATGAATTTTCAAATAATTGTATAGCATATTCATTTGCTATTTGTTTTTAATGTACTTTAAATTATCTCTTAAATTATTCAAAAACTTTGCTTTTTGTAAAGAGTAAATATTGTACTCATTTTGCATAATACGTTTTTTATCATATCTGATAAAAGAACAACAAATACCTCTCAGTTGTGCATCGAAACTAAAATATTACTATTAAATAAGTAGGCAATAGGTACCTAATCAATAAACTCTCTAAACTCAAAAAAAAAATTACTTGGCTAGGGTTTATTAATAAATAATAAATTAACGGGTAAAATAAATGAAAGTCGAAATAGTCATATATTTTCAATTTAAAAATAAAAACGAGTTAACTGTTTTTATTAACAAGATTTAAACTTATACATTAAAATAACATGTATTTTTTATATTCTAATTTAAGCATATTATTAACTCATGGTTATCCTCCTACTATCATACTATTAAAAATATCAAGAACCTGAGGTAAAAACTTTTCTATTGTTCAATGTGTTACTACAGTAACACCTAAAATATTAACAATTAGCGTAATGTAATAACATAGATACCTATCTAAAAGCTATGTTTCTATAAAACGAAAATGGTCAATGGAAACTAACATTGTTACAACTTTCTTTTGTAGTTTACTTAGCATGCTAATTATTATTATGGTATGAAGGCATATAATGTTCTTCTTTTTTCAATAAATCATTATTTCTTTGTAAATGGGAATCATGGCATGAAAATCATTTTTAGTTATACAATTTTATGATAACAAGTAGCAAATTGCACTTACAAAATGCAAATGGTAAGCTAATACTGAAAATGTCTAAATAACTAAATTGATAATGAATCTTATTATTTCATGTTTTTATACTTATTTTTTTGAACTGTCTTTGATATAAATGTATCACAATTCCATTGTTTTATGTCTGAAATATTTAATAATACACAATCGTATTAAAGATATTTGTAATGGAACATACTCGAAAGATAAACATAATAATGTTATTGAAAAATGTATTCTGCGAAAGGAATTAAAATTAAAACACAAAAAAAGCAAGAAGAAGCTAGAATAGTTTAGTCTTTTTTACCTAAAGGGTTTTAAGTCTTATGAGAATATGTTTTTAGAGGTAAATTATTTTATTTCTTTTAGGAAATTTTTTAAACATATTATATGATGCCGTACGGAGGAATCAAATTAGATCAATGGGAGTACCCTTACATAGTTACACCACAAATCAATGGTTATCAACGTCTATTACACATAAGTGCAACTTACATTGGGTTATTTTTAACAACTATTAGTGGTGTATCAAATGGTTACACAACTTGTTGCAAAATAAACCAACGTGCCTTAATCCTACCGACAACCACACTCAATATTCAATAAAAATGTATTTTATTTAATTTTTATAATAAAAAAAGTATATAATATGGTTATATTACTTATTTTTAATAACAAAATCTCGTAATTTATTAACTATAGTGATAGCAATAGGACGACTAATTTTTTTTACACTTTTTTAGGTTAATCTAGAACTAAAATACAGAAGCCAATTTTTTTTTTGATTGAAGCCTTCCACTTTTAGTAAAAGCCACAATTAATTTTTATCTGTTTAAAAGGGACTTGTTCAAATTTCTGCATAACTACAATATATTGATAAAAACTTAATCAAATTTATAACTCCTTTAACGAGACATTTCCTTGAGTCAGAAAAAAAAAATGAATGGTATCCTTACTGCAAGTGTAATTCTGCAGGAGCGTCTGTACAATGTGACGGTAAATCTCCAATTATATAATTAAAATTATTATTTGTAACAGTCTCTGTACTAGGTATCTGTAAAGTAGTAACTTGTGCTGCTCTTGCAAGAGGCAGAGTACCTGTAATTGGTAGTGTTATAGCACTCTGTACATTATCTGGATCTAAATCATCATATTCATTGTCTGCTTCTTGCTGGTTATGCAGTTTTAAGTGTTTTTTCATCTCACCAATCATGTTGAATATTTCCCCACACACAACACAAGGGTAATTCTTCTTAGTAGAATGTGAGTAGCTGTGTGTTTTTAATGCAGACATTTTAGTGAACCATTTATTACAAATGGTACATTGGTAACGATAGTCCAGACCATGTGTACGTTCATGTAAATTGAGACGCTGTTTGGAACTGAATCGTCTCGTGCAGTATTGACAACAATATTGCAGAGCTCGGCTACCTCTAGGCTTACAGTAATGGCTGGCTGAATTGTCTGTTATAAATTTGCCACATTGCTGACATTGGTTGCTATGATAATAGATTTTATGCATCGTCAATCGTGATTTGAATAAGAAATATTTATTACACACGTTACATTGGACTTTTCCATACTCGTCACCAGCAAATGCTTTTGCCTATATATAACAAACATTTTATTATTAATAATTATATTATTATTTAGAATAGTTTAAGTTTAATCTAGATAAACTTCGTCGCGTCTGTGTTTGGTATTTCATGTATACCACCTATTAAGTGTTATCCAGGGATACCAAAACGTCAAAATCGTAAAATTGGCACAGAGGAGGTTTTTTCGCGGCAACGAAGATATTATATTCAATAGTAGACTAACATATTACTATAACTAAGAGCAAACATTTAAAATCATTCTCCCATAATCTAAAAGAAAAAAAAATGGAATATGGCTTACTTTTTCTTCAAAAGTGTGTGTGTTAGTATGGTTATTCAGTTCATCTTTATTGGCAAATACAACCTTGCAATAAACACAAGTAAATGTTTTTTGAACATACTGAACGCCTTGATGTACCCTTGCAACATGATTTTTTAATGTAGTTTTGGTTTTAAAATGATGTTTGCAAATATCACAGAACACAGGTTCTGTCAACTGGTGGCATTGTAAATGATTAACTAAATGTTCCTGGTTAGGAAATGAACGGGGGCACTCAGGACATTTAATAGGACACGGTCCATGAGTTTCTACATGCATTTTGAATCTCCGTCTAAAAAAAAACATTAGTTATACAGTTTAATTATTTCTTAGAAGTTCATGCATCTGCATGTTTTTACTAAACGGTCCAAAAAGTAGTTAGATGAGCTACGAAATAAATGACATTTTAAGGAGTCCAAATGTAAAAAAAAATGTTAGGCATATTTTTTATAATTTCGATATTAATAGCATATATTTCATTTTTTTATCAATTTAGTTTATCTATCTAAAAGTACCTTCGTTAGACTTACGACTGGAATGTACTGAGGCAAAATTAAAAAAAATTACATTTGCTATAGTTTTATGTTTTATGACATTTTATATGGTATGTGATGTAAGTGACGAGCTTATGTAACAATAATTGTTGACTGTCGTGTAACCGCTTTATTTATTTTTGTAAAATATATGTTATAGGAGGAGAAGGAGTGGGTAAGTGGGTAAGGCGGCAGTTTGTTAGCGCTCAATGTCGCCGGTTCGACACTCGGTCACAGGCGCTCCGTTTGCTGGGCGAGCAATCGTCTAGTGAAAAGGAACCGCCATCCCCCTCTCCAGCGACGGATTGATGACCCGTCCCGGAAGCGAATTCGTTAAGAAACCATCTCATGATGGCAGCGTTGGGCCTTCATGGCCCGTTAAAAGCTACATGATGATGATGATCTAAAAGTACCAATAAAATATGACCATGTAAATTAATTTCTTTTTGGAAAAATGGATAATTATAGTATAACATAAATCAATATTATCAGTTAGAAAAGAAAAAAGTTGATAGTTAGTTTAGTTATATAATTTGTGGTTTCTAAAAAAGAAATGTTCATTTTATTTTTTACAAATTATACATAAATAAATAAACAAATATTGTTTATTGAACATTTTTTTTAACATAGACCTTGTAATTTCAATTAGTCTTCAATTATTAAATTATTTTTGGGATTTTATTATAATATGCTACTTTCAACGCATTAATGCAAACATATTTTGATTATTTTGAACGTATAAACTTCCGGACCCTAGTAATCATAAAAGTACTAGGACAATATTATGTATACTTACGCATTAATAAAAGCCTTATTACATTTAGGGCAAGTCTTCATGCGCTCTTCAATTGGCAAATGGGTTTTTATATGCACTCGTAATGCTAAAGGTGAGCTTAGCCATAAATTACATTTATTACATTTTTGACGTTTACGCAAAACATCATCAGGATTTTTTTTCACAAGTAACTCTTTATGATGTTGTCGAAGGTGTTTCCTAAGTCCAAATCCATTTGTAAATTCTAAATTACATATAGTACAACAAAATCGTTCACGATTCTTATGTTGACTGTAATGTATGTTTAGGCTTCTTAGTGTTTTAAACTGGCGGCCACATAAATGACAAATGAAGCCATCAGTGGTTGGTTTTCGATGTTCTTTTTCATGAAGACAAAGTTGATCCCGTGGAGTTATATGTTCACCACAGTACCTACAGGGTCTTGGATGATTAAATCTGGAAATAGAAATAAAATAAATACATTTTTCACAAACTGTTTTAAAAATAAATATGTATACCTAGTGTGTGCAATAAATGACTGTCTTGTTTCAAGTTTTAAACCACATTTTTTACATATCCAACCTCTTTTCAATGGTTCTTTCTTCATTAACATTTCAGCAGCTTTTTTTTTTATTTCGTCATTAATTTGTTTTTTAGCATCAATTATCACAGACTCAGTTCGCATATTATTTGCTTGACGCGATATACATCTTTCTAAAGATGATGATGAAATTGGTAACGGAGTCATCTTTGAATTGGTTTCTGCGCATTGTTTCTTCATTGTAACTTTGATAACTTGTAGTATTTGATCAATTGTCTCTTGGGTGTATTCTAATTGTTTCACATCTACATGAATTCCATGTACCCATTCTCTCCCATGACATAAAATATAATCTGCTTTAAACTCTACTTCTATTATTTTATTATTGTTAGAAGACCTTTGGTGAGGTATAGGTACAGCATGTGCATTTATGTACTGTTTGTCTGCTATCAATATTTTGATTTTATGCATTCGGGATTCCTAAAATAAGAAATAATAAGTAAATTAAACTTATTTTAAAAGATAGGAGAAAAAAAATACTAGACACATGTATTTCAAAATTAGAAAGATATTTGAAGATTTAGATGACAATTTAGGTTTGAACCAGGGAGCATAACTTATTAATAAGTTAAAGGTAACTTAGTGGTCAGAACAATAAATTAGAAATCGAGATATAAAATATGGTACATACATAGGCACAAATACGGGGGGCTAGGGTGGGCTTAGCCCACCCAATGCTAGAAATAGCCCTACCAAAAAATTAGGCATACAATTTTAAAATATAAAAATATATTTACTTATATATGTAATTAAAATAAAATTCCAGCCCCCCCAAGTTAATAATTGAAATTGCGCCTATGGGTATATATCTTAGAAATATAGATCGTCTACTAAATCTAAAACTATATTTATAATTATATCTTCCTAATTATTTTGAAATGGTTTTGTCAGGCTAATATGTTTTTAATCCTGTATTTTTACATATAAAAACAAGAGTTTACGACACAGTATAGCTTAATAGCAATTTATTTTGTCATTATATAGTACATACAGGATGCTTAAAGTTTACTGACAAGTTTTAAGGGGTTATAAATAAAGAACAGTAAAATTTGGAGAAAAGCAGTTTGTTTTATTAAAATTGGTAGGAAATTCCATTTGTTTAAATTATGATTTGAACCAATATGGCGGCTGTCAACAACAATGCATTGCTGTAGGCGATCTCTGAAGTTTACGCAAGATCTACACAATCTACGGTTTCAATGGGTATGGCACATGTTGGAGAAAATGGCTGAAGAATATAACTTGGTGGATTTATGGTTTCAACAAGACGGGGCTATTGAACTATTAAGTGATACTGGTAATATAAATAAAAAATAAAGATGTTAATATATATATACCATTTTAATAAAATCACTGGGATTAGCAGTATTAAAATCTAATGTTAACTTATTTGTACCCATTGGCGAATATTCATCAGTGATATTGTGTGGTACAATTTGGTCACAATCGTTGCTATTATTATTATTCGTAGGAATATGTTGTTTTTGCGCTTTACAGATAACTGACTGATGTGTTTCACTTACCTGGCAAAAAAAAATTAAATGATACATAATTTGTTAATAATGTAATAATTGTCCAACTAAAGAAATAATGGTTAATGTTTAAAGAATTACATTTACTCTAGAACGTTCAAAGCTTTTATCATTTTGGCTACAACGAATGAACAAATCATCAAATTGTTCGAGCTTTAAAACACATTGTACACAAATGGTTAATGGCTTTGAATCTTTAGGATTAACCTGAAATATAATATTATTAAACCATTTACAATTGTATAATTAATTATATTAGAGAAGGACATATGACGGATTGGGTAGGTAGCAGTGTGTTAGCACTCACTGTCACCAGTTTAACACTTGGTCAGATGGTTTTGTTTGATAGGTGCGAAACCGTTTAGTGAAAAGGGGTCTTATTATACGGTGACAGACTGACTACCAATTTTGCTTATGAAATCATCTTATGATATCAGCGTTAGGCCTTAAAGGCCTATTAAGCTACATAATGATGATGACAGTAATAAATAATAATATTAATATTTATTATTTTACAGCTTACTTGGATTGGCAGTAACTTATTGACTAATGTTTCCAACTTTAAATTTTGATTGCGCTTATTATATATGCTCAACATTTGAACTGAACAACTAGCACATAGCCTACATTGAGTATAATTGTCACATATAATATCTACTCCAGATTCTTTGAGATTTTTAATCCAATGTTCATCATATGTTTGTGTGCCAGTAGAATTTGTTTTTTGATTGGATTCTACAAATTATTAACAAGGAGGTATGAATTTGAATTGTTCATACGTAGTTAATACATTTACCTGTATTATCAGTGTTTTGAATAATAGAGCTTCTAACGTTTAACCTCATTCCACCTTTAAACAATGTAAAGTGTTTTGAGCACACCTTATGAGTAATATGTAAATTTTGTAAACCTTCAATGGGAAGTTGGATTTCATCCACCCACTCTTTACACCTATGGCATTTAAACATTGACTATTATAAAATAATTGAATACAATTTACGTGATTACAAAAGTACTTACAGTGTAACATCACTAGGAAAAGTGTAAAATGGTAAAGAGCGATTTCCATCTCTAGTAGCTCCACATAACGGTACACAACACCTAACATCGTCTGAAAAAGTTATCTGAGAACCTCCTTTACAGAGTTTTAGTGCCATTTTCTTGTTGTCAGCTGGAACTAGGGTTACTTACGACGTACTAAACTGATATTTTTAATTGCAATAACGTTTTAAAAAAACGAATACAATGATATTGTAATGATTTATGGTATTGTATGTATTATGGCGATAAACATATAATAATAATTAATATTAAATCATAACCAATATACTTTTTAATTGAAGGGACTAGGGAGGGCAAACTTCAACTAGCGTTTAGTGTTTACTACTAACTAGGCGTATCAAACTACTGATAAGCGATAACGAACGATGATAACAATAATAATAGTATTAATATTTCTTTATTAAGGAAATAAATTCCAGTTACAAAATAATTTTTTTTTCCATACATATATAGATTCATGATCAGTAATTTAAATATAACAATAATAATAACAATAATTTAAAAAATGATAAAACAAATAGGTATCCGTATCACACAATAAATCTAAATTTTTAAAGAAAAAACAAAGTAAAATAAATAATAAAATAAAATCTAGTTTTTCGTTATGTATTTCTTAGGACGTTTCCCATAAAAACATCAATATTATTTATACCTGCAGATATTAAAATATTGGTTAGAGAATTTGGCATATAATTTGTAGTTGAAAGTTTTGTGTAAAATAAATTAGGAGATCGGTAGGTAGTTTGTTAGATTTATTTTAAAATTTATATTTTGCAGTAGCTTAGGACAATCAATCATGTTATTAATTAATTTATATAAAAATTTCAATTTAATTTGTGTGAATCGCTGTTTTAGCGATTGTACCTATATTAATCAATTTTATTGTAACATTATAATCAGAATGAGAGGCTCTATAAACAAAACGCTGATAGCATAAAAATCTGATAAAATTATTTTGAATTTTGTTTAAATCTTGGATTTGTTTTATTGAATATGGATGACAGATTAGAAGGGCATAATCAAAGTGTGAACGGACTTATGAGTAATATAATATTTTTAAAGCAGAATCATCTCTAAAGTTTTGACAGGTACGTTTTAAAAAACCTAGCTTTGCAGACGCTTTATTCCTAATAAAAAGTATATGGTCATTAAAAGATAGTTTGAAGTCAAATTTTACCCAAAGATCGTGTACTGTGGATATTCTTAGTAAATTTATATTACCGAAGAATAATTAAATTGTATAGGTGATTTATACATATTTTTTTAAATCTAATTGTAATTCAACAGCATCATTTAAGCAACTAATATTTTTGAAAATTTTTCATCATCGGCTAACATTAGAATTTTAGAATGAGAAATAACATCAGATATATCATTTATAAAAAGACAAAATAATATAGGAGATAAATGATCTCCTTGGGGAACACCTGAGGTAACGAGGATTTTTTCAGAGAGATAATTTTTGTATTTTACAGTTTGAGTACGTTCAGAAATGCAAGAGTAAAGCCAAGAAAGAAGTGGTTCAGCGAATCCATACATTTTAAGTTTATTAAATATTTATAATCGTAAAATGCCAAAATGGTTTGACTTTTCTTTTATCGCTTTTAAAAACTTTAAGAATTTGATGGAATAAAGACATTGTTTAATTTGTTTTCAAAATAATCCAAAATGCATTTTAAAAGCCGGATGCTGTATACGACTACGCTTTGACAATATTATTATTATTTATTATTTACTCTTTACTATTATTGTAAAACTTGATTTTCTCATTGATACATATTGTCAAAACTACTTGTTGTCTTAAAAAATATTGACTCTATTTCATCGAATTATAAAATCATATGTGGGTGATTCCATGCCGAATCACCTGATGTGTGTGCGAGTGGATTTTTGAAATGCCTCAAACTTACATATCCTATGCAGATAGTTCCATTAAATAAAAAAATTGAAGAAAAACATTTAAAAATTGTTATATGTATTTAAGCGATGTTATATTCCGATTATTTGTTGTGAAAACCTCTTAAGTCACGATCACGTTACTTAATGATTAATTATGATATCGAAATGGGACTTTCAGTGAACAATTTTAATTTAAGTGTTCTTTTTCATAATATACTTGAACAATTTTTTAAGTACTTAAAATTGAAAAACAAATTCCAAAATTTTATGAATTCCATTACATTTTTTTTACTAGCAAGGTCAAAATTTCGACACTTTTTTTTTCGAATACATCATACTATATATCCTATGTATATATATATATATATATATACTATATATCGTACTGTATTTTTTTGTATACAGTATACATGTTTGATTCATAACTTTTTCTTAACAATTACCAAGGTTTGGATCGGTTTTTTTATATTTAGTAGTGCTTCCAGTGTATATAAGTATGTCAAGCATAAAATCGGTTTCCACATCACAAATAACAAAAATTTTGATCCCAAAGCGGTGTCGCTTTGTTTTAATAAATTGTGTAAATGATAGACAGCCCACAGTACTAGACTTTCATCGATTGCTAAACTTTCAAACGGGATCATGGCATCTTTGAAATTTTTAGTTATTTCCTGTAATGGCATTCGAATCTTAAATAGTTGATCTCCGGGTATTTGGTCATCATTGTTGCTAAAGTGGAGCATTCTAAGTAATAGTAAATAACGGTCACGATTCATATGTTGACCAAATATGGATTAATGGAGAAGTGGATCAGTTGACCAATAATCAGATATTTCTTATTTTTTATTTTGTGCCATTAGCATGGTTAAAGCCAAAAACACATAAACCTCTCCAAATGTAGTATCTGTCCAACGTGTAACTCTAAAAAGATAAATTTATTAAGTACAAATATAAAATAGCTTATATCATTATAACTTGTTATGCTTTATACCTGGAATGAGGTGTTTAAATATTATATTTATGGCAATACTGATTTGTTTCAAAAGCAATTTTTCCCAACAAATTTGGAGTTACAAAAGCTTCAAAAAAATCCAAAACAGTAGATTCATCGTTTAGCTCAAATTCTGCTTTTTGAATTCCACTCTAAAAAAATAATCAATGACTGTAGAAACACAGAATACTATTATGTTATGTATGAAATGTATATGAATTACATATAATTATTTAGTATACTTATAATAAATTATTATACCTTGGATGAATCAAAATTATGGACCTTAGGTCTAAACACTCCTTGTTTTTTTCATTTTGGATTTATTTGTTCCGGTTGGACTGGTCTACGCTGGTTTGAAGGTTGTGTACTAAGAGTTCTGGGTTGTGTACTTGTAGTAGATACTGTATCTGCTTCTGTCTCTATAATAAAATAAATACAGCTATAAAATCATTATGTATAAATTCATACATCGGTACAAAACTATTCTAGCACAAATTGATATGCTCATTTTATTTCATTTATGTATTCACTGTATTGTTTTTACTCATAAATGAGTAAACGCTATGATAAATGTTTTAATGTATGAAGGCTAATGACCATCCTATCAAAATAAAAAAAAATAACTAAATACACTACAAAACGTACCGATCAGCTCTTCGTAAGTTTCTTCATCGTATTCTTCGATTTCATAAATAAACTCGTCATCTGAGTCATTGTCAAGTAAAAGTTCACATCAAATTTATGTATAAATTTAGTGTGCAATAATTTCATACTACACAGTAAACACATTTTCAATTGTCTAGTAATAATAATTATAATAACAAATAATAAAGTCTTAGAAGTTAGAACACAGTACACAGTATATATTTAGTTAAAACTATAAAGAAGACAAATAATAACTATAGTTTTGACGGTAAACAGCTAATAGATAACGGGAACATCACGCAGTAGCGACACATTGGTAACCAATATAGAAATAATAAAAAGTAAAAATGTGAATCATTGTTATCAAAATGAACATAGCATTGTTTTTTTTTTTACCATTAAATTTGTTATTTTTTTTTGTATTTTTTGGTATAATCACCAGGCTGATAACCCACGTATTTTATTTTATAGACAAAGAAACGTAAATCGTAATAGTACGTCCGTAGGGCGTAGCAGTGAAAGGGTGGAGTAACGTGATCGTGAACTTAAGGGGTTTTCACAACAAATTTTCGGAATATAACATCCAAAAAACAATTTAAAACATTTTTTCTTTACTTTTTTGATACCCATTGTTATATACTTTTAAACTTTTAAAGCGGTTTTCCATACATTACTACAGCTGTATCCATGTATACTTAATACATAGATAAAAACCAAACCATTATTTTGCTTGAAAACGGCAAGTGTGGACATCCTTTTAAGTTTTAATAACATTTCCCATTGTTGCAATAGAAACTAAAACTTTGACGATGTAAAAAATCATACTACAATTAAAATATAAAAAAAAATAATACTAATGAAATAAAACTAAGTATACATTTTTTTTACAAAACTAATATTTAAAAGTATTTTAAAGAATTTATTATTCTTAACTTAGAAAAATCTAAAATCTCTAGGGGGGGGGGGGCTAAAAATTATGAGGGTTGGAATGTCTCCTAAACGGGTACGTCTAAAGCATAATTCGAGTCGTTTTAAGGAGAAAAAAATATTAGGAGACGACTAGGTATAATATCGTTCTAAGCTTTAAGGAATTTACGTCAAAAGTACGTACCCCTCTTACCCAATTACCACACCTTATTAAACAGTTTCACCAGTTAGGTAGGTACCTACGTTAATAAGATGAACTCCTTTAAAATTTGTTTTTCGAACTCACATTTTTCGTATTTAACATATTAACGAAAAAGCTTTGCCATTTTTTTAGCTGCTGGTTTTAATAAAACTATTGAACAAAATGGTAGGCTGGCTTCTAATATTTATTATGTTTAAACAATTCTCTATGTGATACGTTACACAGTTATTTAAACTACATTCGTACGATTAAATAATTACTAATAGTCTTTGAAAGCAAACATCTCGAGGTACGCGCAGGCGGCATTTTAAGTATATTAATAGCAAAAGAAAAAACAAAATGTCCGGTAAAAAAAGCGACACCACAGACCTCAACTATGACATGAACTATAATTTGTTTTTGCTGAAGACTTCTATGCAAAACCTCAAGTCGGCGCAAGGTAAGGGCGAATTTAGAAATGACACGGATCTCTAAAATTTATAATGAGAGAGTTAATAAGGGGCATGCCGGTGGAACTTTGTTAGTATTATGCATTTGTAGGTTAAAACTTATTCGTTGTACGTTTTTTTCTGCAGACAGGCATAGCGTATCCCGGTGGCTTCACAAGCTGTTGGCCAGTAACAAGACAACGGCCGAGATGAGGCTGCGCAACGATTTTATGTACCACTTGGTGACTGCCGTACAGGACGGAGAGCTGCGCCCACCGTTCAACCAGTATCCGCCGTCGGCTCCGCTCAGCAGCCTCTCGTACTTGCTTACCGGTGGCGCGCCAGGATCGGGCGGTAAAGACTCTAAAAAGGGTGGCGGCGCCTGGGAGTGCGACCTGTCTAGCGAGGAGACTGACAAGCCGATGTTGTACAGACAGTCACCGGACGGTGGCGCTTTCTTGGCCGCGCAGCCCATACCCAAATGCGGCGCTTTCTGTTACCTGGCTGTGGTCAGCAAGCCACCCAAAAAGGAAGACGACCCAAAGTTGTAATCGAAATTTCCAGCGCACGTTTGTCTAACGAAAATATATTCAACGACCGCTTCAAACGTTTTTGTATTTATAATTTTTACCGACAACGGCGACATGTCTGGGCGGCCGTCAGACATTAAACTACAATGTCTGTCCATAGTGATTTGAGGTTAATAAATTTATCACGGCCGATGGCTGAGGATATTCTTATTTAGGCGATCTAAATACTCAATCCCACAGTTTACAGTTGTATACCGTTGATCCAAATCTATTAGATGTCTAAATTATAGATGCGTATAAAAACATTCCCAAGTATTTAAGTGAATCATTCTAGGGGATGTTCGCTACTTAAAACCATATAGGGTGAAGGAAGATATTTTCGTGGCATAAGCAATTTCGTGATATAGTTTGTTGATCGTATCGCGTAATTCCCTATTAGAAAATTGTCTTGAAAATCACACTGATTGTTAAAATGTGTTTTTATGCCACGAAAATACCTTCCTTCACCCTACATCCCAGTATTAAAAGAAAAAAAAAAGTCGGGTCACAGTCCTAATTTTTTAAATGTTTGACCCATTGAAGTATAAGTACGAACATTGATCTATAGACTTCCTACACGAATAAACTGGTTCAGTGGTTAAAAAATGTCATTCTAATAAAACAATATTTTATAGTTTTTTATAAGAAATCCCTTTACTACACTTAGCCTCAGTTAAAGAGCTAACGTTCACCATCAGGAGTAAAAATAAAGTATAAGAACAAATTTATACTTTTATGCCAAACTGGAAAAGTAAAACTGCCGTTAAAAATATGTTTTTCTAAATAACTAATTTACGCAATTAAAAAAAAATGTTTCATGCAGCATGAAGATGGACTGAATGCAGTTTCTTAGGAGTGAAAGAACTAGTTAACTAATGACTGTTGAGTAATAATAAGTGGTATAAAGGTTTTAATAATGGGTTATGGGATGCACATAAAATCTAGCCTTTGGAAGTAATTCTGGATTACAACGTTCAGAAGTTGATCTGAGATTCGATGTACCTACTATAGAATGTCTTGTGAATCAATGGAGGGAAATCTGTAGTATAAATTTATTTTCTACGAAATCGTTTAACATTTGTTTATTTTTTTAACATGAAACCCAAAATTGTTTTGTGATCACTGATACACAGTAATAATATCAATATTGCTATTTATATCATTACACATTTGCCATGATTTATTATCGATTTTATCTTGTGAGAAATGCATAAGCCTATTAATATTCTGATCATTACAATGCTTTAACGGAAGAATTTAATTAATTTATAATCATCATCATTTATTTCATCCATTTAAACTTTTTAGTAAACGTTGAACTGAACACAAGCATTTGGTCATTGCATAAAACGAATGGCCGATGAAGAGATAACATATTTAAATAAATGTGTATTCATCATTTTATAAAGTTAAATAATTTTTTTCTAAAATTAATGTTTGAATTTTTTATGAGCACATGTTTGAAAATTTGAAAGTAAAAATATATATATTTATACGGTATCGCTGTGGCCTACAAAAAATCGAAACGTTTTTATTTTGAATTGTCAGTTGTTGTTTATTGTTTGACTTTACATCCCAACAAATACGATTCCCATAAAATTTGCCCACGTTAAAAAACCGCAATACAAAATCCAACTTATTATGATATATGAGAGGTTAAATTAATTAATACTATTTTTAAAAAACTAAGTAATTATAATAGTTGTAATGAAAATAAGTACAGAGCTGATTGCTTGTTTTACCAAATACATAGTTTTAGATTTACGTCATTCACATTGTAAACAAACAACAGCTATTAGTTTTTTCAGTAACATATTTCATACATGTGTTTTTTTTCTTATAGTGGTGTTAATAGCAAGAATTGAGTATTGTTGTTGAACTTATTCATGTTGTATTTTTTAAACTACAAGCTTTATTACCATTCGTATATACATACATTTTTGCGTATAGCTATACTTTAAAAACAGTATCAAGTGTTTTTTTTTGTAACCCAGTTGTTTGGCATATCGGCGTATCAAGAATCTACCTTTAAGTTGAAACACAATACGTTCTAAATTAAAATGATTCACCGGCATTTAATACGTTTGATTATATTCTTGCTAGCGAACGTCCATCAATCGTTCGTTTCTTCCAATGAAATAGTGATTGAAGCCCGGCTCAACGTTCTCCTCACTAATTATGTAGGCTGGTATGAGATGACAAACGTAATAGCCCGTCTTGAAATTGTTCCAGGAGAAGACGAGTTTCAAGTCTCCTCGACACAATTGTCGTCGCTACTTCAAGTCGAAGCAGGAGTTCTTGGTAAATACACTATTGTTGTTAGTTTGCTAGGTTGTGAGTATATCGATGTGCTATTTAAGTACTTGGGTCTAATTGAAAATTATATTCTGATTTTTCAAAATACAATATACCCACAGTTAAATAATATACATTTTGACTTTAATACGTATGTGAAATACCACATTAATATGTTAAAACAGATGATAGATTGGTCGCAAATATTTTACCGAATGTATAGTGCGTTGAACTATCTAAAAGAATTAAATCCGGACGTTGACGCGAATTTATGGAACGATCATATATTTAGATTTATACAATTCTTACACGACCATTATGAATTATGGCAGAGTATTATTGATACAGACGACAGTATTCATATTGGTATTGTTATAAATGATCAGGAAACAATTTTGGCTTTCGTTGTAACAAATAAGCTAATATTGAACGATTTCATAATAAATAGATGCATAATACTGGATAACAACGATCAAATACAGTTCACTAGCAACGACCCAGAAGAAATTATAAATGCCCTCCAAAGTCAGTTAGGTGCACTTCAAATACTTGTAAGAGGAAAATACTATGAAAGCCTAGGTTTCACATACTCCACAATATTTAAAACAACTTTTGTGTTACTTATTCTTACTCAATGGCCAATTAATTTTGATACTGCTAAACAACTTCTTTCAGCTCGCATGTATACGTTTCTCTATAGTTCTATTGGATGGCAAGAAATCACTAACGTGCGAGGTATACTTGAGACAAATGAAGACAATAATGTCATATACAACTCACAAGATCTGTACAACATACTTGAAGAAAACAACACACCGGTGGTAGAAGAAAACGCTGAAGACTTATACTTGAAGGCCGTCACGTTGCTAGGTTGTAAGTATATGGACGTGTTGTTAAAGTATTTAAATCTATTATGGCAAAATTTCATGTATTGCCAAAGTATAGGCAACGAAAAATTTGACAAAGATACTATTTTTCAACATTTTTTACAATGTTTTATGTTTGCGTTAAATCAAGCAAAAACATCATTAACCATGTTTGATTATTTACACAGTGCGTTAAGATGTTTTGAGGAAATGTATATTACCTACGTGGCATATATTAAAGAATTTAGTGACCAAGTGACTAGGTTAAGTGATTATTCTAAATCTCAAGTCGATACATACTTGTTAACAAATTACATTGATGATAATGGAAGTGTTAATGTTAATGCAATTATAAAAGCCATGAAATCTATAGCCGGCTTTATGATTGATACCTTAGTCATAATTAAAGGACTTGCAGACATAAGATGCGACCTACTTGATGCCAACATTCAGACTTATGATCTATTTCAGAAAGATTTCAAAAATACTTATCCTGAAAATTCGACAATGGAAACACTAACATACATCGAAATTCGAATGAATCAACTCAGAAACGAGACCATTCAAAATTTCTTTCACGGTCTAGGTTTTGTGTACGATGAAACTTTGAATAAAGCTATTGTACCTGTTTTTTGGAGTCCATCAATGATAAATGGTGAACTACATGATACAAACGTAAACACACAATAAAACTGTGTATATCTTATATATTTCTTTTACATTTCAAAATTTACCTTTGTAATATTATTTTTTCAAATTACAATACATTAAGCTTACTATATTTTGTACACTTGGCACTTTTAGTACTGGCCATTGTAAACAATATCCGGTCTATGTGTATAATTATCAATATAGCTTGACATACTCGGGCATTGTGCACTTAGTCCGGTCAGTGTTTACTTTGACTATTTATCCTCTTGGACCGTAACATATATATCTAAATGTAGAAAACATTCAGTCATTAAATTGTATTATGATTTTAGATTTGAAGTATTCTTTTTTTAATCTGTGATTTTCGAAACAGAATTGGCTAAGTTTTTTGTTGGAATAATAAGATACCCACACAGAAATTAGGAAACATTAATATTGTATACATATTTTATTTTAATGTTATGTGAAATATAATAAAAACATGTTTTATCAATATTTTATTTTTATGTTATTTTACACATTATAGATGACATATTTAAACAAATATTGTTAACATGTTGTAAGTGAAAGTTTTCATACTACCTATTTTGATTTAAATATTAAAAAAACGTCTTAACTTCATTATAATATAAAGTACCTACGAATGTAATTCGAGTAGAAGTTATAAACACAATTTGAGTATAAAGAGGTGCAGTGCATATATAGTGGGTAAGCATAGTTGGGATGACTTAGTTATGGCGAGACGAAGGGCAGCAAAAATGCGTCGCTTAAGCTATATTTTTTCCCGATTTGGGAAGAAGAGGGTATATGTGTAATGATTAGTGGAAATATGTACCTATTTTTCATATTATTTATTCTTATTTTCTTTTTAAACTACTATAGAGCGATTTTGAGGAACTACAATTTTTTTAGTTTGTAGTTCCTCTACTCTAACTTTTTAGTTCCAAGCTAGGTTTATTTCCATCGGCCATCGCCGTAAGAATAATTAAGTTAGTGTTCTGTTTACAGTAAATCATTTTTTACTTTCCTTACTTCTTTCTTACTTTTAAGTATTTTTTTTTTGGTTCATTAATTTATCAATTAATTGATTTTATTTCCCTAACCCGTTAATACTGTAGTACACCACTTTCTTACCAGCAACGACATTGAAACCGGTATACGTATTACAGTTAGTGATGTTAATATGAGTTTTCATGTTTGAAAAATACTCTAACAATAATATGATAAGATCATTGTAAACATAATAGTAAATAATATTGCAGAAATATTTTAATTGTCTCTAAAACAACTTCTGAACACCAATATACAATATTCAAAACATTTAAATACAATATTATAGCAACTTAAATATTTTCCAAAAACATTCTTCTGAAACGTATTCACACCGTTTAATAGATGCCTGTGTACATATTAATACAGCTGATTATTTAGGCTTACTTTATAATGACTATTTGTAGATCACAAAGAGTCTTTTTACATTTTTATAAAGGGTGATACAAATTATAGTTTACAGTAATTTGTTTCATAAAGTAGTTGTTTTAGCTAAAACATTTTTAAATAAGAACTTTATTGTACTGAAGGCAAAATTAGTACATAACGTTTAAGTTAAATAGTAGCATATATGTATAAAATGATTTAAATAATTGTAACTTAATGAAAATAATTACTGGTCTAAAGCTAGTTTTCAATTAATACTTCATGGAAAGAAGTGTGTGCGAGTTATGCGAGTGGATAAAAACACACATTACAGTTCATCCTCTTATCCACGGCAATGACTTTAAACGCTAATAACTAAAAAAAGAGTTATTCAAGTCTCATTATTGGCTAGTCATAGTTTGCATAACATCATTCGACTTTTTAATAGTATATATATACATATATATATATATATATATATATATATATATATATATAACAATGTTTATTTTTTAAAAGTTACTGTCTAAAGCTACCCTTTAAAAAAACTTAAGTTAATTTTTTGCTTTATGCTAAAAAATATTATTTTAGTGTAATAAAGATTTCATTTCAAACTTTTATGACTAAAACAATTTTTATTATAGACCAAATTTCTGTAAACTGTTAAGTATAATTTTGATCACCTTGTTTACATGTATGTATTGTGTACAGAATAGAATAGAATAAATAGAATAAATAGAATAAATAGATAAAAAGCGAAAACACATGATAACGTGAGAACAGTGTAATATTAGGTATAGTTTTACAATTTAGAATATCGGTGTACTATAAAATATAGACACATCATTCTAATCTAAAATGCCGTATTTAATCATACTACGTTTGCTGATATCGTTGCTAGTTTGCACTCACCAATCATTCGTTTCGTGCAATGATAAAGTGCTTGCAGTCCGGCTAAATGTTCTCTTAACTAATTATAACGGATGGCGACAGATAAAAAACGTTATAGGGATAAGTGAAAATGACACGTTTATATTTACTTCGACAGAATTATTTCAAACTCGTAAACCAGATGAACCACTGGTAATTGAGGAAAATGCCATAGCAAAATACTTTATGATCGCAACTTTGCTAGGATGTAAGTATATGGACGTACTTTTGAAGTATTCGAATTTAATAGAACAATTTTTGACGGTTTGCCAAAATGAGAGAACACAGAACTCAATTAGCGAATACGCCCACTATAGTAAGTGTATGGATTATACTATTGAAATGTTTGATAAATTGACAGCCTCGTTGCCAATGTTTTTCCAAATGCACAGTGCAATGAGCTACATTATACAGATGTATCCGGAACATGAAGGTAATACAAAAATATTCAGCGATACAATTAGTACTTGCACTGAATTGTTGAAATATTGTATTCATGAAAAACCATTGCCGTACTTTAGTGATACAGATATTTACATTGGTGAGATTATCAGAGGTCAAGGTTGTTTGTCAGATTTTGTTAATAATAATAAACAATTACTAAAAGCTATCATAGAAAAAAATTGCATATTACTCAATGACATCGACTCGGTGAAATTTCAAAACAGCTTTTCTGATGAAATTAAGTATGCCGCAACTCAAATGGATAGTCTCCGAAATGAAGTTATTCAGAATTACTACGACAAACTAGGTTTCAAATACATCACAGCTTTAAAGACAACATTTGTGCCACTCATTGTAACTCAATGGCCGTTTATTTTGTATAATCCCAGACAACTGCTTATAGCCCGTCTTGATTCCCTTTTGTTTAATTTTAACGGATGGCAAAAATTCGATAACGTCCGAGGTATGTTTATGATAAAACACAACAACGATTTTGTATTTTCATCACAAGATCTGTTTAGAACTCGCTACCCAAACGAATCGCCAGTATATGATAAAAATGTCGAAGCAAAATTTTATATGATTGTTACTTTATTATTTTGTAAGTATGCGGAAGTATTGTTAAAGTTTTTAAATCTAATAAGACATCATTTATATTATTGTCAGGCAAATTTCATATATAATGGCCAGGAGTTGGCTCACTGTTATAATTGTGCTTTGAAGATAGTGCAAGACTCATTAGCACTGTTTGAACTCATGTACTGCGCATTAGACTATTTTCACAAATTGTATCCAGATTATGAACATTTTTGTAAAATTATAAAGTTCAGAGATCAATTATTTCGGATTAGAGATTATTTATTGTCTAAAATCAATATAAATATAGAGCAGAGCTTGACTAATATAATTTTTGAAAACTTGAATAGTTTAACTGCTTTCATTAAAGATAATATACATGTTTTAATGGGACTTGTATTACTAAGATGCGAGTTTCCGAATACGAGTATGCAGACTTACAACATATTTTTAGAAGCTTACAAACAAGAAATTTCAAACCATCTCATATCTGTATCAGGTTTCGTCAAAACTCAAATAGATTCACTTGCACACGAAATCACTCAGAAGTACTTCCAAAATCTAGGCTTCATGTACGATGACATTTTGAAGAAAGCTATTGTACCGACTATTTGGACTTGGGACTCCATCTGATATATGCAGTTAAATATAAATAAAAATATGCATCGAAAAATTTGTATACATACGATTACTTCCCTATGAAAACTGTAACTTTAATACTCTATTATAATTGACTTTTTTGTAATGGAACTTAACGAAGCTTAACTTAAATAAATAAAAATGAAGTTGAAGTTTAAATGTGAACGATATTTTATTGTGATCCATAAAATAAATTTTTTTAAAGATCTTAGGTGGTTAGTTTTGCGATCAACTTTAATTCAACGAGATAACTATAAATGGCTTACAGGTTACGTTTAATAATACAATTGATAGGTATTGGAAAAAATCTTTTCTAATTATATGAAATATCTACAATAGAATATTAGTGATTTAGTATTATAAAACTATACACATGTCTTAAAATCATATATCATACAAAAACTTGACAATCGATGCATTAGTAGGTATACAATTATTGTTCCACGTTATATAAATCTATTGTATCATAGGTTTATTGATTTATATTTATTACTAGCTGTACCAGCATGGCGTTGCACGTGCCCTCCTGTAGCATATTGCGAGTTACTTTATGTTAACTTTATGACGTTTCATTTCTAAAAAACTCTATTTGGCTCCCACATACTTCAATCCAACAACCTCTTGATTGAATGTGTCGTGCATGCGTGACTGCCTGGTCAGTTCGGCTTTAGTCTCGCCCGCGGAATCACGCTTCCACCTTTTTGTCCCACACAGTCCCATTTCACAATAATATATATAAATATATTTTTTTTTATTCTCGTGTTAGTGGAAACAATTTAATAAACGGGCTTCCCACGGACCAAATGTGTTAAACTTTATATTTATTTTTATTATTTCCCCTTGTCTATCATTTTTTATTTTTATTTATTTGACGTGCAATAGTTGCGTTTTGTTTATCGAACAAGAATAACAGAAAGGAAGATGGCACTTGGGAGTTGGGCGCGCAGTGAAGCTGAAGTATACAGACATCATCTCGAGCGTGCATTTTTGCCAAACGATATAATTTCTGAACTTGACAGTACGCAATAACAGCCACTCAATTCTACAAGAGAAACCATACGGCACTTTACACCACTTGAAGTAACCCATGAAATCGATACCAACATCAACACGAAAAAGGTACCTGGAGACGACCTTAAAGAGCCACCTAAGAAGGCAATCATCCACCTTACTCACATTTTCAACGCCATCTTACGAAAGGAATCTGTCCCCGAGCAATGGAAAAGAGCGGAGGTAATCATGTTGCTCAACAATCATGTTTACTGCAGTTCTTGCATGGGAAACAACTACAACAGAGACTATTATAGTTAGACGATCAACCCTAAAAACTAAAATTACAATATTTTAAGATAAAAATCACGATGATATTTGTATTTCTACTTTCTACCATCTACAGATTCGCATTTCAACGTTTATTATGGTTCTATCACATTCAGTTGTAATTTTTTCCCTAGTTGCTTTACCTCCTCCGCCCCAGTATACTCCACCCCCACCACTGAAGTCAATATATGGAACGCGTATTGAATTTGAAAAGTGATGCTACCTGGGCAGCAGTCATTTTATGTACTAATATCATAGAAAGTAAAAATGCTACGTCACTTTTCCATGAATTCTCAAAATGGCAAAGGTACCTTAGGCAGAGGTGCCTGTAGTATTTATGGTAAGAGTGTGTGCTGTACAGTCTATTGATTAATAGATATTCTACACAGTCGTTCTCACGACAAGAAACACCGCTCGCGTTGTGCCCGATACGACGGTCGATGGTGTTCGGTCCGTGATAGTCACGTGCTACGGCTGTAACGTGAGACCGGTTAGAACTCACAACACTTAGGCTGTAATATGTAAAACGTTATTATTATTTTTCTTATCATTACAAGATAATTTAGGATTTAGGACTCTCTACGAAGTCGACGACGATAGCTTTGGAACTATAGCTGTTAAGAGACAGGTAGGCGGCAGGCGCGTTTAGTACCGTCGCATTGATATTTATCTGATGGTACAACGCCTTTCCTTCGGGCGGCGTCTTTCTCCTTTCCACTACATTTAACCATAGACACCATCAATTGTTGTAAAATTATTATTATTAATAAGTAATAACAATAATAGCGATGATAATAATAATAACAACAACAAACGACGCATTTATCAAGGGCAGGTCCGCTGGTTATAATAGATGGTCGGCAAGTGGTGTTAGCGGATCGCTATGCCACGCCGAGCGCCGCGTCGGGTCACGGGTCAACAAGGTCCGACATTCTTGGCATTTCTAGACTACACTATACTGCTTATAAAGCCAAATTAGCGTCTCGGACACCGTTCGGTCACGTCTTACCTTCACCAAAACATGGCCAATGAGATTTTTGCACCGCCTATATGTAATATGTAATAAGATGATCTCCTAAGACCATATTCCCAGCACCAGTGGATTAACTGAAAGGTAAACTATATGTTTTGAATGAGCGATCAGAAAAAAACGGCTAAGGGAATAATTATAATTTTTATAGGTATTATATTATTTATATGATTAGTATTTCAGGAGGCAGTGAACTTGTTTCATTAACACACATACCGTTATACACCAAACAGCTCACAATACAATAACTACCATTTCCCATGTACATTACAACTATTTTTTTCGCAAAAGTTTTAAACAAGTATTTTCTAAACACTATATAAATATATTAATTTAAATGTATTTCTTTTTTTTTTGGTTTTAGCAAACTTAAATTTTTTATGTAAAGGTAATTATTGTTTTCACTGGCAACACTGGTTCTTCAAAACCATATTTACTAAGCAAGTTTAATCAAATCATTTAGTTCAAGTTCCAAGCCAAAGGCCCATCAGTTATTATAACGTTATTTTAGGTTGGTTGTGCAACACCGGCGAGTGAGACAGGTCGCACCGACAAATAATTTCATCATCATCGTGTTCATACGTACATTTTCTTCATTTCACTCTGTCATTCAGGTTTCAGGTTCACACCTTAAATATTGTTTTTGTATGTTGTAAGGCAACATACCGGTTGTTTTAGTTTATAAGTTAATTTTAATTCAATTAATTATGTAACACCGAATAACGTCGAGTCCGGTAAAAAGGTGAAAGGGTAAAAAACAAAAAAGGATATTATCATTAATAATTCTATGAGTTAATGTGTATTATTATTAATGTTAAAGAATTATTTTCATGTATTGGAATTTAATAAAATAATATTATATTAAATTAGCCGATAAAATCAAGTAGGTAAAACTACAAACAGAATGACACCGCCGATATGACATTTTTAGTTTTCATATTAAGAGGACGTCATACCCCGTTTCTTAAGGAATTAGGGGTGGACAATTTTTTACAAAATATTAAGGTTAAACTATGACGAGTAATTATTAGTACTGAACTTTGGTAGTTAACTCATTGTTAGACGTATCATCATGTCACAGCATTCTTGACAGCAAAAAAAAAAATCACTTAAACGTAGTTGCGCATATTCTCTATTATTGGCTAGACAATAATAATCGTAGAAAAGTTTTTTTTACATATTTAAAATAATGAGATCTTTATCTAGGTTCTCTTGTCACCTTTTTCTTATATTATTAACTCAACATTCACAATTTATATTTTAATTCTGACATTTTTAAAAAAAATTAACGTATAACATTTTTTTTCTATGACCATTTTATGACCACCGCATTGACCTACACGCTTTTCCATAAACACATTTTTCGATTATTTTTAAAGGGTATGATGTATTCTTTAGAGGAACGGAAATAGCCAATTTTTTTATAAAACTTTTGCTATAACTCATAGAACAAAACCTTTGAAAGTTTTGTAACTAAACAAACTTAATATTTAGATGTCTTCAAATTAGTTGACATACTAATGACTTCTAGATCAATTTTAACTCTTGCCCTTTTCATTCCCCTCGACGGGAATTAGGATCTTATCCATTCTGTTGATAATTGTAACGCCTTTAACTTTTATTACCTTAAGCATGGTAGTCGGGACTTCAGACAGGTTGGAAACCGAGTTAGTTTTGTTCACGAAACTTTCTTTCTGTAATAAGTTTCTCTTTAGATGACTTTGTGAGAAATCTGTATTATAACAAGGATATAATATAGTTGTGTGAGATAAATGTATTTATTTAGTTTTGTTAGAAAGGTTTGTCTATGTATGTTTTTGCGTCCTTATATTTAAATTAAAATTACTTTTTATTTATGCAAACATAGAAGTGAGTAATATCACTAGATATTAAGAAGCAATAAACCAATTATTTATAGCTATTAGTTTTAATGTAACTGTCTACTTCAATTACTATACTACTTTTATACGAATATAGTTTAGTAGGTAGTTTAATACCTAATGCCCCAAAAAGTAAGTATTTCATAATTGATAGTAAAAGAGTTGTATTATATATTGTAAAATTGGATTTTTAAGTTCAATACGAAGCTCATAAAATTATTAGTTTTATAAATGATTGAGGTTATTTTAATATTAAGTCAATCAATGTAAGTGTAATCATTTTTGTTTTTTATTTTAATATGTAGGTTTTGCCGGTGTAAGCGCGCTCCGAATTTATCCACCTTACTTATTGAGATGTGACTGGCAAATTAACGTTTAGTGTTATTAATTAATGATATAGTTGTAGTACATCAAATTACGTGAATGGTCAGCATTCTGATCTGGGCGATGTAGAATGTTCGACAACACGCGAATCGCTGACCGTACGGTATAAAAGCTAATTTGTTTTCTCGTTTCGAAGAGACTTTATATAAGCACGGTCAAATTACATGTGGAGCAAGTTATTTTTAAACTGCGAAATATGGTACGTTGTCGTCTTGCGTTCATACGATTTACATCGAGGGAAAAAAATAGAACACAACAGACTCGCTTACCATTCACGCTGCCAAATGTAAACTCGAGTCGTAAAACATTTAATACTGTTGCCAGGCGAATACTCCGGCTGAAAGTAGATCCTCAACTGCATAAATACAACAAAATTGCAATATCTTCAAAAAATGGTTATACAATGTACATTTGAAAAAAAAAACAAATGAAAATATAATCTTACCCAAATAAAGTACAAAATTATAGAAAAAAAAATATTAAAAGTAGTATAGTTTATACAAGAATAAACTATTAAGACCTCGATAATATTTTTTCTCTATTGAAAGCTGCGTCTCGAATGTCGTCAAGCAACAACTACTACAAAAATAAATTAAAAACTTTAAAAATAAACAGTGACTAGTAAACAATTCTGCGTAATTGTTTGTCTTGAGTTTTATTTGGAATTTCACTATATTTTTGTAATTAGGTATCTCTACTTATATTTTCTACTTAAAATTTCTACGAATATTTCATAATGTAAACAATATTGATTATGGGTTTTCCAGTAGCCTTGATCCTTTTTTTTGTAACCGGGGAATTTATATACCAAGACATTTCTAAATTTGTATTTAAATTATTCCTAATACTTGTAATTAAAGTGGGTAAAGTTGAAATACAAACTTTAGGACTTTTTAGGACCCGAAAAATGATTTTTTTCGATTTTTTAGTATGGATTAGTTGTTATTCAATTTTTAGTGATTTTTCTGAAAAACGATATTCAGCATAATTTGATAACGCTCATTGAGAAAAAAATGGTTTTGAGTGTCTCAGATAATAGGAAAAGGTTGGGCCAGAAAGAGTTAAAAGAAAAAAAATTCATTATTATTATTAATAAATAATGTTTTACTAGGCGAGTGAGTAAAATTCCAGGGGAGCTACTACCCCTTTGAAGTACACTTGGATTAAACACTGATCCTAACTGAATGACGAATGTGCAGACTATGGTACGACTAGGTTAGGACCACAAAATCTAGGTTGGAGAATTAAATCTAAATACAAAAACAAACTAGAAACCTAAAAAAAAATCTATAAATTTGCAACAATTTTCCAAGAAAATAAGTAGATTTATTTAAGTTGATTGGGTCGATCTCATTACTCACGATGTATGTATATACGCGAAACTGATTAAATAATTGAAGTATATTTTTTTTATCAGTCTTATTAATCATTATGAAATTCGTTTACGATACTACTTCGTTTAAGGTGCTTCTCACCTCAAAAGGTCAACCTAAAACAATATATACACAATAGCTCCTTTATATATTTTCTTTGTCGCCGTGTATACTACACATATCGATCTACCAACGACGTGGAGGATCCAAACACAAACAAGTACGAACGGAACAGGAGGGAATATGGTCGAATTATGTATAAATTAACAACGACAATAGGTAGGTATATCTACCGAGCGTTGAATAAGAAACCTGTCCGGGATAGGAAGAGAGCTCGTAAATTATCATTTTTTACCTTTTTATAACATTTATTTATACACATATAATATATATATATATATATATATATATATATATATAAATCTTTTTTTTTTGTACACTACAGAATAATATAATCGCTTGGCATATTAATGAAGTGGTGCGTCGGACAGGTTAGCAGATAATTCAATATGACAAGTCGGTAGGACTGGTAAATTTGTTTCGGACACAGAGTCGTTAACCATGCGATATTTATCTTGAAACCGCTCGTGTGCCGCCTGACGACATCTATTAATCGTTCACAAAAATAAAATTCATGTAAAAGAAAACAAAAAAAAAAGTTTTAATAATATCGGTGTTAATAATATATAATGCGGTAAATAAAAAAAATATATTTTCCATCAACGACTTTATTCGCGTGTTGTATTTAATTTTAATACTTCATTATTATTCGTCCGATATTTTTTGGGATACCTTTCTGGTAAACTATCAATACACCTACCATAACATGTAACAATTTATTAATTATTAATGTATTGTAACAGTTAATTGAATTGAATAGTTTTGTTTAATTAATATGATGTAAGAAAACAGCTATTACATTTTATGAATATCATACATAATATAATTAGTTTAGTTGAGTTTTTAAATACAATATAATTAATTAGCGGTTGAGTTGAGATGTATTACAGGTGCAGGATTTCCTTAGGTCATAAGCGGTGAGTCTTCCGTAAGTTATTACCAAAAAAACTCATTACTAAAATACACATTGAACCGGTTGAGATACTCCTATTAATTAATTAATTAGGTAAGTGCAAGTATACAAGGATGATGATTGATTGATAAACTATTTAAAAAAAAAAAGGGTTTGCCTTTTTGGCCGCACCTCCACGTGGTATAATATGTTAAACAGTAAACACAACCGCACAACACTGTGTGGTACAGGTGTTCAATTAGTTTAAAACCCGATTATATAGTTTTAAAAATCGTTGAACGCCATGAATTAAAAACAAACAAGATTTATAGCTTTTGTATTTAAATTGTGTTTAAGTTAATATTGTATGTATAGTGATGTAGGTTGTGATACGGTATAGACATAGTCTACATCCGTGTCAGATAACTATTACATGTTATGCACAAGATACATTATCTGTATCTATTAATTTTTTTTTTTATTATGTATTTTCTGTAGCTTCTGATTTCTATTATACTATTTTTCATTGCTGGTATAAACCCTTCAGTTTCTGACAAGATCTGCCTGATTTTTAACCATTCGTCATTGCTTGTCTGTCTATAATTTGATATTGTACTGGTCTTTAGTGTCTTCCATGAAGTATTTTTCTTGACTATTCCAACTTTTGTGTTCTAATGTATTGTCTGGTACTTCTTCCATGTTGTTAGATAGAAAATACATTTTTGTAATCTTTCAAGTTTGTTTCCTGTATGTCATGTAATGTTCGAATGTCGGTTAGTCACCCGGCTCCTTCAGTTATGCTTATTATTATCTTTTCAGTACATGAGTGATGCAAAATTTCGGTTTACAGTGAGATTATTTTTGTTAATGTTGTTGAAATTGTTTTTACACCATTTTATAATTTCGTAGGAGTGTGTTAAGACGCCAGACGGGCAACGCATTTGTATTGTTGTAGAGTTTAATAGGGTTTTTATAGTCTTTTCTTTAATACCTTTATAATTCTAATTTTGTATTGATATATATTTACGTGCCGCCAGCTAAAACAGTTTCATATACTGATTTAACCGTCACTCTCACGGGCGAGAGAAATCATCCGGTGAAAAAGAGTTAATAGATATGGATTATGAAGGGTCATTCTGAAAATAAAGTTAAGAGTATCCATACCTCATGCAGATATATCAAGTTGCAGGATATATAAGGATATAAGGGTTTATAAGGATAGTCAAATAAATTTGTTAGGTAAGCACTTACTTACTGGCGAACCACTGAAAATGATTTATGGGAAATGTTAAATACTGATAAATATTACTAGTAAATCGATTAAAACGAATTATTATAAAACTACTAAAAAACGTTTTGCCAGAACATATAATTTCCAATCTATAATCTCCTTGCGATTTATGTTAATAGACAATAGTATAGTCTTAATTTCTTTTATTGCTATATTTCATTGTTTTAATCTTTAGATGTACACAGTGCGATAAAAACGATTTCAAGAAAACTGAGTAAACTCAGTTACCAATAGATGATTTTTTTTTTGCAACCTATTGTTTATAGACAGAAATCAAGAATAATTAACTAATAAATTTGCCTAATTATTCGGCTCTTTTTTTTCAATACGTTTTTCTCTCTTTATACTTAACCAAAATCTATAAATGAAGTAGCATTTTAAAGATTAAGTTCTCCGCTTTCAACGAATTGTTAATCCACATTTGCACATTGTTGAAATATAAAATCATATTTACAAAAAGTTGAAAATTTGGTAATTTGCGTGCGAAGTACGTGCCGGTTGTTTTTGTTTAGTTAAGTTGTTTTTTTATTTAAACCGCAGTCAGCAGTGCACAACAACAACCACGGCGGCGGTTCTAATATTATACCTTTGGTATATAATATGTATTTGTTTATATATTTCAGTCCACCTCTGGGTTCAAATACAGATAACTGCAATTATTCTAAATGTATTAAATTAACAATACATTCGATTCGTGCACAAAATGTAGCGACTAATATCTAACATAAATTATAATTGTATTTCCTAAAGCCTTAATACCAAATTGATGAAAGTAAAAATGAGTACATTGATACATAGAGGAGAAATGGATTTTATTGTCGGTTAACCAATTAGGCGGAACTATCTGAAGACACCCTTACCGCTTACGTATCCATAAATGCATTAATACATATTTGATAGGTATTATTTATTTACTTTACTGTTTTTTCCAACATTGTAAGACGATGGACGCAACCAATGACCGATGATGAGATACCAAATGTCAAGTTGTCAACTAGTTTGTCATGTGCATTATAAAGTGTCTCTAACGATGTGCATTCAGCGCGTACTATACAATATTTATTTTATTTTTTATTTGTTTATTATTTTTTTTCTTTCTGACAAAAATCCGGTCGGGCACTGCATAATGTTGTCACGTCGTCGTTGTTGTCCGATCACGTTTTTATCTGTCTCATACAATAAGGGCACCCAACCGTGCAAAGCAGTGACGTGCGGCACACAGTCTTTTTGCAAATTATTTTATCGTAAATTCAAAAACATTAGGTTCGTCGTACAAGTACCTGAATCCTGGTGGAAATACCATACTAATCTATTAAAAATCACGTTCAACTATATTTACCTTATTAAAACCACAAATTCGTAATAGAAAAATAAAGGTATCAAAGCTAGAAGCTAACAGACAAAATGTTTACAATAGTATTTTTTTTTATTCTGTACTTAATACGTAGAGCAATAAATTAGATCCTGTGTATATAACGTAGGTTACATTAGGGAAACCAAAATACAAAAAGTCCACGCTCTTTCATCACTAAAACTAAAAAAACCTCTAATTGTTGATTTTTCTGATTTTAACATTGACAAGTAAATTGAAACAATTAACGTCGCGTCACAAAAATACAATTTCAAATCGGTATTATAATTATCTGCCAACGGAATTTTCGTACAACTTATCTTAAAAATGTACGTAAAACGAATCCCAACTTTAAATAAAAAACATTAATCATTTTGGTTTTTTACTGCATTCCAAACAGGAATGTTTGAGTTACACCAACACACACGGCAGGTGGTGTACTCCACCAATAAAAAGGTTGGCATTCATTTAGGTTTTAGATTGCTCATAGTACTCGCTACGATTGTTTTTAGTACTGCTTAAGTATTTGAAAACAGCTAATGACAACAAATATTGATGTATTAAAAGATAATTTATTAGCCAGCCAATACTGACGGTTTAATTCAGATTATCGTTTTCCAACAAAAAGTTGGAAAAATCTGTTTAGAGATATCACAATAGTAAATCTTCGTGGAACACCCCCCCCCGTATCGGTACAGCTTTCACGCATTTCGCACATCGAACTGCCGCACATAGGAGTATTTGTATAAAAAAGTCGGACAAAATTATTTTTGAAATTTTTTATTTATTTTTTTTAATAGTAGAACAATAAAAAAGTAGACGAAAAAGATGTATTTCAATATTTTTTAAGTTTACAAAGTGAAAAAATGTCAAAAAAAAAATTTATAATTCTACAAAAAAAATGTTGCGTGAATGACAAATTCGAATCAGGTATGGCATGACTAAGCGTAAACGGCGATGCGCCGCGCTATACAACTCTATTACTCTAGTATGTCTAAGGCTGCATGTTTGTCAACTTTAAATAATTAGAAATGTTTTAAAATTGATTTTTCACTGTTACTAGATATTAACTATTTTCGAATTTTTGGACGTCTATTTTAATTTTTCGACTTTGAAATAACATAAAACAAAATGGCAAAGAGATGCGGACAATTTTTAATTTTTATTTGTTTAAGGAGAGTCTTAATTAAGCGTTGGTTAACAAAAAGTGGCCCGACTATGCCCGAAAGGTAAACAAAATTACCTTTATTCTTAAAACATAGTGTAAAATATAGTGCTAATATACGTGTAAATGAGTGTTTGACAACTCGTTAATTAGCTAGTAAAATAATACAAAATCATATAAATGTAAAGAACATAAAATAAATTATAACCAAAAATAGAGCAAATGTAAATTTACTCATATTATACAGCACAGATAACAAAATAATTCGATTGTCACATGACTAAGTTTAGATTTAATTTATGAGAAGGGGGATAGAGTGGTACTGTTTTTATTAGTCTAGCTTGATAAAACGATTAGTAAGCTACAATAAAAACATATTTGTTGTGGATTTCTGTTAATTTAGTAATTTCGACTTATGTCCGACTTATTCGAATACAATTAATACTCCTACGTGTGCCGTCTATCTATTCGTAATTACGATTCATACACATTCACAAATGCAATATAGTAATAAATAAAAATGTATAAACGTTGTGTTAAGGGCTAACACGGCAGTTTAAGGGAACCGCTTTTGTGTTGGCCTATAGAAATAAAAGGAAACCGTCCCCGCCGCCGCCATAGTTTTCGTGAACAATCGGCGCGTCTCCACTGATGGGTTGTCTGCCCGCCGTCGTCGTCGTCGTCGTTGCCTGTACAGTTTACACATAACGTGCGCGCCGCCGCGTAACGTGATGGGGGCCTTGTGCAGGCGCCAGGATCCCACATTTATAATATGTATGTGTACCTCTATATATATATATATATATATATCTACTGTACACGGCAGCAGTAGTAGTAGTAGAAGCAGTCAGCAGAGGCCAAACGACGAGTCTCTATTAAACAAACAAACAACGGTTTTGAACAACAGCACCGGTGGATATGTATGGCAAAGAGAAAAAGGGGGCGCGCTTCCAGTAGCTTGGCATGGCGGAGGTTGAGGGGTTGACGAAAATTCACGTTTATGCGGTATACGTGTTTGTTCAACTACAATAGGTGCGCTCCTTTTCCATAAAAAAAAAAAATTATTTCTCTCTTTATTTTTTTATCTTTGACCGTCTCCTTCACATTTCTTTACTCCGAACGTGAATATTCGAATGCAAAATTAGTTTCGTCCAATATTCTTTCCGTTAACAGTGTACACGCTTATTCGCCAAACCGATATCGTCAATAAAAAACATTAGTAAAAGGAGGGGTGAATCCAAGGCACCTAAACGAGGAAGCTTTAATTAAGGGGGCCACAGCATGGGTTTTACAAAAAAATATTAAGTATATAGATATCAAAAAAATAAAAACGCCACCCCATTGATAAAGATTTTCTCTATACATTGTGAGAATTTAGTAAATTCGGTTTCATGCATTTTAATGTTGGATTTTAATTTTTAAAGAATTTATGGATTTGTTGACAAATTGTCTAGGGTTCAGGAAGCCGATTTTAATTTTTCTCTTTTGAAGAACTCCAAAATTATTTTTTACTATTTTTTTTTAATTTAGTGATAATTCCCGAATTACATTTGAATTTATTTTAGACATACCAAATGTTTAATCAAAAATCGGCTTCCTCACCGCTTATCGGTCTAAAATGCATGAAAACTAGTTGTGCTCCGACCCCCTTAAGAGGTAGATTTACCAAATTCTCACAATGTATAGAGAAAATCTTTGTAAATGGGGTGGCTTTTTTATTTTTTTGATATCTATACTTAATATTTTTTTGTAAAAACCACGCTACTGCCCCCTTAAAAAAAATAGGTCTGATTTAGTTTTAAAAAATATAATCAGGGGAATTAAAACAAAATCAACAGTTATAAATTAAAAAAACAATAAAATTGGCATAAGTAGTAGTACTCCTAATTATTGTTACATGTTCAAACAACGAATTATTTTTTTCTTGCAGACTTGGCAAATTTGCCAGACATTGTATGTATCAAATGAGTTCATCTAGATCATTTTATAAGTGGGGCAATTTTGGTAAACTCTTTTGTATACATCTTGTTATTGTCGAGGAAAATTTTCCGCCGTGATACTTTGTTGACAGAAAAAACTGACCAAATATGAAGTAGAACAGTATAGCCTATTACGGCTTGTGGTATTACGTATTTAATAACTTAAGAGTAATTTTTTAATAGAATAACTAAACTTGATTATTGTAATTGAATAGGAATTTTTATAAACGACATGTCATAATTGGTACGATTAATTGTCCATTCCTTGTCGAGCGTTTACAGTTTAAAGTGTCTATAATCAATACCCGAATTAAAGATTTGTTCTACTTAAATAAATTTTAAAAAAAAAATTCTAGAAACCTCTCCAATAAACATATTAATGGCAGCATGTAATACAGCCGATATTGATTTTTTTAATTTTGTCAATACTGATACACTCAAGTCATATTTAAAGTCAAATAGATAATTAGTTAAGACTTATAAATGCATATTATTTTTAAATTATTGTAGCATATGTTATTCATTATTTATTATATTATACTACCTGTTATTATTATACTATTTATTATTATTATATATATTATACTACTTTTGTAAATGGAGTTGATTCCGTAATATAGAATATTATTATTATAAAATTAATATGTTACACTAGTCTCACATAACTTAATTATTACTTTAGAAATTTAACTTATTTTGCTCTTTCGCCTACATATAAATTTATTTTTAGAATCTTCGAGTCATAATTTACAGTTTTAAATAGTTTACCTTGTTTTAAAGAAGAATATCAACTTATTTTGACGAAAATTCTTGTACAAAGTCATTCCCCGCCCCAAACCCACATTACTCAGTCTATGATAAGACTAAAAAATATGTTATTACGACGAAGTTGAAACTTACTTTATATTTAAAATACCAAAATAATTTAAATATTTTAAAAATGTTGTCAAATATATTTTCATTCTTTTTAACGTATTCCTTATCTTTTCTAGTTCTGGTTCAAGATTTATTGTTTTTTTTAGGTTTGGCAACTCAATACATCTTTATTTGTTGGTTTGGGTTAGGTAGACGTGAAACACGCGTGAGTTGGGGCCATGGCATGACATTTCAAAATATTATTGATTTAATATGATTATATCCTACAAATATTTTCGTATAAAGTTTTGTAAATAACATTCCCAAAACACTGCATTTCGTGCCAAAACATCATTAAAATTTAAAACCCATTCGCCAAAAAAAATTTGTACAATTAATATTTTAAAATCAAGTTTTGGTAGTAGATTATGTTTTAAAAATAATATTAATTAAAATATTTTTTTTAATACACATATCGTATAGAAAATATTATCATAGTATCTGAAATATAAGTAAATCATCGGAAACATTAGACATCATAATACTTAAACACTTCATAATAATTAATTTTGAAACATTCGACATACTGCCAAAACACGACTTTGAAATATTTTTAAAATACTAACAAACTTGTTGATGACATACTGAAAATGTTAATGGTTTTATAGATAGCCGTACAGAAATACTTTTAAAATATTTGAAAACATGTTTCCCATTTTTTGTAGATGTGTATTATATATATATACACACACAAATATATATATATATATATGTATATATATAATATATATATATATATAATATATATAATATATCTTATATATATATTATTGTGTATGGGCTTATAGATATGAATAAACTCATTAGGTATTTTCATGGTAAAGAACGATTGATGTGCAATTCAAGGAAATGAATGAGAGAATTAATTTATACAAATATTTCAGGATTAGATTTGTTGGTGCAAATTCGCTATACATGATATAAATCAATAAACTTTTGTGTGAAGTGCTATACTTGAATCGAATAGAGTATCCAACGAACAGATAACTATTAAGTACTAACTAGCAAGTACGGGTTGTGTGAACACATTTATATGTTCACAGTTTTATGGTTTATAAATAGACGTACGATGCAGCGAAAACTGACATGATTTCTCTTAATTATTGTTTTGATAAAACTATGATTACATATTATTATTATTTATATTATCACCTGTAATAATTATTATTCGATAGACTTGTGACAATATCTACCAACCACTAAAACGATCCGGCGTTTCCCTTGGCTTTAGAGCTCGTTTATTCTACCCATTACGAGTCAAGTGTTATTGCTACTTAACAGCATACAAATCTCGTCATAATGGAAAAAAAAATTCTCGAAAAGCGATTCAGATCAGTTTTTTTTTATTGTTTCCGTTAACACTACGTATTATCTTCGCTTAAACATACAAGTACTGTTGTGCTCGCGTCAAGAGTGTGTTTTTTATTATCATTATTTTATTATTGTTAATATACTTTTTCTTTCCCTCTAGTGTGCCCAAGTAGGCGTAATGAATTGCCATCTGTATATTATTACGCTCTTTTGTCAATAGCCTATTGTACTACTGTTGTTATTTAACCGTAAGTAAGATCGATGACACCCTAGTTTTTTTTTAGTACTACCCCGCTGTATGAGTTTAAGGGTTTCTTTTTGTGATTCTTACCACTCGACCCCGTGGTAGCACTTAAGTATATCAAAAATACATCTTATATAAAAAAAAAAATTTATATTGTGACGCCCTATACGTTCAGATGCGACAGTCGGCTGTGTAACTAAATCATACCTAATTGATTTATAACCCTTGCTTTTACCTTTAAAATCATACACGATTTAATTATCTGTATGTGCATAAATATATTCACTAGATTATAATTATTGAAGTATGCAGTATAAGTATGTCTTCAAATTAATTGCGTTTCCCTTCGTCGGTGTGCTGAAGTTTATACTTTATTGACACTTACTTAACTAAATACCAAGATAAATAACTGAGCTGGGATCGCCGGCACTACCCATGACAGTTAACGTGTTAAACCCCACGTGATACGATTTTGTGTGATACTAATAGTAATCAAACTTGATTAAATTTGTTGTCCATGAAATCATTCTTTTTATATAACTATATGATTAAAAACGGATTAGGTTGACAAATAACCATATGAGTATAATATTATATTAGATATTACTGATATCATGATATGAACTGAGTGATATATGGCAACATGCTAACAAAAGGTTATTAACTATTTTTGTGCCCGTGTTCAGTGAAAAATTTGAATGTTGATCATTTTTGTAATGTAATATGAATTATAGAAAAAATCATTAAAAAATTGTTTGCTTTCATAAAACTTGTTTTTTTTCCACGCAAATTAAAATAATTTTCCAGAAAATAAACTCAAAAAAATATAACTTGATAAATTTTCAAGATATGAGAATGTTTTTGGTCGCAAAATGTTCAGAATGTGGATAAATAACCAATTATTTAAAATTTGATTTTTTCCCATTGTTGCCTCACATGTAATGTCATATATAATATGTATATTTACTTGCAAAGTTCGTTATATTTAATTTTTTTATAACCCCTTATCAAAACATATAACTTTATCTTTTTTATGAGGTGGACGTGTGTTACGTTATTTAATTCTAGTTAAGGTTTATACTATTTGGTTATTCTTCATGAAAACGGTAGGGTTATATTGCCTAGGCTTAATTACTTGTAACTTGTTGTTTGGTTCCTTGACTCACCTCAATTACATCGTTTTGTTATTATTCCATTGTACTTAATTAAATGGTAGTTTGCACGAATAATTGTTATTGGCAAGCAATCATCTTTAAAATTAGTTTGATTATGACAAAACGTATGATGTGGACAATCGTCTACGACAACAAGAGTGATACGTATTCGTATTTGTGTAATTGATTCTTTTATACCTAATCGGTTCCATTTGACCTTAGAATTTTGCTTGCACAAGAGTATAAATACCACTTGTACGAGTTACGTGTGAACATATGGGGATGGTCATGATAAGAAGGAATAAAAAAAAGGAAAAAAACGATCCGTCCAAAAGAAAGTGCAACGTACGTCTCTGTTGGTAAATAATATCATCATTATTGTATAAGGTTACACTATGGCGGCCGGCGGCGGCTTGCGTCTTGGTTGTGGCTTCGCAAGAAGCTCCACCGCGTCGTCACAATGGTTAAAAAGATAAGGGTGTATTATACATACAAAAAAAAAAACAAACAAATAATAAAAAGTAGGCGAAAAAAATACACACACACACACAGATCAAGAGATTTCGATAAGAAAACATTACAAAAATGATGAAAAGGGGACGGTGCGCGTAACATAATCCGAAATCTTATCTGGTGCTCACAATGAGCCAGTAGATCTCTCACTTGGATACAGAGGGGAATGGATAAGCGGTAAAAAAAAAACATACAAACTGAATGGTATATAATATAATATATATATACTAGTAGCTGGCTGGTATAATAATACATAGAATATCTGTATTTATGCGGACGTCGCTCGACGAAGCGAAAAAACCCTTCAGGTGTTCGGCAAGCCAAAAATTCTTGACATCTCATGCGCGCGCCGAGTCTATTAAAATTTAAAAAACCTTGATACGGTCGTTAAACATTGCACAATACCGGTCTTTATTATTTCATTTTATATGTATATATGTACATATAAAAACACTGTCTCACAGGGTTGATTATTTCCAAAGCCGGCGCCGCCGTGGCCATTTTTATACATTACTATACAAGAACTAGAGTTTTAACTCATACAGCATACCTAATGTATTCGTTTACTTATATTATCCCGCAATATAAAAACATAGTTTTAATTATATCTACCTACCTGAAATTACGTAACCTATAAGAGTACACATGATAATATATAATCTGTATATTGTAATAGCCTAAAAAAGCACACTCCGTGAATATGGGAGTTATAGTAAATAATTTCTTTATTCGATAGAATAAATTTATAATCCATTAAAATCACACTAATTAAAGTTTAATTAGTTTATACTCTGTTAAGTATTGCCAGAGTTAAACATATTATTTAAACATAATCAGTACAACATTACCGACAGGTTCGTTAAAGGTAGGTTTAACCAACGTTAACCGCTGACAACGGGTTATACTTTGTCGTTCGTTGTCGCGATCTGGATAGAATTTGAGACGATTTCTCAGAAAAAAGTGCGTTTTCAGATTTATATACCTACTTAAACAAAATGTAAATCCCTTAACATTTTTCGCCGTTTTCGACGTCGTTGTACGAAAAGGATTGTAAAGTAATAATTCACGGGAACGGAGCGGCGTTGTTATTGTATTTTTCTTGGTAGTACCGTGTGAATACATCGATCTGCGGTCAAACAATGACTGATGCACAAACGCCTTTGATAACGATCTAGTGCAAGAAAGGATTCAGCGGGGATGTTGTTGTTGTTGTTATTTGTGCGTAATAAGGATTATCCATTCACCAGAAAAGCGACTATTATTATTATTATTGGGCGATCGAATGGCATATGTAGCTGTGAAAGCAGAGCGAAGGTTACTTATCATACTAGCTGTTACCTATCTACTACACATAGCTGGGTATTGTTTGAATTACTGTGTTTATGTCATGATACGTCAATCTTCTGATTTATTGTATACACATGCTACAATTAATCGAACGTTTTATAACAATTCATACTTACAGTGTTTACAGAGTCAGAAGCGTATCCAGTGGTCTCTAATTTTAGTTTAATCGTGGTCCGTGGACATTTAGAATCGGCCGACAATATAACCAGAAAGTTTGAACAGATGAACTACTGATCATAAACATTAGGTGCGATTCTTTGGCAAATAGTGTAGGCTAATAGGCTAATTAATATTTAAAGTAATAACTTGGGTTCTTAAAAAAATGTTGAGGCCTCGTCGTAAGTACAATAACCAGTGGCCCCTCAGTGTAAACATGTATATGGTCTCCATTAATGATGTCCCAGAATCACTCCTAGATATGCTACCGTATAAAAAGTTAACAACATATAAAACGAGTATTTAGTTTAAAAACGAATCGCTTTGTGTATTGTAAATTGTATCACGGTCGTTCTTCTTTCAGAAAATAGTGTTTAGTTATGTTATTAGGTATCTATTATTTAATATGATAGGTACGATATTCTGTTAGCATAACTGATTTTGAACACGTGAAAACAGTAATTTGAAACATTTTTAAGTTAAACATTTTGTTCCAGAGACAATATTTTACATCGTTCCAAAACGTATAACTTTACTTAAAACGTTTTTAATTAATTTGTTTACAAGCTTAAATATCATACTATCTTTGTATTCAACATGTAGGTATAAGGTATTTGTTGTCTTAACAAATATTGTACATTTTGAAGTGAGCAACGTTTCCAACCCTTGTCTTAATCTATATAGATACGGCAACAAAACCGTAATTATTGGGCTATTGAATTATAATATTCCTGTTCGATTGTTTAGCACAAATCTCAACGTAAGTTGTATTTTAAGAAGAGTCATATACTTGAAAATCACGCCCAGAAGAATATTGTATTGTACACATATTATAATGTATTATGTAAAACGTGTGAAATCTAAATCCGTGACGGCGAGACTATTTCATATTAATTATGGTAGTACACAAATCGTGGCCGTGATATTAATATTGTTGTTATTATACCAGCGGACCTATAATGTATGCGGGTTGAATATTTGAAATAAGCGATGAAAGATTAAGATCCCAACGATTAACGGCCAGAGCAGTGTTTTTTCATCAACACATAATGTTATTATTCGTTTCGCGCCCAAACGCTATTAATAATATAAGCTTATTCTATCGGCAATCGTTTGTAAAGTACGTTGTAATTATTAGTCTCTTATAACATCAAATTACTTATAAAAAAGAAAAAAATAATCGCACTGTTACAGGTGATTCATGATGTGATTAAATATGGGTACCTAAGTGGTATGATAGATACTGAACACCAAATAACTCAGTTTGAATGCACATATCCTAGTTATATGCTATATATAAATATATATATATGGGGCAAAACACCAAATACGAACGAACGTTTGGAGCATTTTGAAACCTACCCTGCATGTCTGTTATGATGAAAAGAATATTCTCAAATTTTTTAATGTTCTTTTTTTATTATTTTTGCCGATGGTCTTTATTTTTAACGTTATTTTATAGTATCTTCGGCCTTAAAAAAAATTATTAAAAATCTGGTTCTTATGAAAATAATTTCAGTTTTTTAAAAAACATATTGATTTATTATAAATATTAAAATATCGAGTTTATAAACTAAAATGTTGGTTTTTCATGTTGCCCAATAATATGATAATTTTTCTAATATTTTTTTCAAAGAGATGAGTTAATTTTACAAAAAATGTGTAAATTTTAAACTGGATTCTCCATAAAAATCTGATAAAAACAAAAATAAGAGGTAAAATTTCATCAGAAAAGTCGGAAAAATGGAAACTTATCTTATTTTTACACATAAATTTTTCAACTACTATTTTGATAACGTCTTGAAAATTACAAAAATTTCACTGTTCACAGTTTATGAAAATGTTGACATACCTACATTATACTGTACATACATATTATGTCCACGGTCACGCATTCAGCTTAAACTATTAACTATCGATGGCTGAATACAATTAAGTGTTATTTGCTAACCGACTTGAAAACTGGTTTTTATCAAAACATATATGTATGTACGTCTATGAAATGAATTCCATGTTATATTGGATTTTACATTTTATAATTATATATAATATGGTAATAGTCTTTTACTCGTGTCACAAGTTATAGAGGTATTATTGATTTTTCACATTTGAATAATGTTAAATTTGTATTCCTATTAATCTGAAGATGTGTGCGTATGACACATAGCCATAGTTACCTACTTAACGTTTAAGCGGTTTACCATTAGTTTTCAGGTAGTTCATTTTTTATTTTTTAATACTCAGTTTTTGTGTAAGATTTTGTTGGTGGTCTTTAATTAATCTTACGATTGACTTGATTCGCCGCATTACGTTATCATTTTTTAATATTAAGTAGTTCCACTTAAAAGTTATTACAGTATTTGTTAATTTATTATATCGAATAAATTAACTTTTTCAAAAAAAAAAACGGAATCTTAAGAAACAAGGCGTTGCTGGTAATAACGGATTAATTGTGTTAATGACAACCCCTGATCTGACGTAAGGTAAAGTTAGGTTTTCTTACCTTTTTGAGTTTTACCTTCAATTGATAAACTTGGTTTTTTTCTTAAATAACCAATAATCGTATTATTTTTGAAATAAAAAGTATTTAAAATAGTTAGAATTCAAGCCATAAATACAGATATATAATTTAATGTTATTATGCTTATGGTATAGGTGTTACAATATAGTTTTGATTTAATTTTAATAACTGAATTTGTTACAGTATTATAGTAAAAACTGGTTTTCGAAAAAAGTAAAAAATTTGTTTTAACCAATGTTAAGTTCGGTTAGGCATGGTAAAATTTAAACAAGAAATAACCATAATACAACATTAAATAAAGTATTTTCCGTCTTTGCCTATAATTTACTATAAATTATTTAATACCTAAGTAAAATGATCGGTTGTTTGAGTTAGTTAGTGTCGATCATACTGTAATCTTGGATTCATATATTTTATAGACGATGTACACTTATTCTTCTTACCTGGAAAAAATTAATGGACAGCACCATTTTAGTGACTTGGAAATGCTAGACCAATGTTTTGGTGGTCTTCAGTCGCCACACAGTCTGCTTGGTTCAAACATTTGAAATCTGAGATAGGTCATTGCCGGTTGTCGCACCCATGTTAACGGGTCTCAGCAGATCCTCAGTTGTAATCTAACACGGTTTCGATTGCTGCAAGCTACGACCAACACGCATGACGGCCTTTAGCGGTCCATGTAAGTTTCTGTGGAGACCGTCTTGAGTTAAATCAATTATTACTACCTTTATCCACTACCCAATGGTCTTCAACCGTTAACCATCGGCGGTGTTGCGTTTGTTAAGGAAAAACACAAAATCCAAAAACCTATCCAATTATATTCACGACTTATAATAGTGACTAAATTTTAATTAAACATTATTTTATTCAACATCAATCATAACAAAAAAACTCTCTACCTTTTTCCCTACATCCCACTGACAAGTTATCCTCTCTAAATATTGAAATACAGACGTGGTTGCATTACAAAACCAAACGGTAAACAATTACAGGATATAGGCAAAATACTCATATCTAAATACAAATATATAAGACACATTTATATTCCCTGTGTAAGCATATAAAGTTTTTATTGTCTAAATCATGTATAATTGTATAAAATTTAAATAATGCTAGCTTTAGTTAAGAATTTTACTGTAATCAGTATTCAGTTTTATACTAATTATTAATTCTATAGCTATGATTAAAAATTAATTCAATGGACAATTCAAAACTAGGAAAAAAGAAGGAACCAGATAATTTTACCAGATTATTTTTATCTGCAAGTGGTACTCAATCACACTCCACCTCTCGTCTTAAATTTTAAACTTAATAATTTTAAAATTAATTATCCAATCTGGTTATCGTCAATTCAACATTTTCGGCAAATTATTCAAAATTCAAAAAGTTAATTAAATATAAACGTTCTTATTTAAATTTAAAAAGTTGATAGAGCTTTGGAAAATACTTAAAAAGTTAAAATAACTAAATTTATTTTATATTATTGTAAAAAAAACAAAAATGTTTTCGAGAAAAACAAAACTATAAAATTGCAATTAATTTAGGAGAAAATGAGTGTCTTATCCTTAATGAATTACCATTTACATAATACTGTTGATGATATTAAAAAAACTATAAAAACACAAAGGTATAGCCGTACACGTGTTATTATTAGTTGTATTTAGGCTCTCCGGTCTTCAACAGTTTTTGATATAATATATATTATAAAACAAAATTATAATTGTACCGAGTGTTTCTTTCCCCCTTTTAATATGTTGATACCTTCTACCCACGCTTATTTATAATATAAATTAAAATATAGGCACACCATGTAATGGCGTTTTAAATGACTTCCGGTTTTTCTCATTGTATTGTAATAATACATAGCGCGACGGCGTTATCCTTAAATTAGGTAAGGTACACCGTACATTTTACAGGTTAATCAGTAAACGTAAACCATTTTCGGTAGAAGTCATACGTAAAATGGCTAACGCTAAATGGATCACTCTGTACAATGTATTTAAATTGAACGCGTATCGCGCGGTAAACACATTATTCACCCTATTGTGCTAACGGTCACATTACTGTCGGTTTATTTAATAATTAGGTACTATATTATAATTATTTTTTATAATAGCCTTGCGCGTTTTCAGCACGCCAACAAAGACGGTGTACATTAATAGCGCAAACGTTAAGGAGGACGGCGTTCGGTAATACCGGTGTGATGAAAAATAATTTCCGGTTTTTGTTATTTATAATTGTTATTATTTTTGTTACAATATATATAAGTTCTGTGTTACTAAGTCATATTAGGCTATTACGTAGTACATGGAAAATGTCTTTTTTACAGACGGCCAATACACACGATATAGCTTCGAAAAATATACTAGTGTGACATAGTTAAGAATTTTAGCTTCGATATGAAGCCAAAAATATATTGAATTAATTACTTTTTTTCGCCTGGGCCTACAAATCGCTATACAATATTAACCACTTGGTTCTTCTTATTCTTGGACCTACTTCTTTATGAAGTAGGTCTGTAGATCACTGATCAGGAACCATACACAATATCTTTTTAAATAATAGTTAAAATAGTTAGTGATTAGGTCGCCCTTACTACCTTAGTAAGAAATATTATCTAGCTTATGAATTTTGGATAAGTCATTGTCTATTGTACGCAAACACTTACAACAGGTGCAGTAATGCAATGTGCCATATAGGCTATTTTAATAGACATAATTGTTAACGCATTTAACATACCTTCGATTTACGTTGATCTATGTGAAGATTAAATAAAAGACTGTTGATTGAAGTTTAGGCTTCAGAAATTAACCTAACAAAAGTAGAATTCAATTTTTTTCTTAAGTTTATATACTTATAAATTGTTGACAATATACACATGGAATATCGTATATATACATATAGTATTGATTGTACATCACTTGCAGGAACTAGTATTTCTTACCTGCTAAGTGTTGTGTAGGAACTTACGTTCACCCCTTCAGTTTTCGCTGACATTTCGGACACGTTGCAGAGTCCTTCAGAGCGATAGCCACTGTTCCGTTGTCGTGACTATTTTGTAGTTCGTATAGTAACGTCAGCGAAAAACTGAAGCCAGGGATACATTTGAAAATTATCCACATAAGAAGAGAATCAGTCACATGCAATCCGAATAAATTGAGGTCACATTTAAATCGTTACTGGAAGTCTAAATTCTTACAAATAAGTTTCAATATTGCTTTACAAACGATCATTTCGCATATTTTCCATCTTATCTATACATATACTTTGGCTGTAGTCCTATTTTTAAAATTGAATTATAATAATAAAATTATTTTTTTTACTTTAAAGTACAAAGGCATCGAAGCTTAAAAAAAAAAACACGGCTAGGGACTTTGTACAGTGTCGCTTAAGTGGATCGGCGCACCTACCCGTTATTGGCATTTTGGTTTTATATTAATTTCTGGACACAAACGCATCAGGCACTACTTGACAGCTGATCCGACGGGGCGGAAGATTATTATTGTTGGTTTTGGTACCATAGGTAATACAAAAGATCGGCTCCGTGCCCAGGTCATTGTTATCCCGGCGCAAACGGTTATTTTAGTCTTATCGATTTATCGTCACGGTTTCGTCCGTCGGTTAGGTATACATTATTATGTGTTATAAACGAAATGCATTGAAAAAAAAAACAAACAAAAATAAAACCCAACAGGGAGAGGAGACCAACAAAGTGACGAGTCCGCCTTGGGTGGATTTCCACCTGAACGGACAGCGTGTGTTCATAGGGTTTGATGTTTGGCAGGCGGTGCGGCGGCAGTCGGCCGAAAAAAAATTAACCAGTGAAAAAGCACGGTCTGTTGCTCCCGTCTACCGAACGAGAAACCCGTAAAAAAGCTTGGACTCTATATAATAATTATAATGTGTAGATGGTTGTTGTTTTTGTACTTCGACGTCCGAACAAGATTATGTGTAGATAACGAAATATTATGATAGATAAATATTAAAATGTATATTAAGATTCGGTGGATATTTAAAAAGATTAGATTAGATGATAAATAATAATACATTTGTTTAATTGATTTTAAAATTAATAGCAAGGACAAATACAATTATTAATACTATTACTACAAATATTATTAATTCAATAGAAAATACTGTTTTGGCGTAGAAAGTTTTTGGGTGATTAGTCTTCTAAAATACTATATTATGTCAGTTTTGTGTACAAGGTCATCGGTTAAGACTTAAGAGGGCTTTACACCCACAGTTATCTAACGTAAAACAGGACTACGCGAAATGCGTTTTCTCGGATTATGATGGTTCTAGATAAAAGACACTTAATATAAAAATGAAAGAGAACACGCACATTGGAAAAAAGACATCCTATTTTTAAAGTGTTTCCTAGAAAAAAAATTATCACCGTTGTAATATACCATTTTTCAACACCAAGTATTAAATAATTGTATTGAAAAAAGGTATCAAAAGCATTGTAGATGGAAAAAACGCATTCTGCATAGCCATGTTTAGGGTAGAAAAATATTTAAAAACATCGCTATTATAATCTGATAAAATAATTAATTAGCATTAAAGAATCGTAATTACTATACTAAATTGACTCCTTAATAAATTATGGAAACTGATTTTTAAGTACAAAGCTATGATGTATTGACCGAAATATTATGACCTATGCTGCGATATAAATTAATAAAAAAACAAGAAATCAAGTTTTCAATGGTTAATTATGGAGATAAATACCATTGAATTTTAAGTAGCAACGTGTGTCTATCCTTAATAAATCACCCTGTGCGGGTATTTTTTAATAGAACGTGATTACCAGGGCTTATTTGTATGTTAATTTTAAACATAAAAAAAAAACAATGAGGTAACATTACAAATATTTTAATTCCCACCTTAGGCAACGTGATATAGGCAATAATGTAAGATATCATTTTAGCTAATTAATCTGAAACCTTTATATAGCAAATACCTCATACAAATAAAAGGAGTAAGGATGCCTACATAATACTTTTTAAGACATTCTGTACACAGTACAGTCAATTTTCTGCAAAACCAGGGTTCAAAGCTAAAATTGTATAAAATATTTTTTAGGAAAATATTGAGGATACTTTAATGGTTAGGTTAGGTGTATTTAAGAAAACAGCCTATCGCTTCTTCAGTACAATTTTCCAACCAATTCGGAAAACAAATTATTTATTAGTTCTATCAAAACACGGAAACGTAAACTGTATCCATTCCAATAGTATTTTCCTATTATCTTTAAAGTAAAACCATTTTTTTTTAACTTGGTATAAACCAATACATAATGATAATATTAAAAAATACTCTTCAAGAAGACAAAGTATAATATTTCCATTATTTCAACACTATAAATATATGTTTGAAATGTATACGGAATGATAACCCTTGATTTGGCTCTTAAAAATAGCAAGTGTTTTTCTACACTGTGATTGACATATGAAAAAAAAATACATTTGAAAAATTAAACATAATCTTATGTTAAAAGTATAATGTTTATATTATTATATCGTGTCGTCATAATTTTAAAGTTATGCTTTGCATAAATGGTTTATGGTCTAATACCAAATCGTGTTGTTTTAATTATCTTCGGGGGTTGTCATCGCATTCTGAACCCTAAAACATAAACGCATACTATATTATATATGTATATTACTTAACGAAGAATAGGAATTAACTCTTTATGTTTAAACGTATACAATAATTTAGAAGCATAATAAGTATAGAATAATTGTATTACTGTTGTACTGTGACAACGTAAGGTTACATTGTTACCACAGCAACCATAGGTCACAACGCACAAATTTTGCGAAAGTCGGTTATTTGCAAAGTTAAGGTTTTTAAAAAAGATAAAAATTAAAAATGTACTATTATTTGCTATTTTAAATACCTGATTTATTTCATAATATATTCAATACTATGTATCAGTCAACAATAGACTTACCTATACCACCTTCTTTAACTGGTTGGTACATAAGATTAATTGGTGGGTATTGCTTTTGGGCGTTTGTAAAATGTAATGGTTTTTTTTTGTATTACCCCATAATTGAAGCCTGTAAATCGGCTAAGGATTTCTTTTGGTTGGATTCGAATATATTGCATTGTTCGTCCAGAATGGCGTTGCATTTCATATGAATGGCGAGACAATTGAGTGCATCGTTGTCGGTCAAGTAATTCTCTAAGCTCACCGTTTTGTCCTGTATACTTTCCAACATGGTGTTATACAGCTGATGGGTTTTATCCAAAACCAATGTGGCTTGTTCCAAGCACTTCTTTACGGGTTGCGGAAATAAAACGGTTCTGTCAATCGAGTCGGTGTTTTCGAATACCTCGGCGTTTTGTGTTTTAGACACAATGGTGCCCGTCATGTCACTTAAAGATAACGTTATATGTTTTACGGCCTGCCCTATGTCGATATCGACAAAATTGCCTCTTTCCAAAGCTTCGTTGTGGTAATAGAGCACCGCGTCTAAAGCTGCCATTACCTCGGTACGCTGTCTTATAAATTCTTGCATGAGCTTTTCATACTTTTTTGATTTGGCGGCAATTTGGTTTTTTAGCAAGTGAGCAGGAGTGCCGGTCGATTTGCTGCCGAAAGAACGCTTACTGGAGATAGTCACCGATGGACGGCGAGACATTACGGTGATTCGGCACGGTTTTGTGTTCTAATCTCTGGCGCTCATCTGAAATTATGATTTTTTTTTTTAATTAGTTTTGTTTACAGAAGGAACTGTTGTTTTTTTAAATAATTTCAGGTTACTAGGACGATCAATGACCAAATTCGCCGTTTGTATAACTGTTAACGTCTCAATACAAATTACTATATGTCTATAAAATAGCGAACAATGTCAATAGAAAAACGTGATACGACATAATATAGTCGCCGTTCACGCCAACACTTTAGTCCAAAAATAGGTATTTTGAGAATAAGCTTTTTAAAATTTTACAAATTTTGATATATATTTTAAAGTTTAAAATGTTTTAAACATAACTGGACTTGGATGAGTATAGCATATGGTAGACAATTGCATTGTGCATTTTATTTCATAAAATCTCAAAAACCGCTTTTTTGGACTTAAGTGTTTTGCGTGAACGGGTGTGGTATTCCGTATTATTATGTTGTCATAATTAAGAACGACTTTTGCAAAATGTGTTCTGAAAATTAGTAACTTCTAACAATTAATTTTATGCATTTAGCTAGCAGATCTTCTTTCAGACGATCCTTTTTTATCAAAATAACATATCCAATATTTTTATAGATAATACTAATCTCTTTGCACTAAAACTATAATACAAAAATATACAGAGCTCACTTTATAACATTGTATGTTTATACTTAAAATCAAAGTAACTCTAAGTTTTTAGTTTAAGATTTTAAATCGCTTAGAACATCTGGTGACTGGCAATAAACAATAATAATCAACAAATTTTTAATTTAAGATCAGAAAGGGCGTTAAAATCTAAAAAAATAGAAGAGCGGATTACCCCTCCCCTCCCCTCCTCTCCCCTACCATAATCCCTTTGCCCAAACAAAAAAAAATTCTCAAATTATGTTATTAAATTAGTAAAATTAGTATAACTAAATAATATCGGAAGGTCTTTAAAATAAGTATTAGATAAGTTTATTATTTATTTAAGATAAGTTATTAATATTTTTAGTTTTAAAGTATTTGCCATACATTTTTTTTATACACATCTGTATTTTTTTCTTCTACATTTTTACATTTTTTTGTTATATTATCATCAGCTGATCTGTGTTGATTTACTAACCAAGACTTGACATATGGTTCTGGGTTCCAGAGATGTAGAGGAGGTCCATTGATATTAAATAACATCAAATTAGCAATATTGCCGATTGTTAATTTACACCTAAGATCAGTGCATATTAAATTTACAAGGCTGAAGCCACGTTCGCATTCTGCAGTAGAACAAGGAAAAGTGTTGATGCAGTTATATAATTCTGGAATAATATATTTAGGATGTTTGATATTTCTTATTTAACATGAAACGTTTACATAAGCGTTTTACTTATGTAAGTCGGATATGCAACCGTTGTAGTTGTTCCTGCCGGTCTTTATAGACACTTCCATGCCACCACCCGGGGTATCTGAAACGTCCAGTCCGGCAACTGTATCTGTAACGTCGACAGGGTTTCAGGCGACAGAGATCGTTCAGCTTCAAATAACAACTCCGTTTTTATATGTTAATGATCCAGTTGCTTTATACAAAAAAGCACATATTATTACTAGACAGTCGACGTATAAAATATAAAATATCGTCTTAGAATGTATTAATTTGTATTTATAAGTTTAAATTTAAACTATTTAAAGTACAAATTTTACGACTGATTATTGTAGTTGTAGAAAGCTGCTACCAGTACATTTTTAACAGCCTGCGGTGTGGTGGGACGCGTATGTTATTAATCATTATCACGAGTGCGCATTTACCAAGCTTTTTATAGCACATCATCCTAACAAGTAACGCCTATAAACACATGTAGGTAATATGATTAATTTATATCACCGATCATGTTATACAATATACAATCAAAATAAAACGGGAGTATCGCTCAGCAGTATCTCTTAAAATAGGAAACTGGTAACATCTACAACGAAGGATTCCGCTTATTAACAGGCGCGTATAGAACTCTGAAGACAGTATGGATAATAATATGTGATGTGGAATCGAAGATAACTATGAAATTTCTGTTGGACATATTTGCTTATTTGAGCGACTGGAATAGATTAACACTAAGTAACTAGATTAGGTAGATTTCATAACTCGTTTATGCCAGTGATGGAAATTATAGTGTACCGATTTCTTTGGAATCAACTACAGTGTGTTCAGAATTTATACAATTTAAATCTGGTGGACGCTGATTTGCTACAAACTTATAACGTCCAAATTAAAAAACAACTCTCTGAAACCATTAAATATTTAGATGTGTACCCCGATCAGTACTTAACAGGTGTTGTAACAAATGCAGACAATACTATCACTGATGATCAAATGTTTATTATTCGTGAAATCAAGTATAAGTTTGATGATTTCTTTAAGAAGTTTTACAACAACGAGATCTTACCAGAATTTAAGCAACTAAATACGTCAATGCAATGTAAACAAAAGTGGACAACGAAATTTAAAATACAAGGACATTTTAACACGAAGAGCGTTCCGTTATATCTTCTTCCGATTCTCTACAATGTTTTTAAAACTCAAATATTCATTGCTTACATCAAGCGTGTATGTAAGCCTGATTCAAGCTTTCGTGTAATCCGTTTCAAGAAAAATCGCAAGGAGTTCCAAAAATTTTAATTTACAAGTTCAGAAGGAAATTTCTCCTACTCTACTTATGATGTAAATAACTAATTTTTAAAACAAAAATTCATTTCTGACATAATATGCTTAAAGTTTAATAAAACTTTATATTATTTGTTATTTTTTTTATGTATCTATTAATATTGATTTGATTTATTTAATACTGCTTTAAAGTAAACAGTAAAGATAAGTAAAACTAGTTGCTACAAATAATTTATAGTAATAAGTCATCAAACTTCCCACAACATATCTTTTATTTAATCAGATTTACTTATTTCCAGTACTAATAAAATAATAATTATGAATGTGTTAAAAAGACAAACTTCAATGCCGCCAAGTTATTTTGGAGAGAGATATACCTAAGCCCATAATAAAACCTTTCCCCGCCAATTTCCACTATACCATCATCTTATATAATATTTTTATTTAATTATTTAATAAGCATAATAAATGTACTCTTATATGAATAAGAGTATAATAGTTATTGTATTGATAGAAATTTTTAAATACGAACATTCCTCAGTGGGTATTTATATCAATTTAATTTAATTATAATTTTGCTAAATCTGTAATCTTATTGTAATTATGCTGAAATAAATATAATACTAATAATTTATTGTGCGTTTTATTTAAATTTTAAATATTTTACTCGGATTCCGTACTAAAAAATTTAAACGACTTACTTATTTGTTGGGACAAAATACTTTTCAAATTTCAGCAGCAACGCCATCATAATATACTATATTATTTTACGATTTATAAAACATGTGTTCCGATTATTATTGTCACAACTATTAGTAACAACAATCTACCGTTGGCCTTTGCGCCGAAAATCGATCCAACATCAGGCTCAGCGCTGTGCTGTCGTCATCGCTGTATAGGTAATATGTATGTATAATTCTGTAGCAACTGTGAATAAGTGTGTAAGTCGATTTCAGTGATTTTACAGAGGATTTCTTTTTTTTAACGATTTTAAGCTTGAAAGAAACCACTTGAGTACCTCTAAGATATTTATTAGTATTATTTATATTAAGTTTAAAATCGCTCCCCTGTAAAATCACTGGAATCGACTTACACACGTATTCACAGTTGTTACAGAATTATTCTTGTTGACGTACACGCGCCATTTAAACCTATCCTACTGCTTACTTTTGCTCGTAATAATAATAATATTAGCTTTACTTAAATTGGCTTTTAATTATTATTATTATAAACAGGGTGATTGGCTAACTATAATCCAATCAATAATAGAAGATATTGGAATTAATCAGTTTTATACCTTTTAGTAGTAGGTATTTGTAGTATTTTAGGTATTTAAAAAATGTAATAAAAATTAAAAGTGTGATATAAATTGTATTTTTATTTAATTTTGCAATTTCCTATGAAGTATTAAAACGTAAACGTAACTAATGCTTTTAAAAATGTACTTTTAATTGAAGTATTGAAAAAAAATTGCATCAAAGGATTTGACAGTGATGAAATTTAACTATATATTTTAGTGGAATATATTTTACAACAACCTTCTTAATATCGCTATCCCAGAAGGTGTCAAGTTAGTAAGGTCCGCGGACGATCTAGCAATTATTGTTATCTTAAAATATACCCCAGTGCTAGAAGCATTTGTAAATCAGACATTGGAAGCGGTCAATAGATAGATGAGGGATTACGGACTGCAAATGCCACCGTAAAAATCGGAAGCGGTAATGCTTACTAAGAGATGGGCAAGACCCACAATTAAGAGTCGACGGGTGCCAAATACCTGCAAGACAGTCAATAAAATATCTGGGTATCCAACTGGACAAAAGACTTACATAGTTTTAACGAACACATAAAGAAAGTTACTATGGAAGCTAGAAAAACAACGAATGCAATTGGAAGACTAACCTAACACAAGTGTTGACAGATGCTTTCAGGAGTACTTGTAGAAGAGGAAAATAGCTTGGAGTCCACAATGTGTTTATTGCCAGTACCCGATGAATACTGTGGAACATGCAGTGTTCAATTGCAATTATTGGGCCCATTGTAGGACAAAAGTACACCAGCTCTTATAAGAAGACTACCAAACTCAAAGGATATAGAAGATCTGTTGTGCGTTCCCTACGTAGAAGAGTTTCTAGAGGGTGGTCATAGAGGCCGTCTAATGAAAGCGTCTAATAAAACACGGACAACATTCGTCAATATTCTAGGGACAATCGTGGATGCGCAATCAAAAGATGGAAGAAAACAGGAGCGACTCCTTAGAGGAAGGGCAACATATTAGTTTGATAATTGTAGATATATAGATTCAGACATGTGAATGTGAGCTCCCCCCCTGCACCCGCGGGGGTAAGGGGGATTATACAGAAAACAGCACTTATATATGCTTATTTTTAAAAATTTAAGAAGGACCATAATTTTAAGTTGAAAAATATGTACATTTTTTTTCGATTTTGAAGGGGTAAACTTTTAAAATTGTTTGTCCAATAAAGTACTTTACCGGTACGATTTCTGATTTATAGATATAAAGTTGCTACACGAAGAAATCGGTTCAGTGGCTTAAAACGTGGGTCCAGACACAAAAAAAAACACATTATTGTAAATACCTTTTCAGCTCCACGTCGAAGCTAAAACGATGATTTTAAAAAAACAATACTTTTTTAGGAACACGAATCAAAATATAAATAGTATTTTGGCTAAATCTAAAATTATCAACAAATTTGTAAAAAAAAAAAATAGATACAGTTTTGTGGAATTTTCAGTGTGTTCTGTACCCTTGACAATTTTTTTGTTTATTTATCCCAAATAAGTTTTTCATTATTATTTCTTTGATGAATTCAGAACTGATCTCAAAGTTAACGTAGGCCAAAAACGAGGGAAAAATTGGTTTTTGTTCCAAGATTGAGGTTTACAGAGTAATCAATGATGTTTTCGACTTTAAAGAAGCCAGAACGATTGCCATTGTGATGACACCGTCAATAGACGGCCAGTGGCGACGGATGAAGGGAAACAGATAGGCCGCCATATTGTCGGTACATTGTCATCGGTGCGTGTCGCCGCCTCGAAAGTAGGGAAAAAGGATGTGAGCAATTCGGTCAATTTGAACGGCGATATCCCTCGATTGCTCTGTTAAGCACAAACGGCGGTCAAGGGTAAACGCGTTTCTACGAGGGTTTTACACAATGAAGGACGTCTCCCCCTATTCATGTTGGTTTTTTAAATGCGCCACAGTTTTATATTAGTATGGTAAAATATTATCGTTGTTCGTCTGTTTAACGTTTAATGGCGTATAAGGGACCCGACCTCCGGTAAACGTTCCCCCCTAGTACAATGGTGTTGCTAGTAAAGCAGTCGGGTAAGAATGAAGCAAAGAGATAGGCACCCATACGTCGACCTTCCATAATATTTCATTACAATATCATTGTACGCGCAGTAATAATTGTTTACCCTTTGCCGCCGCTGTTGTAATCAATATCAACTGCGCTATTGATGTCATTAAACGAGAAAAGAATTTATTATTTTCATTTTTTTTTTTTTACAATTTAGGGGACAACGATTCACTGGTATTCGCCGTGAAAAAATACAATTTTTTTTCGAAAAGGTCATTGTACGATTGTTTGCCACTGGTGAATATATTTTAAGACGAAAGACCTTAGAGAAATCGCTTGAAAGACACATAACATACGCGAGGAATCTTCAAATAAAACGGTAAACAGTGCTAAAAATAAAAACGTAGTTGTTCCGCACTCATGACTCGAGACAATAAGAGAAAATGTGACACACTGCATAGTGCATACATATTCTCAATTCGAACAATAAGTAGTGTGTGTCGTAATGTCAAAAAAAATGGGACAAGTGTATAACAACAAATGGAAAATATTTTAAAGGGGCTGCAATTTATTTACCATGATTTATCTAAAATAAAACATTTAGACATCATACCGCCACAAACTTTCTATCTTTCAATATCAGAGGTGTTTGATTCGGTTAAATACAACAACCCCAAGACTAGAAGCATAATTGTAATCACCGTTTTCCCCTGAGGAATAGCTGTCATCGCTGGAGTATTGTTGTCTACCATTATCCACACTATCCGTTTGTACGTGAACCGAACGCTTTGTTTCTCCCGCCCTATTAAAAAGTACTACATATCGCGTGAACGAGGGGAAGACAAGGATGTACACCGTGTTATCCACAGTATCGTAGGTGGGAATGGACTCTGTTTCATTGGCCCGTGAGCGAGCATCCCGGTGGAAAATAATTAAGAAAATCAACCGGATGTTGCACGTTATACAGGTAACTGAACAATGCCGTGAAGTGAACTAAAATAATATAACACACATATTTAATAATTTTCGATATCGAGTTACACCGCGGTTGATGAATCTACGATGCAGTTGTGCTGTTCTAGCTCTGAGATTTTTATTATAACAGGTACATTAAAAAAACCAACAGAAGGCATTCTTATTTAGACGACTATTGTCATGTTATTTTGCAGTTTGCGCACATTCGCCAAAAGACAACTCATTTGCGAAGTAACCTAAACTAACCTAACTAACCCGTATTTGCGGGTAGACATAACAATAGCATTAATATGTTAAATGCTAGTTTTAGTATTTAAATAAACAAGTATGCTAAAAATTAAAAATAGTATACATATTAAATTCATACAATGTTTTAATTTACTCATAAAAAGGTTTAGGACTTTCGAATTGGTGTAAATTTACAATCATTATATTATATAGAGCTATCATGGTTGCCCAAAAAGGATTATAATTGTACAGATCCATCGAGAATGTGCAATGCAACTACTCGTAAATTAATTCTAAACTTAAATTATGTTATCTGCAAATCTATACAGCCAAAAAAATATGAATGAATTCAAAATGTTACCATAATGTATTATTTCCTGTTAAAAATATGATTTTATGTACTCCATAAAAATGTTAAACACATTTTGTAAAGAGTATTATTTTTTTGTTGTATGGACAAAACCTACGGACCGAATATACTATGAAAGTTTGGAAGATTAGCGAAACCGAAATTCCAACAGTAAAAACACTATATTAGTAATAATTATGTATAAAACTATTTTGTTTGTTATTTTAGTGTTCCATTACACCTACCTTTACCTAATAGTAAAATACAAAAATATAATAACCAAGTAAGTAAAGCGAACGAATTCATATATTATATTAATAAAGACCCTCTGGCGAGATAAGTACAATGAAATGGATTACATCATGTCGTCCGGAACTTCTCATGTTACCATATTTACACACACACACACACACGTGTATAGAAGGGATGCCAACGATCGCCCACGAAGCTCGTTTATCGTCGCGGTCGCATCGAACTCTAAAACAAGTTAAGAGGCTTCGACCTAGGGGGAAGAGAAAACTAGTTTTTTTTTATTTTACTTTACGTCACCTCTGCCAGTGATGATGCGGTCATCTTATTGGACCATCTTCAACTGTACATTATTATCACAGTTTTGTTTTCTCATACATTTCATTAATAATACGATTTTCCACCTAAGCGGAAATCTATTGAAAATGCCGGTGGGGGGATACTATTTTTCACATAGACCTAAGCTCCAGGAGGGCGTCACCCCCCTACTCCACCTCTTTACAAATTATTTTTTTAATATTCAAACTTAATGTTAATAATAGAATGGCGGCATGCATAGCAGAATATTATGGCGTCTCTACAAATATGTATTCAAATAAGAATCCTTGAAACTATGATTTTGGTTTCCAATACTTCGTGAAAGTAAACAAATGTTTTTTTTTTTTTTTTAATTTTAAATGTGTACATTAATTCTGTATTTATACCAATTACAAATAATTTACCAAACAAAATCGGCCCTTTGGATAAACGAATTTTAGTGCTACGGTTAATAGAAATATATTTTAATTAAGTGTGGACTAATGACCAGATTGTTGCTTTTGTTTCACAAAAAAAAAATACTAAATGCTATTCGCTGGTTTAGTAAAAATTGTCCGCCCTATCAACAATAAATTGCCGTTGCCCCGGCTCAAATTCAGCCCTGAGGTTAGCAGTATTAAAAACAATTTAGAAATCCGAATGTCTAGTAACAATTTTGCCAAATTTTGTATAAAATAAAATATTTAATAAAGATATTAATTATTAAATAGTAAACAGAACTGTCTATCATTAGAATACAAATGTATATACATTAATAGTCATCTAGATAACAAACTATTTAAGAGAAAATTATTCGAATAATTTTTTATTCAAATAATTAAAAATATTATATTATGCTAGAATAGTATGATTATTTAATTTTTTGTGTGAATAAATCGTAAAAACGTATATATAGGTATAGTATAAGTAACTATAAATACATTCATAGATATATATATATATAATACAAATAATAAATATATATATATATACACATACAATTCAGTATACGTTTTTAAGAGAACGTAAAAGTTTCTTTACCATCTAGCAGAAAAAACAAAATAGCACTCACATCACCTGGTGGTTATTTTAGATTGTGTGAAAACGTGAATCACCCCACTTTGGCTATCGACGGCTCAAATATCAAAGGATCAAACTAAAGAAGGAAAATTATAATTAAAAAAATGTTATTATATTTTGACATTATAGTTGTGTTGTATTTTTTTTTGTTTCTCAAATTCAACATAATAATACATATAAATAAAACGCCATTTTTTGTATCCTTATACATTAATATTGAAATGGTTAAAAAAAAAATAATAGTAATAATAATATACATAGTGATGTTTTCTCTACCACATAAAATACTTTGGTTTTAGCTAATAAAATAGTAGGCGTAACAATATAGGTAATTATTATTAAAAACAATATTTATTTTAATTTATACAATTCTAAATAAATTATGTTTTTACTAAAAAACATATAATATATGATGTCACATGTTTTGTATTATATACATGCGGTACATGTTATCTAATTTTATTAAAATATCTATAAAATTATTGTGTTTATAATTTAACTATTCCAATATAATAATGATAATTTACAATAATATACAAAAAGTTATTGTACAAGATTGCGAAAAAACGTTGAATAAATTAAAAAAATACAGAATCACAGACATATGAATATATATATATATATATATATATATATATTATATTATAATATTATACTAGCTTAGTACGTTTAAGGGCGTAGATAGAAGTACAAAATAAATATTTTATGTACACTAGTGGTATTTGTTTTCCCGAAGTCCATTTGGGTTGTTTTGCCGTATAAAAAAGCCTAAGCGTTTAGGGTGTAATGCAAAATAAGTAAAGCCAGTACATGATATCATTAACATAATATAAGATCAATATTAAATATGATACTGTTGTTAACTGATGTAGAAGTCTACACATAAGAAGCAGAAATTTCTATCGTTTTTAACGTTATATATACCGTTTATGATTACACTTAGTTTCTTTTAGGAATACATAGGTGAAATCCATCTGTGGCACACGACGTTTATGAAAACGCAATCCGTTTTTATTAATTATATACACCTAAATATAATACGGGTGTGTGGACAATAAGACCTAGTTGTGTATTTTTAATAAAGCACAACCAATATCGTTACGGCATACTTATTTAGGATTCGATTAATGTTTTTTACTATACATTAAAAAAAAAAAATTAAAAAAAATAGGAAAAGAAGATTAATTGTTGTTTGCAGTGATTGTTACTCTAATATACTATTATTGTTATATATGTATAATAATCCTTTAAAATGTACACGCACACACACACATACACACATGAAAATCACGTACAACACGAGTAAAGGTGCGTTAAGTATATAATAAAAAGTATATTATTTTGATGGACTAGAAACATGGTAGTAAGCAAACGGTGAGAAACATAATTGTGATATTTTCATTTTCAAATACATTTTTCAAAATTTATATTTTTAACAATTATGGTGTTTTTTAAGAATGCTTGCTAATGTCCTCGAGAAATTCATCATTGTATTCCATGTAATCGCTTTTGCACCGCTAATTGTTTCCAAGGGCATACACATATACATTATATTCTCAACTCACCCGAAAATTATGACAGGACAAGAACAATGAATATAAAACTGAAAAAAAAACACACACATCTCCCTCTTCCATCCGCCGCGACTGGTTTATATTTTATTTGATGCTAACGCATACACATACGAGTTTTTTTTTTTATATAGAGCTTCATTGACAAAATCCAACGCGGTAAACCTGTTTTAGGTCTCCGATCGGTCCGAATATTAACGAAAACGCGACGTCACGACTCGGCTTCAAAGGTAAATGTCGCAACGCGTTATAAGAAGCTGTGCACGTTCCAAAGAACGTACAATATTATTATTACAATCGATTAACCGTAAAGCAGTTGAACTCTGGCACGAAGAGAAGAAGACGGGTCGGAGTAACTTTCCCAAATAGGTACACCGTATCGTACGGTCGTGGGTTCGAATCGAGAATAGTTTTCGTGTACCACCAACGGCTCCAACAGCCATGAATGTTATGACTTGTAACACTAATAGGTATGTATATTACCTAAATTGTGAATACAGGGCGCGTCTATCGCGGTTTTGACGAATTTGCAATTTTTATGTCTATGTAAAGTTGTTAACGCTACGTGAGACGACACCCTGTGTACACACAACACTTTACTGTTACAACGATCGCTCGTGTTGAACCGGTGACTTAAACATAATATGCGATCTGTGTGACCGCCGGCGAGGGATTTGAAATTATTGCTGGCCACCGTTGTAGCCAGACACCCACTGTCATAACGAATGGTAGTCGTGCAGCAATGCGGGATCCGTGGAGTGGCCGCCGGCGGTGATCTGTTGGAGGTGATGATGGTGATGGTGGTGATGATCGCCGCCTCCGCCGATCAGTGGCCGACCGGTCACCGGCGATCCGTAGATACTCCCGGTGCCGGCCAACCCTTGCGACTGATACGCGGCCGTGGCGGCCACCGCGGAAGCCGACGGGTTGGTCATCATTGACGGCACGCCGCCGCCGGACATGGGAGACTTAAGGTCGCTGCCAAACATCATTTCGTGACTCGACAAGTGATCCTGAAACAAAACGTACCTAATCGTTTATTACATTGTAACCGTTACACGATTGAAACAAACGTGTAAGATTGAAATCCTAATGAAAACAAAAAACTAATATTTATGGCCTGCAATTAATTGGGTATGAATGTTATAGTGAAGTTTTCATAAAGAAATCGGGATCGGCTGAACAAAAATAATAATATATGCCAATCGATTAATTCAACTGCTAGTGGCGTATGGTCAGCACTAAAGTGCTACTACCATAAAGTATGCGATTTGTTTTTTAAATACAGATACGCTCAACAAACGATTCAAACGACATTCGAGTGAACGGATTCCTATTTTTTATTTACACACAACTTAAAAACAGTTAATAGCTTAGCCATATCGTATGTCAAACCACGTGGTCTAACTACAGTATACTGTATATTATTATACAACCGTTCAATACCAGCGGCTGTAGTAGCTTTGAATAATTATTTACTAACCGATTTAAATAAAAAATAATATAATATAAATTGTGGTATGCGTGTATCTATATGGTTGGTAAAATAATTTTTTTTTTTTAAATTTTCGTCGAATGGAATTTTGTAATAGTTACCACTGCTCACCATAACTACAGTGACTTGCGACGGTAAACTTGGACGAGACATCGTACCCACTTTAATAGAAATAATAATTTAAGACACATTTGGATACAGCGATGTTCACAAACCATTTTAATTATTATTGTTGTTGTTATAAGTTATAAGCACGAGCGTTGAACATGTACACATTTATATATATATATTGGCATTAGTTCAATATTCACATCTAGAATTCTGCCAAACCAAACGGCTGCAGCTGTTTTCCTTCCCGCGAGTACGGTATTTCCGGTGGGAGGATTTTGTTTGTTTTTACTTTGATTAAAATAACGATACATTGATGCATCAAGTATAAATGGAAAACTAACGTGGAGTCAAGACATAGAACATCATAAATACCTATTATAAGTTAAAAAGAAAAACAGTATTTAAAACAAAAGTATGCAATGCGATCACCGGTTTATTTAAATTCCTATACCTAGATACAATTAACATCTTGACCGGCAATTAGCCATTGAGGAAATACTTGTGTTACAATTATTTTATTTAAAAGTTATAAACTTTTGAATTTTGTTCAACTATACATCCTTCTTTCTATTTAATAATACTCTTGTCTTCTTATCAAACGAACATTTTATCAAAGGGTATAAGTGTATAAGACATGATTATGACTTTTGAGGTGAATAAATTATGGATTACAATAAAAATTATCCTTAAGTGATGAATCGACCCACCCTACTGGCCTCCTGAAATACGCCCTTGTCCCCGCATAACTTCTTATACAACCATTAACATACACTGATTACAGATAACATAACTGTTATAATAAAACAAATAAAAATGTACATTAAAAAATGTTTACCTGGCCAGTTATCATCGAGTGGCCGAAAGAAATGGCGCTGGGTTTGTGCAACATGTGAATGTGCGATTTCATGTTGTCGCCGTCAATGGATTCGGACGAACTCGAATCCAAATTAGAAGGTGGGCCAACCATTTTCTCACAACCATCGCCAACGCCGGTGGGACTCCGACTTCCTGACATTCTGAAAAAATATCAAAACAATATTATTATTATTTAGCCGTTGTAAATTGAATTGTTATGTATCACAACTACCACAAAAGTTAAATGGTTATCCGTTATAACTTATAATGAATGGGGAATCGCTAATGTGTATAATATGTTATTATGTGTATATTAGAATTTTGTTATGCGCAATATGAGTTACAAAATAAAATAGCGGTATTAAAGACATAATAGTAACCACGAATGTTAGTACTTGTATTGTATTGTGTGGGTGTGTTCAGTACTGGTGAAGGACTAGGGTGGCTGACCGCACATATAGTTCGGATTAACGTCGAAGAAGAACTGCTATACAGCAGTATACCTACTATAATTTAGAATAGTGCCAACAGACAAGTCAATCCGTTCAAGTGGGAGTAACCGAAAAATATGTAAATAGTGTAAGTATAAATACTAGTTTTGGGTAGCCGTTGCTATAATTTTAAGGATATATTTCTATTTGCCTTGCGATTGTCAAATCATTAAAATCCAACCATATATAGGTAGTTCACTGTAAAAGCAATGTAACTACCAATTTTACAATGAATGACACATAGTATAATAATACTGTTAAACGGCCAGGAAGTGACTAATCTGTTTACAAGTGCGCGACCGGTAGTTATCACAAATTATTACTATTATTATCGACTGTTGTTTTGGTTGTTTTATTATAATAATACACTATTGTGTTGTATATACTGTATACAAGCATACATATACAGTATATATATAACGGCCGCGAACGTGATCCCTGTACAGCGGTATCGTGTTACCGCCACTGAAGGAGGAACGGTACAGAACAAGAAGGTGTACGGGTGGTAAGTATACGCAGTTATCGTCTATACAAAACAAGTGTTCATATAATAATGATTCACAAGGCTGTTTTTTCATTATATTTCATTATTATTATTATAACTCTTCCCCTGAACCTCTCGGGTTTTTAACAACGTGATTTTTACTCATTAATCATTTTTTGTATACGTTTGATATGCTTACAAAATATAAACTATACTGTATACAACAACGGTTCTACAGAATAATATTATTTGCACTTACATGTATAAGAAATATTAATGTGTAACATTCCAACACTGTATTGCAAAAATATATTTTCTTTTAAACATTTCATTATAATACAAAGTGTTTTTAAATATGTGTTCTAAAACATCCACGGATAACCGAGTTACGGGACGGTAAGTTCTACTGTATTAATATTATTATTGTTAATTGAGATTAAATCGTGTATTTTAACTTAAATAGGATTTGGTAAATATCATGGTGATATTTCAACGGTTCGTGAATACTAAGGTTAAGAATGCACTACCTAGAGAATGTCCGAATAATTCGAATAGAGGTTGTCAGTTGTCACCCACGAGGATTTTTTTGAAGTAATTGAAATATCTATAAGGAAATTGATAGTTGTTAACTAAATTTTTTTTCAAAAAGACTAACTTGGTTATACGCTTTCATGTTTTCTTTTTGATACAATTGTTTTATTCGTAATTTGATAATTAGAATTATGACTTGGACTGCTATTATGTACCGCAAACGGCTAAAAGTAGAACTTACAATATTTTTAACCTCTATATGAGAGATGCTTAAAATATTTTAGGAAATAATAAACATATTTTGTTGCACAAACGCATGTGTCATAATTTATCATTATGCACATATTATACATATTATCACACATATTATATATTTTTAATAAAATGTGAGATTATTTGCTTAGTGCATTGACGGCATTTATTATCCGATAAGTTTCACTATTAAAGCGAGTGCAAAATATTTAGTTTTGGCGGTTGACGGTAATTCCATCGGAAACGTTTCGCCATTAGACATAACACTCGCCCCTTTCGCACGCATCCCTGTAGAGCTCCCTCTCTCTCTCTCTCTCTCTCTCTCACCTCTTTCCCTGTACGGGTCATTCTACATTACCGTCTCACCGAGACTGTATATAACGCACTGGTATATATATAGATGAATGTATATATATATATATATATATATAGATGAATGTATGTTTGTACAATATAAAAAAAAAATACTTCTCGTCGTCTTGGGTGTCGCGTTTCGTATTCTCCTACGCGGTCTCGGTCCAGTAAATCCCGCGTCCCCGAAGTGACGGCGAAATAACGCACTACCATATAAATTACCAAGGACGCATATAATACGTTATATGTATATATGTGTGTGTATATATATATATAAATAATGTATTATTATATAAATTACTATGACGCTTTCGAGTTTTCCTGCCAAACAAAAGTGTATTTTATCAGTCGACGAAAATCATTTACATAACGTTAAGAGGAATCCTTCATTAGAACGTCGCTTAACAATATTATAATAATATAATCAGTGGCGTTCGCAGGAATTTTGTATGGGGGGAGGGATGTCATAAATAATGTCATGTAATTGTGGTTAATGTCTTTGGTATCACCACAGCATATATTTTCGATGATAAATTTTGTTTTCAACGGGTACGTAAAAATTAAATATTATGTTGATGAACTGTCAGGTTAAAAGTATAAAAAAAGGCCCATAAGGGGGGGTTTATCCCCCCTCGCCCCCCCTGTGCACGCTACTGATTACAATTATAATTATTATTATTATTTCCTTGTAATGTATTTGTTCGTTTATTTGGTTCCACCGTTAAATCGCTGTGTTACCTCCTCTATAGCTACAGTAGATGATAACTGGAAAGTAGAAATTTTTTCGTCCCCCATCAACTTTAAATTATTGATAATGTACCTACTGTATCTACGCCTGCGTCAATTTTTAATTGACTTATGCAATATTAACTCCTTGGGTTTTCTGTCGAAGGCGCTACATTCTTTCAACTATAACAATACTTCCAAGTCCAAAATAAATAACGTAAATATTATGTAGGTAAAATAATATTACCGTGTTTAGATTTATTGGTTGTATTATGTATGTACAATTATAGTTGGATATACATTAATTTTATTTTATAAAGTTATTCCGCCACGTTTGTTGTTTTATAACGGAATTTCGATGGACTCTGCCTTCGAATGCACCTTTTCGTTGATTTTAGCACCGTCACTCAAATACCTCTACTTTCACAGTTTGAATTATGTGTGTAATATTTTAATAAAACCCAAGTAGGTATTTCGTTTTCATCTACATCGTAACCATACTATATTATACGGTCGTCGCCTGTTACGAGTGTACACTATATTTAGAGAACAATACCCGTGGCCGTGTTGTTTATAATGTGTTTGTATATGCACGTGTGAGCATAATACATATATAATTGTGGAAATATCGTCGACCGAGCCGGGAGAACTCGTTTTCGTTTGGGGCGATAATTTTCGCGTCGTTTGTGTCGTGGCGAATACATATTATGTGTCCCGACGAATAATCTTCGCCATAAATCGGCTTAAAGCACCGGAGGAGAAGACGACCTGTAAATCCTGCCGCCGGCCCGTCTCTGTAAACTCCGAGTTGAGCAGTTCCACGATAATTATTATTATTATTCGCCCGTTTGTCTGTACCAACTGTTCCCCGGTCGTTTGCTATACCGCCGGACGGACGAATAGGTTTTTTTATTTATTTATTAACACTTTCCCATTACAATATTACCGAGTAGTACTCGTCTTACCGATTGATCAACACGGAAATGAGATGAATATACCAATTATTTTTGTTGAAAATAAAAAACCTGAAGCTTGACGTTTGTGCGCTGTTTGTGCTTTGAGATTATGCGCGTTTTAAGGGCGGCGCGTAGGCCGGTAGCAAAACGACCGCCCCAGGGATGATTTGTTTGTTCGGACGATGACAACGGGGTTGGGCGCTGCGGTTTTAAAAGCAACGGTTAACTGGCCCGATGGTGCAGTGTCGAGTTACCGATCAAACACTGTATATAAGCCCAACGACCATCGTTCATCCGAACTCTTCGACCACAGCGCTGCCTACATCTTTACACCCGGCGGCGGTTTTTAACCGAGATGTTAGCGAAGGGGTTTAGGAGTATCTCTCGAGGCAATAACCATTTGACTCTCTACAAAACGTGTAGGTACAAGGAGTTCTACTAGTATAATATAGTATTTATAACCCTCAACCTCTCTTCGGGTTGCGCCACTAATTAGACATTTATACTATACCGACTACGAATGCAAAAACTTTTCAATACATGTAAATTTACATTGCATTTTGTACACAAATTTGAATAGTTTATTTTCTCCTAGAACTTACATTAGTAATATAATTACTACACACTAACTTGGACCTAAAAATATTTCTGACAATAATACTCAGTGATCAAGAACAACGCAGAGTAGTTAATTGGAAGTTGGCTATGTAAGAAGTATGTACAAGTATTATTAATTGTAATAAACACTGTATACAACGAGCGGGCAAGAAGTCGAGTACCTACCGCTGTTACATTCGGTTGATTTATCGAATTGGTATTGTCCAGAAAGTGTAGGTACTAACGCGACGGGAGAGCCTATAAAAATCCAATGCGTCGTATACTTGTAATAATAATACAAATAATAATTGTCTTTAAAAGCTAAACAGCATTACACGTGTTACAGTCATTTAGTGATTTAATTCTATATTATGCAAGTCTTTTGGCTAATTTATTTACCCATACATATCTATTTACCTATCTAGAAATTTATTCAAAAACTCATCTCGAGAAGACACGTATATTAGTTAACCATTATGAAATGGCTAAGCGAATTTTCACTTGAATCACTTCTAAGTATTCTGTGTTACAAGTGCAGTCTACATTATTAATTGATCACATGTAATTTGTACCTTTATGTAAAATGGTTCACAGCTATATACGTATTATAAACGGAAAATACGCGAACGTAAGTTTTATGACGACGGGTAACGCGATACCACTGACAAGTATTACAGTAATAATTATTATTATAATGGTATATGTTATACTACGGTTTTAATATGTAACATAACGTGGCCAATAATTATGAGCAATCACACGAGTTATTACTTTTCTTATAGAACTGTTTTGGATGTTTTTAACCCAGCTTGAAATCCCATGCATATTTTGTATACATCCTAATTATTTACAATAATATCAAATCATCCATTTTTTATTTTTTAGCGTTACCCTTTTCTCCTTTTTTTTCCTTTCTTTATCTATTTCCTCATTATTATATTATTATTTAGGCTATACTTCTACCTTACCTTACAATCTCTAGAAAATAGTCATTAGTCCGTCCATGCGATAATTTAAAAAACTCTCTTTTCGGGTACTTTTATACCAAGTTTTAAGATTCTATAGCATTACTGCCGACAGCCGATATTATTAGTTTACTGATTAATATTTTGAAGTCAAATGGCTTTTTGGTCTCTGTAGAGTATGGGATACATCATATTGGTGACAATAAAATACTATATAGTGTGCCAGGTAAGATGGTATTGTTTTCATTGTTGTACCTCACTTATGTATGCTAAATAAGCTTTTATAGTTTTTTAAAGATGACAATATTATTTACACTCCTCTTTAACTATAGAAATGGATTAGAATTGCAACGCATATAAATACATTGAAAACTCAATGCGTCCATTTGTTAGGTACAAGTTTAAATTTCAGGTCAATGTAATTTTATGATTTTTAAAACCGTTTAGTTTGCATTTTGTCAGACAAATAACTACGAATTACACATTTTTATAACATGTTTGCAGTGTTTTCATGTACCTATATCTGAATCGGAAATTACGATTTTATATTTTATTATTCACGAGCGTTATTATTATGATTTCTTTAAGACTTCGTATCGTAAAAACAAATACACATAAAACAGATTATGTATGTACCTACTATCGTTTGTAGTATACATAAATAATTTTTTTCAATCGTTCCACCCATAGTCATGTGGCCGTCGCTTTGGAAATTAAATGTTAAACAAGCAACGTTAAGCCATGGCACACACCCATACTCACTAAACATACGAGTATATTGTTTTTCAAGTGTCTCGACATCAAATTTGCACATGTGCATTCGGTGAGCCTCGACCCATATGACTTACAATAAGTCTAAGTAAAGCATAATATAGTGTTTTCTTATTTAGGTAGGCACCAACCGTTTATTAAAATTATCAAAACCAGTTTTGAGCCATTACTTTTAAAGTTATTAGAGTTTAGTGCAGTTGAGTAATGCGCGCGGATAAAAACAATACTAGGTACACTCACTCCACCCTTCCTCCCGTCTTCAAAATTTAAACTTTAATAATAATTAGTAAATTATTCTTTATTTAAACATGTTGTTAAATATATGCGTTTCGAAAGTTTACATAAAAATAATTTATTTGGAAGGAAGACAAAAACATAAAAGTTTGTGAATAATTGAGATCACATCAATAATAATTAACCATATATGAGATATTGAATAGGTCACTTAAAAAAATACCCTCCTATGTATTATATACGTCAGAAGCAAAGGGACCAATTACTGGCGACCACACGGGTTACTCGCGTTATCATTGGCAGTCAATGTATGACAATAACTGTAATTGCATCCCTCGCATTGTATACATTATTAAATACCGTTGTACCGTACAACCGGTGATGTCGAACCCCTCTACAAGGGTGCCATTTCAATCCCCACGAGGGCTTTTTGCGCCCAACACTATTACATTATGGCATAAAAAAGTATACATGGGCAATATGGTTGCGGCAATGCTGAGGGTTGCCTAAAATAAAGTGTAGATAGGTATGTGTGTATATTTAAAAAAAAGAGAACGTTTGATATTGTTATTATAATTCCCGCAGTATTTAAACGGATTACACGCGGTAGGTCGAGGGGAGACGCGGAAATATTAAAAGTGACTGCAGACGCAGGGTAGGATAACGCTTTTGAAAACGGGTTAAGTACCTATAACGCATAATAATTTATTAATCCGATTTCTCCGAGGACATTTGAGGCCAAGTGTGGGTAATTAACGCGTATTGAATTTCATTCAACTACATATTAAGTAGGTGCTACAGGCAGACGGCAGGCGATATGCTTTTATGAATGAACGACCGAGGTCCTCGCGCTGATCGCATTGAAACACATTACTACAATGTTATATTATATAAAAAGATAACCATTGACGACAACGCTAATTTTTAAGTTAAAAAAAACGTGATTTAAGTAAACGGCGTATGGGATGTTATCCGGCAAAATTCAATAGTTATTGAAACTATTAAACAACTTGTATAGAACCTTTATAGCTCTGCAGAAAACTAGGAACTATATACAATACAATACATCTGTAGTAAAATAGCAAACGTTTGTTATAGCCACTTTTTTCCAATTTTCGAGAAATTTCAAGTTAGTTGATAATACAATTCTAAAATCGTTTTATTATATCTATAATCTTATAAATGTTCTATATGATTCTTATTTAATAAGAAAAAAAATTAGGTACATTTTCGGTATCATATTTTATAAGATTATAGAAATAACAAAACAATTTTAGAATTGTATTATCAACTAACTTAAAATTTCCCGAAAATTGGAAAAAATATCCCTGTTTAGTATAATAATTATAATTACTATATTTTATATAACATGTACTTAATTATTAGTACACATTTTGTTTTGTTTTGAAATGTATACAAAATAATACCATGCAAGGCTGCTCCTTAATAAGCTACTTCTAAAATTGCACCTTACGCATTGTTTTTCTCTTTGCGCCTAGGTAACCGCATTTTTATACAGGCACCTACACTATTTTCAAATAAGATTTAAAGTTTTGTACTATGTTTGCACATAAGGAAATGTTAGATTTTTTTCTTTGTAAAATATCCTAATGTTTAAGACACAACATTGTTTTGATTGCGAGACTTTATTTTTGAAGCTCAAAATGTACCTTATACATAACTGTTTTAGGAAAAATATTAGAAAAAAGACAATGGAAAATAACTGAATCAGACTTTTTAAAAAATAACTAAATTGTATGAATAGTTCTAACCTAACCTATAGAGAGCTAGGGAAATAATAAGAGACATCTCATTTTTTAATTTAGAGGCATAGAATTTAAATTTACAGTTGATTTTAAAGGGCGTGTGTTATCGTTTAATTTATTTTTATAGAGTCCTCTAAAATTACTGAAAATCTCACCGATTTCATTTTGGTCAATCACGTTGTTGGAGGTGTTAAAATATGACAATACTATAATAATATTGTTGTATACGATTATCAAACAACTAGCAATGCTGGTTAGATCGCTGCTGTTGTCTGTCCTCCCGAGTTTACGATAGGTGCACGTGGTGTGGTGGTCGTCGGTCCTGGAGGATTTTGGATTTTTGTACAGACGAAAAACGGCCGGGCCGTCGTGTATATAATTTATTAAAATAATAATAATAATACTGACACCATACCCTCCTCCGGTGGGGGCACGAAGAAGAAAAATAGAAGACAAGATAAAACAACAACACGTGTGTGGGGTCATCGTCGTCGCGCCACATTTCGAACAAATGTGGCTTACGTGTGTGTGTGTGTAATGTGTCTTATGATGACTATGGCTGTGACGATGGAGAGATTGAAAGATTACCACGCTTTGAATATATTATCATCGTGATACTTGTGATATTTAACTAAAAGCGTAGACCAGACCAATACAAATCTTTTGCATTTTGACAATTGGTATTCACTTATTGAACGCGCATAACATGGGAACGCAACCGCATCGACCATCGTTTATAAGCAACTCGTTTTAACGACATGTGTCATAGTAAATACTATACAAATGGGTTGATCAGACAACATAAACTAATAGTATCGTCATGCGCTATAGTTTAAATCGTATGAAAACAAAATTATTATGAAAATCGAAATAAATAGTTTGGAGCTTAAACATTGAGCCAAAACGATCACATACCTTCTAAGACAATTAATTTGCTATTAGGGTAGAGATACGTTCCCACAAACGATATCCCTTGCGTCCAGAGCCTCAGTTTGATTAGTACGATCGATGATATACGAAGCAAAATAATATTCGCTATAATAATAATAATGCATATGACGTATTGACCGGGAGTGGCTATGGCTAACTTTATGCCAGTTCGGTCGCCGGGTTGCATGGCATTTCAGCCATGCATCCGGGGTTGATAGTGTGGGTCGCCGCTTAAAATCCCGGGTGGTCACCCATCCGGGATCAAGCAGCAACGGACACAGCTTAACCTCATGTGCCATACGGCACCTGAAATGTCCACTGCGCCACACCTCCCGGTTATATTCGCTATCAAGTTACATGAGAGATTTTTGTAATTGAAATTGAAAAGTTTTAGCCATCATTGCAAAACCGCCTATGTAAGTTGATAAAAAATATTTATCAGATTCATTTTTATTATATAATTAACTGATGTTAGCTTACACAAGTAATTCTCCTTAGTGACGTTTGTGTGCATTAGAAAGAGGCAGAACAGCCGTTTAATAGAATAGCCGTTAACACTAACTCCTACGAAAAATTATCATAATTTTATAAAAGTATCCTTTTAAAAAATTATTATTATACAAAATGTTTTAGTAGGTACAATTAAAACAATTATTTTACAATTATAAACCCTTTTATGGGGATAATGAATATATTTTATTATGTTATAGACTATTCTACAAGGTTAGATGTTAACAAAATATACTGTTTTTATTATTAACTTGAATCTTAAATCTAGAGTTTTTATTTGTGTGAAAGTGTATCTAACCTATTAAAAAGCAACTATCTGTGTGGTTATTCATCTATTGGCGTGAATAGCTTTAACGGTTTTTTATAATTCCTAAAAAAACGATAAACGATGGTTTTTTTTATTTTAACTGGTACCATTTTTAAGGTGCTAGTATAACCGCCGACGTTGGGTCGACTCTTGTCACTGACCACTGTCACATAATATACAAAATAATAAAATTCTAGTACGTATATACAACAATCGACCGCTCGCGTTGGACCGGCGTTTCTTGTGCGGTAATAATTATTATTACAGCAATTTGAATAATATGAAACGACAACAGGAATCCGTCGTGTGTGAGATTTAAACGGAGATAAGCGTATAGTGGTCGGTCGGATTTTTCCTTTTCGAGATAATCATCTCAGTTGCTTGTAGCCTATTTGTCCAACTGCCGTACAATATTGTATTAGGTTTTATTTCGGTTTTTATTTTTTTCATCCGAATTGTGTATGTAGTACAGTGTCAGGTCAACGCGTGGTACCGACTCGAATACGTCATAGGTACACATAGTTTTGGCTTTCAACGCCTTTTGTTTCAGTGTTAAACTCGCGAGGGAGCTTGTAGTTAGTAATCATTATAGACATTATGTAATATCTAGACAGCAAATGATCAGTACAACATAGTTATACTGTAAACGACAAAATTCAACATATGTAGTGCGAGTGAGACAAATTCTACAGAGTTTTTTTCGAACCTAAACAATAATCCGTCGTCTCATGACAAAAATGTTTTCTCTCTTTAATTTCAGTCTAGTTATAATATGTAAACCTATTAAGCGAGCGCCAATTCATGGTTAATAATTAATGATCTATTAATCTCTGAAACAATTGGTTCTCGGATGTTCGAAAAAAAGAAATGATCTAAGCGAAAGAGATATTTTTAAAAATTTTAAGTAAATACACTTAAAAATAGACGTATAGGTACAACTAGAAATCATATACTCGTACATACAAAATCCACATTTCAATTCAAATTGAATATTTTTAGTTATTCACAATTAGCCTTATTTTATTTAGCTTATAAATTAAAATATTATTTGTGCCACCTATTATTTGTGGACCATCAAGTTTAAGTAAAATTTAAATTTATTAGTATGATATTACAAATATAATATTATTAAATGCTTTAAAAAATAACGTTAAATAACCATATCAAATGATTACGACCGCCGTCTCGGGGAGTTAAGTAGTGTTTTATGGTAACTTTTTATTAGTTGCCCACGTTAATCTATTGTTTTACATACTTTAATACTCTGTACGTGATTATCGGCGGGTGTATGCAACTTACGGTTCAGAATAATAAAAAATAACGACTCGCGAAAATGAATAGGTATAACGATATCGGCGCAGTGGTCCGGTCCTATATTTCTGTATACATATAAATATCTTTGAAATATAACGTGAAGTATACACCGGACTGAGTTATTTGGATATCAGTTTACTTTAAAACCAAAGATTGTATTGTACAAAAATAAAAACGTAAGAGTAAATCGATGAAATTTGTATTTAAATCCAATAGCTAAGCCACGGCAAGCAGTGCCGTGACACGGAAAACACGTGTACGGACCGCAGTGTTCAACAGACAACAGTATAAACTATAAACAGTTTTCTCATACGTTCCATACTCCTCTATACCTACTGTTAGAAATAGTTTTTTTTAAATATACATTATCACGGTTAAAATTCATAACATAATGCCTAAACGGATTGTCTTTTAGGTAAATCGGTGTACATTTTCCCCATTACAAAAATATAACAGAATGAAAAATAAATCACAAATAGAATCATTTCATATGAAAACAATTTAATTAGCTTAGAAATTTGATGGGAAACAAATATATGTTTTAATTTCAAATATTATAATATCCAAATCAAGCGGTGGTAACTAATAACAGTATAAGGGATATGAGATCTGCCACTAGAGGACGTGGCAGTTCAATAAAGATGAGCCGAAACGGCGGCGGCTGTGGGTTTCGTATTACTGGCGAGATGCCGACCCCTTGCTTTGCTCAACAGCGTTCCCAAAATAACGGCACGGTCAGCCAGCGCCCAGCAGCAACTATTATATAGCAGTGCTTTTATAACGCCGAGTTCACGGTACATAGCATGTTCTATTATAGCACACGTACTTAATAACTCTGCCGGACAGTTAAAACCACTATAGCGTGTTCGCCGAAAAACATTCTTATGGAGCACCACATTGTATTAGGTATAATATTAAACTCAAATCATTAGATCAAACAACAAAATATCAACTGCTTAGAAAATCGAAAAAATCAAAAACATTGTAAGGGGACGTTTTGATAGAGAGACAGATATTTTTTTTATCATTAACGTTGTGGTTAAAAGCCGGTTTGCAGCTTTTAAAACGTGCATAGTCGTACATTTTAGTCACCGCCGGCGACCGTTTCAATTGGTTGTCCTTTAACGTATATTTGATTTGATATCTACGACGCGCAGGTGGTGCTAGTAAGCGTACCGTTGGCGATAAAAGTAACACAACAACGTTTGTCCACCAAGTAAATATTGATCGGAGCCCCTACGATGGCAACTGGGTAAGTTTATAGAACAGACCGCGGTAAATGGATAGACTGATGTCCGTATATTTTGTAATGTGTACACTGTACATTAACCGCGGCAAATAAAGTGAAACGCATATACACTTAAGCACTCATACGCACTCTGACACCGTACTTTCGCGGTTATCCGCATGTCGAATATGGTTAAGAGCATTCTGAAAATTTGAAACGATCGAATAGCCGTGTGTAATTTTTTAGATTTTCACAATATTGTAAAATATTCCGGCATATCTATTGATTTCAGTCGAGTTAACACAAAATATATTTTTAGGTGATCTGGAACGGCTTAAGCGTTCCATAGCGATAAATAGGTTGACGAGTGTTGTGGGTTACTCGTAGGCGTTAAGGATGTCCAAAGTTATCTCAGCGAAGGTCAGATGAAGTGTGAAAGGCGAGAAGATTAAACGCACCGACCGCATTTTAGTATTTTAGTATATAATGATATAATACTCAATAATAAATTTAAGTAGATAATATAATAATGTACATGATTAAAGTTTCGACCAGACCACTTTTTTTTACATCTAGGGCCTCGATTGAGAAATAGGTTTGAATACTATCTTTAACCGTGATTACCGGCAATGTGTCGATTTAAGCTTAACAATATTCAGTGACGGTTAATAGTGTCGGTCCCTTTGAAAGCACTAATATGTTGATAGTTACTACGTTTTGCGCCTAAATCAATAATCAATTTGAACCATTAATTTAAAACTGCCCAGTTTCTCGAATTATATTTTTTTCAAATTACTCCTACTGTGTATTTTTTAACTCTCATACAATAGTCGACAACCAGTTAAATATTATGTTTTTTTTAATTTTCTGAACGGAATACGCAGTCATTAGAAAAATAACATAAAAAAAATAAAAGCTCGGCTATTAATATTAAATGACCGACCATAACAATATCATTGTGATGATAATAAAAAATAACAGTTATTTGTTGTGTAGTGTTAATTGCGTTTATTCTCACCCCTTTTAAGACGTACATCGTACCTGTAATCCTTATCAGAACCAATGAACGAACAGCTCGCACCACAGTCCTTGACTGTCATATCACGTTACCCGACGACCGTTATTCTAAATGTGTGACCGCCTCAACCTCGGCGCAATACTGTTAGTTGGTGATAATAATTATGACAATAATGCCTAATGTGTGTTTTATACGCGAACACGTGGACCTGGAATCGTTTAGGATCGAATTACTTGGTGAGAGGCTTTTTTACATGACTCGGGACAAACTTTGACGTGTTTAATAAAAGAAAAACTGGTGCTGAAGCAGAATTAAGGTTTGCATGAAGTATGGTAATCATAACTCGCAGTAAATTTAAAAACGTAATATACCGTCGTCAAACGCTCTAGTTTATTAAGTAATAAGTACATTATAGACTTTATTTACAGTATTTTAATGTTGATGAAACAGCAAAGGAAAAAATGTCAATAAACTAAAAAAATATCGCATTTAACAATAATTAGACCTCGCTTCGACAGGCGTTCGAAATACAAAAAAAAAATAATAAACAATAAGAAAAAACATAAAAAAATGCAGAGTGAACACGGAACTCAAAAAAAAAAAAAATATATTAACCCAGTCGAAATAGTATTTTACATCATACCACCATACCAATAAACAGTGTCAATAAAATTATAACTATTTTTAATTGCTTGGGCATCGACAAAATCTTTGTGAGAGTCATAAAACTCAATGTGCTATTTCTTTTTAAACATACATTCCAAACGAGTCGATGTAGTATTCCCTTTACCAGATAGGTGAGTCAAACATATGGGGAGATTCATTAAGGACGAGACACTTATTTTCTCATAAAATTTGTAGAAATTATAGTTTTAAATTTTTTACAATATTTATAAATTACTAAATACTTACCTTTCTTAGTATTTTCTAGAGCTTTATCAACTTTTGAAATTAAAATTAAATTGCAGACAATTTTGACTGGTCGATAACCAGTTTTGGATAATTACCTTTAAAGGTCTTACAGTTTAAAATGTAGGATATCAGGAAGGTTAGAGTGTAGTATCTGCGCCCGTTAATCAGCCGTACTCCACCTCCCGTCTTAAATTTTAAACTTCAATAACATTAAAAGTAATTATCTAAAGCTGGTTATTGACCAGTCAAATTGTTGAGCAAATTATTTTAAATTAAAAACATGAATTCAATATAAGTTACTATTTAAGTTTGAAAAGTTGTTAAAGCTCTGAAAAACATTTGATGGATAAACATATGATTATTGTCTCATATTTAAAAATAATATAAACTAAATTGTCTTCAAAAAGAAAAATTACAAAATTGCTATTATTTTAAGAAAAAATGAATCTCTTATCCTTAATGAATCACCCTGTATACTATGTCTCTTTAATTTTACAAAACGACATTTTTACATTTGTCTAAAACATTAAATATTATAATATATTTTAGATGGAGAACTCTTTTTATTAACTAACTATGTATAGTTTATATTACCCGCCTACCTAGTTGTATGTACATCACCAGTGGGTCCTGAAAAATATCTAAACACTGTCTTTAATACAGATAACGTCGATTGCAGTGGTGGCGCCAGACATATACACACAATGCCGGCAACTATTAATCATCCCAATGAGGCAAATGTAAATTAATATTTTTTAATTCCATCATTTCTTAAATTTTAAATTTCATCAATTTTAGGTGGAACTCTGTTGGGATAACGCCAAAATCGAGGGCAACAATTTCCACAACCTAGCGCCGCGCCGTGCCGCACCGCCCATGACAACTAGACGTTAATAATATTTACATAAAAAATAATAATTTAAACAAGTGGAATATCCTCAAATTTTTGTCATTATTAATTTTTTTGGTATTTTACAAGTTCCGAGAAACCGGTTTCTTTGCACATGCCACCGGTGCGATACAAAGATGTAAATCGTTTTTATTATATTGTTATCATATTTTAACGATTTTGTTTTATTGTGTTTTAGCGTTGAGTAATAGCCGTCGTTGTCTTGTACACATGTAGGTATATAATACTATTATGTATACACATAAAATACACAGGTATGTATACTATATTACTATGTGGGTGTGTGTGTGTGTGTGTGTGTGTGTGAGTACATAAAATTAATAGTGGTATCGGATTGCGACGACGACCACCGTCGACCAAGACACGAAGACTACGAGGCAAAGGACGCGTTGTATTGTTATCGTCTTGTATCTACTGTAATAATAAAATTATTATTGTTGTATTAATAGGTACCACCTCGGCGATATTCCTTTTCTAGAAAAATAAACGCTTACCCGAACACTTCGACTTGTGCAATAAACCGAATACTTATAATGCCTGAAATTGACAGACTTGGCTTTGCGTGTAGTAGCATTAGTTTGATGATGATTTATTATTGGCTACTATTTGGGCTAGTATTTTAGGTTTCAAAATACCTCAAATGACCAACCATAGGTCAAATTAATTAATAATTAAAAAACATATCGTGAAAAAATGCTTATTGATTGACCAAACCTTTAATGAATGATCATACACTCAGCATTAGAGTTTAATAATGCGAAAGGACTGTTTTTTTTTTGAGCACGGAAAAAAATAATTTGCTCATAGTAAATGGTTGAAAATATTCTAGTTGTATCAACTATAATAATATGGTTGCGCCAATAACATTATTTTAGTTAGAAATACCAAATTAGTTTAGATGTTTTAGAATAGTTGGATTAACTAAACATTTAGTTGGGTTAACTATACTTTTATGTTGAATATCTATATTTAGACATAGGCGGCTGTGGCGGGAGTCGGCCGCAGCTACCAGCCGCCTGCCGCCGCTCCGTACATGTGTACAAAATAATATGTTCACTATAAAATAAATACCACTTAAATACCCCAAAATCCCGTAGAAAAGTAGCAACTAGAAAGGGTTTAAAATAATAGGTGTATAGGTAGCTTCGATGCTCAAGCGGTCCTCAACCTAACGCAGCCCGGCGTAATCTCTGTATAACGTGACAACTGGTAAGGCTCATCAAAGATGAAAGTTTTTTATTTTTAAAAATATACAAGTTTTGAATGTAATTAAATGGACAGCCACTTTTTCGAATGATGCATTTAAAAGGCCAAAATTACTATTAATCACACAAAGTACATTATAATATTTGGCTGACGCGGTGGAATAGTTTAGGTGGGAATTTATATTTAAAAACAATTGTTCGGTCGCACAGGTGAGTCCTGCGTATAGGTTTTCGGTCGGTAGAACAGACCAAATGTTATTTTTGTTGTTTGACTTTTAGTGACGACCATCTGCTCTTGGTGCGAATCCTAAACAAATACCGTGTGCACTCTTTTTGTCGTCACGAGACTATCCTACAACATTAGATGGCGCGTTTCGAGTGCGTTAGCGAAATGCAACGGCAAACACAACACATTATCCCACGCCCGGGTAATTTAGCGGAGTAAAAATAAAACATCTTTTTCCGTGGCTCCCTACATTATTGTGTTCTTACTGAATATAGAAGAACTACATTTTTATCCTGTCTAAAACAAGTGACCGGACACAGGTTACAGACAATGAAAGGTACGACGGCTGTACAACTGAAGACTAGGAGTAGGTGAATCATACGAGTAGGTAATCTAAAAAGTATAAGACAACACATCGGAAATACAGTTTTATTTTATTATGTCCTAATATAATATGTATATATTTTATAGTCTGTAGATTAGTTAGGTACTTTACGGTGAGGTAGTCAAGCTGGTCTCGAGACGGCATGGTATCAATTTGCTGAATTATACTTATCAACTTATTTTTTACATAATAGTATATGTGCGCTTAACTGGTAATATATCAGCTAAGACCGGATGCGACAATTTGTACATAATAATTAATAATATACCTATATTGTAAAAATGCAATTTTATTGTCCTGCCCTATCTAATCGAATATTTTATCCCGTTGCCGCTCATATAAGTGCGTATCCGTTGTGGAAAAAATATTATGTCAATATACCCAACTATATAGTATTATAAAAATATGTATAACAGAGCTCTTAGCGGACGATAATGTTTTAACGGGCAAAAAAAAAATGAAATTACCGTCGATTCGATAACACGTTCGAATCTCGAGGCCAGATAGGGAATAAAAACCAGGCTGTGATAACGCTCATGGCCAACATAATACGGATGTTGCGCGACGTTCGAACAGAGCAACCCGGTCACAACACCGTCCGCGTTAATTGATTTAATCACTGGACCGTTATCACACGGTACATGGAAACAATACCTATATCAACATTAGCACGTGTCCCCGGCGGAGTTGTAAGCCAAAAAACTCTAATAAGGTAATTCTGGTAATATTTAATAATATAAACGCAGACCGACTGACACACACCGCAAACCATGCAAATAAGTGTATTTATGTATATTTTGTTTAAGTACAATTTATTTATAAGATTTCTATCTTTTTCAACTAGTACTATGTCAATATTTAAAGTAATGGGTAATTTGAACACGAACAAAACATCTAGGAAACTAGGGGTTTAAGTGTTGTTTGCTTCGACGAAAAAACAATAAACAACAATTTTTCAAAAAACAAGTAGAAAACATTGGTTTTAGAACAGATTTTTCGATATAATAATATAATACATTCAACATAAATAAAATTAAAATTGTTTTAACAAAACCCGGAATCTAAAGGTTGAAAATATTCTAAATCTTATTCTTATAAACGCTATATAATTTGAGCAGACCTACTATATTTTTTTGTATATAAGCTACTTGCACTACCGACCGCACCGTTTTTACAAAATACTAACAGCTATAATATATAGTGTATATGTGATTATTTTTAGACCGACCTCGTGAGATATCAGGAAAAAAACATGTACACCAACCGAGTTCAGGTGCCGCGGCTGGTAACCAACGCTTTGCTTTAAATCCAATTCGACGCATTTGCGGTCAGAAAAATATTATTGGCCTACAACTCAATAGAAATTTCCGTCGAACGCGTACAGTAGTATAATTATTGTATTTTTTTTTAGACCGAATTGGCGGAGTTGCAAAAAAACAACTGACGGTGTCGATTGTTATAGGCCGCCAACAGAACGGCCCTCCGATCCGTATCATTATTAATAGTGTTCCCGTTTACACAACCGCTATGGACCTATAAATATGAGCATTATACTTGAATCCCGTGTCGAAAGCGCGTTGTGTTTTGTACCTATTCGATTTTGAATACGCGACCGTCATAAAACTTACAATGCAACATGGCGTTGCGACAACATTTTAATAATTTCTGCACACAATGTCAAGTTGCACAAACAACGGCTAATGATACATTTTAATTGATAAATCCCAGACAATATGCAATATAATATTATACTACATGTTGGTCGAAGATTATACAAGCGATTGAGAAGTCCAGGGCCTACTTGCCGTAAGTCTTGGCAACGTCTTCCTTATTTTATTATTTATCTTTAAAACCTACACAAACCACAACAGCTATTTAATTTTTGTATACGACTAGAGTCTTGAGATTGGCGTGTTAGTTTTAAACCTTAACTTTCACCCGAGATCCGCGTTTTGATGTTTGCTACGCTATTTGGTTCGAATACTGGGGGCGTTAATGTCATAATTTGGAAAAACGGAAGTATAACATTTGTATGCGATTTAAGTGGAAGGGTAAACGATGCGGTTGAATGTGACCACAATATAGTATGTTTTAAAACTCGGAATGGGTTATACTGGTGTGATTATAACTCATGTTTTGATTTTTTTACACGAGCATTACCGGGCCGAGTTATATTTCCAGTAACACTCGTCAAGAGGTGTGAAAACGGCAATTGAATGGGAACACCATTAAAAAAATCATGTACTCACCCGTCTTTTTGCTCGGCTGCTCGATCCCGTTGTCTGCGGTTCTTAAACCAGTTGGACACTTGCGTGGTAGTCAGTCCCGTGGCCTCAGCCAGTTCGCGTTTCTCCCTGGGACTAGGATACGGGTTGCTGGCGTACCACTCGCGCAAGACCATCCGGGACTTCTCCTTAAAACAGTAGCTAGTCTCCTCGCCGTCCCATATAGTGCGAGGCAGCGGGAACTTGCGGCGTACACGGTACTTGCCGACGGCACCCAGCGGGCGACCGCGCAGCTTTTCGGCTTCTACGTAGTGCGCTTTCAGCCAAAGGGCCTGCAGTTTAGGGTGGTTGTGCGCCGAGAACTGGTTGCTTTCTAGTAGCCGATAGAGCTCCTTGAAGTTGCCTCGGTGGAACGCCACGATAGCCTTGGCCTTAAGTACGCTTTCGTGCTTGTGCAGCTTGTCGCAGCTGGGCAACGACCACAGGAATCGACCTAGCCGCTCGATGTTGCCGGACTGCTGCAGTACCTCACATACGCAAGCCACCTGTTCCTGTGTAAAACCAAAAGATGGCAACTGTAACGGTGCCATTCCTCCAGTTCCTCCAGTTCCTCCGCCGCCGCCGCCCCCGGACGAAGAACCCGCTGGCGAGTGCTGTTGCTGAGGTTGTCCGCCGCCTCCGCCAGCCGCTGTGACCGCGGCCGTTCCGTGATGTGGCGAAGTACCTTGGAGGCCACCGCCCGAATGGTCAACCGATGTGAACTGACCGAAATTGGCGCCCGGAGCGCCGCTACCGATCAACATGATATCGGCTGACGGCCTATCAACGGGCCCGGAGTCGCGAGCACATTATCGAACACGAGAATAATATTAATACGATTACAACTGAAAATAATATAGTAACTAGAAATCGTCGTGGAAAATATCAATATCAATAGACACCGTTGGGCGTAAAATAAAAAAAACACAAATAATAAAAACGAATTCTAAATAAAAATGATTTGAACGCGCGTTTAACCGATTTGACGTTGTGCGTGTGTACGACGTTTGGGCTTGGCGGCCGACTGACACGACGACTAGCGCGTCCCGGGCGGTCGGTCGGTTGCCAGCGGCCGTCCAGCCAGACGTCCCGGCTCTCGTTCCCCACCACTGGCCACTACCACAAGGCTTCAGAACAACGATTTGGCCACCGCCGTAACCATGGCAACGTGGTGTTACTAACACCCAGTCCGGTGATGGGCGGCTCCACTCCCCTCTAGATGGGCGCGGTCACCGCAATCGGGAGGCGCCACGTCCGGGTCACAGTCGAGGAGTTCTGCCGGCCCAATTATTTTTATTTCTTTATATTATTCATTTTTTTTCTTCAAATTTAATTTCTAAAAAATCAACTGACGAGTAGCGTGAGGAAGAAATATAATAATAAATTATTATTACGCGGTTTCCTCTTCTTGTCGCGTGATCTTGCGTGCTTTATTGGGTGTAAATCATTATTATGTAATAACACAAATTTATAATCATACATAGGTACGAGTTCGAAAAACAAATATATTTAACTCTGCTGTCATTATTCCACGTATAAATTATAATTAAATACGGACTAATTAAAGCGTTCAAAAATTTAACTAAATAAACACAACTATTTTATTATAAGTACTTATGGTGTCTAATATGGCGCTTTGTGGCTACGACTGACGTGGATGCGGTTAAAAACTAGAACAGATAAGATTTTATTCATATGAAGAATAGTGCTGCAATGAGTATATTTTAATAAAATCGATTTTGAGTTTCCCGCCAGACTTAGTGTCAGTGGCGCAACTAAGGGGAGGGGGGTCCTCGGATCCAGACCCCCCGCCCCTTGAGTATTTCTAAAGTGGAAAATTGGGTAAAGTAATTTTAGTTATTGTCTAATTATATTGTACAGTTAACAATATTTGTTAATTTTGGTAATATAATAATATAATAATTTTGTTTTGGCCTGCTTTGCAGCAGATAACAAATCGTTATCACATATTGTCATTTTCTTATATTACACATGGACCTTATACCTAAAAACCGTACTTTAGACCCCTCCAAGGGATATTTCTGGTTGCGCTACTGCTAAGCGTATAGCGGCAATTTCTTCGGATGTAACAAGTCCAAAAATTCGAACATATTTTCTCCGGTAGATTTGGCGCCTGACGAATACTAAATATCAGGTGTAACTCACGAATATAATAATATAGCATAATACTGAACATATTGTCTATAACATTAAACATTTTATTTACATGTCTGATTCAACTAGGAAATTTTATATAATTATTAAATCACATTGAACTGCGGAGTAACATTCGCAATTCGGGGTAATATGTATATATATTTTTTTTTATAGGCATTTTTTATTATTTTTTTTATTTAAAAATATATTTACAATCTGTAATATTAGGTACAATGAGTAAATTTGAAGAAAATTATACAATGACAGCACGACATGATAGAAGGGGTGTCCAGTAACACTACTTCAAATAGATTGAATTACATAATTAAATAATTGTTATAAAATTGCTTAAGTTTGCTTAGTTGGTTTTGTATTTTTTAATTAGTTAGGTATACTCAATTAAAACATTTTCAGATGTATAGGTACTTGCCCATGTCTGTTTAATTGCTGGCGATTTAGACCCATTTTCGACGTTTTGCACTCTATCTTTAGAGCTATAATCACCATTCCACTGTCGCGACTATACTAAATATATAAAAAAAGACACGAGTATATCCGAAAATGATCACGTTAATATTTTAACATTCATGTACAGCTTTGTATATGCATTAGTCGACAATTGATGTTGACCAAGACGTGTTCTACGATAAATCCATATAATATAGATCGAACAATTATTTTGATATTCGTTTCGAAATAAACAACATTTTATTTGTTTGATAATTGATTGCCATTTTTAAAAAAAACTATGAAATACTATTATTAGCTATCTATGGCGTAGACGTCTAGTGACAACTTATTAAAGTATTCACCTCACTCAATTTTGAAGAAAAAATACACGGTTGTTGAGTGGCTCATCTAAAGTTTAACAAATAACAGCTTTAAAAATCAACTTACTAACGGAAGTCTAAAACCATGCAGTGACACCAGTTTCAATAACAATTAAACGTTTTTATAAAATTCATTTGTTTGCTGGCTCGAATCGTCGCGCGGTGTATTGATATACCATTTGGCGCGAGCTGATAACCAGTTTCAATAACACTTTTCCGGGTCGAATGATTGCGTTCATTTTTATTTTGGAATTTATGATTTTTAACATAATTTATGACATATTTCGTCCACGCAGCATAATGGCAACAGGATTTTACGCCTCGAGCGGAGGAGGCGACGGCCCGGAAGTCGTTCCAGATCGGGCAAAAATTTCCGTATGTCATAAAGAAACTATTGGCAAGGGGTCGTTCGGTCGGGTCAAGTATTGCGTGGCCGAGGTAGACGGCCGGCGCTTGGGATTTGCTGTCAAGATTATCGATAAGAAACGGACAAACTCTTCAGCAATTATGCGTGAGGTGTCCATCCTGGAGAAAGTCCGACACGCCAACCTTATAACGTTTGTCAAGATCAGTGACCAACAGCACCGCGTTTACTTATACATGGAGTACTGCAAGTAAGTATACACCCATATACAATATAAATGTACATTGTCGGCATAAACAACACGGTGGACTATAGATGTAGTATTAGATACATATCTGACTCCGTACAGAAACGGTGACTTGGCCCGGATGATCAAGAACAACGGACCGTACACCGAACGAAACGCCCGTCATCTGTTCATCCAGATCGTTGCCGCCATCGAGTACTTGCACAGTATAGACGTGGCACACAGAGACCTTAAGCCGGAAAACGTGCTGCTCAACCACCTTAACCAGGTGAAAGTAGCCGACTTCGGCTTAGCCGCATATATTCGCAATCCAATGAACGGCCGCCGGACCTTAGCGTACTCCCGATGTGGCACCGAAACGTACATGCCGCCCGAAGTGTTGAGCAACTCCAGTGAAGGCTACAACTCTACTTTATTTGACATATGGTCGATGGGTGAGTGGCCAGTAAAACGCACCAGTCAATTATCATCCGAAAACAATACATAGGCACCCCACGGTGCTTCATTAAGCTGATGTGGGGTCTAATACTGTAAACGCCGGTGTTTTGCAGGAGGCGTACTGCACTTCATGTTGACCGGTGAGGTGCCGTTCGTGGGCAAACGGAGTTCGGAAATCTTGGCGCAACAGTTAACCGGCAACATATTTTTATTCCGAGCGAAGCACGTGCTGACCGTGACCGCGTCCGTCAAGAGGCTGATTCGGCTAATGCTAGAGCCAGACGTCCTGAAACGGGCTAGGATACCCGTGGTCAGGCGATCCGAATGGATGAACCTCACTGATCCCCCTGACTAAAAAGAAGCTCTGCGGACTGCAGTCTGTGATGCGTTTCTGCTTAACTCGTCCGAGTTTCTTTAGCCGTTTATACTTTATGTGTGAGCAATTAATCGCCGAGTCTTCTAGCACGTGGGATACGAAAAATCTTTTACCTTTTACCATATTAATATTATATCTTTATAAGTTATTATACTAAAATAGTTAAAATATTTATTCGCGTTTATCTAACCATAGCAACATTAATATCAAAATTATATTTTGGCCTCCACAACTAACGGTTTTACAAAACTAAGTTAGATAAATGAAGTACTAACTATAGAACATACCGACCAGATAACGACCAGAGTTGTTTGTACGAGGAATACCTACTGCCTTCATACGCATTTCCCCCCTTCCTGACCATTGATAATAAAATAATGGATAGGACAAGCCAATATTAGTACTGCAAGAGTTCCCCAAAAGGTTAAAAAAGGGGAAGAGAGAATATTGAGAATATAAATTGGTTTGAGAGAGACAGACGACAAAAGGCCTTTTTGAAGGTTATGGTTACAACAATTATGATTATGATAGAAAAAAATGTAAAATCATAAGTATTATTGTATTATTATTTTTTTATTACAATCCAGTAGGTACCAATTATTATTAACAATTGCTTAATATTTTTACACTTTAATACCTAATCATTTATAATAATTATTTAATAATATGTAAATGTATGACAAAATAAAGGCATTCATAATAACCTTAAAAATATTATCACTTCATTCTATCAATGCTTCTGTTAATATTGGACTCAATATTTGTGAATAGGCAAATAATCGGTATTTACAGTACACCTAGGGCAAAAATAGACAAGTCGTAGAAACCTTGAAAATTCAAGAATAACCTTACAGGAGCCGTCTGTTTTGTATGTGTGCCCGTATAAACAATTGTATCAATACTAGAACCAGAAACCTGTTGACAATCTCCCGTCGTATTGTATGTATGCGACCATCTGAGCGCCCAGCTTTATTGTGGGTAAATAATTAAAACATGTTATAATTAAATCCCAATTTTACTGTTTGATTATATGTTATTATCAGAATTCAATTTTAATATTAATATGTTCAAAGTTAATTTACAAAAACTGCATGCCACCCACGTTTATAATATAAATTATATTATCTTTGAAAAAATTGAAATGAACGCCATCTGTTATCGCAAAGTCAATTATCTTATAATTTTGAAATTTAGCATAGACTTAAGCCGATAAGTTAAATAGTTAAAAACTCCAGATAACTAAGAATCTGTTTAAATCGCAAGTCGCATTTCCCCCCCAGAATGAAATCATGAGAAAGAGAAGCTACCCACTGACGGCACTCCTATAGGTTGTGATTCTTACTTAGGGGGAGAGAAGATCACGACATCCCTTCCTTTTTAGCCTTTTGGGAAGGTTATCGAGAATATTTGGTTGTGAAAGAATTTTTTTAATAGTGTTAGGATGATTTTCTAAGGAATTGTGATAATTCGTGTAAAGTTGTTTGGCAATTTGGAAGACAGTTTTGATTTGTAGGTCTGAGTGTAATGTTAAGTTAGACACATATAGGGAGGAGCGTTAGTTAAAAGACGGAGTATTTTGTTTTGAGATACTTGTAGTTTATTTAGGTTAGAGTGTTTTGCAGAACCCCAGATTTGTATTCCATAGAGGTTTGAGTAAGAGTTCGTATAAAATGAGTTTTGTATAAGGTGATAGCTTTAGTTTATAGTATATAAAACGTTTAAGTGATTTCAAGCAGGCAGACTTGGATTTATTTATTTTTATCTTCCAGTCACGATACCAGGATTGTAACAATTTAAATGGGATTGGTTGGAATTGATATCCAGGGGTGGAAAGTTTTTCATTTCACTTTTTCAAACATAGTTTTAGGACCCAATGTCTCAAATAAGACTTACTTTCTATCTAAAATGAGGCTATCAAATTTACCTTCCGATCAACCTTAATAGTATCCACCCTAATACTAAAAATACAATTCTAAGTACAATAGTGTTTTTATAATAATTTTATAGTTATATTTTAATTAATATACATAATTTTAAAGTGATTTCATCACTCAGTTATAATAATTCCTATAGTCCTAAAAGTATACCGACCTCACTATTTTCTCCGTCTATAGTACTATACAGTAACCTTATACTATGTCGGCTTTTTAAGGGGTAACTTTTAAAAGTCACAAATATGTTTAATTTTCCCATTAAAAGTGGTATGATGTAATCAAAATTATAGCTGGTCGATAACCAGTTTTTAATAATTACTTTTTGAGTTATTAGCACTTAAAATTATTACATTTGCAATAGAATTTACGTACTATAATAATATGATAATATACATATTGTATTATTTTGAACAAAATAATTATTATTGTGCGTCAAGTAATTTTAATATAACAGACATTCATTATAATTTACAGTACTGGAGATGCTTTTTTACTTCAAACTCCACAATATTACTCACAGACCACAGTTTATATGCCGGATGTTAATACGTAAGGTGTTTAAACTAAATGAGGTTGGTGGAGTACTATAATTAGGTATGGCATGCTCTCATGTATTATCATATTATCATAGACCGAATCTTCACCATAGACCTCCTTACGATCAGACCTTTCTTTCGAGGGAGCGAATGTTGCGAATGATCATTTTGACCTCTTGTTTTAAATTTTATACCAACGAACAAGCGCAGCAAATGTGCCAACAAAACGGTCATAAAAATTAAAAAAACCATTGTAGTGGCGATAACAGGAAGTAATTATTATGTAATGTGCATGCGCCTCGTTCAATCGCTACATACCCCTTATCACTATTAAAGGTTCTGTCGAGAGCTATGAAAAATAACGCCACAATTACTTTACAACTCTATAAAAGGTGCTATAGTAATTTAACGTAATAACTATTATAACGTCGAAATTATTATAATATTATTTATGCTAACAGAGCTCAAAAAAACCATCAACATTTTTCCTGTACTTTTGTTATTACGATAAATATATGATAATAGAATATTGTAACAAGCGCCAAAATTAGCGATGGTAACATTTTATAGATCAAACGAAATATGAGCCAATCACAGTTGTATGGTAGGATATAGATGGACATTTTTTTAAACATTTTAAGTAAACTAAAAGAAAACAACTTAGCTGAGAGGTCTCTATAACGAGGTATTTTTGGTCGAATACAATGTTTATTTGTTTACTCATTCTAATTTTAACCGAACTCTTTAATCATGTAAACCGTCAATAGTTTGGAAAACAAATATACATTGTTCAGTACTTGCTTGATGTATTGACCTAAATACATTTTTAATTTTCGTCGTTTATATTGGTGTAAAAAACAAAATGTTTTACATTTGTTTTTACGTCGTTAAATCGTACAAACGTTATTTATTTAGCAAAGCTATTTTCGAAATAAATATTTATTTGGTTCTTACTTCTCTAGATTGTAGTTGGTAAACGTAATACTAGTATAGTAATGTATAATAAAATCTATAAGCAATACCTGGTAAACTATTGTGTTAAAAGGTCCATATCATTTCATTATAGACTGTTAGTTGTACTTATGCAAACATGTTTGCATGGTGGCAAAGTAGTGAGTTCCCTAACTTTTTCGGTAAAAAAAATGACGTTAATTCAGCGTATTTAGCCTATTCTATGTATTTCATAGAGAAACTGGTAAATATCGATACAGGATACACAAAAAGATCTCTCTCTATTCGACTTCTTCGATTAATTTTTAAAAGTCTTGGTGCCATTTTTCTAAATATTATTACTATAGGTAGACAACAAAGTAATCAGAATATTTTTTTTCACATGGTTGTTTTCTCACATTTGAAACGGTTGGTTAAATGTACTCGACTGTCTGGCCAGAACGATAAGAGCCGCGTCTATTGAAGACGATGGGCTAACCGTGATATTTTTCAGAGCGTCAACGGATGGAATTAACCGATTCGTTCCTCGTCGACCGTACACGAGGGCGATGACTGTGATCGGAACAAAAACCAAAATACCAACCCACTACCAGCTGTATTCACTTGCAATGTCATCGCCATTTCCTATACGTTTAAACCCGTTCGGAGGCGTTTCATACTTCCGTTGTCGCCTTCGATGCTCTACACGCTTTCTGCATAGGCGACGGTCAAAACGCTGACGATTTTGTTAATGACGGTTTAAAATTACCTGTTGAGTCATGATAAAGTCGATGGTATGCTTCTTAAAAATATACTTTCTCACGCATCGCCAATAACTTAATATTGGAACGATGATACTCCCTTTACCGTGGTATCTAGAACGTGTATTTACCAATTGCTTATTATAGATACGAGTGTAATACTTTAGATTACACTCGGGAATGTATAGTGTATACTGTACTTATGTGTTGAATACATAACTATTAAATTGTAATGTTTTGGAAATCAATTCATTAACTTTATTAAGATGGAACGGGTTTATACCTGTAAAGTGTAAGTTTTTCAATACAAGAGTCATGCAGTATAAACTTAAAATTGGCAGTTTAAATATAATAATAATAAAAATTCAATAAAAATAAAAATTGAAAGGCATAAGGGCATATTATAAACTAATTTAGTGAAAAAAATATAATAAAAAATAGGTGTTTTAACTTTTTTGAAAAATTTGGATATCTTTTCTAGGGACTTTAAATAAATTATTACGTATTTTATATGTTAATTTACCATTATTTTATTTCCTAAATTGTAATTATAGGATGTGTTATTCAATACACAGATTATACAAAAAATGGCGACTGCATAATGAGAACTAAAATACTACCAGGAAATATTTGTTTTTAATATTATATATTAGTTATATGTACGGTTTTGATAAACGGATAATAGTTTGCTGATAACCACAGATTGTGCTCTATTAGCCTATAGGCTATAGCAACATGCCAATATACACATAATGTGTGTTCTTATAGGCTACATAATTTCAAATAGTTTAAAAAAAATGTGCTCTTTTGGACTTCATCGAATGTAAGACGGGAAGAAAATAATCCTGATTGTCTCAATAGTTACTTCACAACTTTAATTATTATACCAGCAGTAAATTATTTCTATAATATTTATTTGGTGTTAGTCTGTCAGTTGAACTGTAAAATATAAGTATTTAAGACTTGTTAATTAAATTTTTAATGCACAAGTAATTCTCAATTTTATATTAATATATCTGTTTATTATTTCACATTAAATAAATTAGTAATATACCTATACAATAATTAATATGTTCGCATTATTAAAATTAAAACTAAAGCTTGAATTTTGAGTTAAAAGCTTAGAGTTTTGGAATGTATTATTAACACAATACACATGAATTATATATATATAATATTATTTTAGTTAATTCATGGCATGCATTAGTTCAACCTGTGTGGTTAGTACAACCTATGAAAAGTTTCCTGTATTACAGGTATATCATATTATAAATATACTTTGAATATTACAGGTATTTTTACCTTTGTGTAGATACGATGTAAATGCGGTCAATTATTATAAATAGTATAATACTACTATATTTGTTACAAGAAATATTATAATATACAAACAGGGGCGGTGTTTAATTAAATATATGCGTACCCAGTACCTATTACTCTAATCTTTGCTATAAATCTGATCGTTATAATATTATAATAATAATTACACAGCAGTTAACATGACGTGGGAGGTACTTTACTACTTCTTAATTCAGTTAGGTTATTATCCAGGCGAGGTCATGAGTTTATTTAAAATTTAAATGCATTAGTCGACGCCTGCTCATAAGTCATAATATTCGTATTTCATCGTACTAGAATTTTTTACTCAAATCCATACCTAACAGCCTTCATCTAAGTTTTTGAAAATCTACCTTTTTTACTGTGTTCACTATTGGATGACCAATTTACCAATGGATTACTTTTATCAACCAAAAAAGAATACGCATTCATGTAGGATTGGAGTTTACAGGGTAATAACTCAAACAAAGATACTTTATTAGACCAAAAGTTGAAATAATTCAATAAAACACTAACAGACTCAAAATTAGCATCCACAAAAGTTCAAACCCCAATCCTTAAATTGGGGTTTGAGAAAACTCCAATGCATACAATTTTAATTATTTACTTTGTTCACATTTTTTATTTTAAAATATTGTATTTTATATCTAATGGTTTAAAGATAAGAATTATGTTTAGTCAGGCATACATCATTTTAGCACCCCCTAAAACGTAGGTCTAGTTGCGCCTATGCTTAGTACATACGTGAACGGTACTATAATCATGAATCTATACAATTAATTTATTCTTTGTTCGGATTTAATAATTTTATAAGAAAATAGATGATGTTATACTAGGTTTGGTTTTTTTTTTAAATATTAATATTTTTTCACAAAGACAAATAATTGTAGAATAATATTTGAAACGGGACGGCGCGGTGCTAGATACTGGGTGATGGCTGTTCCATTCGATAAACAGAAACTTTGGAAAAAACTGTGTTCTGTTATGAATACTTTTTAGTGAACCCATTATTATACACAAATATACGACATACTTTAATATTAAACAATGAGCAAATAAAACCTATCGGAACGGACCCGACATCCTACATAAATATACTTACCACGCACACTTATGCAGTTCCAAAAAGGTAAACGCCGGTGCCAGCCAAATTCTACATACTTTTTGGACAAGACCGCGCATACATATGGGTAGGGGTAGGGTTAACATAACTGCTGCACTGGGGGGTCACTGTAAACCACTGGAAGGCCGGAGCTGATGGCAGCCGTTTTACCGGTAAACAGTTGCCGTAATCCACCGTTGGAGTACTAGAGGAATGCTGGAGAAGCCTAGAGTACTGAAAAACCGTCGTGAGTTGAGACCTCCCTGTTGCTTTCTACAAAAAAGTCCTACCTCAAAATCGTTTAATCACATTTTCCACCATAGTGGTCCGTGTACAGAAAATACTGTAATAATAATATTAAGCTTAGAAGATTTTGTATAAGATTTTTTTTTGTATTTTGTCGTCATCCTTTTAAGAGCGCATGTCTCCTTTTGACATCATTGTTACGTTTGTATTTTTCGTTTATGTATCTCTATAGAGATAGTTATCATTTTAAAGAGGAGGGACTACATTGCGCACGGTATATTAATTGTATTTTATATATCTATTAGTTCCATATACTCTCTAACGTGACCAAAAATACAATAACAAAACTGTAAAATCGTGGAAGATTTATTTGTATACGGCCGTTGCGGTTGTATACCTACGCCACGCAGTTCACGGTGTGGTGATTTTTCGACGCTGTGATTGGTATTTATTTATTGTTATTTATGTATTATTATTATTATATACGAAATGTACAATATACCGTAGAAAAATCGTCTTTGGGAAACTGTGGCTTCAAACAAACGAGACTTGATTGTATTTACTGTCCCGTAACGATACCAATGGCGGTAAAGTTATGGTTTCCGGAGGACGTTTATAAATATGGTGGAGACCGTCGCCAGTCTCTTGAACGATAGTAATCTATATATTTTGTATTGTATTTGGCACTCAATGGTACAGTACAATTATTATATTAGATGATAGTCTGCAGAAAAAAAAATACGTTCACAAAACGCAACTATAATTTATCATCATCGTTTCGCCCGAACAACTATGGTGGATTGTATGTTGCAAAGTTTATTTTTTTTGAAAAAAAAAAAAATATTCGGTCATTTTTCATTCCGATCTCGTTTTATCGTTACGCCCATTGAACATAGCAATACTAATTTTACGTGTGTATACTCTTTATGGGTTCTGGGATATATATATATATAATATTTAAAACTAATACTGCAGCGCACCACAACATTTTTAACACCCTGGGCTTATAATTGCGCATTTTTTGTTCTATGTCTTAAGATTGTATTCTTTAAAGCCGATTAATGTATACTTCAATATAGTCTTAATTTGGTAAACAGAATAATCCATTTAACGTAAGACAATTTTTTAGTTTTTCTTTTTAAAAATATTTGTATTGATGTTGTACAAGATTATAAAATTACCAAAAATGTATATATTTTTTGTATTTTCCAGCGCGCTACCAACTTTTGAAACTTATACACATCGAAAAGTATATATTTAACATTATAAAAAAAGAAAATCTTTCCGAAAACTTTAAATGACTGATAGCCAGTTTTAAATAATTACTTTTTAAAGTCCTTAAAGTTTAAAGTTTAAGCAGGGTAGTTCAAAGAATTTTTTTCAACAGCGCATTGTATGGAATCGAACCTGCATGACTCTAACCTAACCTGGCTTAAAAATGATTTTTGTACTAAAATTTTCAATTTTAACTTCTAAATATGGTTAGGTAGGCTTATGTTTCACTTTAATTTAATTCAGACTACTAATATAATTGACATAGGTGACATAAACAAATGTCCTTTTTTATTTTAGTTTTACTCTTTTCTTGTTGAAAAAAATATTTTCTTGTAATTAACACATAGGTATAAAAAGCATAATAGTGTTTGTGTTTTAAAGTTGTCTTCTTTTCGCCGTGTTCTTGTGCTAAATTTCTTTTTGACCCTTCCTCAAATATATTATGCTACCATTGTTGTTCCTTAGCTTTTGGTGTATCCTTAACGCGACGTTCATTTTGTTTTAACCATATCTGTACTGCTTGTAAGTTGTATTAACAAATAAATATTCATTTTCAATTTCTACGTGCAAACTTTGACGATTTATTGACTTAATAATATTACTTTTACTGATTAAACGTTCAACGTCAATACTGTGAGGTTTGGCAGTCATAATACGAGAAAGTAAACCAATTATATTTTTATACTCAATAGATCCAGATAAATGCTGAACAAAAATAAATGATGCTACCTACTGAGTACTGACCTATATCAATTTTGTGTTTTTTAATTATAATATAATGTTTGTTTTTATGCTGTGTCTTATCGTATACGATCGACTATCGAACATAATATAAAACTATTTATATCTACCTAATTCTTCGTCGTGCTTCGTTGTTGATTTTTATCGTAGATAAAAATATAATATACAATACATTTAGTAATAGACCTCCGAAAATCGAAATTATCAAACAACACCAAGATTCTTATTACCGCACATTATGATTCGACCGGTATTATAAACAACGCAAAAAATTGATTATCTAGTGCGTATCTGACTTTTCCAACTATGCAAAATAAGCCCAACTGCGCTTTAGAATAAGCCCTGAGTTTAAGGTGGAAGGAAGTGTGGAGTGAAGTATTTGAGTGCTTTAGCAACTTGAGCGAAAGTCATAAAATGCTGTGTGACAGCTTGTATATGTTTTATACCGATGAAAATTATTCGAATATATCTGAGATTTTAACATAATCCATTGTCGTAGATAATAAGGCGGGGAAATGTCCTATTGGTTCCCATCAGTAGCGAAGGGTGTTTATTTGAATAATGTGACTCATAATAATTTGAATAGGTAGTAAACGATAAATAATCAGATCTTAAGCTTAAACTGGGTATTTTGGGTTATTGTGTTCCACCTTTTAAATTGTGGTGATTCAAGTGAAAAATATCGTGTCGCCACTGGTTAGGTCCCATAAATTTGAAACATCGCTTAAACTTTAGAGAGAACATTTTATATAAAATTTCACCCACTGTCTTAATGATGTATTCAAGTCCAATTTTTTTTCGCTGTGATGACTGATATTAATTATAAATCTGAAAGCCCGTGACTTTGTCGCTTTATTTTAAATATGCGCTACACTATTTTTTTATAACGAATTAAATTATTATTTTTTGTTAAATAAAGATCTAATTCTTTCAACCGTAGTATTTTAATTGCTATTACATAATTAACATACAACTGATTACAAATTAAATTAAAACTGTATTGTTTATTTATGCAGTAGTGTTCCCATAGGGTATACTCCATTTACGCCGTATACTCTCAAGATTTTTTTTTAAAGTCATGGGTAAGGTGAAGGAAGGTATTTTCGTGGCATAAGCAATTTCGTGATATAGTTTGTTGATCGTATCGCGTAATTCCCTATTAGAAAATTGTCTTGAAAATCACACTGAATCTTAAAACACAATTATTTTAACAATCAGTGTGATTTTCAAGACAATTTTCTAATAGGGAATTACGCGATACGATCAACAAATTATATCACGAAATTGCTTATACCACGAAAATACCTTACTTCACCCTATACTGCGTATACTCTCAAGTCTCAATTAATTTGCGAAAAAAAATAGTTATTATTTTTGTAGATTTATTTCTTTATAGAAAATATAAATAAATGTAATTTATATTACAAATAAAATCTTTAACAGAGTGAACGCAGACTAATATTTACACCACCGCGGTAGCCGACGGCCGACCATTTATGATTTTATTGAATTTTGCTAAAAAATAGAATCTGATTTTTGTATTATTTTGTTTTTAAATATTATCTTCCATCACCAGATGCATAATCCGTCCCGCACATAAATAATATAGTTTAATACCAGGCCCTGGACACTTCTGGCCGGCGAGCCGAAAACAGAATCATTTGGGCCATTTTGTTTGAAGACGTTATTATCAATGTTTATATATGTATATATAAGGATACATACAGGATGGCTCATGGCCCACAATGATTTGAATTTAAATAAAAGAACTTTTGTTCTAGTGAATATTTTTGAGATTTTTTTTTAAAAATAATTTATACTCATTTGCGCTATAAGCACAACGATTTTTATTGCACTTTTATTACCTCTTTTACTTTTTTAAATTTTTTTTTTCATTACATTTTTTTTTTTTTTCAAGAACGCCATTTTATTCATAATAATTTTTAATAATGAATTAGTGAAAAAAAATTGTATTTTTATTCATCCGTTCAAAATTTATATTCATTTAAAAGTGAGGATGACTGGTGACGGGAGGTGGAGTGCAGTAGAGTGAATTGCGTAAAGTTATTTTTATCTTCGCGCGTTGAAAATTTTTTTTAAAAATAATGAATATAATAAAAAAATTATTAAAAAAGTAAAACAGGTAATTGCAATAAAAACCGTGGTGCTTATAGCGCAAATGAGTATAAATTATTAAAAAAATCTCAAAAATATTCACTAAAACAAAAGTTATTTAATTTGTCATATCATTACGAGAACATCGATAAGCAGACTGCATTGCGTGGCAAAAGACGCGAAGAAATATACCAGGATGGCAAGGATAAGTACCAGGAACAATTTTTTATTAATATTTTTAAGTAATTAATTATATTTAATACATTTATTTTTTTAAATAAATAAAAATAATATATTTAAAAAATATGTTTTTTATCATTAAAAAACTCATTCCTTTATTACACCAACGCCATACTCTGGAACTCATATACTTGGAAATAGCATATGGAAGACTTTTTTTTTTAGCACCTTAACACTTTTTTGTTAAAATTGTGCTGAGTATACCTTCAACAAATTTGATGGGAACAACACTGTATTTATGACTTTTAATCAATATTTTTCGATCTTAATCTCAATTGTCTTTTTATCTTCCTCAATTGCTTTTCTTAGATTAGGACAGTTTGTATTCAAAATGTCTTTGTTGTTTCTTTTTACTGCATAGGCAATACAATTTTTCAGGTATTAATTTTTTTATTTTAATTGGGTTTTCAATCTTGAAACCTAAATGTGTTTTTAGCTTCGATGCGGAGCAGTTATGATATTGGTTTTGTTACACTGTTCCTTTTTTTCAAATTTTATATTTCTTAATCAATATAATTTTTAACCATCTATGATCGTTGCTTATTATCATTTATTTTAATATCTGGCACGGAGTTAATTTAATACTCAACGTGAAACCTGGTAAATTTCAACGAGGAATCATTTTATATTAAAGGAAACTGGTGTAAAATGGGATCTCTAATATCTGGTGATCCGGTTATCATCGCTTCAATTATTGTACTTGGATGACGATTTGATAGAAAAAGGATACATAATCTTGGAGAATAATAGATTCTCAATCTTTTAGTTTCCGCTATCATTGATTGAGTTTAGGAACTCAATTAGAAATTTAACAATATGTTCTTGTGGAGCCGTCGTGTCCACAGATTTTTAGACCTAATTTGTAAAATACAGTAGTCGAAATCTCGCTCAAAATAATTGTATTTATTGCGTACAACGTTTACTTTACTTTTTTGGAAATGAAATGGCACTTTCCGTCATGAAATTAATACTTTTTTTAAAAAAAATTGTTTTTACGTTGCGCTATAGTTAATTTACTATCTTTTAAAGTTGACATGTGATTGCATAAATTTGTAAATTCAATCCATCTATTTTACAGAAATATGTTAACAAATATTGAACTATGTAAATATTTGAATATATTCAAATGCAGTGCTATTTATTTTTTAAATAATTAAAATAGCTATAGTTATTGATAACCCAGTAAATTTCGTGAGTATTAAAATAAAATAGCTACACTGCACCTACTAGGTTTAGCTGCTGAAACTAGTTTTAGTGCTTGCTTGTTCCTACAAAAAGGTTTAATTTAAATAAACGACATATAATCTCTTTAAGTTATAAACATAGCATATATGTATACTATAAAGATAATACGATTCAAGTAGTAGCACGTGTTTAAAGAGGTTGACCGTAATGACAATAACATGTTGTCATAAATGGGTGGTGACGCGTGTGCTGGACCACGAATATAGAACTTTATTAAAATATATACCTCTGAACGTTCCTTATTTTTTTACATTCATCGATGCCGACCAAACGATAAAATCCTTAGAATAATCCCCGCTGCTACTGTCGTTGAGTACTGTATTGAGTGGACAATGCGCTTGTACTACCCATCAGCGTTCATTGTCAATGAAAACGCAAGGGCAATGTCATCATCGTCTAACCAATATCACTTTTTCTAATCGACGCTGTTTGGTTTATCGACAAAAGATTTTACACCCCGGTAAAATTCCGGTGAAAATTTACAATAATGATAATATTATATTATAATATACCTACATTGCAGTCCCCGGAGAGTGCCGTTAAATAAACTACCACTGCCCGCGGGGTTCATCACACCTTACTCCATAATAATACGAATCTATGTCCACGTGATCGCATCATTGTGTTGGTTTTATTCATCAGCGTATTCGAACAGATCAATACGAAACGATTTGCTCGGATAAAATAACTAAACAGTTAACACGTCTTACAAGGGCACCCACAGAGAAGGATGGGGGGATAACTCCCTCCTAGCTTCTCTGCAAGTTTAAAAAAAGTATGTTTTATTCACAAATCGCAAAATGTATTACAAAACCATAGGCGGCCCCCCTGAATTTTCATGTGCAGGCGCCAGGCTTGCCGTCTTACAAAATTTACTATATATACATGAATCCATAAACGATAAACTATAAGTTGGTTAAAATAATTATTTTTCAAATTTCGTAATACGAATTTAGTGGTGAGATAACAATTTGGTTTCCAATTACATTATCAATGGAAGTATATGGTTAGCAATATTGACTAACTTGTGATAGAACGTTCGCTATTACTTCTATAGATAAGCCGACTATATTAACCGACAGAAATTGGTGTTTGATACTTTATTAGGAAATTAAAAATCGAATTTTATTTGAATGATTAATATTTAAATCATTATCAGTCCAGTTAATTTAGTTATTTCAATTTGTTTAGTATCAAGTGCTAATATTTATTGTTGTATTTCTAGCAGGTGGAATATAATATTTAATCAAGTTCATAATTATTGTTGATTTGTATACTTTTTCAATCGAGTGTCAAAAGTTTAAAATACATTTATGTTGATCGTGTTATTTACTGCGTAACAAATGAAATCTACTTGTTCTGAAAAGTTCCAAAACAAAAGCTCAGTAAAACTAAAAAATTGTTGTATAATTCTAGAAACGTATCTAATTTTGGACCCTTGTTTTACATAATATTCTGAAATAAATAGTAAAATAAAATAAATGAGAACAGGAGACGAAAATTGCGTTTTAGAAAACACAAAAATAAAGACTATTGAAAACGAAAAAAAACTGCTCGGATTATTAAAACTAATTATTTTTTTATTTTATTTATTAAAATCACTTGTTGTGTTGAACGTGTTTTTAAAATAATACTAAGAACTATGGGAATCATCGATAAAAAATAATTATTTTCATATAATTTCGTTGTTGTTATATATTTTTAATGTAACGTATTGGGTGTCTCGGTTGCCAGGTATCGTATTACATCACATCCGACGAGCAGTGGCCATTATAGCAATATATTTTGTGTTTACACGTGTATTCAATGAACGACGCAATAATAATATAATATTTTTAATTTAAAAAAAAAAATAGTAAAAAAACGTGGTATCATAAATAATTATTCAAACAACTGTTCATTGCATCCAGTTTAATAAAAACGCGGTAAGTTTAACTGTTATAATATACGTAATGTTTTACATATATCAATATCTATACGTATTGTTTATAGTTTAATTTTATGTTATGCGATATACCTACCTGTTGCGAACAGATAAAAAATCTACAATGCTCTTATGTCTGCCGATAGTATAATTAGCATGATATTGAGTTGGAATTGCCTGCAGCTGCACCTACACGTTTGTTCGACTAACTGAACGACGGGTTAGTATTGGAAGCGTGTGATATCAATAAGATAACTGGAATTTTCAAAATGTAAGCATGATTATACTACATGTATACTACTATTATAACATACTACTGCGTATAATATATTTCTGATACTGCGGACAACACGCCAACTGTCTCGTTCCGACTGCACAATTAAGTAGTGCACATGATCTATTCTGATTTCTGAGCGTTTTTTTCGTTTACCGAACATTTATCTAGTCTCCAGGGTCACACGCATCACCCAGAGAAGATGTAAAAGTAGCTGTGACATATCCGGTCAGTGGACCGACTGACAGCTTCGTGAGAAGCTTCTTCAACGATGATGTAACCATACGGTTTACAGGTACTTTCCAGTATAGTGGAATCATCTTTATATTTCTGTGTGTGTTTGTGGTGCTTGTATGGGAATGCTGCGGTTATGTGTGTGGCGAGCATTAGGTGCACTAGCTGACGGTCATGTGTGTAACCCGATAGATTCAGGAAGTACGGGTGGCTTGCGGTCCGTGGTCCGCAACCGGTAGCCGGCGATGGCTGCAACAGCACAGGTAAACTCTTGTGTTATATGTTGTATATATAATAATAGTAAGCTGACAAACGCTGCCGGCCAACTGGCCGGAGACCTCGGTTCGAATTACATTTCGTGACGCCTTTACTGTTTCCCCTTCGCCGGCCCTCGATCGATTCACACAGCGACGTTAATACTACTTAGGCTCCCCATATGCGGTTGAAGTCTCCTTACATACATATTATTGCCGTTAAGAAATGATTAAAGCAATTTTTTTTTTTTTTTTAACAGATCAAATGATAATAAAGAAACATATGATTATAAAATAAATCTTGTATGTAATCTAGGAGAACTAAGAGTGAGCTAAAAAAGGTGTTATGTGTATTATAATAAGATATAATAATGATGAATGACAATAATTATGTAAAAATAAGTAGTTGGAATAACTAAATAAATAGTTCTTCAACTTAAGATTAAGTTGACAGTACTATTTATTTAGTTTTTTCAAGCGCTGTCCGGAGTTCCTCAGGGTACTATTTGTTTCTTTTTGTTATCTATATTTTAATTTAGTTATAATAGTGAGCCATCTTGTACCTACATATTATATGACATGTATGATGTAACAGCTTTTTGCGTATAAAATAAGTTAAATAAGACAAATCCCATTATGTCTATAGCCTAATGTCTAATGATGAAGCACTCACACTATCGTGTAGCGTATTAAGTGCTACAGTACACTTGGTACATATAATTACAACAAATTTTGATTTAAATATTATTATAATAGTTTATACACGGATGTTTATTATTTAAAAAAATAATTATTTGGATTACATCTATCATAATTCGATCCAAGACACAATAATTAAGGTATTTTTCAAAAACAACTTTTTTTTTGCTTAGACAATAATTTGTGATTTATTTTTGTTAGCAGACACTCGTGGTTTTGAACGAGATAAATAATTTTTTGCTCGGCTAGTTGGCCATGTCGTAAATTATTTTTTGGTTTATTATCCAATTCTTAGAACGACATTAAAGCCAATTATCGACGTTCCCGTAGAAGCAAGAATAAAATATGCTTCCGTCTACAATTACCTAGAGAAAAGAAACCCATAAAACGTGGAAAACTTAAAACTACCATAGTTTCCACCGCACGTGCACCTGCGAATCGACAAAAAGAATAAATAACAAACGGCAGAGGTTCGACTGTCTTTTTCCTTTATAATAAAGAATGCCACGTCTTGCCTACATACAATAATTATATATTATTGCACTTATTGGCTATCTTGGTTTTAAGTTAAGGTTTTGAAGGTTATCAAAAATTCTCTTCTTCAAAACATCAAATCGTATATTCGTAAAATAACTAAATGTCCATAAATGTTGATATGCTAAAAGCGAAATCGACTTTTGTAGAAATCGTCACGGTTTTAATCGTATAATTATTTATTGATAACATTTGAACCAATGTAACAAATTACAAAGTTTAACTGGTGTATACGATATCCATCGTATGAATACAAGATCCGCATTTGTTGGCTGTATGCATATCGCGTTACTGGTTTTCTTCTTCTTTTGTTCGTTATGGGAAACAATTCTATTGGTACATTTCGTCACGGCACCATAATTATTACGATCACTAACTTCTATCAACAACAAGACTTTGTTACAGCCTAATGTTAATTCACTTGCAATAATAAGTGGTCTTTATATTTGAACACGTATTTAAATGGTTCTGTTATTTCAACCTTTATATAATATTGACACACTGTACTACTAGTGTAATAGTTTTGGCGGTTAATCGGGGCAATATCTTGTGATACAAATTACTTCGTCTACAAGGTAACTTTAAGAATTTTAGTACATTTTGGGTTATGCCAGACATTTACTAGACGAACCCAACCTTTGATACTCAATAGTTGGTGATCTTTACAACGTTGTAGAAGTATGTTTAGCTTGTGAAATATTAATCCGTTTATTTATAGTAGTAGTGCTACTTTTTTTAACGCTTATTACCGTTCGATAATTCGTATATTATAATACCATTGAAACAAAGCAAATTATATATGTTTAAAAATAAACACTTCCACCTTACTGCTATATGGCCTTGGTCTATGTTCCATTATAAGTCCCCCGCAATGTATGACGAGTACTTATAAAAGTGTCTTTTACTGTTGTATTATGAATAAGACGTACCTATTATGTGTGAAACATCACTGTGTACAGTTAACGTGTGTAATAGGAGCGAGAATATATATATGTAAATCGTTTTATTTATTCGTATGATAAGTACATACAATTAAACAATAAATGTAGGTCAAACGGTATAACACGACGAAAACTTACAATATTTCCTATTATTTAAGGCCGCCGGAATTACATTATCGTGGTAACTCTCCTATAGTTGGCACTAGGGGAGTATTGTTGTACCTTAACGAAATTGTTTCTAATTCATGATGTTTTGTGTTTTTATGTAAATTACAATTTTCTTTGCGTGTCTTAAACTATGTGTCTGTGTTTCATTTCGAATATTATTACCTTTTCCTTAAACCATAAGTTTACATACTAAAAGTCTCTCAAACAATCTAGGCTAGACTGTTGCTAATCTTGGCTGAACTGTTGATAATATTTATACGTACTAGGCTCTGTTATCGTTGGTAGTGGCTGGCATTAAATGCCGGTGATAAAACCATATAAAATTTAAATAACCTACTGTAAAACTGAGTATATTAGTGTTGTGTGCGAAACGTTTATAACATAGTAAATCTAGTGTCTACTGTCAAGAAGTAATGGTTGGCAGTTGGTGGATATCCTAGCTCAACTAAAGGGAAGTGTTCGGGTCAATTGATACAACTAGAATTTTACCTCCTATCTCTCTGTGCTAATACATCAAGGCTATTAATATTAAATTTGGCCAATCAGAATAAATCAGATACAGAAAATTTGAGAGGTCTATCGACCTAAAACTGTTGCTTTACGACTATTGTTAAAGTACATAAATGTCCTGCAAAACGTAAAGCTCTTTTTTATAAATTTCAAACGACGAATAAGTCAATTGGTCGATCTTAAAGTGCTTTAACTCCTTTGCATTGATATCTTTGGTCCACCAATGTAAATCATTAAGAGGTACATGGTTTCCGAATGATTTGTGACATTCAACCGGTTGTACATGTGTAGAGTGCGGATTGATCATTGTAATAGAGATTATGTCTATTTAGCCGTAACCGCTGTTTGTATAGGATACACGCGTTTAAAAGCATGTAATCGCGAAATGGTTCGAAACTAATATGATATGGTTCGAGCGGTTGCGGCCACGGTACATGGGCCTTAAACCCCGGGGGGTGGACTGTTAGGGGTCTTGACTACATCAGGTAGATGTTATAACGATAATACCATGGGGAAATGTTGCTGTTAATGCCTGCGTCGAATTGGAGCATTATTGAGTACCGCCACCGGAAAATACATATTATACATCTGGGCAGATGCTTAAACGCACGCTTTTGCTGTATCAGAATGTCTTGTACAAAAATCAAACAATATATTATAAGTACACAAAACATAGACCTTATACTGGCCACAACGACTTGCTCGTGTATGTTTCATTATGTGTTTACGGAGCATTTCGTATTGTATTATAACTGCTCTCAAATTCACCGTCAATCGGCGACGGTTCTCTTGTACCGTCTTTGCATTTTATTCACACTTACATTATAGGGTATTGTCATTGTGGGCTTGTGTCGATATCTGTCGTTTTAACAATGTGAGTCTAATGTAGTAATAACGATACAATACTCATAACGAGATCGCGGTCGGTCGGCAAATGAAAACGAATGGCAGAAGCAACAAGTCACGAAAAAAAGAGAAATATGTTGAATCAGCTGCCGTTTAGAGCCTAGGAAATTGAATAAAATAAACGCCGCAACACGGGGATCGATATGATTTCGTATAACTAGCAATTTTTTAAACCATCTTCTTTTTTTTTAGTTGTAAAGTTTTTAAATTTTGGAAAATAAAATGTATTGGAAAAAACTGAATCTAAACTGCGTTCGTATCAAGTTAGAAAACATACACTAAACAATATTATACACCGCGAGTCATTGGTTTTGTTGATGTCTTTTATAACTTCATTTTAATTAATTGCTTAAACGTTATCAAAATTGTAAGATGTTACAACCACTATATAGACAAAATTGCATAATTTGTAGATTATAAATAATGTTGAAAAAAAAATTGGTAATGGTTAAAAATAGACGTTATGATAGTTTATAATCAACATACGAAAATTTATTACCAATAAAGCCTCCTCTATCCCCATTATTGTAATAATAAAAGTATGTATACTTACTCATAATGAAGGGTAATCTAAGTAAATCAATAAAATACCGAAATCGTTTAGGAGCAGAGTAGAGGAACAAAAATTACCTAATGCTTCTTACTTTTCCGATGAGATGTGCTGAAAGTGCAGACAAATATTCTTTTCATAAACCATACAATTTTATTTTCACCGGGGAGGATTTTTTTTTTATTATTTTAGTAAAATGATAACCTCAAATTATAAGCTGGGTCTACGATAGATGCCAGTAATAGTAAACATAAAACCTGAAATAAAAAAATGTACGCTTGTTATTCATGCAAGTACACTTACGTACTTTCTTGAAGGTTTCTGATAACTGGAAAATAATTACCGCCTAGATCCGTAATTGCATTAACATAATTTGAATTTACTATATTATTATTTAATATAATAAAAGCTAAGTTAGTTTGACCTACACGTTACTGTACCGCTTTAGAAAAATTAATTTATGTAACTTTTTTTGTGGCTTCTGGCAATAATTTGAATTCAGTGTTATCTTACTGCTTTAATCGACTAACGAGTGCTTATGGCAAATATAGAATAAACCAGCCAGGTTTCTGTGTGTATAACAACGAAATAGTTCGCCATGTACAATATATGTTTGTATATTATGTAGGTAACATAATATTATACTATCATAATTATGATTTATGATTATTATTTAAATGTGTTATGTTCCTACATGAATAATACTTTGATTTTACCGAAGCGTATAGATTATCGAACTTATTTTATCTAGTGTACTGATTTCAACTATTATTTATGTACACATATTATGTTTTAAAATGATGTTTAAATTTAACAAGTATTTATCGTGTTGAATCCATACGTTATTTACATAATATTACTATAATTAATTATAATTATACATCGTAATATCGTAACAACCCAGTCTAATTTTGATCTGATACGCACTGTTGCTATACAGATTTAACACATCAAACCGGATTCTAATGTGGAATTTATCAGATCTATTTAACTAGACGTGCATGGATCAACAATATCTAACAAAACGCACGTATATAGTAAGCATGACCCATGACTGAGCATCACTGCACTGTTGTTGTTTTTGTTTTTCATCTCATATAATTTGAACTCCTAGGTTTCCAGCCCACAATATTTGGAAATAATTGTATGCTTATCAAGTTCATTGTAAACATGTAATAGTAATAGAAAATAATTGTAAGCCGTACAGCTATATTTTTTAAGAATATTCAAATTGATTATATGTAACATAAGTATGTATATTGTATAAAAAACAAAATTATTATTTATTATGAAAAATAAGACCCAAAAGATAATTTTTTTTAAATATACCGAAATTCAAATTGAAAAGTTTAAGAGAACTTTTTTATAGGAAATTATGTCATTAAATTTTTTGGTTAAAACTTTTAAAAATATTTGCAATATTTTTGAAGTCATTGACAAAAGCTCAAAATTTGGAGCATTCTGGAGCTTATAAAAAACAAGCTACAGTCCGATCGATGGGGATCTTTAGTATATAAAATTACATATATCAATAAGGCTTTAGAAAAAAAAACATTTTGGTTGGGAATTTTTTTCTTTATTGACTGGCCTAAATATAACTTTCAGTAAAACACTTTGATGCAAAACTGTATTGCGTACATGACAAGAGTTAAAAACAAAGGAGCCTTTGAAAGTAATTTTTTTACCAATAAATATGCTTAGCAGACCAAGACAAAATATTTTCAAAAAAAATATAATAATAAAATACTACACAATTACAATTATTTCCGAAAATACATGGCCTTTCAATAAGTTTATCACCCAGTATACATAAAATATTATATACATAATAATATGAAATAAAAATCGTAATTGGTAAATATCAATTAATAGGTCATATTATATATTCCACTTTACACTCTGTATAGGAATGGATTTTTAGTCGTATAGTGTAACAATTTGGACAACATTAAGATTTTCGTAAGTATAGATTTGTTATAAGAAAATATAGAGCCAGCAGTTTAAAAGATATCGTAATTATTTGATATGTTAAATACAAATGTACTTTTAATAAATTGTTATTAAAAATTGATACGTATTACATACATTAATTTTTATTTAATTATAAGAAAAAATTACAACCATTTGAAAATATTGTTATTTAAATAAAATGTATACATGTTTTTAAAACATGGTATGTTTGGAAATAACATTCGTAGTTTTGAAAAAGGTGTATTTGAAATGAAAATATTTAATATTTATTGGATATACATTTTTTTAACTTACAGAGACGCTAGGGGGAGTTGTCCCCTTGCCCCTCCCTATGGACGCCATTGGACCCGATCTTTTTTCTTGAAATTATATCCAGTAATAGTCGAAACTTTAAAACTCGTATGGTTTTTTTTTGTTTTTCCAAACTTAAAGGGTGTAGAAGTGAACTTTTTTTAACTTACCCTCCTCCCCCCTCAAAGTACCAACTAGATAAAATTTGTGATTTATAGAGTTGCTACTCGAAGGAATTGGTCCATTTTAAATAAAGTTACAGTGATTACAGATACAAAAAAAAAACTACATCATTGTAAAACCAATAGCAGCATCGAAGCTAAAAACCTGACATTGTGTAGGTGAATCAAAGGTGAACGGTAGGAATTGATTTTCGAGTGTTGTATCACTTGTATGTATCAATAGAGAATCGATTTTTGTATAATAGCAAATAACCTGGATCGAGTTTACAAAAACGTGACGCGCGGCTGAATAATATGATACCGTGTAAGTATTCAGTATTGTTGTGTGGTTATGTGTGGATAAATTTACTGATTTGAGATTTCGGTACGCCTATCTTGTTGGCGCCGCGGGAGACACTATTTTTAGGGACGAACAATAACAAAACACACACAGGCGCGCGAGCCCTCTCCGTATAAAATTGATACATCATAATAAACATACATTTTTCGTTGTCCATACGCCCCAGGGTTAAGTAGATAATATAGGTTTATGCCTTACGGTTCTATACAACCGATACCCGACAATCAGCTTCATTAAAAAAAAAAATGCGACAGTAGCGACAATGATTAAGTGGTTTACGGATTTATTCGACAGTTATTATATTTCTGCGTAGGAGCATACAGTATATTATTATTATTTATTATTATTCGACAGCTGTCTAAAAATTGGAGTCGACATTTCAGTACTCATTTTTGCTATTGCGCATTACGAACATCAAAATTAAGCGCAATCAAATGAAGCGAAATAGCATACGTGGAAATTATACTTAAAAAAACAATGGATAGATTAGGAACCCGAACGATTATATTGTAAAGCAATATAATTAGTTATCGTTTATTTTTTTAAAGTCCTACGTAGGTAATAACCAATAAATTCCACTGGAAATTAGTTAGGTACCGTTTTGTTAGTATTAATGTGATTATTTTCATAATCGTTTGCAGATAAATGAGCTTTAGCGTGTTTTTTCTTTCAAAAATATTTAGGTATCTAGGTATGAATAAAATTTGTAATTTAGTCACACTAAAAATTATTTTAATAGTGCTCACATGAACATACATACATCTTTTTGTCGAATATTTGCACCCACGCGCATAAATGGATACTGTCCGAAAAGTGCACATAGTGCTCAACATAATTTTATTATACCTAGGTTCTTTAAGTCAAAAGAATAAGTTACTTAATGTCATTATAGAAATGAAACATGAACGTTCTTTGATAAAAATTATTAAATCTGTTTAAAATCTCAGGAGAATAAGAAAATAACTAGTTAGTAAAATTAAAATTGACTTTAGGACTAAACTATTTACAAACTAAATTAATAGTCAAATATATTAACAAATACCTATTATGTTTAACTAGCAGGCAGGTCATCCTAACTATAACGAATATGATTGTTTCGCACTTAAACAGTTAGGGAAAATGTATAAATATCATTGGCAATTTTTTTAAGCAAAAAAAAAGACGTCGATAACACAAATAACTCTTCTGTTATCTAACGTAGGTACTCAATATTATATCTATAATGAAATGATTTTATTCAATTGATATTCACACCTCATACTTTCGTATACTGATTATACATTTTATATTTTTATGTATACCATTAAACGAGTTTCGACCGTCGAAAGCCGTTAATCAATATCGTTAAATGATACGAAAATGGTTGGGATATTACAAGTGTTGTGTGAGATAAACAAGCATAATAAAAAAATTAATAACAAGAAAATAAAACGAAAACATGCGTGTTGAAAATAAAAACAAAACAAGAGAAACAAACACACACGCGATCTTGGCAAGCAGGGTCTCTCTCCGTTTTGATTTATAATATGAGTTTTTAGCTAACGTTGTAGTGTTAGTGGTAAATGGTAATGAGGAAACATGATGGGCGGTAGTTTGTCGGGTGTGTACAACTGACACGTCCCCACCTATCTATAAAATATTACAGTCCTCCTAGGTAAGCTTGAAAGTTGAATGTAATTTATGTTATTGTTTTAATAGTAATTGCCCTTTGTTTTTACTTTTTAGAACTTATTGTTTTTAAGATGTCGCTGTGGTAAAATAAAAGTGAATTTATCAAACCTTCCAAGTGCCTAAAAAACATTAAAAACTGGAAAAATAAAAACATAAATTTATTAATAAGCCTAAATAAGATACTGTATACAAAAATAATATAACATATAACAGGTACCAATAATAAAATATGTTACATCAGTAATTAGTAATACTTCTTAGTTAATAATTTGACCAGGGGTGATTTATGGGAGGGGGGGGGGTGCTAAAGAGGCTCCGGCCTCCTCCCCTGAAATTTCACGAAATTAGCTGGAGAGTAGAGATGTTTTTATCTGCGCGCATTACTCAACCGCGCTTCCCCTCCTGTCATACATTTTAAATGGAATAACTTGAAAACTAATTATCCAAAACTGGATATCGACCAGTCAAAATATTCAGCAAATTATTCTTAATTCAAAAAGTTAATTCAATATATACGTTACTGTTTATGAAACTCAAGTTTATACGATTTTAACATATAAGGGACGGTTATAATTTTTAAAATTTTATTAAATTTGTCCCAACTAATAATTATAAAATTATAAAAAAGTCTTCTAAGTTATTGACTGGTCCATAGTTAGCCAATCACCCGGTATATTTTAAAACTTAATTATTTAGATTTTAAAATAGCCACCTTGTTGAGATATTTATTTACATAGTTTAGCGATTTAGAATAAATAATTTTAAATAAGCTTAATAACATAGTACACTATATTATACCTATTATGCTGTGTATGATTCGAAACACCAATTACAAACAAACGTTCAAAATTTCATAGAAATATAAAAAAAACGGAAAATTATCTTATTTTACATTCCATGATTTAATTACTGTGGTCTGTGGTCGTTTTTTCCCGATACTATATTAACCTAACCGTTCTAAACTAAAATTACATTTTTTCTATTTATACATATATCAACTATTTGATCAAACTAAAAAATTACTTAAACGGTATAAAACATAGTAGAATTATAATTATTGTCCAAGTAAGAATGTGTGACTAAGTATAGCGTGTATTTAAATTTGGTTGTTACTATGAGTTGTATCACGTAAGTGTTAGATATTGGCTACCGAAAGACGATAAATAAATTTTAATAACTTTTTTTAAACCTATTAATTTCCGTCAGTAACAAGTGGTGTTATTGACGCTTGAAGTATTGGATATAGTACGTCTATTAACTGTAACGATATTTATTATAACGACCGTCGAGCAATGCGCGATCCATTTAGTTCCATTTCATAAAATTATTAAGACACCAGCTGATTTTTATAAATATTATACCTTTTTATTTTATAATCTAAATATTATGTTATTGTTATAGGTTACTATTAAATTGGTTTTTCAGACAATTTACCGGAACCAAAACCGTTTAATATTGAACATCTGCCCCTGACGCCTCTATACGGATGGTAATTATTATTTGAACGTTTAGCGGCGTATTATTATTTTGAGTCATTAATAATAGCGACTTAGTAACTAAAATAAAAACATAATAATTACTTTTGTTCTTCAAAATAGAATCTCATTCGGATTTCCAATAGTCTTCTTATGACGTATTATCTTCACTATTCAAAAGTAATCACATATTTATGTCTTTACGAATAAAAGTTAACCGAAAATATTACCCATTTTTATAAATATTATTTATTTGGCGAGGACATTTCCACTTTAGAATTAAAATGTTCATTAGTTTTTAATCACTTATAAGTTATATGTTATACTTTATAAGCTAACATTTCTATAATCCTGTAAAAATGTCCTCGTGAAGTAAATCATTTTTATATGTAATATTTTCGGTTTACTTGACTTAGTTCAACTCCTAATATCACATTATTGTAGTGCTAAAATACATTGTACAACTAATTATAAAAAATAAAGAATGTTTTTCGTAATGTTAGTAAAAATAATAAAAATTGTATACACAACTTAGGCGACAGTAAACAATGAACACCGCGTTGTTCTATGGAAAAGGAAAATTAAAAAAAAACAATACTACATTTCTTTTTTTTGATACGATGCATTTTATAAGCTCACACATGGGCCAAAGTGTAATATATTGCAAGTTAATGAAAAATATACCTTATACCTATATTAACTAAAATAGTTGTGCCCAAATTACACGTTCTATTTGTTTAAAAAAATGTATAGATATGTTTATATAAATGATAAGGTTTTTAAAAAACTGTAATATAGGAGTACTAAAAAAAAAAAAAAAGAAGAACCCGCCAGTATTTATTTTATATTTACTAATTATTATTTACACGCAATTTGAAATATAGTGTTTTTTAATATTAATGAATAAACTAATATATTAATATAATATTATATATTTTTTATAAATTGGAATTTAAGTAAAAACATAATTTTTATGTAGCCTTTACGATTGAAGTTAATTATGAAAAAATCCAAGGGTTTCAATACTGTCTTGACGTTTATGAGATCGTTTTTCAGCGTCTGTGTGTTGGTCTCGATTGAGTTCATGGAAGTATATTAAGAAAGCTTATAATTCTACAACGTTTCAATAATAGTCATAAAAAATACCTCTATGATAAAGTATACTAATTAGGTCTAGAAGAATGAAATCTTTCATATATTTCTCCGCGACTGTGTAAAAATGTACAGTTTTGATTTCGTTCAGCACACTAAAATTGTTTAACCCACTACATAATAATTTTGAATACAATATTTATGAGTGTAGTGTACATGTTAAGTTTATTGTAAAACAACAAAATATAAAAAGTTTTATGCTTACTTCTATTTGTTCATAGAGAAATATATTATAGGTACAAACAATGTGCCACAAGTAATTTGCAATAAGCAAAATTATTTGGTGTAAATAAATTATTTTTTAGCATGGAACATGCTTTAGTCTTGGCCTCCCAGTTTGAAAACGGTACAAAATAACGACAAAAAATAGTGACACGAAATAGCGTCACGAAAGTAGTGCGTCTACTTTAAACGTATAATATAACGAGTCGTCGTTGTCGTCGTCATGTAAACGTTTTGGCCAGAACATATAATTAAGACTATACTATCCATCGCAAGGAGATTATAGATCAGAAATAATCACTATTCAGGAGCCAACCGGCTAAAGCATGTTCCATGTTTTATAATTTTAGCAGTTAGGCGTTAAGTAGACTGTAACTTACTTCTTCAATAATAATTGAAACAGTATTATAAAAATATTCTACTAAAAATATACTACTACTTCTGACTATTAAAGTCAGAATGATAATATCTTATGACATATTATGTAATGCGTAAAATATACATTTTATTTATCCGTCTATCCTTAACTCTTAAAACTCTTATAAGACATACTTTATTGGTTTGAAAAAAAAGGATTTAGTAATGATTTAACTTAGATACACTTGATTATAACATAAAAATAAAATTTTATATTAAGTATAAATATAATATATTTAATTTGAAACAATACAGTTACTTTTAAAAGAACGTAGCACCTAACATTTGTATGTTAAACTTTGTGTAGCAGATTTTATTGGTTTTTATCATCGACTTTTATAAATAGTTTTGGAGTAAAAAAACTCGTAGTGTCAAAACTAAAGAATATAATATAACTAAGTACTTTGGAAAGTTTTCAGTATTTTATTTAGTAATAAAGCTTTTAAAAAGCAGGTTTTTTTCATAAAAAATTAGAAAATATTTTCAATTTATCAACAATTTTCTAACGAAAAGCCCTAAAAAAATTATATTTTGTTAATTTAATAACGGATGTTTTTCTATTTTGTATGTAGAAAACCCGTGGAACAAGCAATCCGGATTTTGCGTAACTATGTTTAGGTTAGAAAATGTATACTTAAAAAATTGATTTCCAATTAATAATTATTATTTCTATAGTAATAAAATATATACACTATAATTATAGCTAAATCTAAGATTTTTACAAATAATTGCCTATACCGAACTCCTTAATAAATAGAGGTTCTTAAGAAAACCTCTTAGATGCTATAATCTCATGATTTGATTACATAATATTGATAGTAGCGATACTAAATACGTATGTAAGTTTACTATATTAAACCAAAGATATAACTCAAACTGGTGACAACAGATTATTTAGCGAAAGCGGGAGCTCTGGAGATTAGGTGACATAAGAGGCAAAATATAGGCAATATTTATCAAAAAGTAGTTTTATCTTTTAATACATTTTAAACATGTTAATTTTTTTAGCTTAAGGGTAAAATGTTTACGTGTACAATTGTTTCTATCCCTTTTAGTGAATAAATTACTACGGAAACAAGGATAACATTTACAATTTTTTTACTAAATTATCAAAAATGACAACTAATTTGTCAAACCTAATTAATCCTAACTTATAATAGTTATAATAGAATAAGATTAGGTTTGCAGTCCTTAGCAAATAGGCGTGTTCATTTGATTAATCAAACCTTCTTACATAATCTGATGGAGAGGTTAATTGACTGTCCTGAACTACTGAGCAAAATACATTTTAAGGTGTCTAGTTTTCATTGCCCTTCTCCCCATATCTTATTTATACCTCTCTGTAGTACATTTTATTTTCGGAATCGTCCTATTCATAAGATGATGCGTATTGCCAATGAGCAAAATTCAGACAAAAATAATCATATTTTTACCCAACTATTCAACGAAGCGTCACTCCATTCTTATTTCCGAACTCATATTTATGAGCAAAATAGCGCAAGTTTCCCTTAATAGATTATAGCTTATATGTGTTTAGTGACACCAAGCGCAATCATCTAAGATGACCCAATCATAAAAATTATGCTATGATATCATTATTTTTTACAAATTAAAAATGAATAACAATATAATCACTTCTAGAAAACCCACACAGTAGTGATCATTCCCAATTCTCATCTTAATTAAATTTGATAAAAACACAATAATAATACTAGAAGTCAAACTAATAAACCCTTTATTCCTCACATTAATTTCAAACAACTTCTGTAAGTTGCTCCTTGTCACGTATCTTTTATTTTTGCCGTCTTCGTTTAGGTCATACTTTACTGCCTTCTTATTCATTGGAACTATCTTAAAAAAGGTTTCAGCTTTGCATACTACGCATCGAACCAGCTCTTATCATAATTTAATCTTCAACTGTCCTTTGCTATCTACCTCACAAAATTTTCTCTCCAAGTTACTACGTTCTCCAACTATTGTCTTTAACATTTAATCAATACTTTCTTTCAAAATGATCTCAATAATATTACCAATCTTATCTTTCTGACGAAGCTAGATTTGTAATTTAATACAATTTTCTTGAATATAAAACTATAGAATCTATAACGTATGGACTATACTTATCAAAATTACTAAATACATATTTCAACAAAAATCTTCTTGGTCCTCGAGTACGAACGTAATCGTATTAGTGTAGAGTTTTGTATTAAATACGATAAATACGATAAATGTTATTACATTACTTAACTTAAGTATCCCAAAATTGATGGGAAAGTGGCGATCCCACCGCCCAATATACTACAAAGTATATTGCAATAGCCCCACACTTACTTTAATTAGTTGGTGTGGACTGGCCCTCCAGGATTGGGGGTTGAGCGTCGGGCCAACGACCCGACCTCGGAAAAACCCTTGTTAAGAAACCTTCAAATGGGCCTCGGAACTGGATTGATAATGGCAAGCGACTGGAATTGGAAACTCGACTTCGTTTGGGAACTTGGAACATTAGAACACTGAACAAACCGGGAGCTTTTAAATATGTTATGGCCTCAAAAAACTCGTATAAACCGGACATTCTGGCACTGCAGGAGACACGATGGCCTGACAGTGGAAACATGAAGAAAGATAATAAGACATTTTTTTACAGTGGAACCGACGGTGGAAAACACGAGAATGGGGTGGGATTTATGGTTAATGAGAAAGTGCTTCATAACATAAAGACTTTCATACCTGTGGATGATCGGATATGCTACATTAAGATAGCCGGGAGGCTATTTGATCTGGTTATAATCAATTGTTACGCTCCTACGGAGGACAAAGATGACGAAACTAAGGACAAGTTCTATGATGAACTAGAGAGAGTGGTGAACAGCCTACCCACACACTGTATAAAAATGATAGTAGGTGATCTGAATGCTAAAGTGGGCAGAGAGACCATGTACAGGCCCACAACTGAGCCGGACAGTCTGCATGAGACAAGCAATGATAATGGGACCAGGCTAATACACTTTGCTACGTCAAAAGAGTTCACAATAAGTAGCACGTACTTCCCGAGAAAGGATATATATAAATCCACATGGATATCGCCGAATGGTCGAGTGCATAATCAGATCGATCATATAGTGATAAACAAAAGGCACGCCAGCAGTATCAGAAAGGTGAGAACTTACAGAGGAGCGGATGCCGACTCGGACCATTACCTACTTTACCATTACCTATTTGCACAATTCAATCTCAGACTGTCTACAAAATGGAATATGGTGAAAAAAATACCTAGAGAAAAATACAACTTACAGAGATTAGCCGACCCCGAAGCTCTAGAGAGATTTGTTGGAAAAGTGCATGGCAATATACAAGGCAACCAACCAGGCAGAGAAAGTGAAGCACAAACTGTCAACTCCGGTTGGAGTCAATTAAAAGAGGCAGTGATCATTAGTGCAAGTGAAACTCTGAGTATTGGAAAAAGAATGAGGCAGAAGAGCTGGTTCAATCAAGTATGCAAAGAAGCAATAGATAAAAGAAATGAGCTTAGAAAGACGGCCCTTCAGAATCCATCAATTGATGCTACAGATAAATACAAGGAACAAAGAAAGACTACTAACAAGATTTTAAGAAGAGAAAAGCGTCAATTTAAAAAGGAAAGGATCGAAAAATTAGAGATTAACAGGTACAAAACAAAAATTTTCTTCAACATAGCTGGTAACATCAAAGCGGGCTCTAAGCCGCAAACAAAAATCTTGACAAATAAAAACGGAACTCTAATCACTGACGGAAAACAAATAGTTAATGAATTTAAGGATTTCTTCGAAAAGCTACTAAACAGACCGCTTCACAACACGGAAAATGAAGAAGCAGAATTCCACACTGTAGAACCGGAAATTGAGGAACCCTCTCATGAGAAAATTGATTGGTCAGTAGACGGCCTTAAAAATAATAAAGCACCAGGCAAAGATGGTGTAGTAGCAGAACTGTTAAAGAAAGGAGGGACAGCGTTAAGAAGAAAACTAACAGAATTTATTAAAGAAATATGGAGAACAGAAACGATACCAGATGAATGGAACACTGCTATTATTTGTCCTATATTTAAAAAAGGAAACCCAGCAGAAACAGAAAACTATAGAGGTATTTCCCTACTGGACGTTGGATATAAAGTCCTAACAACAATAATATTAAAAAGAATAAATACATATGCCAATGATATTATCGGAAGTTATCAATGTGGGTTTCGAAAGGGCAAGACAACCACCGACCACATATTTGTATTAAGACAAATTATGGAAAAGTATTACGAATTTGGTGTAGACCTGCATTTAGTATTTATAGATTACAAACAGGCATATGATAGTATTGACAGGAGCGAGTTATGGAAGGGATTGGAAAGACTTGGAATATCGGGGAAATATGTGAATCTAATGAAAATGTGCAGCGAGAAGACAATTTGCAAAATACGATTTTTGCAGAATGACTCGGAGCCATTTGAGGTAAAAAACCGGCTTGCGCCAGGGGGACGCATTGTCTCCTACATTATTCAACCTAGCTCTTGAAAGAATAGTAAGAGATATCCATGAACAACGGCAAATGAAGATAAGTGGAGATTCAGTGATGTTAGCTTACGCCGATGACATTGTAGTGATGGGAGAGACTAGGGAGGAAGTTGCCCAGACAACCGAGAGACTACTTAAGGCAAGCATGTCAATGGGCTTATATGTAAATGAAAATAAAACTAAGTACATGGTGATGTCAAGGACCAATCTAAATATAAACGACCTATTGGTAGACAATTTGAAATTTGAAGCAGTGGACAACTTCAAGTATTTGGGAGTAAACGTCAATAACAAGAATAATATGCACCAAGAGATAAATGAAAGAATCATGAGTGGGAACAGGTGTTACTATAGTATAATTAAGCTCCTAAAATAAAAACTACTATCATGGACATCAAATATATGCTTATACCATAGCTATTTGCGACCAATAGTGACGTACGCAAGTGAAACATGGTCATTAACAAAAGGCGATGAGAGAAAGCTGATAATATTTAAAAGAAAAATACTCCGGAATATATTTGGACCACGCTTTAACCGAGAAACAAATACGTTTGACAGAAGGAAAAATGAAGAGTTACAGAAATTATACAAAAAAACAAACATTCTAGCCTTTATCAGGAATAAAAGACTAGAGTGGTTTGGACACACTTGGAGAGCGGATGGTCAACTAATAAAAAAAGTACTCGTGGAAAAAATGAACAAAAAAAGACCCCTAGAAAGACCCAGGACCCGGTGGATCGTTGTAGTTTTCAAGGATTTGAAAGCCATAGACCAGAATGTGACATATGAGTTGACTTACAATAGAGAGAGATGGAGAGACCTGTTGAAGGCAGCAATGGTCCTTAATGGACCGGTAAGCTGAGAAGAAGAAGAAGAAGAAAATTGATGGCATAGTTAGCAACCCTATATGATAGAATACTTTCAAAATGATTCTAGTTCTTACACAATAAGTAACAATTTTTAAACTTCAATAGGTAAAATAAAATTATAGCTAAACAAGAAAAACTCAGTAGTAAAAAATAATAATTGCATTACGTAAGTTGCCTAAACAAACAATCGTACACAAATAAGGTTCATATTGTCATTATTTGCTATAATGTATTATTTGCATCTTAATACGTCATTATAAAATAACACTTGCATACCTTTTAAAAGTATAAGCTATAAGATTAACATAGCGTAATTTAAGGATTTATTTTTTTGTAATTTTGTGTTTTGTATATCATTACATAATTTTTTGTATTTAGGGACAATTGTAGAACTTAAAATGTCTATAATATAGCTAATCAGTAGCTATCAATTAACTACTTAACTAAGAATGATTGTAGCCTAAAAGAATATGGTGTTTTAGTTTGTGAGGCACTATATAAGAGAAATAAAAGAAAAATGTGATATCACTGAAATTAAAATATTGAAATTAAAGTATGAAGTGTTAAATGACTAGGTTAAACAGAATACATTTTATAAAGAAAGTTTGTGGCCTGCAATAATAGCAGAGAAAACGGTAAAAAACATAGTTTATGATAGTTTGGTATGTTGAAAGATACGAGTGCTATGAAAAAAAAGTTATAGTTGTATTAAATGAATACATGGAGTTGTGGAGGCGCGTAGACAATAAAGTAAATAAAGAAATGGCGAAAGATAAAGTTTTGTGGAAAGAGCGGATTTTTGCTGTCCGACTTAATTCTTATGAAGACAAAGCAGATTTTTATGAAATACCATCCTAAAATAAAAACTTAAAAATAAACTTTTAAACAAAAAAAATAAGATAAATGTTCATTAAATATATATTGTAAAATGCACATATAACATGTATGTGTATTATAATTTATATTAATTCAATAAAACCATGAATTAAAATTAAAAATATAAGAAAGTTAGTATAGTTCAGCATTAAATGTAAGACTAGTGTTCATACGTCATGATCTTCATTGTGATAAAACGACGACGAAAATGAGATATTGCCCTTGCGATAAAAGTTAATGAAGTGAATATCTAAAGGTTTGACGTGATCTTGAATATTACTTAGGAATTTTTGGAGCTCTAATGTATTTTCTTCCATTAACGTTGTATTGATTAATTTTTTGTGTGTAGTAATGAATGAATTATTTGTTATATTTTCATGTACATTGTTTACGCTCAGCGTTATTAAACTAGTGATTATGACATCTAAAACCGTAAACATGACTAACTGTAGTTGTTTGTAATCCAACCAGGAATTGGAACTCAAGAGTCTCGAAATTTCCCAAAAAATATTGTCTTCTGCGTCTATGTAGTCAACCATTTGTATGTAAACGGGATAAAATTGTATAATGGCTTTCTCCAACATATTCTGCTTTACGTGATACAAGTTTCGCGCTTCAGATACAACTGACGTACCTATAGTGTGATAAATATATAAATGCACCCAAGTATAGCACAAAAGTCTTGCTTTTAAAATCAACATGATCATCTCGTGATACGCATTGCACGCAAACGGCTCATTTATCCAATTGTGAGTTTTGTAATTTTCTAAGCATTTGTTCTTCAAGTATGACAGCCGTTGTTGCGTTCCACTCCAGTCGATTTGTATACCATGCATGACCTCGAAGATCACGTTTTCCGGGTGTAATGCAGTCAACAACATGTTTTCCACGTTAAAAGAATGTTGGAATTCGTAGATCCTCCACAAATCAAAACCGTTGAACAGGGGATATATGATATTTTCGGTGAGTGTATTAAGGTCCATTTTGGCGTTGACGTGAGTAGGATTTTCGTTTAAGCTCACGGACAGGTAACTATCTCGTTCACAGGCCTTGAGAAAATTCGATAATTCTATGTTTAATAGATAGTCATTGAAAAAAGCATCAGGTATCAATTTCTTGTGGTTCTGCCAATCGATAGCCGCAACGAGTTTGGTGTGAAAGATCCACAGCCAAGAGTGAGGAACGGTTCGGCTCATAAATAATATCGAAAACATCATGGCAGTGTAATCTGCGTATTGGTAGTAAATATATTTCTCATAATCAAAATTTAACGGATTTTTAAGTTTTATTATTACATTTTTGAAATGCACCAACAAGTACTTAATAATTACCCCGAATGTACATTGGAGGCTTTGTACTTTTTTTTTATATTTGATCAACACTGATTCTTTCATTTCTACCATATCACTACTAGAAGAACTGTACCTGGTAGTCATCAGCTGAATTTCTTTAGCTGACAAAGTCAATTTATTTTCATCCATAGTTTTAAGCTGATGTACTATGTCAAGAAATGTTTTGTTGTACATGACTCCATGGGTCATAATGTTCGGCTCGATCTAGAAAGTAAAAATAATTTAAGTATTACTGTCGATAATATTATACGTAGTAGACAACATTTTTAATAATTTTTTATTACTTTTGAATCGTTTAACCAAGAAAAGTACAACCAATTTATTGTATACGACAAATCACACATAAGTAATAATAGCAAAAAACCTAAAACATTAGTTATCGTCAAATTCATGTTTTCGATTTAAAAATAATTTTTTATAATTTGTTTTATTTAAGTATACAACGATTCAACTGCATACAAATATTCTTTAGTTCATTGCCAATACTGGGCAAGTGGCATTGGCCTCAAGCGTTAAACATCACATTTAATAAACGCAATATCCCATAATACTCATGTTTTTCGATTTAGTTTTGGTGTTATTATTTTTTTGTATGTATACACGTATACATTGTTTAATCAGTTGTGGTCTGGTACGTAATATAATTTTACACGTTTACATTGCTGTCTCAACAAGTTAAATTTTGTCAACGCTATTACTACATAGTACATAGCTACATAAAACTATATGTAACTATATTAAGTATTTCTTTGATTTTAGAATAAAAGAAAATGAACACTTAATGAACCAAAAATTAAAAAAACCCGTACAGTTGGGTTGGGACTCGGGGCATAGTGCCTCGTGGGGACAGGGAAGTCACAGGTCTACAGGAATTATATACCTAACTAAAAGTGATAAAATCAATTTTAAATAAACGCTTCGATGCGAATTTGTAGATAGTAAGTTCGAGCCAGTAGAGTCCGAACCTTGCACAGTAAGAAAGTATTATACGCAAGTTAGTAGTAAATAGTACAAGTAGTAATAGTAGTAGTATTAAGACAGTAAGGGAGGGAGATCCAGTGTTCATAGATAAAAATACAAATATCCATAAAAACATTGTACCTAATGACAGTTATGTGCTAAAAAAATAATTTTTAGGATTAAAGTGGATACGATTAAGGTTTATTGTCTATCTTTAAAAATTAATTGCCAAAGTTACCCATGTATCGTTGTTAACAATATAAATATATATTCATTACCCGTTGACTGTTGGTTCACTAACGCATAACAACCTGGAAATTGAGTACGGTCAATGTGTAATTTTCCCATTTTTTGAAGGGTTTCCTTAGTAAAAAAAAAATGTTTGACTATAAATTTTTAATAAAATTGTATATGTTGTTATCCATTCTAGATCTATCTACGGTCTAATTTTTAAACCTAAATCCTTAAAACTTTGCTTGAAAAAGAGAAGTAAAGAAAACATTTCTATCCCTTCTAGGGGAAAGAGTTTATGATATTTTTTTGGTTTTCAATGTTTATCGGTAGTACTATGTTTAAAGAATATTCCATACAAATTTGGAACTGATTCGACTATTTTTAAAAAAGTCATAGAGTATCGTAATTTTAAGTTTTTAATTTTTGGCCAAATAAATAACTTTTTAGGAACGATTTTTGATCTATAGAGTTGCTACATAATGAAAACGGTTCAGTGGTTTAAAAGATATCGAGGGTGCACCCAAAAAAAAGTTTTTAAATAAATGAAAACATATCATTGTAAACACAATACCTTCTCAGATCCCTATCGAAGCTAAGAGTCGGCAGGGTTATAGTGAGTAATAGGTTATGCGCAAGCCTTTTTGGATCTCAGTGGTCTTGGCGCACTGTGAATTGTGATGTGTGTGTATATTTAAGGGTTGTTTTGTAACATGATATGAACGAATAAAGGTGTGTCCAAAGCGGTCGGGAAAGGTTACCGTAGCAACGCAGTCGGTTCGCTCTTGTGGACTCATTGCTTCAGAGATCAATGAGGCGGTTGTAAAATTATAATGATACAAATAATAATAATGAGTATCATTGATCATAGGATTCGGTGCCTATTTTTGTTGTTCGAAGAGAATACTCAAGCTATTAGTACTTGCCTGTTTTCTTTACTTGGTACCTACTTATTTTTAAAGGACTATAACGCACTATTGTTATTTTTTACTACATACTAAACATTTTAAGTAAAATATTTTTTATATTAATGGAAAAAATTAGTTATAACTTATGAGTGTTCATGTAAAAACTTTATTTTAAATAATAATTTAACATACCCGAAATACGGTGACGGCTGAGGTGTCCACTGCGTCACACCATGCCTTTGTTGACTGTTCAAATTAGTTTTAAAACTCAATTCGTTCGATAGAAATATGACATTTTAACTCTAGGAATAGGACATAAGTAACATCAGTGTGGGCTGTGTGTTATGCATTACAACCTACAGGGACTGAAATTTAACTATTTAATTTGATCATATTAAATAGTTACTTTTCAAAAGTATATCGGAGAATTTTTTCATCATTTTCGGAGAACGGCAAACGTATCAAATTCAAAGAGTCCCAGTTAAATTATTAGATGGTATCTTCAAGTTTTCTCGGAGCGTCAGTATTCGGACACAGGACTGAATTTATAGTCCATATCTGTTATCTGGTTTAACAGCACCTTCATTAACTTAATTATCATTCCTATGATTTCCTACCTATAAGAACAGCTGTTAAACTTACTTTTAAGAATATATTTGTAAGGACCTTTTTTCTCCAGTGATTTCGAGAAATGATTGATTATCATTCATTTTCATTACTATTTATACTTTCTATGTCTAATTTTGTCCAGTGTTTACAGTAGAGTGTGAAAATATTGTCAAGTCTCTGAAATGGTTACTATAAGATGCACTAAGTTAAATATATCGGTTTACAATGTTTGATCTTACATTCATTTTAGCTTTATATTTTACTTAAAATAAAATACATTTATTTATTTTTTTTTTTTACGGTGAGTTTTAAATGTGACTGTAAGAATGGCTAATTGGTTATTTTTTTTATTTCAACGAGTTTCAATTTTAATGAAGGAGGAATAAGCTTTTCTTTCATTATAATGTAATGTTAATATACCTCGTTAGTATGTTTTTTATACGCGCATGCAAGTGTCAACGATATTATGATTTTACATTTTTTGACCGCTAGATGATCGCTAATGAGGAATCTTAACATAGATTAAATTCCCTTCTGGATTCTTCTAATTCTTCTGGCTACTGGAGAAATGCTATCAGTTTTATTTTTTAATTAAATCCCAGTGAGCTTTAAGCACAAGATTTAAAAATTGGGAATGACGGCATTCCAACTATTTGAGATTGGCTACCCTTCTCCTAATACTCCACTCGACACGTTCTTCTAGATCATCTTCGCATCCAACCACCTTTTTTCGGTCTCAATAGTTAATAACAACGTTTCATAGGGCACTTATTCAGATAGCATAATATATATAAGTTTTGAGAAGTTTCAACTTTTATGCAGAAAAAAGTTCATATTTTACTATTGGCTTAGAATCTACATATTATCTATCTATATATATAAAAATGAATATCTGTTTGTTTGTCCTTTATGCATTAGTAAACCATTCATCCGATTGCCATGAAACTTTGGGATGTTGTTGAGTACACCCCCGCGAACCTAACTGAAATATTACTTTTTGAAAATTCCACCCCTAAGGATGACCTCAAACACGAACTTTGTACTTTAAATACGAAATGTAAATAAATTAAATGTTTTTAACCATAATAACCCAAAATAAACTCTTGGTTTGTAACTATGGTCTATGGTAATCAAGGTACTCGAGCAAATGGTAGGTGATGATTAAAGGAATAGGCCAATTCTATGTACCACGATTCTGGGCAAGCTTTTAACTGTTGGAACGGGATCTGGGACCGGGACTGGGACCCTTGAGTAAGAGGAGGACATAATAACCGAAAAAAAGTGTTACAAAAAAGCTGTTACGCTGTTATCTGATAAGAGATAGGAGATTAGAGATTAGAGATGAGGGATGGGGGTGAGGATGGGGACGTAGGTGATGATGGGGATGGTGGTGGGAATGGGGGAATGGGAATTATTTTACTAAGCCCTGGCAGACTAAATTTCGGGCAACGCCGGATCCCGGACAGCTTATTGAATTATAAAAAACTAAACTAGTCTAGCTTATAATAATCTTTTTCGTCGGTTATAATACGTTTTTGATGTAACGCCGTTCACAGGAAAAATCCACCAATGAGCAAAATGTACAATATAAGATTTGGTGTTGATGTATGAATACAGAAAAACATATTATTTATTATAAAATACCTCCAATGTGCTACAGCATAGAAACAATAACACTTCTATTTTATAAACATTTTTCTAGCTTTACTGGAGAATTAAGATTTAGTTACTAAAAGAGGTTTTCTCGCGAGCGACGATGATCTTTGAACACGCTCGCATACAGAATATCTTGTGAAATACTATGATAACGAATAAAGCATACTAGTTTATTATTGTTTCAATTGATTCTCATTGGTTCGCAAGTCGTTTTTATTTATCTTGACACTTAAGTACTGCTCAGCGTGTGCCCCATGCGACCGCGGGGACCGGTGCAGAAACAATTTAACGGGTACAACACAAGTATATATTTTATATGTACATGTGTGCGTTTTAATATATATTATTACATATTATTATACAGGTACGCTTGCACAAACCGTACAGTATATACAATATAATATTATGGTGTTCTGGCCGGCCATGCTGCGGTGTAAAGTAATAACAATACGCGTATTTAAATAATATTGTGGATCGAATCAGTGGTGCGGGGAAATGGGTGATTTCGCTATAAAAATAGATTTATTTGACAACCGGGACGGGTTCGTTGGTATAGCCCAGGGGTGGTCCGGTCTTAAACGTAATACGTTTATAAATTACACGCGGGCGCGCACACACATAATAATATAATATTTACATTGGCTGAGACTCGGCACGTTATATGATTTATGGTTTTTACACCTATGGTTCGGTCGTTTACTCAGCCCGAGCTATGCATATAACATACATATGGTATACATACATATGTTAAAAATATTTATATTATTATGAGTTGGTATTTGGCCGGTTCCAAGCGCGTGGTGCATGCCCAGAGTGCTGCCCAGCGGTGAGTCATGTAAGAGCGTTAAGTGGTTAGCCGATAGAATGTTAAAAAATACTAGGCCAATTTGTGTCTGCTAGCTTGGTGAGACCATAGATTAAATAATATATATTATTTAATCTATGGTGATGTATATATAGGCGCAAAAAAAAATTCATCTTCGAAGTTTTAATAACTAGCTACTTTTTTCTGTGCATAAAAAGAGACAATATTTGTGAAAATTTGAGATTTAAAAATAAATCACTGGTCGATCAACGTGTTTTAAGTAATTTAATATATTAGCATATAGATTGTCGGCTTAGAGTACATTTTTTTATGTTACACAGTCCTAAGTCTAATATTGATTACGTAAACTCCAAAATAAATTATTACATCGTACATTTCCAATGGAGCCAAAAAGGGACCAAAAATTTTTTTTAATATGTCATTTGGTTAATTGTTATGTGTATTATAAGCGGTAAAAAAATTGTTTACTAATGTAAACAAATATAATAACATATGTTTAGTTTATAAATAAGTCTTCTATTATTTGACGTATGTATAATACACATTGTATGTACTGTAGTGTACGCTAAAACTACAAAAAAAGATATGCATTTTTAACATCCAAATAACTAAAAGCTCTAGTTTCAATTGAAATTTATCGTTGTATTTTGTACAATAGCCAATAAGTAGGTACGATGTCTTGCTGAAGCAAAATAACTAATAAGTAATCAGAGCATGTTTGTGTAAATGGGTATTGGATGGTATTTACGAGTTCGCGTAGGCTGTCATTATATCGTCCATCGTCCAAGTAATCTACGATTTAAATCAATAAATTGTAATTATTATCGTTCATTGAAATTCTCCATGTCTACAGTGAAACCTCTAGAGGACACCCAATCAAAAACTATACCACTATAGGAAATAATACCAAAATAAACAAATAGAATATACATAATATGAGGGGGTTAAAACCAGAGCCGGATAAAGTACTTTGAGGGTCGTAAGAAAATTTTTCAGATGGGCCTAATTGATTACCAAATAAATACAACACCAATAAAATATATTACGATTCTTGTGTTGAAGATTTTTTTCACTAGTTGGGGGAAGAGTGTGAAATACAAATTACTACATGAGCCGATGTAACCTATAATATGCCGTCGAGTATACTTATAGATTTAACAGTTAACGCCTGGTTCATTTTAGATAAAAAGTTGATGATCTAAAAGTTGTCGCATCGCTGTTGTATTGGTAAACAAAAAAATAAATTCAATGTTTGTTAAAGAAATAGGCTCACATATTATACACGGAATAGGAGGTATAGTGATAGCCAATATAATTAGGTTTTAAAAATTAAGATAAACTTTATTATTGTTTTTTTTTTTTAAATCTTACTCTGTCGTACATTCCGCTTCGTTTTTTGCTTCACGATTACTGTTTAGGGTTTTCTTGATTTCTAGTTTCCACTGTCCAATGTCCAATATACAAGTCTTATATACTAATATTAATTAAAAATATATATGTATTTGTAAAGAGGTTAAAAATGTTATACTCAATCGAAAACAGTTCGTAAATATATTATTTATCAACTATTCTTGTTATTGCAATTCTGTGTTTTTGGGACGGGAAGGGAACTGCGGTTGAGTAATACGCCCAGATAAAAATAATATCTACTTTTACGCTCAATTCCTCAGAAATGTGCATACCCTAAAGCAAAAATTTGGAACAACTAATATTTGTTACATTAATTCACGAAAGTGAAAATTTTTACTCCATATTATCAAGTTTTATCGAACATTTTCCTACATTTTGTAGTGTGCGGTACACTTAAAATGGAACTTGAAAGGAATATAAATTGTAAAAACTAAAATGACAATGGATAACTGCACATCGCAATATAATAGTAATGAATTGTACAGTGCCGGTACAGGAATAGGCGTGATAGTAAACTACTAAGTAGTAAGTACTAAGCACACAGTCAAGTTGTCTTTGACCGTAGAAAACAAGCCAGAGGAGAAGGAGACGATTAAAATAAAAATAATAAATCGGACAACATGCATAAATAACGCGGACGAGAGGCAATAAAAATACAATTACCGCGGCTACGGCTGCGGTTTTGATTTGTTGCGTTGGCCGGTCGCTGTGATTTATTCGCGCCGACCTCCCGTTTTTTTTTTAATATGTATATACTTTTTACATTATACACTTTTTTATAATACTCGTATAATACTGGAAGCGTGTGCGACTACTATACGAACCAGCACATCAGCTCGCGGGACGTTACACGGTTCCTCCGGGTGGGCCCCGCCCGTTATAATTTTCAATTCTCCACTTGTATGGTGTACACTGCGAGTTGTCATATAAAACGTACAAGCGGCTATACGGAACCCGATGGGCCATTATCGAGGTTGATTTATGCGATAATTGTCCGTTTAGTCTTTCCGGTGTGTATGTGTGTAAAACATGATGTTTTTTAACGCCGTCGTTTGTAATATATTATGTTAGCACGGTGAACGGTATTCGGTTAAAAAAAAAATATTAATAACAATAAAACGCCGCGTGGTAGGTGAAAATAATAATAATAACAATAATTATTATTTATTAAAAATATAATTTAATGGATCTCGCGACGTTACCGCGGTTATTATATTATAATATAATAATAATGTATATTGAAAAGGTGTGGCGGCAACACACTTATAATAATATGTACTAAATAATGCAATGATAACGTTTACTCTGATATCCATCGTTAATATTGACTGATAATATTAGCCCTATTCCATAAGTCTTTCAGTTCAACTATGATGTTTTACTGTCCTAGGATGGCATGGACTTGATTAATCACACAAAAATGTGTAAAGAAGCTGTGTTATTTTTACAGTCAATAGAGAAGTCATGTGAAATTAAAGCGTTTTAGTTTTTGCGCTGGTTATTCTCTTTTGGAACAGAGTATACAATAAATTTTTTTAATATGTTGTTTCCCAAAAAAGATATTACATAGATTTTTGTGCGCGTAGGTACGTTCCCACGAACATTTTATTGGTCTTTGATGTGTCCGACAGTGCCGAACAATTTCAAGAACATGCATACCGCGGCTAACCGTTTATTTTTCACATAATTCAGGAAAGTATTATTATCTTATGCATAACATTGCAAAATTATCAAATCTTGAAAAACAATTAAGGTAGGCTGGAACACCTAGTGAAATTAAGGGTATAACATGTGGGTTAGATATATATGTATGCCAGTGGGTAGACAGTTTTTTAGGTGCAGTTTTATTCGTTGAAATCTCTACTTTACAATGGTATATTTGGGTTTTTATTTCACTTTTTCCTATCTGGTGGATTTGAACAACCAGCTGCTCTCGGTCCCATGCTATCGCAGCACAGAGGTCCGTCCGCCTGTGCTTTCTTGGGGGGGCAACCGGTCATCTTAGGCTTGAAGGGTTTTTTACAGTAGCCAAGCTTGAACAACGGCGGCGGCGTCATGTTGAACTTACTCTTGCCGCACAGTGGGTCCGTAGATTTCTTCATTTCTTGCACAAGGCATTCTTTGGGCGTGTTAGATTTTTTCGAAAACGCTCTCATTAACTGAGCTCTTCCCACTCTCATGTACTTAGCTGCCTGTAGTACTTGCATCGTATTTATAGTTCAATGTGTATTTTAATGTGTTTACTCCTTCGGTGTTGAGTCGTGCACTGACTGGTTTAGTCAAACAACAGAAATCTCTGAGTTATTATAAGATATAATATATAACATATTATAAGCCAGAAAATAGAAAAAACTAGCAGCCACTTTTATTAGCCAGTAATAACATGATGACAACATAAATATCCAATAATTAATTGATTTTCTTGATTTTGGCATTGGGCATTTTACATATTCCATTCGGTTTTATAACTACACAATAAACCTACCTGCGCCTTGCACCCTACGCAATATTCTGCACATAGATAACACAAAACCAGTAATCATCAGTTGAGTTTTCTTTTCAAAACTACCGTTAACATTTATTCATGCCAAACGTTCTGACAATTTGAGTACGCCGGGTAGAATTAGGAATATGGGGTATCCCATATCCCGTCGGTATTTTATAATATTGTAAAATAACATAATATATAAAAGTGCTTTCAAAAAGAGAAACCGTACAATTACTTTCCAAGAAAATGAGTGTCTTGCGTTAAATTGGTCGCCCCGTAGAACTTGCTCTTGATATGTTTTATTCGATAGTTACAAAAAGCATATGTGTATACCTAACTGCTTTTTTTGATTCTTAATTAAAGCTCATAGTTCATTGAAAATGAATAACGCCCTAGAAAACCCGAATACCCTTAATAATAAAATACAATACAACCATTGGCCTGGTGTAATGGATACGTGTGGTTAAAAATAAGAACTGTCCCATTAATACGGTCTCCGGTAATCGCGGCACGGCGGGGGTTGGGAACCGCATCTCGGACCCAATGCAACGGTAGCACGTGCCGACCCTGTGGGTTACCGGGAGATATCGGCTGGCACGTGTCGAGTCTGTGGCCGTCATACACCTAAATGGACCGTCGTCTCAGGTGTATTAATAATAATAATAATAATAATAATAAGGAATATAACTGCCGTAATGGACCAGCGAGGGCCTGAGTTTGCCACCACTTAGCCCACAAGAGCTGCTAACAATAGGCGAATTTCATACGTTGTCGCACGGTATTATGCACATTCTATATAGCTGCATTAACGACCACGCTAACGTCATCCCTTCAGAAGAAGTACCTTATACGCATTGATACATCAATCTAACTAGTCCGACACACATGCTGACGCATATCAACCCGGTAGGAGTACGTGACCGATACGAAGTATAATATTACTAATATTCAGAAATAATAAGGTACATATAATTTGTGTATTCAAATTAATCTTAGTTCGTGTTCCAGCCTTCTAAAGCCATGGTGTTAGTGGTCCAAGTTATGCATTGTTAACTTGGAACATATAAATTACAATTTGTAATTGTACAAATTACATGATATGAAAACAAAAATAAAAACACTTTAACCCATTCAATTTATAATTGAATGGGATTTTTTTATATCTTAAAAGTAAAATATTCTATAAAGGATTGAACAGACTAATGTCGTGTATCCATTAAATCCATCCGTTGGTTTAAATACTTTTTTAAATAAATTCACTTTTAGGTAAATTAAAACAGATATTTCATACACAGTTTTAATTTTTATACTATTATACTACTACCGCTAATAAGTACTAAATTTACAGCTTACTGCGTATAATTAATCCAGAAGTATTAATTTATAAAATAATTAACTAACAAAACGTATAAATAAACAATTATTACCGTATGTATTATCATAAACTTTACATTTTTATAGTTTTTTTAATCTCAAATTCATGTAACTAAGTTTACTTATGCTCAGAATAAATCAACATAATAAGACTGTAATTCAATAAACTGGTTATTGATTAAATAGCCCTAAATGATATCAATAGTATCATTGAGTATATATTGTATATATACTCAATGATAGTATTTTTGAAACACTGAATACATTTCAGTTAAACAAGACTGTCAATTCAGTTTTCTATAAGGCAAATGTCTTGTAAATATTTAATCCTCGTTATGTTTAATCCAACAGTAATCTATTTTATAGACTACTTCCTATGTTCTACGAGTAGAGACATATAAAAAGAATTTTTCCAAAACAATATTTTATAAAACAATTTATTTTTCATTATACAGCGTTACTAAAGTATTTCGTTCAACCGTTATCTACTACAATGGATAAATTCATTATCATATTATAACTCATCGTGTGTTACTCATTGGTTTATATTTTGTATTGTATTGAATATAAATCGTAAAGACGGCACGACGGGAAATTTTCTTGAATACATCATATAGTGGGAACTTGCAGTGGGGCTGACACAATGATGGGGTGGAAAGTGATGGAAATGCGATGGTAATTGATTTTGACATGATGTACACACTTTAACAGCAGACACCACAACAGGGCGTCATTATACGACCCGAGGGGACGCTTGTGTAATTCAAAACCACCGTTGCTCTCGCCCGTGGCACTGATGGAAAGCTGTGTGTTTGTTTTACCTCGTAGGTACTATTAGTCTTTTAATTTTTGTTTTCAATTTATTTGATTAAATAAAAGCCATTGCCTCACGCCCATACGCAACAAGCTTTTAATGAGGTATACATAAATACACTGAACCAACTTATTTTTTATTATATTTTAACAACAACGACTTAGTTGTATAGTATAATATTACTTTACATTATTGTATTTATATATTCTAAACTAATTGTAAATCTATCCATTTTTCATTGTGCGTATGCAAGATAATATATTTTGATTAAAAGCGTTTTGTCAATTGTGGATTACATAATGTTGACAGTACATATGTAATTCAAGTTTTAATACTTCAAGTTTATTGTGCTAATAAAAGCACAATCAATCATATACTGATAAGTATAAGTAAATTAATTACTATAAAGTTATTATTAATAATAATGTTGTTAATAAAAAAGATACATAGCGTGCCATGATGGCGGATGTGGAAACTATAATCCATAGTCTTTGGTTAGTGTCGTGTATAAGGCTTTTATACTTATATTATTATTATTTGAAAATAATCACAAGCCACAACTATACTCTGCCGTGACGATAATTGTATATATTTTAATAAGAAGGCGCACCGCCGATAAATATAGGACTTGCTAAAAAGGTTTTCTCTCGACATCATAACAGGCGCATCAAATTTAACAAGACTAGATTATAACAACATTATAAAGAATATACGTAAAACATTATTATTACTACGTATACTACTTATTAAGTTTAATGCACCGAAACGTTTATCGTTGAATTCGTTTTTTTATTACATTCTAAACGATAACGTTGGTTCAAGAACTGATGACCGTGTGTGTTATTATGTATTTTATGTGTTTTTATTATTATATTTAATAAAATGTAGTTGAATGAAGTTTAATTCAACAAACTCATTTGAACGAGCACTGTTCTAGTAGTATTCAAATATAGCCACTAAAGCTCTAACTGTACTTCAAGAATATTGTTTTTCTAAAATATCTTAAATATAATTTAAAATATGTGCTTATTATGCAGTTCACTGCGTTCTCTTTTCCACATAATTCGTTATTTTTATGAATTTTTATTTTATTAAAATTGCTAAAATATTATACTAATTTATTCTAATACTAAAAACAGAAATATTTTTAAAAAATATCACCCTATAAAATAGTATGTCAAAAAGTTTTTTTTAAAAGCTCAAAAGTAATGTTGAGTTTATAGACTTAAAATGTATTATTTAAACATAATAATGCAATTATGTCATAAGTGAATTTATTTGAGAAATAGAATAAGTAGTATAGAAATATATTTTATCGTCATATCTAATGTAGCTTCTAAAAAAAAGCATGCTCAGATCGTCGTAGTAAAAAAAAACGGGTTAATAAAAATAAGAGGACGTTATACTTATAATAATTATAATTCTTGTAAAGGTCATTTCACTGGAAGTGGTGAAATAATTATTATTTTTGGCATATCTCAAACATTGACCATTTAGAGTGCATTCAAGTCAACAAATGTGTCATTTAGGATCATTAATATGCTGCAATATCAAAGGTGAAAAAATAAATTAAACCATTTACTTATGGTTATTAAACCATTTCCTGAAAACCACTAAATATCTCATAGAATTTTTTTTATAATAAATCTAAGAAGTTTTCTGACAAAGTTTTCAGTACATAATTCTTTTATGAACTTTATCTGGCATGTTACCGTGTACATTATTGTGATAATGCAAGTAGCATGCCTGGAACATAATATACTGGCTTGAAATTCCAAAATAAGTCACTAAAATGTGCTGTCTATCGTTGATTCTATTAAGGACTTGGGATTACTTACTAACCTGTAATATTAACAAAACCCCACACTTATCTTCTGTATGTTTAGTGTTTACTTAATTGTTCAAATTTAGACACACTTCTAGAAATATGACGTAAAAAGTTATATTTAATATTTTTGTATAAATTTATTGATAATACTAATTGTTTAGATAGTTCTAAACTATTATCAATGATTAGTTTTTAAATATATAGATGCAACCTAAGAAATACTGATTTAATCTACCCCATTTCTGCTTCCACTAATTCAATGTTGAACTGAATTTATCACATGTTAAAATCAGCTAATAAGTACAACATTGATCCATTTGTAAATAGTAAACTTCAATTTAAAAGAAATGTTAAGACGTTATCAAATGTTAGAAATGTTAAGTTCAGGTTGTGTTTTAATCTGAAATAAAATTATTGTACAAATGTAATTACTCGAATGTCTTCCGTTACATTTGTTTAATCTATATAGTAAGCTCTATTTTTTATTAGATCTTTTGCCGATACGTTTTGGAATAAAGTTAATTTAATAATTGTTACCTTAATTTTTGTTGTTCTGGAAGATTGCTGTTAGATATACTTTCGTAGATTCCAACTTTATGATAACACAATATTATATTTATAACACTTGTTAGAAAAGCACGAAACTAATTCGGTTTAGTACGTGCCAGCCAAACTTGAATAAGAACCGTGACAGCGTTGATGAATTAATAATTGGTCGCGCCTTTCGAACTAGTAGTGTATTATTATCGCCGTTATCCTTATTATTATTATTATTATTATTGAATTTAGTTATGCCCAGAATGGTATATTAATACAAGACGTGACGAGAAGATTTATTAAGTACGTGCAATGCCCGTCCCAAGAGCAGGCTTTCATTTTAACACCTAACGTGCCGCACTGGTGGCGGAATATAATCATCCAACGTATTACGTTACCCTACCGTTCAATTTTTATCATTTCCTATCCACCGAGCACTTGCCTTGCCTTTTTTATATATTTGAAAATATGATATATTTTTTTATTAATAAGAAATTAATCAATTTTAAAAAAATCAAAGCGTTTTTTTAAATTTGTATTAGTCAATAACCGTTTTAGAATAAATACATCTTAACTCCTAAGTTATTGGGATTTAAGAGTATGGGGCAGAGAAGAGATCTACTGTAATTTAAATGATAACTCCGAAGTATTTCTTAAAAATTAGTTATCGACTAATTAAAATGTTCAGTAAAACCTACTCTATAAAATGGCTATCTTGGTATATTTTTTATTCAAATCGCAAGTAAGCAGTTTAGCTTTCCTACACTTATAACTAATGTAAAATTAAACAATTATTAATATTTATACATTTAATACCAAGAGTAATACAATCAAGGGGAGCTTCCACATACAGCTTAAAAATCATGTGCTCATTTAAAATTTAAAAAATATACCCTTAGGTAAAAGTTTATAGTTATTGATGTTTTAATCGTGTTAAACTTTTCATAATAACATTGAACAATAATGATTTAGGCTGAAACAAACCAACGTTGTGACTTGTGGCCCATTTTACCTAGGTATTATTTTGGATATAATAGAAAGGCTAAAAACTATTTAGAGGCTATAAGGAATAAACTTTATATCTACTGTGTTTCTGTAAGTAAAAAATATATTTTGAGAAATACCATGAATAAAATAATATAAGAAATACACAATCTGGTAGCTCTATAACGTAATTCACTCGAGGACCTTTATTTTACACTGTTACACATTCCAACTTTAGTAAAGTACACGCCGCAGTAGTATTTTACCCCTTTATTGTCGGCTAGGAGTTGGGTGGGACCTAGTACGTTTCAAATAACAAAAGCTGTGAGATATGTATGAAAACTATATGGACGCTTAGGTCAGCCGTGAATTCCTAGTCGGATTTAATCGACTTCTCCTCTCACCGCCGCTGACCGCCAATGTTAATTTGATATTAGGTTCATCAAACGAGGTAGGTACGATGAAAGGAAAAAATATAATACTATAATGAAACGCATACATTATCCGGCTAATAAAAATAATAACAGTGTTATAATAATATGGTTATTTTAAACGATGTACACGTGCGATTAGAAGGCGGTGCTGGAAACGCTTCTAACCGAAAACAATAAATGATGATCCAAGAGTTGCAGGTATGGTCAGTAATCATGGACCAGAGGCGTCATATAATACACACCGTGTTTATCGTGCACCTATGGCTGTTGCTGTCGAACAATACTAGTATTGACACCTACATATTCAGTTATTTTAAAACTTATGGCAAAACGAACAGTACTACACTTTTTAATATTATCCTTTATATTCTACAGAAAACTGCATTACATGAACTTGTCTATTGAGTATTGGAAAAATATAGCATTGCGTGTCATTATATAAAATGACACTAACAAATTTCAGTAGGTACAATTGATGTAATGAATTCTCGCGGTTAAAAAATTACTATTGTTTTCTTAACTCTGCGTTTGCTTTTTAATTTTAGATAGATACATTATAATAAAGAAATACTGCTAAAATCTATCGAATATTAGGTTGGGGAAATTTCGAAATATATTTAAATTAACCGTCTTCTAAGATCATTACCGGTAATTAATATTACTTAAATTATCAAGTATGTTGGCCCATTCATTGTTTATTAGTCGGCCTCATTTGTTTATGCTCTATGATTGTTGTAGAACGTTTGGCGCGAATTTTGATTTTTCAATACAGATCAAGATTCGCGCCAAACCCGCCTACAACAATCATAGAGCATAAACACACGTGACCGACTAATAAACAATGAAATGGCCAACATACTTGATAATTTAAGTAATATTAATTATTGGTACTCTTTCCGGCACGGTGGGGCAACATGTATCCCACCACTAAAACTACATTTCCGTCACGGTGGTACAAAAAATAACCCACCTCTAAATATTTTGCTTTCTGTGTTTCTTTTACTTTGTATGACAAGTTATCGACATTTATACATTTATTAGTCTACTGTTTAATGATTTTAGTCAAAACAACGATAAAATCGAATCGTCTTGTCCTATTTTCAGCCATTTTTTTTTTTTTTTTCAATGGCACCCGTGGAAACTTTTTTTTTATATATGTACATATTTCTTTATAAAATCTATAAATTTAGACTATTTTTTGTCATATTATTATTAATACTGTATAGTTTTATTTTATGTGGGTATAGTTATTTTACGATCGGCAGTTGGTCCGTAATGACGTAAAACGTCAGCGTCCAGTTTTTAACCCACCGTGCAGCATTGATAGTAAGAATCACCTATATTTGTCATTTGTTTTATTTATTTACTTTTACTGATGTAAATTATATGTAGTTAAATTACAACTAACCATTTATATTTTATGCAACATATACTGTTGATTTTTATTTTAAAAATGAATTTTAATTTAAATGAGTGGCGTGATAAAATAATAGTCAGTCTTTTATCAAATTTTCATAACCCTGAGGACACTACTGAGGTGCACAAAAGGTCAAAGGATGGTTCAGTAAAAATGGTATCATGTCCAAAAGTCTTAAGTGAATATAATAAACAAATGAACTGTGTTGACAAGTTCGATCAAAATAAAAAGTCATGCCAAATCGACAGAAAAGCTCATAAGTGGTGGCATCGGTTATTTTTTCATTTTATTGATGCCGCAGTTGTAAACTCACATGTTATATATAAAAGGGCAACCAACACAAATATTACTATGAAAGATTTTCGCCGTGAAATTTCCAAACATTTGGTATCAAAAACTTTGGTGGAGAAATGAGCATCTCAAAACATCTTAAAAAGAAGTCCAGTAGAAAAAAAAAACAATAAACCGAGCGTACCAAATTTTATTCGTTATGAACAAGCTGCCCATCAACCACAAAGAGGAACTAGAAGGAGGTGTGCCAGATGCAGTACAAAAAAGAACGAGATCCGCACATGTGTTCAATATGTGACGTTCCATTGTGCATGGGGAAAACAAAAAACTGTTTTGCACTTTACCACAATACACCAGAAGTGTAAGTTTTCAAAACATTAAAATAATAATAAGATCAACTAACAATTTATTTATGTGATTTCAGGTATCGACCTCCCCAATAGAATGTATTCAACGTGGAAGTCTTATAACTTAGTATGACATATAAAAAAAATTTTTTTACTGTATTTGTATACATTTTTTAATTTCGTTAATATTTAACAATTTATTTTAAATAAAATGTTTTCTGATTATTATATCTATGATGTCCATTAATTTTATTGTCAAAAAAGTACAACCCATGCTGCATGGTGGGATATATGTTGCCCAACCTTCAATAACTTCATGGATATTAAATGTTTTTTTTTTTTAAAGCAGATTCATAATTAAAACAAAAATAATATTTTAGTTACATTTAAAAAAAGTTAAATAAATGAAAAAAAATTGCGTTCGTGCAGCATAGGTATACAAATATTGAAACCCTCGTGCAGGAAAGAGTTAACGCGCACACGTATTAATAAAAACTCGAAAACGTGATCTATCGGTTTTATCGTTCCACTATGAGAAATCCAATTATTGAAAATCCGATTACGATATTACACCGAAATAATAACGAGATCTGCAGGGTAGTGTCTAATGTCTAAATATATTGATCTGTTTTACGCGGTCGGATCAGTTGATATATAAGATCTATATACATACATACATTTAAATTATAAATGTAGAACTTAAATGCAAAATTATACTATATAATATAAAATACAGAAAAAAACCCCAACAAATTTGTTTGGTACCCACTATTTTAAGTATTTAAAATTTAGAAATTCATCATAAAAAATAGGCGTTAAACAATGTAAGTTCTAACTTTTAATGAATAAACACACTCAAATAAAATACACACACGACATCTGTTGGACTGACTAATGACTATAAAGTACTAAATAAAATTATATGAAGTTTGCCTAGCATGGTTATAAGATACTTAATACTATGAATACTAATAATTTTTAGGTACTATGAAGTATTAATAACAACACTGTTATTTAATAAATTCTATATTATCTACAGCAAGTACATAAAGTTTACTGCACTAGCTCCACAAAATTAATAAATACTGTATTCTAGGTAGACAATAATATTTTCCAATAAAAAGTATATACCAAACATGTTCTTATTTAACAAATTACACAATAAAATTATCATAATAACGACTACAATTGATTATCTAATTAAAGCCGTTTATTTAGTACAAGTTATAAGAACTTCCTACTTACATAATTTCGATCCCTAGTTGCCCTTTTAGAATAATAGTGGCTTCAACTATTAAGTATTTATAATTAATCATACTTTGAGTACACTTTTGTTCAAAAAATATAATTAAAAGCTTGTAATTGAAAACATTAAAGCCATAAAAAAATGAAGACGTAACAAAACTGTATAAAACATGTATGACCGTTATGACACACATAAGTATGTGTTTGATGCACATTGGGTAACATTTAAATAACATACAAATAGATAGTTTGACAATTAATAATAACTTTATTTGTACTGTCTCGAAGCTTTGCTATTGTTGGACACAGAACTAGACATAAGACGCCTTTAGTGTTCTGCGTCACAAACCAAACCTATAGCTATTAAATATAAATATTTATGTATGTAAATAACAGAACTTAACCAAGAGGAGAAGTTCTGTACGTCATCGTAAATTACTTTAGTTGAACATATTACTTTTTAAATAAAAATTAAGATTACAGTTGCGTATTAATGGGTGGTGGTAAGGGGGCTCAGCTCTCCCCGAGTCTAAATTCCTAGATGTTGTTGAAGAGAAAGACAATGACATGAAATTTCAGTTTTAATCATCTGATAAAACTAATAGCTTAAGATAAGTATTAAGTTATAAACTTTTAAAATCTAGAATGAAAAGAAATCTTGGGTTACCGGTTTTGAGTTAGGAATAGGTATTTACTGAAATAGTTAATAATGTAACGCGTACTAGCGGTCTCGGATGTCATTTCCGGGCGAGTAACGGGTCCGGGACTCGCCAGATGGTGCAGCGGTCCGAGGCGGTCGATCGTACACGTCGGTTACGGTCGAAAACCTTGGGCTTTTAGGGCACACTGTGTGTTACCCAAAAAACTAAATTCCCCAATGTTTCCCGTTCCAAGACATGAAACACCAATGTAGTATGTTTAATATTATATGATCGTTATACCCTAAACGCCGTCATTTATTTTCCTCAAAACTTCATCCCACTTACCCCTTACAGATAGGGAAGGTAAACGAGTCGAGTGCAAAAACCGATACGTTATAAACTAAATTAAGTACTTATTACTTATACAATTTTGTAGAACATAATTTAATGATAATTATCATAAATTAGTAGAATTTTGATGGATATTTAAATTTTAAAAGTACTAAGAGAGAGCTCACTGTTCAGATAGCTGTTTAATTTATTTTACTTACCCAAAAGCTTAAACTCCATACTGTACTACAGTATGGTCATGAAATGCCATGACCGTATCATCATTAACTCTTTGAGGCACGAGATTTTAATAAATAAAAAAACCCTAGTTACACACAAACTTTATTTTTTATTTTATTAAAACTTTTTTTATAATAAAATACTTTTTATTACTTATGAATAAATATTGAAAAATTAAAAATTAAAAAAATGATTTTTTATTTATAAAAAAGAGGTGGGTTAAAAAATGTCTCGCCGTGCATGATTATCAAATATGTTGCTTTGATCCTTTTGCGCTGAAATAAAACAAAATAAATCAAAACTTTTTAAAATTTATACTTCAAATATTATACAGATTTAAAAATTTACATTTCAACATGAGTGGTAATTATTGAAACAGTTTCTTGACTTAGAAATGTAAAGTGGCACATCACATATCGTGCATTTCCAATCTGTGCAAACTTATTTTTCTTTAGTGCTGCAATGACCGCGTCTTCTTCTCGTCGACTGGACAGGTCAGGACCGGATGATGTGCAGATTGATCCTTGCGTATGGATGATGCGAGGTGATATAGAATCTCTTTTTATAGAAATGGGTGATGGTGATCAGGAACTCCGCCGGCGTTTTTAAACAAACGTTTTTGAAACAAGGCTTTTTGAGATTTCCGGCGAAAATTTTTTAATGTAATTTTTTCACCTGTAGTTTTTGTGTATATTATATGAGAATTAACAATAGCTGCGTCAAAATAAATAAATAAAAAAAAACTTTTTTAAAAACATGCTTTTGTAAAAAAATCATTCCAAATTCATTGAGTTAAGTAATTATGAAATCTATGTATCATACACAAATATTAAACCAAATTTAAATTACAAAAGAACTTCCAATATAATTTATTAGGGGCTTTGTTGAATAGGGCCCACGCTTTTCTTTTTAGTAAAAAATTAAAGATGTTTAACATTATTTAAAATTGTAGTTAATTTTCGGTTGTTTTCAAAGTAATTGACATTTTAAATAAAATATGCTACAATTGATGGGTAAATTGTTCTTGTAATAAAATTATTTTTTATTTTTTAGTTTACTTTTTTTTTATTTTTTTTTTTAGAAAAGCATGTTTTTAAAAAAGTTTTTTTTTATTTATTTATTTAATTTTTATTACTTTTCAGTCCTATTAAAGGTATTTAATCATTGCTGAATAGAATACTAAATTAATTTTGGAAGATTTGGAAAAAAATGAAATTTTAGTGAAATGACCCCCACATTTGACCCTGTGTAGTGCGACCTGGATGTCCGAGTCCCAATATGATTACAGGATATTGTATTGCCATCTAAGATGAGTGTCTGTGCCAAGTTTCAGCCCTATACGACATCGGAAAGTGGGTTAAATTAATTTTTCAATATTTGAAAAATACCCGTACAAACGTACGTACGTACGTGTTAGCGAGCTAAAGAAAAGCATGTAAAAAAAGAAGCATATGCGATGCCATCACTTGCGACTTTTTCTATATAGGTGATGCATCTTTTTATATTGGTCAAATTTATCGACGTAGTTCATGTTCATATTATAGTCATTAAGTACCTTGGGACAAAAAATTATTGATGTGGTTCCATCTTTAGATTTTCTTTTGACCTCAGTCACATCAGTTGGATTATGGAAGTTGGACAACAAAGTAACTCCTCGTTTGTCTTTTCATTTGACAATTGAAATGTCATACTGGTCGCTCATGTTTCAATCAATGTCACCCATATTCATGTTTTTATCTAACTTTAACTTTAGTAAATATTTTCCACAGTAAAAAAAACCTTTTGATTTCAGATATGCCAAAAGTGGTACACTTGTAAAAAAATTATCGATGTACAAATTATGATTTTTATGCTGTAATGGATTTGTTAAATATTTAACGACTCGTCCTCCAAGATTTGTTTCAAAAGAGTCTTTTATTTTACCAGTGTACAAATCGAAATTCCGAAGATAACCATGTTTATCAGCTAACGACAATACCTTATAGCCTCTTTTTATTGTTTTTTTTTGCTTTAAAGATGATCGCCCTTTGAATTTAATCATAGACTCGTCAACTGCAATTATTTTGTGTGGATAGTAATATTTTTGAAAATTTTCTCGAATTTTTTTTAAAAAAGGTTTAACTCTATACAATTTATCAAAACCTTTTGGCCCCTCTTTGACATAACCAAGTTTCCATTTAAGTGTAAAGATGAGAAGAGCCAACCTAAACGATCAAGAGAACTTATGTATTCATGTAAGTCTAAAGATATAGACCAGTAGTCTCTATATCATGGCAAACGTTTTATACTCATTAAAATATTTATACTTAGGAAATAATTTCTTGTTCCATAACTTCTTGTTTATCAGTAGGAGTATAATTTTGTCCAGTTTTCATTTTTAATTGGTGTGCATACAAATTTGTTTGGTACACAAGTAAATCTAGTATTTCATTTGAAAATAATAATTGAAATGTTGAAAACGGAATGTGGTTATCTTCAGTATTAATCAAACTAGTTGGACCGTCGGCGGACGTAAATTCGGGAAGAGCTTCCTGTAAAATAACATTATTTTTTGACCATATTGCCTATTGGAGCAGTAAATTCAAAATTATTTGATGCTTCATTCTCATTTATATTGGGTTCCAATGTATTTTCGATGATATTGTTTTCTAATTCAGGGACTTTTAGTAATTGATAATTTGGTATCTGATTTATTGGCAGAAATAAGGGGTGACGAATATTAGTATGGTCAGTTTTAAGATGTGTTTGTGTGATACATTTCCTATCGATACGAATGACACCGGATAACTAAATTAGTCATAAACAAGGGTGTAAAATATTAAACGATAGAGATAACAAAACATGGTTTATTAAAAGCAATAAAAAATCTACATTTAAAATGGTGGGTTATTTTTCGTCCTGCTATGCCATAAATGTATATTTTATTTTAGTTGGTTATTTTTCGTCCTTCTATGCTTCAAAGAGTTAAGAGAGCAGGTGATTTTTATTTTTTATATTTGTAATTTTTTAACTACGTTTTACAAAATGTATCGACTGGAAAAAACCCAATTTTCAGCAGTATTAGAATTAATTAATTAACGTGACCGCTGTGTTATTAATTAACCAAAAATATAAAAATCTTAAAACATAAATAATTAGAACATCATAATTATTATTGTTAAATATTCTATAAGGAGTTTTATAGTTCCAAAACAAATGGAGAAACGAAACTCTAGAAATCATTGAATTCATTTTAGTAGGTACACAGATCTTTTAATTTTGGCATTAGTTTTAAAATAAATTTTTTGCAAAAAACAAATTAAATCTAAAATTTGAATGGCTACCTCTATATAACAACATTTTAAAGAGAATTTTTAAAGTATTAAATTTTTTCATCAGATTATCACAGCCTTCATAAATATTATTTAGTGTTTTCAAAATCACAGCCCTCTGCTTTCTAAGATCAACATTACTAAAAATGTAGCTATAAAATGTTTTATTTGCATTTCGAAAAGAAGGAGCCTGAAATATTTTCAATGATTTTTACAAAATTAAGGAACTTATTCTAATTTTGACTGTACTCTGAAACAGTAGTTTTGAAAACAGATGTAGATTTTTCAATACGTAGTGCTTGATGTATTTATTGTTAATCGAAGTACATTTTAATTTTTTTATTTTCGTTTTTAATGTTATTGTAAAAATTAATGAAAACTTAAAAAATTTCAATTTTTTACATAGACGTTATTAATTAACTAAAATTAACTTGAAAATTGTGTCACCTTGTAATTATTGTTATGAAGAATCCAAACGTTTTTGTGCAAAAATAAGGCCTACATGCGTTATAAAAGTTGAAAAAAAATGTAATCCCTTTCTCCTGATTGAATTTATATGTTAACAAATTTAAATTTAAGGTTAAGGTTTTGCGAAAATTGCTTACGCTAGCTATTAATGTAGGCCACTAAACATTTATTAATAATAACCAAAATGTTAGTTTAAATTGACTTTAAAAAATCGGTATTTTCATTTTATTGTTAGTACTATAATAGAAATACTTATGGAATTAAAAAAAATCTTTTAAGTGGCGTTAGGGAAAATAAATTTGTAAAGTACTGTGAATGGAATCCTTGTTTTTACACCGTTACACTTGTATGTGTGGCGTCCTCCTAAGTGTCTACATTTGAGTATTTGAAAATAGTTGAAGAGGCAATCACCCTCATTCCATTTTTTTTTAATGTTGAAAGAAACATACATTTTAAATGTTTATTATACTATTAAGTACTAAAGGTAAGTTTGGAAAAATTGTCTTCATTCCTCTCCTTAGAAAATATTTATGACAACGGCCTACTAGCTATGTTAATTTATTATAGTAATAATTAATGATTCAATTTCATTGTCATATTTGAAGTACCTATATTTTAAAAATGTATTTCAAGGTACAAATAATTGTTAGTAAAAATTAATAAAACTAGTGTACTATGCACGATGTAGGTAATGTCTTATAATTGGATACAACTATTTTCATAAAAAAAAAGTCGAAACAGAAACGTACATAAAAAAATGATTACTTCTATTAACCATGAATTATTTTATGTACTTGTTCTATAAACGGGTATTTATTTGTTCAAGCAAAATAAAATACAAATTTTATAATTATTCTGATACTCAATTTACCTAAATTGCGACCATGCATAATATTAATTAAAAATTACGACAGTAATGTCTATAATATGAACTACTCAGTTGTCAGACATATTTTGCTAATTATTTAAATTCCTTAAGTAATGATGGAATAAATGTCATGGACTAGGTTGGAACTAGGTTGAAAGTAGATTGTTTTACGGCTTGAACCTTGATAAAATATGTATATTTTATTAAATTCACTGATTTAGTTGCATAATATTATACAACACTCTTTTCCAGAGAACTATATTGAGTACATAGTAGGAAATTCGAAAGTCTTATAATGTATTACAATAAAACAGCCCAGTTAACGTTTGTGTTATGTAAAAGAGACCACATAAATAATATTTTCTGTCCAAATCCACACCTTGGTATTAAAAGATTTAGGATATTTTTGAGTAAAAAACAAAAGATTAAAAACATAATGTTATGTTATATAATATTAAATATTCAATAAAAACAAAATAGTCGAGTAGGTATACAAATGTCAAGTAGGTACACATTATGTTATAAGTACGCGTTTATAACAGTATAATTTTTAATAAAACTTGTTTAATAAAATTTTATAACACAATCGTTATTTGGAAAATCAATAGAGTTCAAAGTAAATACTGTAGTCTTCATTTTACAAAGATATTGAAAATTTTCAAATAATTATGCGATTTTTGACAAACACAAACTACAAGTAAATTTTTGGTGAACATATCCACCGTAAATATTCAAATAATGTTAACATTTGAATATAAGTTATATAATAATAATAATAATTACATTATTTTAAATACTGTTGTTTGTAAGGTGTGCTAGTCTGGATACAAGAATAAGGTGTTCAAGTACAGAAGAAGTTCAAGTATACAGTATAAAATATATCGTATGTCTCGTAAACGTTCATACGAGATCGTTAAAAAGAGAAGAAAATAAAAATTATTCGACTCCAACATTTCTAAAAAAAAAAAAAACTCTGTTGTTTGACAACAATTCGAAATGTCGTCTTCAGTCTCTGTTTTGCACTCTGGTTAGGTCCAACGAACGTCGGACTTGCCTGCGGGTTTGACCTTTACGAGTAGGTGGCCGGCCGCTCTGGCTGGACCCTAACGAATACTTTGGTACCGTATTTAATAGCTGCCCCAAATGGGAACTTAACGTTGACCCAAACGGAAAATCGCATATTGTAATTTAACAATGGCCGGAACACCCAAGCCAGCCATCTTTTGGCCAGAAGCACCTCGTGCGTGAACACCTGGATGTTGTACATGCACCGGCTGAACCAAGTGCGCAAAGGAGGTTCGTCGACGCCTTTGGACACGCCGCAGAGGTCCTTGGTGTACCTCATGAAAGCGTGCACGTCCAACACAGGCGACACCGGCTTCAGGCCGTCTAACAGCGATTCCAGCATTCGTTGAAACCCTTTGGGCGGCTGCTTAAGTCCGGGGGCGTACACGTCGTCCAGCACCACGGCACATACGCCGCGAACCTCTTCCAACGTGCCCTGGCACAGGTTGTACCTGTATCGAACAAAAACCAAGTCTTTAGTACACACACAAAGCGAGCATCTAAAATCAGTTCCCCATCCCAAACTGCGGTGAAAAACATATGTAACTCACTTGTCTTGGATGCCAAGCATATAGCCGATGGTTCGCCAAAAGTGGACAATAGCAAATTCGTCTTCTTCTGAGCCTACAATGGCTAATTCCTTCTTCCTGAGCACCATCAGGCCCATGAACCCGAATTGGGTGAGAGCCATGTCTTTTTGCGATACTCGCACTCCCAGGCCGGTTTTTTCGGACAATCTACTGGCAGTGCAGTGGAAACTGTGCACTGTATTCACGGATTTTTGAGATCTGCAACAAGCATGCGTAGGATAATAATTTTATAACGGTGTTCAGACTTTACTTTTGATGATAATCCGTAATACCTATCAAGTATCATTTAGGTATATTACGATATGGAAGTATGGAATAGTTCATCTTTCAATACCTGTAACCTACTGATGAGTAGATACAAAAGTAGCGATGCTGTTAGAAATAATATCAGCTATTAGAGAAAAGTCATTAAGGAAAGTTTGGCAGTTACGCCATATAAAGAAACATTTTTAAATGTATATAGATTGGCATGGCATACATCCATTTATTAAAGGTAAAATAAATATCTTAAAAGGTTTTAAAACTAAAAGTATTTAGAATTATAGTAATACTTCAAAATAATAGACAAACAAGATCACATTGATAATTTGAATCGATGTCACGGGCAATAGCTTACTTGGATTTCAGATCTCCAACGTCGTATCCGTACCACCGGACCATGTGCCTGATGGTGTCCAAGTATCTTCTGAAGGCGCTATACGAATCTGAAGATTTGTTTGTGAGTACGAGCACGTCCAGAATTGTTGGTACGGTCAACACTAAAATCAGACCTATCAGTTTGCCTACGAACATCGAGTAGAAGTTGGCGAAAAAATGTTTTTGAGCTCTGCGAACAACAAATTTCTGTTATAATTTGTACAACCAAATTTAATTCAAAAGACGCATAAATAGCACAATAATATAGTAACAACATATAACAGTAAGTACAATAAATTAATTATTGGTGTCTAATGACTATTTAATGTTTTAGTTGGTGAAATTATCTATTGATATTCGTGATTGTTTTTAATTTGTATGATCAATCAGCGGCATGGTAATTCTTGGTCAATTAAAAAAACAATATTATTTTTTAATTATTAGCTTTAATAATAATTAATTAAACGCCTCATTTGAATTATACTATTGTCCATTGAACAAATTACTTTATAAGTAAAACACGAAATTCTATCATATCATTTCTAACCGCGGACGATGAACATAGTATTGTTTTGAGGTTGAAATGAGTCCCACTACAGTAGCTAACCTTACCTAGTTAAATTACGAGGTCACTGATTTGATGTTACTATTTAATTAAAATGTCAATTACTTTCAGCGGTTATTTAACAAGCTGTTATTCAATTCTTTCGAAAGCTAATTCAGACCAAAGGTCATTAAAATACCAAAATTTGAGTTTTTTCAATAATTTATAAATTAATAGCTACATAAATAATTTGATTAATTTTTTATAATATATGCTTTAAAAAGTGTACAAATTGTTCACGGTTCTGAGAATGAATATGGAAAATACCAATTCTTACAGTAAAATATTAACTATAGTAGGTACTCTATAATATTTATAATTAAACCCATAATCTATATTTTACTATTTACTTGCCTAACATTTACATACGAATTATCGTTAATTGTTATTATTTATTTATTTATTTATTTGTTATTATGTAATAAGATCAATTTTATGCGCCCGATTTTACAAATAAATTAAAAAATAATAAATTGAAAGTTGAAACTTATTATTCATACGTCATAAATCCAATGTACGCCAATTATAAATAAAAGGAAAATTGACAAAACCTATTTTAATCTATTTTAATCACGTCAACTTTTTTTATATTAATTTATTACTGAGCAAATAAATGGACACTAAAGTTTTAGTTTTAAACTGAGATACTGGAAAAATATAGCAATATCAAACCGCTTAACATATATAAGCGGTGTAGCATCCTTTTATATTAACTAAGACTGCACTGATTATTGTTTGTATGTTAAGAAATAGTGAATACAGTATACACACATCGAATATCATTACGAGTATTCTAGGCAACAGCGTGTAATAGGTTAATTTCAGGCATTGATAATAAATAATCGCTTAAACACTTTCTCAAACGGTAAAACTATTCTCTGTTGCGCAAGATCAACGTAAGTTTCACGGCAGCCCGGTAAATTAAGTACAAGATAGAATGTTTACCATCAGTTCAAATATTAGGAGATATGTAAACTGACTCGCAGCTGTTCGTGAACCATCGTATGAAGAGAAAGGCTGTATGGCACAATAAAAAACACTCGGTTCATTAGTACTGTAGCACTGTATGCGAGTGGGAAGGACTATATGAAAATTTCTAAATGGTATCCCAATTATGGTCAGCTGTTCACAATATCATAGTCTGTTCTTTAAACGTATACCGCTTCACAGTATTTATTTAGATACAAAATAGACACTAACACAGAGTATAATATTGTACTAACCATGGCGTATATAAAACAAAAAACCTAAATAGCTGACTCTAGTCACAATCAAAAACCACCACCATTGGCAGGGGTCAAGAAAATGTTTCTGAAGACCATAGCTACTTGAAAACCTATGCCGAAAACTATATACTGCTTAATCAAAACGAAAAACTGGCATTACGCAAATAGGGCAAGTCTACATACCACTATTTTTGCACGATTTTCGGATTTTTATTTAAATAAGCGCTGCCTCGTAGATAAATGTATAAATTAATATTATTGATTAAATGTATTAATGAGCCTTAATAAGAACCTTTTCATTTAATAACACATTAAGCTTGTGAATGTAAAAAATGTTCTACCTATATACATAATTACCCTTCAACTTAAATATAAAAGGTTACTGGTCAAATAATGAGGACTTCTTGCTTTTTAAATGTAAACTATCACTAGTCGAGTACAGATATTATATGTTATACATAATATTGTACAGATACAGGAACGGCGACTGGGGAAACGCACGGTCCGTTTGAAAATAAACAGACATTACGACAGAAGAAGAAAAGGAGTACAATAATAATTATTTTTATTTTGTTTTTTATAGTTACAGGTGCAAGTGAAGGTCAGATAAATTCTATCTTAGTTTGATTATGGTAAATGAATAAAACGAAGACCGGTATGGTCTTAGTAATAAAAATAAAATTCTGTAGGTACTGGTATTATAACCGTTAACATATATTTTAATGGAGATCATTTTTTATTATTATTTACAATCATAATATTATGATCTTGGCGCAATTACGAAATAACAATGTTGGTTAATGTAGCCTAAAAACTTAGAGTTTTGGGTCCGTTTACACAAATTGATTAATGCTCATACATTTTATCAAAATACTCCAATAATATTGTGATTTTTTAATATGATCGATACACTTGAAATAAAACGAACGACGTTGGTTGTGTTTACGCCGATAGCTCATTTAAATAGCCTAAACTAAGTAAAATTTAATATTTATTATACTTTTTAATAAACAGAAAACCCGCAAAAATGAACCTTAATCCTTTGTAATTGGAATATAACAAGGGATATCCTCAACCAGAGAAGTGATAAATGGCGTCCACTCTAAAATCGATTAAGATTAAGTTGTAGGTAGGTACTCGTTAATATTATACAGAATGGCTAATTTGTATTATCTATACGACAGTGCCGCGGCACGGTGTGTTAAAAATGGCATAATTTTATGCATTGTCACACTACCGACAACCAACGTATTGAGGTCCAGGAAAACAGGTCAGTACATCATTAAAACACTAAAAAATAGTCAACAGCAGTCTCCTGTCTCCCGTCTAATGCACGACGAAGGCAGTAAAAGTCGGGCACTAGCCAAGGAGTGTAATGGCGGCCGGTCCTCGTTTATAAAGGTATCCGCGGTCGATAACAACTGGTATCCAACGTTATCACTCATCGGTTATCACTTATCGACATTCTTTTTTTTGGCATACATTATTTAAGATTTTTACATAACGTCACATTGTCTAAATAATGACTTGGCAAATATCAATACTGTCGCGAAAAAAGTAAAAACGGAACCTAACACAGCGCCAGTGGAAACCATAAATATCATTAAGTATACTTATTAAAATTATTATTCTCGATGGTTACGCAATAAAATGCAAACACCTGTGGCCTCAAGAAGCTGTCGTAAACAAGAGTAAGAAAAAATGTATATAGAAGTAGGCGAAAAGATTGCTTAACCGTTTATCGCTCAAGGACCCGGGCTGGGCGTGACGTCCAGTGATGTCTAAAATTATCGCCAGTTGCCTCAGCCACAAGATACCGACTGCGGTACAACGATAATTTCTTTTTTAACGTTTGGTGCTAAATAGTGTCAGAGAGTAAACTGGAGTGATTTAAAATCGATTATTAATTGTATTTTTACCTGACGAACAACTGCTCGTCAAACCATTCGGGTAGGTCCCTGGGCCGTTTTCTTTCTACAGGCACGTTACAGCCTTCTTCCAAAATCGTCCTTACCCGCTGTTTGGCCGTTTCGGTTTCGTCGGGCGACGTCATCACGTTTACTGCTTTTGGGTGGAAAAAAAAGGAAATCAAATTACTTTGAACATCTTCATGGTGCTATTGTACCGGTCACGTAGGTAATAATTTACTCACCGGTGCACTCCATCGGGTCCAAACGCGGACCGTCGTCTCGGTGAAACAAAAAAAAACGTTCTCGAACCCAACGGTCGGGGGGCAAACGTTTTGATAACGGCTGAACAACAGGTAACGGCGAGAGGACCGGTTAGGTATTACGCGTGCGGACGCGTTCCATCACCGCAGTGGAATTCAGCGGTTCTCGGCACCGCGCTCATAGTGCGTTTGCCGCCCCACACGTCTGCGATGTGTTGTTTAGAAAGCGAGTCCGGTAGAAAGTGTGATGAAACACACAAAACCGGTACGGTGAACGTGCGCCAATGCCACAGACGGGTACGGACATCACCATTGCTGCGGAGATACTGTTCTCTATTGTGCGTTTACAGTGTGTTGTTGTTGTTAATATCGTTTCGTACACGTTAGTCACTGGCGGCAGCGCGCCGTGCCAGTTGCCGCCGGTGGCGCTGTTCGCGCGACTGCGGTATTGCAGTGACCGGTGTGTGCGTGCCGTCGCTAAAGGGCCGACGCAGTACGGAGGACAATGCCAAAGGAACGATCGACTGAATTCAAAAGAACGGTCCAGAAAAATGAAAATTACCAAAAACAGTTGACTGCATTCGCTGAAATCGTTACAAAGCTAATTGAATGCGTGTGGCTGTATAAAGGGTTTTTTTTTATTCGAAACTGTTTATTTTATAGAAGGTAAAATAATATGTGATGTGACAAACTCCGCTGTATAGTGTATACTGGTTTCAGTATCCAAAACTACCGCTAGATGTCAGCAGGGTACAGCAATTGTGCTGACAATAAACGGCGGAGTATTAGGATACCTTTATTTTTGGCGTTTACAGTAAAGTCTTAAAATAATTTTAACATTATGCCCTTCTGGCTTCTGCCAGACGCCCATTAAATTGTTAATGAATTGGACCGTCTTACTTCATGTATCAAATACCGATTATTTACATTTACATTTATTAAAAAAAAAATGTGTAGTAACACTTTTTTTAAATTGTTTACAGCAATTAGGTGGTTAAAAGTGACTTTACGGAAATAGAGATAACATCTCCTAAAACCAGAAAATGTTGATCTTCAAAAAGCTAAAGACACGATTCCAAGCACAATAATTCTTATAAAATTATTAATTAGTTGCCTGTTGATATTTTCTTATAAGATTTGGATGCCAATAGACCATATGGGAACTACAATAGCTTTATAGATGAGCATTTTTCAAAAATAATCAAAGAAATTTATTTTAGAAAAAGTTTCTCAAATAATTTACCACATGATGGTAGAAGACTGATAGGTCTGAATGTAGGATAGTTGGCTGAATGTTTAGGGTTGTTTGGTTTGGGTATCATTATTTATATAGAAAATGTCCAGTATTAGAGAAATGTGTGGTAGTTTTAATGTCGCATTATATTGAGAAAGTATGTGACAGTTGTTTTCAAATTTTGTTTGCTATTAAGTCATATCCGAGGATCTGTTTGTTGGTAGTTTGGTACTTCGATTTTTGATTTCGGCAGGAGTGATTGGTAGTAACATGGGGAGAGGACTGTTTAGTAAATTGTACATAATTTCTAGTTGTCCAGGATTTGGATTTAGGTCATCATGAAGCTGAAATTGGGGAGAGGACTGTTTAGTAAATTGTACATAATTTCTAGTTGTCCAGGATTTGGATTTAGGTCATCATGAAGCTGAAATATATTTGTGAGGTGATTACCAAAAAGGACCGCTTTTTCGTCTTCAGATATCGCCATAGAATTATTGGGACAATTTATTGATGGAATAATTTCCTTACTTTGAATGATATTTTTGGTTGTTCTCCAAAGTGAACCATAGTTGGGAGAAAGAGATGTCATATTTTTTCGAAATAGTTGTGACCTGTATTTTAAAAGTTCCTTTTTTACCTATATACTAGGCTATTAAACGTGTTTTTCATTAGGATATCATGATTAGTGTCATATACGACATTTTTCAGCTATTAAACGTTTAATAAAAAGGGGGGATCCATATAATGAGATTTATTGTTATTTGTATTTGCCTTACCAGAAGCTATTGATATAGATTCTTGTATTGTTATAAAATGTTTGGCTATTTTATCAGGATCGTCTTTTGATTTTAGATTAATGTTGAGCTTTTGCTTTTCGCCTATTTTATTTTTAAATGTTTTAAAATTTGTTGGGCCGTTTGCAAGTGAAGCTTTTTGTACGGATGGTACATTATAGCTTAAACAAAGAAGGATAAATATAATTAAATTTATAATTTCGTTCAATTAAAAATGTATTTGAATATTTCTTCAAATAAAAAAAAAAAATAATAAAAATTATTATTTAAAACACATCATTGTAAGATAAATGAGTTTTTATTTAAATTATACTCAATTTTACTATGGCCCCACTGTATAAGTACAAATCTATTCATAGGTAACATTTTCAACTAAAACCAGCTCCAAATTGTATTTTTAAACTTCACCTATGGTATTTTGCTAAATCTTTATACATTACAATAGCATTAATCAGCATGTTTATGTATTTTGATCGCTACATAATATTATAGGGGTGGATGAATGAGTATATAGACAATGATAAAAGTTGGGGACCATTATCTTTAAAAAAAAAAAAAAATTAATAATATACTCCAAAATAATTCGTTTGCTGTCCAGGCTGTAAATTATGCGTTTTAAAGTGGTTTTCTGTTATTATTAATTATTAGCTTCGACACGGAGTTAAGAAGTTATTGTTTTTACAACTATATGTTTTTTTTTTTTTTTTTTGTGCTGTACTCATGATATTTGCTAAAGTCGTGATTTCTTCACGTAGCAAGTCTATAGATTAGAAATCTAAAGATATGAAATTCGTTTTTATAATCGATGAATAAATTAAACAAATCATTTTCCCAGGAAGGGTAGAAACTTTTCTCTTAGTTCGCTTTTTTAGGTGTAGTATTAGGACATATTATGGTCTAAAAATTAAACTTCAGATAGCTTTATAGTGACGCTATAATATATTCAATTTTCTTAAAAATGTGTAGTCAAACTGACTACAGACGGTGTTCGAGAACACCGAAAAAAAAGTGAAAACAATTTTTAGGTTGCTATGACGTGGAACAATTTTAACAGTCATCAGCTGTCTGATAAAAATTTTCATTATGTCATTGATTTGCCATAGCCCATTAATAACAACGAAACGAATCATTAGGAAAAACAGACCTATTCAAAATATAATTGTATGTGTAAGTGCTTTATTAAAAGCAAAATCCTCGGCTACAACAAAATACACTACGACTATTATTTTCAATTATTAACAATTTTAATTAAAATCGGTAGTACTTTAAAACAATATTTTATATAATACAAAACGTCAAAACCGGTATAAATATAATCAAGACAAACATTTAATCTAAACTACATTTTAACCGATTTATTTTACAATTATCTAATTAAATCATAATTAAAAAACAAGTGATAATAATTCCAAAAAACTATTCATCTCTCCGACCCACTGTGCTATCATTAAATTTACCTTATAAATCTTATTAATGAAAAATCTATTTTTGTTTTTTTCACTTGTTAATAATTTTATATTTTTACCACATTTTCGTTTTAGTTGTTTCTTATATCTGTACGACTGTACCTCAGAACCAGACAAATGTAAGTGACATAATGCAAATATTCCAAGAGAGCATAAAAACGGAATAGAATCCTACAAACATAGGTTAGACTTAGCCCTTATAACCCTAATAAATTATATATTAAAGTAAAATTTATAACGGATTTGTTGGTAAGTATTGATCCAAATCAGAAGCCACATGCAAAACTATAATAACATGAAAATCGCCAAAATCGACTTGCTCATCTAGTTCTGAGGTGCATGCTACAGACAAATATCTACATATAATAAAATATTGATATATGCGTATAATAAAAATCATAATATAAAAGTAAATTAGATACCTAATAAGAACTATTACATTTATTAATTACGATTTTATTCTTTTTTAAATTGGTTGAAGATTGGAAATCTTGAGATAAATATAACTTTTCAAAAAACATCATTCGGTTCAATGCTTTTATACAATTTTATTTTTGGTTTTTTGAATTTTTTAAATAATTGTACTCAAATGCTCATTGCCCGTCCACGTTAAACATTTTAATTGAACAAAATTCATACCTAATCATATTCTAATCGTTTTTTTTTTTTTTGTAATATTATTAATTTTTAATCGACTAGTCAATACTTTAAGTAGATTATTCTCAACTTATGATGATGATATACATTGTTACAATAATCGTAAAAAGGTATTAAATCTGCAATCTCATTTTTCATTGTTCAATCTCCAAAAATATAATTACACCATTATAAGTATATTTATTGTCAATAAAAAAATTTGTATTTAATACATTTTGCCATCTATAGACTACAGTTTTGCATCGAGGCGTTTATTTAAAAGTAATTTTATCACTGTCGACTGAAATAATTCCACACTGCACTGTGCTGGCTTCTTTTACTTCTGTCATCGATAAATTTGTTTTTATTTCATACTCCCTTTGCCTAGATTTTGGTTGGTGTTATACAATATTTCACAATTCACATTTAACATTATGTAACGTTCTGGTACTGGCATATTATCTATTACACTATTAGTATAACAACATTATATAGATTTGATAGGTATTAAGCAATTCGTCTCGTGTCGTATTTATTTTTATAATTTGTGTAAATGCTTATCGCGTGTCTCGTGTAAAATATTACTGTATCGCATTTTACGGACATTAAGACTCTTATAAATAAAAATTACGTTAAGCAAACTAATTATTGTTTTTTCTTTGTTAGCATGGAAACTAATAGTCTCTAATTAATATGGAAATTAAAAAAAATAAAATAAATAAACCAAAATATTGAGGAAGTTTTTGTTCAATGATTTAGCTGCGATATTTTATATATATTTAATAGTTTTTTTCCCCTTAATATGTAAGCGCTGCGCCTTACTTATTGACAATATTGTACGTATGGTAATAATAAAAAAAAAAACTGTGTTTTTACAAACCGGTAAACAATTTAATTATATGTAAGTACCTACCTAATTACATTTAAGAGCGCCGTTACAAGGTTTCGTCGAGGTTGCGTCATACAACCATTTTAAGCCGGTCGATGTTTTTTTCTGGTCAGTCTTTAACAATATTTATTATTCGTATGTAGGTACAGAATATTTTCTAGATAGACAAGATGAAATCAGTCATCAGATTAGGTAAAATCTAACTCGCAAACCACAATCAATTACCCATGATAACACTACTTAAGAAATAATAAATTAATATAAGCTACAGATAAAAAACAATGCAATAGTCAATAGGTAGGGCAAAGCGTTCTAACTTAAATGAGTCGTACGTCGGATGACACAATTGTTAAGCTCTTGGATACTAGGAGTGTTAACGTACGACCATGAACCATTTGATTATCACTTACCATTGTCATTTAAAAACAAATCAATAACAATGTACTTAAACAATTATCAATGAAACCGGTCGCCCAGTTAAGTGGCATCACCATAGTACCAAGCAAAAAAAAAAAGTTTTAATTATATGCTACAAGTATAATATCCACTTTCATTTTTTATTTAGGTACTGTAAAATTGATTTTGCGTTTTTTGTTGTAATAACATTTTTATAGTTTCTTATAAACATTTTTAACCCTTAAAAAAATCCCTACAGCTACAGATTAAAGTACAACATTGAGTTTGAAGTCTTAATATTACTTAGTATAAAAGCAAAAATGTACTGAACTTTTTTTAAGTTTTGGACTTAAGTTGTCAATTAAAGAATTATAACAGTTTACACTGACGTACAACACACAACATTAAACACAAATTATTTATTTATGTAAAAACAATTATTAGATAAAATAATCGCAATTGACGATCGATAAAGTTAATATCTAAAAATGCAGTTCACGCATTGCACATATTTATACTATATATGACATGGGTAAGAACCGAGTACTTGGTACATAATATAATCTCATACGTATAATCTAAAAGCGTAATGTTATTATGTACAAATTAAAACATAAATGGTAACGTCAATCATTTCTGATTTGTATGAGAACGTAAAAAAACGTTTTTTTTCGTAAATAGTTACAACAAAATATATTTATAACAATATTAATAAAATATTGGTAAACATTACTATAAAATGTCACGTCGGGCAATCAAATACTTATGATTTTTTGTTTACGTTAATATATTGTGCTCTTACATTTATATAATATGTATAATGATTAAACAAGATTTTGAATAGTGTTTATATTAACTGATCGTTGACTACATAATTAAACTCTAGACACAATCAAGCGAACCATACTTTGAAAATGTTTACAACAATTTTTCTTGATACTAAAATACTGTCAAGTAGTATATACGTTTATCATATTATATGTCATTTAATTAAAATGATTTTTCGCTTCCGAGGTTAAATAGGGCACCTTGAAAAACACTTTAGTGCCGAATTTCAGGGCAGCAGCCAGGGGGAAATTGTCGTTGAGCCACACGGATATCCTGAGCTGGTAGTTCATGATCGGTCGGAACAACCAGGCCAACCACCATTTGGTGAGCAACACTCCGCTTATGAACATTTGTATGTTGAATATCCACCGACTGTGCGAGTTGGTCAGCCGTTGTTCCGGAAGCCCGTAAATCCGACTAATGAATTTCATGAACGCTTCCAAGTCGATCAGGAACGACAAGGGTTTCATGCCATCTAAAAGGGCACCGACCATGTGATTAAATTGGCTGGGGGGATTTTTCAAGCAAGGCACGTAAACATCGGTCATTACAGCGGCACAAAGACTGCGCACCTCTTCCAAACTACCTCGGCACAAGTTATACCTGAAATGTATAGCAGTCTAAAACAAGTTATCAAAACGATACAAAATAGTTTGAAAATAGAAAAATATTATTATCATTCAGAGCGATAAAATTATTCTTAAAACCCAATTTTCGATGAGAACCTGTAGACGGAAAATATGATAAAATATTAAATAAAATCATTGTAATAAAAACAGTATTGTGTATTGTAAACGTTTTATTATAATTTGGTTAAATACGTCATAAGTAAATTCTGGATACCTTTTCTTTTATTTTCAAACCTTATGTCTGAAAACTAAGCTAAAAAAAATACGAACTAGTAATAAAGTTTCCCTTTTACAATCTACTCCCACCATAGAAAACTTAGGGATTTCGAGGAGGGCTATAAATACGTAGTTATAATAAACAATTAAAAAGCTATTGAAATGGAAGGATATAGTAACTCGATTAGAGGTTTAAATGAGTAAAGTTTTTAAAACGTATTTAAAATTTGTGCTTTGTAAGTAAACTGTCACTTACTCTTCATGGATTCCCAGTAGATGACCCAAAGTCCTCCACATATGTACGATGCCCATTTCGTCTTCGTCGGTACACACAATAGCCAATTCTTTTTTCTTCAGCAATATCAGTCCCATGAAACCGAATTGCGTTAGAGCCATGTCCTTTTGGGTTATCCGAAGCCCGAATTTCGAGGACGACTTGGCGGCGGCACAGTGTAACCCGCTAACGATGGACAACGCCTTTTGAGACCTAATGTAAATACAATATTAAATAGCACTAAGTTGTACAGTTACTAAAGCTAATTCTCAACACTTTGTGAACGCACCTAGGAAACGCTTAAAGAATCATACTTAGAAAAAATGTTAACTACGGTCATTACTAAACGTTACTCATTGTCAGTATATTATTAAGTATACCGTATACATCAATTATATCGTATCCGTAAAGTTAGTATCTAATTTAGTAACCTTTATAAGAAGATTGTCGATTCGCATTTATCTAATAAAACCCTTTCAGTGAGAGTTATCAAAATTATTGATCTGGTTGTGCTTAAGCGAATATGATCGTACTTACTTGGATTCCATGTCTTTCAGGTCGTATTTGTACCAACCTAACACGTGCCTGATGGTGTCCGAGTACCTCCTGTAAGCCGTGTACGGTTCGGACGATTTATTAGTGTGTACCAGTACTTCCAGAATAGTGGGTATAGATAACACCGATACCAAGCCGATAAAACCCGCCAAGAACGTAGTGTAAAAATTCGCACTGATACATTTTTGTCCTCTGAAACAAACCACCCACAGCAGTTATAAACACGCTCATGTGTAAGCATAAAGGTGGTCTTTGATCATAGATATGTTGACTATAATTCAGATAAAAATATTGTTTAACTAAAAAAAAACTAAAAATGTGAAAAAATTGTTTAAAACTCATCATTTTCTTTGGAATAACTATTTATAGAATACCGAAATTCATTTTGCACTTGTCGGAGGCCCTAATGACTTCTGTTATAAACATTAAAAAATTAATAAAATATTAAAATCTAAGCAATAGATCCGAAGATTTATCATGATTGAAAGTGATAAAATCATTTTCAAAAAATGCAGGTCGATACATGATGAATACCAATTAAAAATGTCGACAGTTATTGTGTGCAATATTAAATATGAATGTAATTAAGTAATATTTGTCTCGTCTTAAAGATGACATCTTTGTCAAATGATTAAAACGTGATTCAAGACACACAAATATTAAAACACGTCATAGAACGACTAACTTTCTCAGTTTAGCATAGATATTAAAATATTTGCTTATCAATTTTAGAATATAGTTAACCATATAAATTTAGGCTAAGTACTTTAATAATCACTAGTACAATTTAAACAATCAATAGTAAGCCAACACCTAAAACAAAACAATTACCTATGTATTACAATATAACAAATTTGTTTACGGAATTTTTTAATGCGGCAGTTACTGGAATTATGACTACTAGTGGATTGGAAGAAGTCGTTTAAAAATAAAACTACAGAGATAATGATAACGAATAAGATATAGACTTGTTCAGATGTTTAGCAGCCGCAGTAACCGCAAATTGTATGCCACTGTATAGTGTATACTTTACCTGAGGAAAAGTTCTTCATCAAACCATTCTGGTAATTCGGTAATTCGGTTTTTGTCCACCTCCACGTTACATCCTTTTTCTAAAAGCAACAATAGCTGTTCTTTTACCACTTTCTTGTGTTTCTCACTTGTCGAGTTGTTGGACACTGAAAACCACAAGTATTGGAGCTTATAATATGTAGTATATATTATTGAACAAAAATAACAAATAAAGGTAAAAATCAAAAACCCTTAACTTAGCGCTGTATCTTTTTGAATACATCGTTGTAAACGTTTACTTAGATAACGATGTTAAATATTTTTCGTTGATTGTACACATTGTTTAATATATAAAAAATTATGATAGAAAAATAACAACCACTTTGTGATTAGTTTTCCTGCAATTTATCGTATAAGGTATCGTATGATTTTGTGTCATTGATATCGTTGATAAATACTCGATTTTAAGTCGATGAGAAAATAGACTTAACTCCACGATACCATTCAATTTTACGTTAATCGATTCAGATATGTCTTATTAATATAATAGTTCTAATATTTTAATTATATTGGTTCAATTTCGTTATTTTAATCGTATATTAAAAATATGTATCCAAAAAAATACATTGCAAAAAGACCATGTTTCTGTTTATATTTTAAGTGTATCCAAAAAGATTCATTGCTAAAAGACCTTGTTTCTGTTAAAATGCAACAAGGCAATTGCTGTGATCATTTTATGTAGTTTTAAATACAATTCACAATCATTTGATTTTCAAATATAGTAAAACTGAACAATAAGTCAACTACCTAACCAATTATAAAATTATAATTATTCTTGATAAATATGTTCTCGGATGTATTGCGACGACAAATATAGATTTAATATAAATAAAAACACAGAAATCAAATTATTAAAAAACCTATACGTGCTTATAAGTCATATTTATTTATTTCTTAAAACACACGCCCGATGGATTTGAGTACAGTTATATATTATAATACACATTTGACACATAAGACTTAATAATTACAATAATTATAAGTAATTAAATTAAGTAACCATAATATTAAACTATAAATAACAATAGGTGATAAAACCGTTAGCATATTGACAATTAATACAATACAGATAATTAAAACAGTACTGTAACGGTTCGCAACCTTGCCTGACAGGAATAAAAAATGTCCATGATATTATCTAGATGGTTGCAAGAGACCAAAGCTCTGATAATGGATAAAAAAAGTCATATAGTGACCTGTGTTTTGCTATAGCAAATGTTTGCCGGGTTCTGGAATTAAATGAAGGAACTGATACACCAATTAGGCCAAGAAGGAAACTATCGCTGATTGATCCATTTAAGATTAATGAATAAAAATCACATCTAAGTATGTACGACTCAAACAATTGATACGGATTCTATAAAATTGAACCATATTCCATAATTGGGTGAACTAGAGAAAAGTATAGAGTTTTTAATGACAAAATGTTACTAAAATCTTGTGTGTTTCTAATTATAAAACCGAGAAGCCGTGATGCTTTCTGTAACATGGCTTGAATATGTGTTGAAAAAAAGAGAGAACTTGTAAAAATAATACCAAGGACTTTGATAGAATCTACTCTAGGTAAACAATAGTTGTTATCAGTGCAGTAATGCAAACATAATTTTATTATTTTGGTATTTTTCATCAGTTTTTTTCATTTTTTGATTTGTGACTAGATTTTAAAGTATATTATGTAGCAGTAAGAAGTATGTATAGAGTATTTTTGAAGTTAAAGGTAATACGGAATATTTCGAACAAGTAAATTAAAAATTGTTTTTTTCATGGAATCAAGGACATTCAAATACATATAATTAAAAAGAAAATTTTGTACCTACATTATTCTTAAAAGGAAATTCCGCTTATTAAAACTGGATATGAAAATAATTATTATGTTCGAACACTTTTCTCTAAATTCAATATTGACTGAGTTCAGAGAATTCAATTTTTAGGACGGGAGGAAGGGTTAAGTGTATAAATACTTGTATTTGCATGTATTACCCAAACGCACTTCACCTTCCATCCTATATTTTTCCAAAAAATATTATGAATCAAAAAGAGTGTAGTTAGGTGTGTCAGAATAAAAAAAAATATATAATTTTGAACTTGAGTAAGCATAACAATTTAATAAAATTTATAAAATATTGAAATTGTTTTTCAATTTTTAGCTATTTTAAAATTTAGAAAAAAATAGTTTAAGGAGATTATGTGAAAAAACACTTAAATTACAATAATTCAGTAAAAATTACATTTTGATATCATAAATATTCATTAAGTACCGTGGTCGTGAACTTAAGGTGTTTTTACAATAAATTTACAAAATAATAGCATCGCCTAAGGCCAAACATTTTTTTTAAATTTTTTTCTTCACTTTTTCGATTTTATGGAACTATTTGCATAGGATATATAAGTTTGAGGCAATTAGAAAATCCACTCGCACACACATCAGGTGATTTGGCATGGAATGACCCTTTTATTTTTTTAGCAGGTCACCAAATGCTGATGCTGTGTATGCAATTTGTATGCTTACTTTTAACACTACGCTACCTATATAATAATGTTACCATCAACAATAATATTATCGGTAAATATTTTTAAAATATTAGGATTTATTGATAAGGACCGACACCGAAGACAGTAAGAAATAAAATACAATTTATAAACATTTTCTATAAGTCAAATATAGAAAATGTGTACAGTGTAATGTAATTTCAAACTAAACAAGTTTTTGTTATTATTGTCTATATCACTGTAATCAATGATGAATGGTGGAATATCCACTAATAAATGAAATAACGGCTCGATTCGTAAGGCAAGTACTATAAATTATCGTTTTGGCATTGATGTTAAAATAGATGTAGAACAAATTAAACTTTTACTAATTAATTTAAAAAAAATACTTTCTTAATTTCGCACTGTGTTGAAAAAAATCATACAGCAATAATTATTAGTACATACTTTTAAAGTGAAAATATACTTTTACTAGTCAAAACTTAAACAAGTGTAAACAAAATTGTTTATATTAAATGCATAAAACAGCATAGTTTTATAATAAAATTATAAGTTTTTTTTGCATTGCCTAACTCGGACAGTGAAATAAAACATTTATACTGTTTAGCCTACCTCAATATTGTATGTATAATATATTTACAACTCTCTATTTTTAGTAATGATTGTGATTTGTGAATTTCACATGGCAAATTAAACCGCCTAATAAGTATACTACAATAACTGTAGATAATTTTGAATTTTAACAGTAACAAATCATATCTAGGTAGTCCAGTATGCATATTTTTCACTGGTCACTTCAATTTGGTTATAAATTATTTTCTATTGTAAGAGAATTCCTTTTAGGTGGCCCCGAAAAATAAAATACACACAGTATAGTTCAATCTAATTGTAACTTACTTTACGTTAATAATAATAATGCTTACTTGTAGTCGAGTCGTTTTCCACAACCGGCTGCAAATCTACCGAGCACGCTACTGACGGAGCACAAACTAGCAAACTGACAATATCTGAATAGTGGCTAGTGCGCGGTGTGGCAAACGTGCAACGTCTGCCCCATCCGATGGCATTGACCGTGGTTGAACGCGTGCCATTCGACCACGTGTATGTGTCCATCAGTCAACTGACATATCCAAAAACAATATAACAAAACTTAAAACAAATACTTATACTTTATCGTCACCATTATATCGTGTGTATCGACGATGCTTACTCTAGTCTTAGACAGAGTTGTAGTTACGAGTATATGTGCAAGAACTGGTATAACAAAATCCACGTATAAAATTTATAATCATTACACATATAACTTCGAAAAGTATAAAATTATATTTATTATTAGCTAAGTAAATTTGTCACTATATGCTTAGGTAAAATTCATGAATCATGATATAAGTATGATAGTTATTATATTTATACTTATATTTAACTATACAAAATTGTGTGTTGGATGCAAAAATTTTTTAAAAATGATTAGTTGGATAAAACTTTTAATAAAGGTCTTTGGCACTTCACATAGTAGTTATTTATTGAGTGATGTTCGAATAATAATTTTGCAAGTCTCTCAATCGATTCTAATAATAAAAATAAAAAATGTTCTAGGTAGTCCGTCCTTACTATCTCAACTCCGACCTTTGCTGTTCAAGAAGTTTACGTCATTAAGAGTATATACGTTTTCTTTACTCTTGTGTATACATTTTACCATAGGAACAAGGACATTGTAAAAAAAAAAAAAGATAAGTTAATGTGTTATAACTCTTCTTTCAAATTAAACAAATAAAATTAGGGGTATTTCATGTCGTTTTACAGTTACATGGCAGTCTTTTTTTTTTTTTATTACTGAATATTAAGCCTCGGAACAAAGGCAATTGATGGACGAGTTTATACAATTATAAATTTAATCATTTTTTAAATGTTAATAATACTTATATAATACTTGAACATTGATAAGGATGTAGAAGGGTAATTATCAGACAATAGTATTATTATTCATGAATTATAAAAAAACAATAGGTAAGTAATATAGGTAAATAACCTTGAGAACTAGAAGTCAATAATCACTCAACAACAGTCATTAGACCAAAAACTGCGCAATTGAATAAAATGATATTATATAAACAAAAAACTGATAAAATCTTATAAAAATCATGTAATGTAAGATTTTATAAAGCTTTAGAAGTTTTAAAAGCTCGAATTATGGGCTAGGACATTTTGGCAAACCAACTCGGTAAGTTGTTTTAACTAATTTAATTACTAAGGGCAAAACAAATGTTTGTGTAGAAAAGGGGATTAAAGAAATTTAAAGCCGGCATACCTTATTATAAAATAACCATTTATTAAAACTTTTTCAATGTAAATATTTTGTATAGGATTAGTATGAATTTTTTAACTATTTTATGGGTAGAAAAAAAATATGAATTGAGTTTTAGAATACTAACTACTAATTAGGTATTCTAAAACCCTGGTTTGATGGTGAATTCATATAAATTCATACATCATTGGACAATCAAAACATATTTAATAGGATTTTAAATATATCTATGGCTGGATAACATTTAAAGGATTTTTAAAAGAATATTTTTGAGACATTTTTTTGTATTAAAATTCAAAATATATATTTTGTCTTTAATGATATAAAATTATAGATTTAAAAGAATATTAAGGATACAATACTGCTGGTTTAACAATGATGCTTTTTTTGTGGTTAAATTATACTCGTATATCTTGGTTTTTTACGGATACGTAGCTTAAGAATATAATTTTATACGATAACATATTTTAAGATCAAAAAAATGTATTATAAGGATATTTATTTTAACGATAGTTGATATACTCTTTTAGGATAATTAAATATTTAAAAAATAAATTATGTGTTCTGTCTATACAAAGTATACTTTAAAATTTGTTCTCCTTCGTAAATAAAACCATAGAAGTTTTTAAAATATTCATTTGTACTTATAATAATTCCATACTAAATATTTATAAAAAAAATTGTATAGTCCGCGTGAAGATAGCTGGATAAATGTACGTACGGTTATAACGAGCACCCAGTGCCGAAAAGCCCATACCACCAGATTAGAGGTAATAACTGGTTATGATTACACAATAGTAGTATATTCCATGAAAATTACAATTAAAAAAAATCCCACTACTATATCCGTTCGAAAAAGCACACAAATATAACCTTTCGTATGTCTTAAGTAATACCTAAAAAACTGAATGAAATTTCTTACAAAATAACATTTGAAATAATAAAATAAAAATGACTGGTCAAAATTTATTTTTTAATAAACAAAAGCTGTAGTTAATGATTTTAAACAAATACCACACAAACTTCAGTTAAAAATTCTACCTAAATTTCATTCAAGATTTAATTAAAAGTTTAAGTTTAATCATGTCGTAAGTATGATTCGTTCATACAACTTACATTAGTATGTGTTAAATCAACTTTATTGGAGTACTTGATTTGATTTACAGGTCGTTGAATAAGTTAAAAGACATTTTTAAAATGTATCCTCGAAAGAATTACATTGACAAAGCATTAGCCGTTTTGACTAGTGGGGGTGATTCACAAGGTACAGCATTGCTGACAATAAATTAAATATAATTTATCACAGCGGCGATTCTTTTTTAATGTATAACTTGTAGGAATGAACGCCGCCGTCAGAGCTGTTGTAAGAGTATGTTTACAGTTCGGAATTAATGTTTATCTTGTGAAAGAAGGATATTCTGGACTAATCAAAGGCGAAGAGCTAATACAAAAAGCTACGTGGTATGACGTGTCATTCATACTTGGACAGGTACGGTATGAAAAAATATTTCAGGGATTGATAAATTAACATAACACATTTGATATTGCCGTGACTTATGTTACTCGGTGTAATCACAGGGTGGAACTTCGATCGGCACTAAAAGATGCATGGAATTCAAAACAAAAGAAGGAAGACTAAAGGCGGTGAAAAACATGATAACTCTGGGTATCTCCAATTTGGTAGTAATCGGAGGCGACGGTTCTTTAACAGGTGCTCATATTTTTCGACAGGAATGGCCAAATATTATCAAGGAACTACGCGAAAAAAGTACCTACAGTACCATATTATATTATTGCGCAATCATTTGTTTGTTATCGAAATGCCTTTAGATGAAATCAGCCAAGAGTCATCAGTGAAATATAGCCATTTGAATTTAGTCGGTATAGTAGGATCCATCGATAACGATTTTTCCGGCACCGATATGACCATCGGTGCTGATACAGCTCTGCACCGGATCCTCGAAGCCGTGGACGCCATTACATCCACCGCTTCGTCCCACAAAAGGACTTTCATTATGGAAGTTATGGGCCGAACTTGTGGGTAAAGCTCACAGATTAATAAATGTGACTATTATAATATTTTATGCTGATTCAGATATTAGTTTAATAGAAACCTATTAATGTCTAACCGTTCATTAAACCTTTTATGGACGATTGCGTAACCCGGCATATATGTGTATACTATATTCTCTAGTCATTAAATATAAGTCAGTACTATATTCTCTCATTCTCTCATCATTTTAGAAATCCATATCTACTAGAACTAAATCTGTTCGGAAACGTGTTTATATTTTAGATATTTGGCTATTAAAAGCGCACTAATGTGTGAAGCTGACTACTTGTTCATCAGAGAATGGCCACAAACTATGGATTGGCCAGAAAGACTTTGTAATTCCGTAAACGAGGTAAGTAAAAGTTTGAAATTCATTTGTCTTCTAAGTACGGAATGGCATACATTCCGTACTTAGAAGCATCGCAGTAATTTTATTTTATAAATAATTCAAAAATTGGTAAAAGTACCCTAATTTAAAAAAACAATTGAGACATAAAACATAATACGCACTTTTAAAATTTAGTTATCAAATACAACATTAAAACACATTTTTCCCTAACAACCGGAGATGCTAACTTAGTATTTTCCGGTTAAGTGTTATGTAGGTTGATTGTTTGATTGAAAATCAAATGATAATAACAGTATCGGAAAAAATGTTTTTAGTGTAATTTTTTATAATTTTAAGCCACTTTATATCATGAATTCAACAAAAGGAAATCAATTAAACAGACTTTTTATACAAATTGGATAAATCCTAGTTAGGCAATTTCCTTATATATTGAAATTGTAAGCGTTAAAATTGATTAGCGTTTAAGAATTATCTTTTAACAATAATTGGATTAACTGTAGTTCGCACCCCTTAATCAAAAATATATACTCAGTAAGTAAGTTATTTTAGTTGATCGTTTATCAAACCAGATTCTACAAACAAAGCTGCATAAACTATTTATCATTTCTTTACTACTCTTCAATAAATGGCATTTAGGTATTTTTTGTTTTATCACATAACATGACATAACAATAGTTTTCGATACTTCTGAAAAAACTTTCTTTTCGAGTTATAAAAGTTTTAAACTAGGTGTGTGATATAAAGAGTAAATTTGGTTTCATTGTCTATAGGCAAGGAATTTGGGTAAAAGACTGAACATAATTATAGTTTCCGAAGGAGCAATTGATGAAAAGGGTAATGCTATAACTTCGGAAGACGTTAAGACGGTTTTAGTAGATCGACTACAACAGGATGCCAAAGTGACCGTTTTGGGACACGTGCAAAGAGGAGGAAATCCTTCGGCATTTGATCGAGTTTTGGTATAATTTCTATTTAGTTAGATACATTTAAGTACGTTTCAATGTTTTAATTATTAAGGCTACGCGAATGGGCGCACATGCTGTATTTTACATATTGGAAGCCACAAATACTTCAGAATCAGTAGTTGTGTGTCTTAGATCTAATAAAATTGTCAAGCTATCATTAATGGAATGCGTTGAGAATACGTTAGAAGTAGGCAAGGCAATTGAACGAAAGGATTTTAAAACTGCTTTAGAGCTCCGTGGTCGGTAAGAAAATAGGAATAATATTAAATTTATCCTAGACCTTAGTTTATTGTGGTACCCTTAATATTTTGCACAATTATCGTAAATTACATTAAATTACATTTTTCGTTATATATTTATATCGACATTCTTATTCGAATTTTCCATATTTTAATGTTTTCAACGTTATTTTTACATGCTATTCTTTAACTCGCTAACAAGTACGTACGTACGTTTGTACTGGTATTTTTCCAATCTTGCAAAATTAATTTAACCCACTTCCCGATGTCGTAGAGGGCTGAAACTTGGCACAGATACTCATCTTGGGCGACAATACAATATCCTGTAATCATATTGGGACTCGGACATCTAGGTCGCCCTACACAGGGTCATATGTGGGGGTCATTTCACTATAATTTCATGTTTTTTCAAATCTCCTAAAATGAATTTAGCCCACTTCCTGATATCGTAGAAGGCTGAAATTTTACCCAGACACTCATTTTGGATGACAATTGACAACACAATATCCTTTAATAATAATGAGACCCGAACATACAGGTCACAAATGGGAGGTAGGTACAAACTACAAAATGTGGGTCATTTCACTAAAATTTCATGTTTTTTTTTAAATCGTCCAAAATGAATTTAGTGAATTGATCAATTATTAAGTATCTACAATAGGACTAAAAATTAAAAAATTAAATAAATAAATTAAAAAAAACTTTTTAAAAACAAATTTTTTAAAAAATTGTAAAAAAGTTAACTAAAAATTAAAAAAACATTTTACTACAAGAACAATTTACCAATCAATTATATGACATTTTATTTAAAATATCAATTACTTTGAAAACAACCGAAAATTAACTACAGTTTTATATAATGTTAAACATATTCAATTTTTGACTAAAAAGAAAAGCGTGGGCCCTGTTCAACAAAGTCCAAATTCATTATGAAATGTTTATATCACACACAAATATTGAACCAAATTTAAATTACAAAAGAACTTACAATATAAAAGGAGGTCCCACGCTTTTCCTTTTAGACAAAAATTAAAAATGTTTAACTTTATTTAAAATTGTAGTTAATTTTGGGTTGTTTTCAAAGTAATTGACATTTTAAATAAAATGTGCTATAATGTGCAATAAAATGATTGGTAAATTGTTCACTTCGTATACTTAATATTTTAGCTTTGAACTAAAACTGAAAAGTATATTACATTTTACAATAATTTTAGAACTAGACCGATTTCTTCGAGTAATTCCTTATCGACCACAAAACGTATGTGATTGGTCTTTATACTTATGAGGATAAATGTAAAAAAATGTCTCTCCTTCACCCTTATTATCAGCCAAAACAAAAAAAATTGATGTTGTTTCATGTATTACCATTGAGTTGAGAAAAATGGTCGGATCGAGTCGAAATTGTTTTCGAATATTTATTAGGAGGTCTTTATCCAATAATATTATTAAACCTAAATTTTGTTAATTTCTAGGACTGTTTTAGGACATAAGAGCTGAAAATGAATCAGAAGCTTTTTTTATCTTCATCAATAGATTATAGATAATATTATACTTTATTTACTCTAATTAATAGTTTACATAATTAATTTAATGATGTTATGCACTTAGAGGATTCAAACAAAATCTCGATACGTACAAAAATATAATAGGAATATCTTTCTGTCAAGAAAATGCCAATGTATGTAAAATTGTTAGGCACACTTATGCTAAACTCTAACAGTTACGATATTTTTACAGGGAAAAATCACTCTCATATTGAACGTAGGAGGTTCTAGTAACGGAATTAACGCATTGACCTATTCCATAGTCCGCAACACAATAGCGTCTGGTAATCGAGTATTTGGATCCAAATTTGGTATCGAAGGATTTATCGAAGGAGAGGTAACTGATAATATTATACAAGTATGTATAACAAACATATATTTTTAAACAATGCGAAAAATAATAGGTTGTTGAGTTATTTTGGGCCAGTGTAATTGGATGGTTAGACCGCGGAGGTGTTAAATTGGGAATAACTAGAATAATACCAGACGACCGTATGTTGGAAATAATGGCGGAGAAAATGGCACTCTTCAAAATAGGTTCATGTATTCTTGCTGGAGGACATGAAGTGATTATATTTCCATAATAATTTAATCTTATTTTAATCCTATAGCCTTCATATATTTTATATAGACTATAATTCAGTAAATCATACTTTTTATAATTGATAAATGTAAATAATTTGTTTATATTATATTAATTATTAATTAAACATCTCATGATAGCAGCATTGCCATCATAATAAGTTAAAACAAAATTAGGCAAATATTATAAATACTCTAAAAAAAACTTAAGCATTACTTATGATTTTATATACTCAAGAAATACAATGATGAAATATTTAAATAAACCCGTTACCAGAAAAATAATACTCTGTAGTGTTTTAATAACACTTTACGTATTTCGGCAGCAATGTTACCATCATCAGTGCATACAACAGACTGAGACCGATTACGGGCAAACACCTATCTACCTATCCTACCTAAGGATATATATCATATATATCCTTATACATCGTTGTATATACCTACACAACCTATACAACGTATAGCTATACAACGTAGCCATACCGGAAATTATCATCATGAACAAGTGTTTTTATGAATTTATAAAAAAGATTTTGTAATGGACTCAAGTCCCAGTTTTAACAAATTGTTCCTATTTACAACATAGCTACATCACGCCCAACACGATATAGAGTATTATTTTTGTGGTTAAGGGCTTATTTAAATATTTTATTTCTTTCTGTAAATACTAATTATTTCTACTTGAATATAGACATCATAATATTATTTTATATTTTTTGTCAATCTGCAGGCTCTACATACAGCAATAGCAATGTATGAAAACCGATCGAAGTATGACGCATTTTGTATACCAATTGTAGTCATACCAGTTACTTATAGTAATAATTTACCTGGGACTGATTTTTCGTTAGGAGCAGACACAGCTCTAAATCAAGTTATTAAGGTATACGTATAATATTATAAACATGTTTCAGATTACAATAGTTTTACTAGCCAGCTTTACAATGAAACATCTATACGCATCATTATGTTTGATTTTAAATTATACAGTAAAGCCAGCATATTGTTAAAAACTGCAAGAGTTGACGTGCATTCGAGGGGATAAATATAGGTGTGCTGACAAGGGCGGATCTTGGATATTTTGATAGGAGGGGCACATATAAATTGTATAATTTGAATTATAATTAATAATACATGCCATCTTTTTTAAACAATATTGGTAATATATTTAATATAATGTTGATTACATAATATCACACACCAAAATAATAATTTATACCTAGGTAAGTTATTATACATGTGGTCATTAATAAGAAAAAATATGTTTATAGATTCTCATACTTTATAGTCTATTATAGATCGAATTGAAGTCTTCGTTTATGTTTTTTTTAGCAAACATGTCTAGTACTTCTTCTGGTTTTACTTGAATATATTTATTTATAAGTAACATTGCTAAGCCGTTAAGTCTTTCCTGGCCCATTGTCGATGGTAGGTAAGTTTTAATCCTTTTAAAAGAACTGAATGACTTTTTAGCACTTGCTGTTGTGATACGTATGACACTAAGAATTGTTAAAAGGAATTTGATGTTAGGGAACATCTATTTAAAAGCTTCCGTTGAAGAATCAACATTTTCTGACTTATTTTCCAAAATTCTTTCTATAAATTTAACTCTCCGCATAGTGCTTCAATGCTACGAGGTAAATCTGCTTCATATGTCTGAGCCGCATTCAGTATTTTATCGTCTGGAGTTTCATAGGCAAAAAAATATTTAGGAATGAATAATTTCAAATTAGAAATATCTGAATCATTATTTTCATGAAAATGTGAATTTAATTCTGATATAAGATAATCCAAAAAAGGTAAAAAATAGTTAACGTGGTAGAATTCAGATAAGTCAGTTGATTGCGGCTGAGCGTTTGCACGATTACATTGTGTTTTTGTTACTCTTGGAATCCTTATATCATCGTCCATTTTTACTGCAATTATTCTTGTTTACCTAGAAGTTATGACTTATGAAATATTCTAAATTTAGCCCTTTTAAATTCACCTTAACTGTTTAAATAATTTTAATAAAATCAAGATGTTATTAAAACATCATCTCAGCTTCGCATCAAAGCTAAAATAAATTATTAAAATTCATAAAATTATTTTTAATGTAAATAGGATTGTTATATGCATTACGCCACCACCGATATTTTCTTAGGTCAGGTAATTGTATATTAAAATGCTCTGTAAAGGAATAATACTTTATGTTCACGAAGTAATTTTCATAACCAACAAACCATAGCGTGCATAAAATAATGTATAACATAATATAAAATATGTATTCATATAAAAATTTTAATAAGAAATAAAAATATATAAACATAAGTTAATAATATTCAATAATATATAGTATACAATATTATTTCTTAGTGAGAAAAGTGATGATTTTTATTGATTCACTTGGTTGTACAATACATTTAATATGATAATGTTTTTTAGGCTAAGGATCACCCGAAAACTAGTTAATATTTTTTGCGTCACGCTAAATCCTTTATTTGTTTGATCTTTCAGTCTAAAATTGTATTTATCACTGTTCTTAAATTATACTGTTCTTTCTAAAAGTCGTAAACACGTTTTCTCAATCACAGTAATATAATATCTACACTGCAATTTGCCACCAACGTCAACGTGTCTTATTAATAGTTTAATAAGGCGTACTTAAAAATATTTATGTACTGACAAAAATAGGGACTACAAAATGTTTGTAAATAGTTGACTAAGTACAGAGTATTTTCGACTAAAAATTTAGCGAAGTCAACTTAAAATTTGTTTACCAACTTCAGTTAGAGTCAAGTAAAGTTCGGTAGAGTCAACTGTAAAATTGTTGGTTGTCATATATTCAACCTTTTTTTCTTGTGTGAAACGCACACACGTGTTAAATTAAACTTATTTAGGGGTGTAAAAAATATTATTTTTAGATAATTTGGAATCTTCTGCAACATACTTATATAATTATACAACATTTTTTGATCTCGAAGAAAGACATTTTGTTTCCCACCATAAGTAATCATAAGTATTCATTAATTATTGCTAGACATGTTATGTAGAAAACATAAAGTGACTTTTAGCCATGATGATAACTGCTGAGTTTGATAATATAAAAGCACTTATTAATTAGGTACTACTCATTAATTGTATTCGAGATAACTTACAAGTACCTTATTTTGTATTTCTTTTGCAGTTATGCGACATAATCAGACAATCTGCAGAAGGGCATAGACCTCGAGTATTTGTTGTTGAGGTACTGGGAGGTAACTGTGGCTACTTAACTACCATGGCAGGTAATTTTTGTTAAATATTAATCATTAAAAAAATAGAATACGATTTTTTTCGTAGCACTATCATGTGGAGCCGACGCATCATATATCAAGGAAGAAAAATTCAACCTATTAGACATATTACACTGTATTAAAATTTTAGCGGAAAAGTTTTCTACCAAAAAAATAACTAGAGGACTAGTACTCAGGTGCAAAAAAAACAAAAGTGCTTATCAATTTTACCTATTTTAAAAAAAAGCTATTATTATGGTGCTAATAGAAGTCAATTAGCAAACGAAAACTACACGACAGACCTAATCAGTAGAGTGTTGAGTGAAGAAGGAAAGGATTGGTTTACTACTAGGGCAATAACTCTAGGTTAATATATTTTAATTTATAGTCAGTAAATAATAATTCAGTAATAATTATTATTGTTTTTAACTGATATTTAAGGGAATATTGCAACCGGCGGAGTGCCTAGTCCATTTGATCGATCGTTTGCTTTAAAGTTAGGCCAAATGGCCTGTGAGTGGATAAGAAATTTACAAAGTCAATGTTCAGGGAAAGTTATGTCACCCGGTTCAGCAGTGATGATTGGCCTAAAAAAGAGCAGTTATAAGTTTACCTTACTCGATGACATAAAAAATGATTTTCCAACAAGGTAAATAAGTGTAAAATAATTTCTATTTATATATATATAATCACTTATAAATAAAATACGTTTTTATTTGTTTTTATTTTAGTAGGCCGGACGAAACAGCAGATTTATGGTGGTTAAAACTAAGAGCGCTAGGGAAAATGTTTGAAGATCCAAATTACTGGAAACAATTTACTGACGCTTAAAATAAAATAAAAAAATGTTATTTAATAGTTATTTAGGGTGTCAAAAATAATTATATTTCATATGTAAGTATATAAAGAGTAATACAATTAGTCTAATAGAGCTAGAATTTAGTAACGAATCCAAGAGAAGAGTATGAATGAAATGATGATGGATTTCCTCTGAATTTGATTTCCAGATTCACGACTGAATTTGACAATTTTTTAACTACAACATATTTTATTATGTTGTAGTTCCCTAAATTAAAAAATAAGAGTTTTTTTTGTATTTGTGTAACTATACTTAATTCCTTGATTGTTAAACCTAGCTAAAATCGCTCCCGGAATTCACAGCTTATGTAATCACAATCGGTTCAAAATCTATTATAGTGGAAAATGGTAACAAACGAGCATACACGTTGAGGTTTAAAAATAATACACATTATGATTTTTTTGTTTTATAAGAATGTTGTTAATTACGATAGAGATGGGTAATGGGAAATAACCGAAAAATGTACTATAGACAGACGACCAACCCTAATCGTATCATCCTTAATACTCAAACATTTTTTCGATCACATTTAAGCTTTAATAGACCTTTGTTATTCTACCATCTACAGTTTCGCATTAAAGCGTTTATGTGTAAGTGATTTTTTATGCAAAATACAACTTATTTATTCCGTAATTTTACCACTGACTACCAAACAGTTATGAGTAGAGCTCGGGTGTTATAATGTTTATGACTATGCATATTTTTTTAGCACAATCAGAATAATATTTAAGTATGACATAAATTCGATTCACAAAGTCTAGATTTCAAATCTGCAAACTTATTTTGCATATTTTTAACTTTTTGAGCATATACTAACTATATCTAGATTTAGTAGCACATTTGTAATTATATAATATTAAAATTCTTATATTTTAATTATATTATTTTTTTATTAATATATATATATAATATATTTATTATTATATCATTTTCCGTCCAATAGATGAAAATTGACATCTGCTTCAAGTACTTTTTGAAGTAAAAAAAAACAAATGCCTTTCCTAATTTAAGCATAATTTTGAAAATATTGTTGACTATTCCACTAACATCAGCTGGAGCGGAGAGAACTTTTTCAAAACTGAAATTCATAAAACCTATTTACGCAGTACTGTGTCCCAACAACGGCTCACATGTCTGGCTACAATTTGTATCGAAAAAGAACTCTCAGAACAACTGTACTATGAAGAAATAATAAATGAATTTGCTTCCAAAAAAGTTAGAAAAAAAATATATTAACTCTTCGATCTCCTGACCCATTGTAATTTTTACAACGTAATCAATAAAGCAGTCATTTTAATTTGTTGATTCACAATTTTTAAATAAATAAGTTCCGGCTTGTTTTTTTCTTTTTGAGACTAAATTAAATTATGTCATTATTTTATTATTTTTGAAATTAATTATAATAGACAAATTTACTTTATAGATGTATAGGTTAGGCATTTTCTAATCAAGGGTTCTGCTCACAGGATTTTGCATTTTAGGGTACTTCTCAGAATGATTGGCCCCGATCCCGTAAAACCTAGCGCCGGCGCTGCCTCTAACCTCCCCTGTCTCTACTATGCCCCAACCCCACCGTGTATTGAAATATCTATTTCAATAAACCTAGTAAAATTGTGATATGATATTAATGTAGTCTGTAAAATATATGCTCAATATTCATTGGCACCGAGAGTTGTAAAGATAATGGCATACAAATAAGGAGAAAAATAATTCAAATAAGAAGCCAATAGGACTACTTCACGTATGTGAAATAACCATAGATACTTGGGATGTACCCAAGAACTTCCTAGTGTTATTAGGGTGTGTTATTCGTCTTACTATGTATAAAAAGTAAATACAAGTACCTATTCAATATTGTTCACAGTGAATAATTCCACTACACTAAAATGTTCAACCTATAAAAATCACCAAATCTGTTTTAAAATGAAATACATATAATAATGTTGATATTGTGCTATCGATTATAATAAACATTTTCAGCAGTTCCTCACAAGTCACAATGCAATATAACCGGTTTGTGTAGGCATTGTAGTTTATCTGTAATTTATCTTATTTAGTGTACCTTGAGCATGATATAGTTAGAGTAAGTGCCGATGTGGCGTTCCGCGTTTGTAAGAATTCGATATTTA